>NC_089841.1:142083818-142736788 GCF_035609145.1 Eleutherodactylus coqui
ATATTAAGAACCAATCGGAGCCAGTGCTTGATGCACCAATCACAGCTATTCATTGGCTGAGCCGCGGCGCTTAAGAACCAATCAGACCAATCTCTTGCTGGAGGCAGTGTTTTCAAATCCTTTTACCAGCAAGAGGTGTTCTTTCAGCGCTAAGGACTATACGGAAGCTGGGTGGGGCCCAGATGGCGCCTGCTAGGTGCGTACAAGACATCTCCTGAAAATAAGACCATGTGCCTCTCTTGGGGCAGAAATAAATGAGTGTCTTATTTTCGGACAAACACGGTATGCAGGTTGGCTCAGTTCTGGCATTCAGCTTCCTTGGGTGCGTTTTCAGCTGTGCTCAAAATGCATGTGAACGCTCCTGAAACTGCAGTAAATGCAGTGTTTTTGCAAGCGCCTGTGTGAGGGAGGTCTTGGTGACAGTAGAAATGCATGTCATTGGTCTGTGTATATACTATCATTATAAAATGCTTCAACAGAACAAATATCTGTCTGATGGTGGCTGTCAAACATTTGATCTCAACAAAACTGTGGCGCAGACCTGTCCGCTGGTGTATTTTACCCTATCTGAGGCATATCTAGTTTTATATACCCGGATGAGGAAGAAGTATGTAATATGTTGTCAGAAATCCTCCCTCATATAGCACATCTGAGTGGTGGTGAATCTGACTCTCTGCTGAGGTTTGGGAAACGTCTCCAGTATGAGTGCATACACAAAGCATGTCTGGTAGAGTGCGGGAGTCTTCCTAGCAGTCTGCTGAAGAGTATCAGTAGGTCCATCCGCCGCCCTCCTCTAAGTGACGCTACCAGATCTCTGGAAACCGAGGAGCTTTGGCCCTGTTGCCTACTAGCGGTTGAGCCTGTTGCTTAGCCGCCCCTTGAGCTTATTTTGCATAATGGCCCCTGCATTTGGTAGTCTGTCCATTCTTCAAAGTTAAATCCTTTACAAAGAATCTGCAGTCATAGCGTGGTGCATACCGCCACCTAGTGGAGAATTGTCCAAATATCAAAATGGTTCACGTAACACTCTCATTCACACTTGTGCTATAGTTTCTGTTTTCTTGATCTCTCCATTAGTCTATTCACAGATTGGCTCTGCAGGATAAACATTTATCAACCATTATCCTAGCTGTACGCAGAACTCTCTAATCTTTCACTCTGTGCAGTTCTGTACGGTTTATTGCATCCATATGTTTAAGCATTAAATGGAACCTTAGCAGAGAGGAGTACGAGGCTAAATCACACTTTAGGAGCCCACATTGCAGAAACTGGGAAATAGTGCAGCGTGCCTTATAACTAAATGCTGTCCGTCGTGTGACTGGCTCCAGCACAGAAACTTTATGGAAGGATTTCGTCTTTTTTTTTTTTTTTCCCCAATGCACTCCCAAGTTTTGGCTTAAAATCCTACCATAATCAGGTCTGCACATTATTATTGCACTTTAACACAGGAGGCATTCATTAAGGCAAAACAGCCATATAGATGGCGTGTGTGCGTGTGTGTGTTATTCAGACACGGGAGTCCATTTGCTTCTTTCTATGTGTTTTGATCTGTGGGGTTCTTATTGATGGCATACAGGGTGTAGCCATCTATTTAAAAAAAAAAATGGACCAATCAGAAAGCTGATGCACTTTATACACCTCCAGTAAACACTTCTTCATTCCTTGTTCCCTGAACAAGTCTATTACATAAAACATCAGTGGAAATACAATAATCAGTCAATACAATAATAAGTCAAGACTAAAGATGCAAGATTCAGTAGGTCTTCCTGATGTAGAGCTGGCACTGCCAATGTCCGCCAGCTTTTAGGTTTGGACCTCATTCAAATGAAAGCCATGATGCATCCTGTGTATGTAGTGCCTGGCTATACCTTTATAACTGTGGCAGGTGTTTGCCAATGTAGGAAAGAAGTTCAGAAACACGCGTTTGCGTGAGGTATAGCTGATATATCATGTGTGGCATAGTACGCGGGTAATGCAGTATATGACATGAGCGGAATTACAGATGTCAAAACAAGTCACTGGGGATTGTTTTATTATAAGGTACATCTACAAGCGTTGTGATTGTCTGACAATCTGCACATTTTGCAATGATTGGCTCCACATCTGTAAAATCCCAGCTGCGGCTCCATGGGGTTTGTGCTGACAGTCACTAGCAGACCATACGTCACCAAGGTTAATACTCCACTTGGGCACAGATGGCAACCATTATCAGGGATTGGTCTTAAGATATCGTCCTAATATGCTTTAAATGTCTGTATTATAACCTTTAACCCTTTCCAATCCACTGTCTGACATCTGAAGACATCATGATTTAAGGCTGTACAGCTCCGATGTTGAAAGACGTCCGGCAGGGTTCTCTTACTGTATATTGCCAGCCTCTCTGCTGTTGGAGCCTATCCAGCGTGTCACCTCATGCAGTACTGGCTTTAGCCAGCATATAGCGCTGTTGTATAACAGCAGAAAAAGGGTAAGCTCCCTAGGAAAACCAGGATACAAATTGGATTGGCAAGGGTTAAATGTGGATGTAGTTGTCACTGTATGCTGTGGACAATCCGTCCGGTTACAAACCGTGGCCACTGAACCATGCAGCTCCTTAGGCCCAATGTCCACAGGCGGATTTGATTTGCGGAATCCATACGCGAGATCCGCATATCAAGCCGCCCATAGGGAAGCATTGGGCGTCCACACTTCATTCAACACTTGCGGATTTGTGTTTATTTGATTTGCGGATGCCACAAGAGGATAATAAATCGTAGCATACTCCCTTTTACCGCAGATCAGGCGTGGATGTGCTCTATTCATCTCTATGGGCGCCTACGATACATTTGTGGATTTGAAGGCTAAAATCAATTAGGGAGGTGGAGTTGTAGATTTTCTCCGCGCGAACGATCTGCAGTCCATCTGTGTACATCCTCGCGGAAAAAACCCACAAGCAATAATTCTGACTCGCAGTGCATCTGCTGTGAAAATCCGCATGTGCCGTGGATGTGAGGCCTTAGTTGAAGACCAATCTTGAACATTATTTCTGTTCAAGGTGTCTGTTAGACCTGGTTCACATGACTGGTAAAACGCAGTGTTGTACTGGCGTGTGGAGCTCCGTATCACTATGTGTGTGATCGTCTGCTTGCATATGACAGCGCGTTTCACACATGCTGTGATGCACAGGCTTCCCGGTTATTGTTTTTTTTGTTTTTTTTACTTTTTTAGTAATGTTTCCTAGCAACATGTGTATGAAATGCCATACATGTGAAGTGTAATTGCGTATGTAGAGCGTGTTTGTACGCACCCATAGAGAACAATAAGGCTCTATCGCGTGTAATACACGGTAAAATAGTATTTTGCACGTGTAATACGCAATTAAATTACGCATGTGCAAACTCTGCTTTAAGGCCCTATGCACACGGCCATTTTTTCCGCCGCATGAAACCTAATAGCTCAATGTACATGCCGCGGAATTCCGGAGCATGAAATTACCCGCAGCACGTCCTATTTGCCGCTGGAGTATGGCAGATGGCTTCCATTGTAGTCAATGGAAGCCGCCCGTCACGCTTTACTTCCGCTGCACAGCGGAAGTATAGCGTAAATACGCGCACCGCCGTCCATGTCATGTGACGCCGTCGGAGCGTCATGCAGGACTTCGCACAGTGGATCCGGAGGTAAGTATAGGGTCTTTGGTGGGGCGCCGTAACTGACTCCGCTGTGGTATTCCGCTTGCGGAGCCCGTCACGGCCGTGGGCATAAGGCCTAAAGGGTTTGTCTGAAAAATAGAAAAAAATATAAAAAAGTAAAAAAAACCATTTAGCCACTCCAGGCATTAGAGGGGACTGTGGCTAATTACTGGAAAATCTGAAGTGTGCTTTAAAAGAGCAGACTGCTAACAGGACGGGGGTCTCCGGATGATCCTGGGACTAGCTTAACTAAAACTGTGAGTAAAGGGACCTTAGCGGTGACATTGGCGCTAGTGCAGTCGTTTGAAAGACTGTCAGGCCATGTAAAAAGGCCATTACTTAGGAAGCTTATCTATAGAAATCAGCTTTTGTTTCTGTATTGTGGTGTTTGTTTGTTTGTTTTTTTTCTGTTTCAAGAGCAAATAAAACTGGTCGTGGCCCATTGCAGCATAACGGTCTCCAGTGAACTGTCTGTTGGATGTACCAAAAGGGCCCTGTCTAACCTAGGGGATGGCGATCCTGCAAGCTAAACCTGTCCTATTACAAATAAACATTTCAGCTCACATTAAAGGGGTTGTCTCGCGAAAGCAAGTGGGGTTAAGTACTTCTGTATGACCATATTAATGCACTTTGTAATATACATCGTGCATTAAAGGGGTTGTCTCGCGGCAGCAAGTGGGGTTAAGCACTTCTGTATGGCCATATTAATGCACTTTGTAATGTACATCGTGCATTAAATATGAGCCATACAGAAGTTATTCACTTACCCACTCCGTTGCTGGCGTCCCCGTCGCCATGGCTCCGTCTAATTTCGGTGTCTTCTTGCTTTTTTAGACACGCTTGCGCAGATGGGTCTTCTCCCTTCGGCTCAGCTCGGAAGCAGCGGTGTTTTGGCTCCGCCCCCTTGTACGCGTCATTGCGTAGCTCCGCCCCGTCACATGTGCCGATTCCAGCCTCCTGATTGGCTGGAATCGGCACATGTGACGGGGGCGTAGCCAAAACGCCGCGGCTTCCGAGCCGAAGGGAGAAGACCCATCTGCGCAAGCGTGTCTAAAAAAGCAAGAAGACACCGAAATTAGACGGAGCCATGGCGACGGGGACGCTAGCAACGGAGCAGGTAAGTGAATAACTTCTGTATGGCTCATATTTAATGCACGATGTATATTACAAAGTGCATTAATATGGCCATACAGAAGTGTATAATCCCACTTGCTGCCGCGACACAACCCCTTTAAGGGCCTTTATCATTTCATAGGGTCAGTGTAAAGTCAGAATGGAAAAACCTGTTACATAATCTCCATCAATGTGAAGATATTCCTATCACACAACAGTTTATTTTAATTATTCATATTAAGTGTAATAGTCTTAGAGAATGAAAATCCAGCATCGGAAAATAAAATCTAAAACCTATTATGTTTTAAACATCTATGGAAATAAATGACACAGGGTCCAGGTACTTCTGTGTACGCGTTTCAACCCTTTTGTTCTTGCTCACGGCATATACAGTGGACCAACCAAAAATACAATGTGCTTAATACACTTGCAATGAAAACTTAATTTAATAGATGCTTTCAGGCCATCAAGAAGTTAAGTTGTTTTTCAGTTCATACCATCAGGGAGTCTGGACTTCGAGAGGAAGATCTAGTTAGCCGCCCCGGTGTAGACTCTGCATCAGGTTTTGGTACCAATTCAAATGCAAAAAATGTAAACCCCAATACATCTTGTGCATCCATAAGGCCCATCCACACCAATGGGGCAGCCGAGCAACAAACATACTGGAATCACCAGAGTCAAACGGCACCGAGTGGACCCCATTGTCTATAATAGCGTCCGCCCAGCTTCCAGCATCTTACTAGATGAACCATCACAGCATGCTGCGCTATTTAGTCTGGGATTTTCTGATGGACCTGTATTGGAGGCTATGACCAGAACCTCCGACACAGATGTAGATGTAAATAGGCCCTAACCTGAAGACTGTTGCAGCTTTATGGCAATTGTAGGAAAAAAGTTTTGAAATCCGCATCCTCAATTTGTCACTATGCTATGGAAAATGCAGGGCTATCTGAATGAAGCGTTTAAAAGGGTTGTCTGAGAAATAAAAACCAAAGTGTATCCAATAGGATAAATAGATCCCTGATTACCTTTTAGTTAGTTCTAGATTACCTTTAGATATGTGATCAGTTCTGTGTCCTGATGCTCCTGGTCCTAGCCGGAGGGGCTCTGTGTTTAGCAGATGATGATGGTCTCCTAGACAAAAGTAGCAGTCAGAAGGGCTTTTAAATCATGTTTTAATTAAATCCCAGAATGAAGGAGATACTCTGTTTCTTTGCTCCAAAAGCCCTTGTCTGCCTTTTACTACATGTAAGACCAGCACTTGGGAGCAATGTTCACATCCTGCAACGCTTCTCCCTTGGTCCTGTTACACACTTGTTGGGTGCTGTGTACTTCCCTACATGTAAGTAGGATGGACCAACCCTGCTCCCTACTTGGTGGTATTTTTGGGATATGTACCTTGTTTTCCCAGCACTATTGCTTTGGGTTTACTGTGCTCTTGTGGCACAGCCTTCTGTCCTGAGGCTGGATTTCTACACTGCAGTAACCGCATGAGTCTGACAACCAGACCACACGTGTGGCAGCTAGTGACCGCCAGGATCGTACTGCCTTTGTCGGCTGTGGGTGAATGGAGTTTAAGACGTTAGTGCAGTATAGAAACTCGGCCTAATGGGACTACTTTGTTAAACCTTAAGCTTTATTAATTAGATTTATGTACATAAAAGAAAAATATTATTTAAGCTTGCCTGTGGACTTCCATTATGGAGATTCGGGCTTCTTTCCTGCATTGTCCACATAGGCAGTACAGCAGGTTGTATGTACTTTAAGGCAGCTGAAATAAACCAGAGTCTTTGATTATTACAGCACCCAGTAAGTGCTATAGCACCAGGCTACAGAGAGCAGTAAGTGATAGGGAAGCTGCATACAGAGATCTATGTATATAGTGTTACTATCCTGCCTTATGTTGGCCTCCAGCTGTACAATAAAGTGGTCATTACATTCCTCACCCTTTTAATAATGAGCTGATTCTGCCCGTCCTCTCCCAGTCTAAACGACAAAGCTAGCAAGTGAGCTGCAGAAAAAAAGTACCAGCCAAAAATGACTGCTCTAATTGCAAGTGTGAAAACTGGAATATTTCAGGATTTTTTTTTTCTTTTAATGCGGCAAGCAACACAAAAGGTAGATCTTTTTTTCAATAGTAGATGCTCTTAACTGCCCATACACCTTTTGACGGTGGCCATTAAGGGTTTTTTTCTGATGCACAGTCTTGTAACGGCACTGTATCAGAAGCCAGTCACTGGGTCTCCCAGGCCATGGAGAGCAGGTGCTCAGCTGTTGGATAACGGCCTGGCACCTGCTCAAACAGCAGGGACCAGAAAAACCTCTGATCACCAATGTTTAACCCTTTACATGCTGCAGTCAGTGTGAGGGTGCGGGCAGACGAGCGCATAAATGGCGCGTTTTTGCGACCAAACGTATATGCGTGACCATCTGAGGCAATTTCGAATGTATTCGTTCACATGGGCGATTTTACGGCGCGTAAAAACGGCAATTCGAAAAAAAACGGAACATATGCGACCGAAATACGCGCCAACGCATATTCGATGGCCGAAAAGACCATTTGCAAAGTAGGAACAAACGAAAATACGCTTTCTAGCTCTGGTCGTGATCGGTGAAAAACGATCGCTCGGGCGATTTATACGTTGCACTCGTGCGAACGTAAGTACGCTTACGCTCGTCTGCCCGCACCCTGACTGTGGCATGTAAAACACTGATAGAGCGAGGGGGCTCCCTCTCTCACTCATCAGACCCCCTTGATGTGATCATGGGGTCACAATGGGTTACTATGGTCTCTGGATCTGCCAGCTGTGCCTTTTGGCTGAGCTTCATAGGTTTACAATTCGCTGCTATACTGAAGTGTAGTAGTGTATTGGAAGAATGATCAAAGATGGTGATATTCAAGTCCCCCTAGTAGGACAAAAATAAGAAGCTTAAGTATAGAAATTAGTAGAAAAAAAATAAAAAATTCTACCTTTCCCTTTTATGTAGTTTCGCTGCATTTGTAAGGACCCAGAGAAAAAAGTTAGTACATTATTTTACACTGCACGTCCTGAAAAGAAAATACAAAAAATATGTTGGGAAAAAAAGCTAATTTTGCCTACAATTAATTGCCTCTAGAAAGAAATGGAAAAAAAAAATCAAACCAAAATGTTATATGTTCCTAAAAATTGGATAAATGAAGAATAGAGTTCATCCTGCAAAAACAAGTCCTTCTAGATGATGGCCATTGATGGAAAAATAAGACTATGGCCCTTGGAATACGACAACAAAAAAGCAAATTATTAAAAAAAAAATTTTTGTGTGTGTACAATCTGATGGAAAAAAAAAATTAGTTTATCAATACTTTAACATTAAAATGAGATGTATAAGCGATCCTGCCCATGGACGGAGCAGGATACGCCCGCGGGGATAAACAAAAAAAAGCCCCCGCTGGCGATCGCAGAAACCATTTTTACGCAGTCTCCATTAATACTATATTAATAGAGACCTCCCACTGCGGAAAAACACGTAAAATTAAACATGCTGTGACTTTTTTTTTTCCCACGGGGTAAATCTGCGGCAGAATCCCACATGTGAGGACTGATCCATTAGGTTCAGTAGAACCTAATAGCTGCGTTATTCCACTGTGGATTTACGCCGTGGGGAACGTGGCATTAATCCGTCCGTGGGCATTAGCCCTAAGTTTGATTCTCCAATAAAATACTAATGGAAAATAAGGTGCAAACAGGCTTTGTCACTAATGGGTTAAAATAACTGCTCTATTAGTTGAATGTGCAGTAGTTCTAGGCTGGCTTCCCCCAGGGCCGAATCCCACTGGAAATCTCACGGTTTGTCCACAGCGAAAAACTGTGAGATTTCTGCTAAGAAAGCGCAGCTTCAAAACCCACGGACTTAGCCCCGGGTTTTGGAGCAGCTTGGCCGCATGCTTTTCCGTTGTGACTGGCGCTCCCATAGAGGAAAGTGCGACCGCAACGCAAAAGGGGAAAAAAAAAAAAGACATGCTGCGGCCGGGTAATCCGCACCACCGCGCCGGTGTTGCCGCGATGGATTGGCTGTCCCGTGTGGACGATATTTTTGACCGATCTCCTCCACATGGCTGGCTAATCCCGGGACTAGCAGCCGCAGACGGATTTGCTGCAGCAACATTCTGGATGTAATTTCCGTGGCAAATCCACCCTGTGTGAACCCAGCCTTAAAGCTGTCTCCAAGCATCATGATTGTATTCAACATTGGTGTATATTGACTGTATCTATCTAAATGGATGTCTGCTTGTTTGCAGCAAGTGATTGAAGGTGATTTCCACATACTGTAATGTTACAGCTGTGAGAAACTAAGGTGATGAGTACGTTGGTTCACCACTGTGCCGCTGTAGCTTGCTGGCTGTACTGCTGTGTTGCTGCACATGTATACAGGATGGAATACAAGCGGCTCATGTAGCTGCTGATCATGGGGTAGTTGGTGCAGTTCTGTACAGCCTCGTTGCTTCATGCGACCGGCTGCTCGCTAACACGGGCTCTGTTACATTTCCAAGCATGGACAGGTGATGTCAGTCTATTTTTTTAGCTCTTGCCTTCCAACTCCCAGGGAAATTGCAGGTGTAAATTCCAGGGCTGTGGAATGGGTAAATTAGACTTTTGACACCTCCTTTTTTTCAGGGCTCCAACTCTGACATCTTCATAAATGTCTAATATTAGTAATAAATTTACTGTAGTAAAATGGTAACAGGCTTATCATATTAACCTCTTAATGACCAACCTGTTTTGTGACTTAAAGGGAACCTGTCGCCAGGTTCATGCTGCCCAAACCACAGGTAGCATGAACCTGTGACCGGTAGAGATGAGCGAGCGTACTCGGAGAAGCACTACTCGCTCGAGTAATTTGCTTTATCCGAGTATCGCTGTGCTCGTCCCTGAAGATTCGGGTGCCGGCACGGAGCGGGGAGCTGCAGGGGAGAGCGGGGAGGAACGGAGGGGAGATCTTTCTCTCCCTCTCTCCCGCCCGCTCTCCCCTGCTCCCCGCTGCGACTCACCTGTCAGCCGCAGCGGCACCCGAATCTTCAGGGACGAGCACAGCGATACTCGGATAAAGCAAATTACTCGAGCGAGTAGTGCTTTTCCGAGTACGCTCGCTCATCTCTAGTGACAGGTAATGCTGTGGCGTTTCAGAATAAACACCCTTTAAAGTTTGACTTGGGACAGAGTTTTTGAGATCCCGTCCCGCTGCACGTTCACCAACCACCTTCTCCCTGCTCTGTATAGGTTAACGTGATGCAGGTGGGGAAAGGCCAGCGTGGCCCACCTCTTTGATTCAGAGGACTGGGGTTCCTTTTTAATGACTAGAATTTATTTTTTTCATATATTGAGAGGGACATAAATTGAAATAATTTTTTTTGTCTACAAATCCATATGAGGACTTGTTTGTTTGTGGGAGAAATTGTATTTTTTTTGTTGGTTTTTTGAGGGGGTGGAGGAGGGGTTAATTTATTGCATAACCTTTTATGCGGGGGTTGACCAGAAATTCCACCATTGCTTATTCTGCAAGGGAAACGAATTGTATTTGAATCACTTCATTGCAAGAGCCCGTAACTTATTGTTTCTTTTTTTTTGTTTTTCCGACAACAGAGCTGTGTGAGGTTGGTTTTTTTTGTGTGGTGTGTTTTTTTTTTTTGTTAGGGGGTGGTGGGGTGGTGGGGTGGTGGTGGAGCAGAGTTGTAGTTTTCATCGCTTTCTATTGTTTTTTGAGGGGGAGCTGCAAAAAAAATTGCAGTTCTGACATTTTTTCTTTTTTTTGTCGTTCATCGTGTGGGATAAATAACCATTTTCATTTTTGAGGTCATTACAAACGCAGTAATACATATTGTAGTATTTTTTGCATCTAAAAACTGTTTTGTTTTTTAAACACTGGATTTTTTTCTTCAATTTTCAATTGAACTCAACACTAATTGTAGTCTCTCAGGGGGACTTGAAGATGCAGTCATTCAATCTCTAGCATAATACACTGCATTACTTGTATAATGCAATGTACTATGCATATGATATCAGCCTATTACACTTTGTTGGAAGCTGTGTCCGATAGGATTAGTTACATGGCAAACACAAAGACCTTTGCTAGACTTCTGGCTGCCATGGAAAGTCATCGGTACCTGCTGTAAAAAGGCATATTGGCAGGCACTAAGAGGTTAATATATAATATTTTAGTATTTTTCTTTTTAAGCTGGAGTTAGAACATTTCTACTGACTGACTCCACAGCCCTGATCAATCATTTGACTTAGTTTTATTTATGGTTCATTAGTAATTTTATAATCCTTATTAGTGTCTGAAAATAAGGTTGTGTTTTAGAGATGTGTGATTTACTAACTGATGCCTGTGTGTTTCCCTAGGAACATCCTTCTTCTGGAGAGGACATGGAGATTTCAGATGATGAAATGAACACTTCTCCCATCACTAGTGAAGAGTGTGCCAAATCTATAGTGATAAATTCAGCAGTAACAAGCTCAGCGGTCATAACTCCAGTCATGCCTATTATGCCTCCCGGATTTCCACCACCATTACCGCCGCCACCACCACCACAACCTGGGTTTCCTATGCCACCTCCTCTTCCCCCTCCTCCTCCAACGCACCCTTCTGTTACCGTACCCCCTCCTCCATTGCCTGCCCCGCCAGGGGTACCTCCACCGCATATTTTGCCTCCCCCGATAGCATTTCATCAAGGTATGTTTCCTATGATTCAAGGCGACATGATGAGTGCTCTTGGTACACAGTGGGGTGGAATGCCAATGTCCTTTCAAATGCAGACTCAGATGCTCAGCCGCATGATGCAGGGACAGAATTCATACCCTTACCATCATTTCTTGGGGAATTCAATGCAGTTTGGTCAGCATCCCTACCGTCCCTTTGCCATGTCTGCACATCTCGCACGGGGGCAGCCTTGGCCACCTTTTCCAAAGTTTGACCCGTCTGTGCCACCACCAGGCTATGAGCACAAGAAGGAGGATCCACATAAAGCCACAGTGGATGGGGTGCTATTGGTCATTGTTAAAGAACTTAAAGCCATAATGAAAAGAGATTTGAACCGCAAAATGGTCGAAGTCGTGGCATTCCGAGCATTTGATGAGTGGTGGGATAAAAAGGAGCGTTTAGCAAAGGTATGTGTTTTTATATATCTGTGTAATGGAAGGAAAAAGTGTTACAACTCTGACCTACAATTTGTGTATTACCAGGATAAAATGTTTTGCATTGGCAGAATAATCTGCTCATTTCTTTTTACTAATATACCCGACACAAAATCTAGTCCACGACCGTTCGGTGTACAACTGCCATTTTTGTATTACGAGTTTTAATAATTAAAAAAAATACATGTTTTTTGCTTAAAAAGCAATTATTTTAAACAGTGTCTCTATTGTAATACTTCCCTTTTGGTGTAACTGTCCTGATTAAAAAGCAATACAGATAGCAGCGCGTTTTTACATATGTAGTTGATTTTCATCAAATCCTTCAGAACTCTGAGGCTGTTTGGTCATAGACTGTAACCCAGAGCTCCTTTTTGCTGGGTTCACACTGTGGTGACCATATGCATTGGAAATCCTGCCCACCTGCAGCAGCCATTGGCTGCACATTCTTGCTCACAATGCTGTAAGAGCGTGCAGCCATTGCCTACCATGGGTGGTCATATTTGCTCTCTGATTTGTCACATACAGGGTTTTTTTTTTTCTCAGAAAAAAAGTGAAATTATAAGAACTTGATCATCTAATCACTGCTCTATGCTGTTTAACCCCGTAGATGCTGCAGTCATTGCTGACCGTGGCATCTAAATGTTTCTACTGAAAATATAACGAGATTAACTAAGAAATAACAGGAGGGGTTTGGGGAAGGTGCTGGAAGAGTTTGTTACCATTTTGAAGGTTTGGCATCGTAGCCAGTTTTTTCATTTAAGCCTTCTAAGAACCATAACGTTTTTAGTTTTCGTTTCTTTTTGCTTAGTTATATGAGGGCTTTTTTTTTGGGGGGGGGGGGGGATGAGTTGAATTTTTTAATGACACCATTTAATGTACCATATAATGTTTTGGTTTTTTTTGTTGTTTTTTTTTTTCCTTTTCATAATCTTATTCTAAAATATTTTTCTGTTGAATATGCCTATTTCCTGCGGGTTGGCTTGTGGTGTGTTTTTTGTTTGTTTTTTATTATGAATTTTTGAGATGCATAAAAATTTATTTAATTCATTATCAAGTTTTTGCCCTGAACAGAATATATCTCATGGCCCACACTGTGTCTCTACCCCCACCCGCCCAGAGTATTTAAATCCACCCCTACAGTATATATGTCTCACCATAGTATGTCATCTTCTTCCCACAGGTATATAAATCTCCCCCACAATGTATAACAACCAGTCTATATTACTCCCCCAATAGTATATAAATCTTTCCAGTATGTATCTTTGCCCCCCCCCCCCCCCCCCAAGTATTCATCCTTCCTGCCAGTATTTTTGGTGCACCCCTCCCCTTCCCATTATTTTTTCCCGAAGTATGTCACCCCTTGTATACATCTCTCTCCCTCGTGTGTGTGTGTGTGTGTGTGTGTGTGTGTGTATGTAATGTGCCCCCAACCCCTGGCTATAGGGGGCAGCTCATGCCCTTTAGTGGCTCTGTTTCTCTGGGCACACACTCACACAGCAGGTCTGTTAGCAACTCTTCTTCCCTAGGGCTCTCACAGCCTTTGTACTAGTTACATTACACAAAGTTCTGGGGAAGGAAGCTAAGCCGATAGCAGAGTCCTGCTGGGTGCCGACTGTTGGGAGAATGAGGTGAGAGGAGGGGAGTCGCCCACTGCCACGTCCCCCCACCAGCACCCAGTTTAGGCTAACCATGGTGGTAAACAGCTGCCAGACTCCTGTTGTACTTCTCTTCCCGAGGAACTATGTTTCAAGCATGTTGAAATCCCAAAGTGCTTTCCGTGAATACAGTTCCCACAATCTCCTATTCTTTAATAACAGCAATCTCTGACGCCAGTAAAATCTGGGGATGGCAAAGATGAAGAGAAACCAAAGCCAAGGGACCAAATAACATCAAGCCTTCTGGAGAGTTGGAACAAAGGAGAAGGACTGGGCTTTGAAGGCATAGGACTGGGCATTGGCTTGCGTGGTGCAATTCGCCTCCCTTCATTCAAGGTAACTAAATATTGTGTTTGTGGACGTCTGTAGCTCCGCGTTCTTTGGCAGTATGAAGTATATAACAGATGCAAGGAAGGCCAGCTGTAATCTGGAACCAAAGTGACCCATAGCTCTGCATAGGAGCTGTATACATATCAGTAAAGTTATTTTATTTGTAAAGCTGTACATACCATTGAACATTTATTGTATGAATCGGCTGTGCTGAAAGACAAGTCACTATTCTCTTTTAGGCATTTGTGAAGATGAAGCGTTAGAATTGTAATTCTGCATTTATGTAAAAAAGTAAAATAATTTTTTCCTGTACCGGGAGGTTTCTTTTTTTTTTTTTTTTGCTAATAGTAAAGTGTACCTCCAATTTAATTGTTTGTTTAATTTGTTAAATAAGCAGTTTTAGGGGCTAGTACTCTGTTTCTTAAAGTGAAATTTTCAGCTTCCCACATCTGCCATTAGGTGGTTAATCTATATACCTCTTGGGGTAAGCGACCGTTGCAAAAACTAAGGCCAAAAACTTTCCCCCCCTTCCCGTGTGCCCTTACCATTGTTGAGGTCAATATCAAGTGTTGACCTGAGACGCATTCATGATTCTAGATCTAAATCCTGGCTAATTGGTCTTGCAGTCGGGTGGTGCTCCTAGGAGTGTCCATCATATGCCTATAATTTCTACACTAATATTTTACTTGATTCTTGTGTTTTTATTACAAAGGTGAAAAGGAAGGAGCCTCCTGAATCTGGACTGGAGGGCGAACAGAAAAGGATTCGTGTGACACAACCCATAGATGAGGAGGATGAAGGTTAGCAGTCCCAATTCATGAGTGTTCCATTTATTTCTGTTTGTATAGTGTACTTGAATTCCCACTAGTAGCTTTGTAGTGAATAATTAATAGTAAAACCGTAGCAGCAATCAGCTTAGTTAATAATAATATTAATCTTTATTTGTATGGCGCCAACTTATTCCGCATCGCAATTCCCACTGCAGTGACTAGTCTTGGCATTACAGGCAAAGTTCTCATTCACGTCAATGGGAACTTTACCTGCTATACCAATTCTGGGCACTGCAATGGGAACAAAGCTGTCTGCTTACTGCAGAGATCGGCTCTGTGCATAAGACGCCCAGCAAACAGCTAATTAGCAGAAGTCCCTGGTGGCATACATCCACTGATCTTTCTTGATGGCCTGTCCTGCGAATAGGCCATCAGTAGTTTACCAGTGGACAACCCCTTTAAGAACAATGTTGGCTTGCATCTTTTCCACTATATCATCTCATTACATTTATCCTCTTGGAGTTCTTACTGATAAGCTTCACTGCTAAGCCTATATTGTTTAATGATTAATAGCACTCCAGGAAAATGCTCAGTTTCACAATCTATACAGCTGAAAAACTGGTTAAAGCTACATATAGACAGTAATCCACACCACAATGTACATATGTGTCACATGCAGACACAGGACAGCTTATGGTAAAATAAATTGGGAATATTAAAGGGACACTATAGCAAAAACACTGTTTTCAATCACTTCCTCCCCCCCCCCTCCCTCACCTGATCATCTGTCACACTCTGGATGTCTCCTATGTACATAGCAGTCACTTCCATGCAGTGCAGCCTCCTGTCTGATGCTTAGTGGTTCACCATATTGGTGATGAGATTAGTGCTCCAGTATTTGACCTAAAATAAAAAAATATATATATAATATATATCTTTTTTTCCAAATATGTTCTCAATTTTAATCTCTATTTTCTTGTTTATTTGCTAAATAAGTTAAAAGAATACGAAAGCACTTTTCTTTTTTACATAAGGGAATTGCATGTACAGGAATTACTTAATATATACTGATTAACTGACTTGTATGGGACAATTCTGATCAATTCCTATTAAAGGGAACCCGTCATCACCCTTAGGCTAGTTTTACACGGGCAAGGACGATATTGGGCCGTGATTCACGGCCCAATATCGCACTTTCCACCATGTAAAAGCCCTGTGGATGTAAGGCGTTTTCATGTGAAAATGGCCTCGCATCACAGAGTGGAATCCCTTCATCCTATTGCGTTCAATGGGGTGGCAGCAGTGCCAGCCCCATTAAAAGCAATGGGAGAACTCTGTGATCCTACATGACAGTAGCAGCAGGGGATTCCTTCATCCCCATGAGGAATCCTTTCACCTCTTCACAGCGCCTCTCCCCTTCCCACAGGTTTTCCACATCTTCCCCCTATACTGTCCCTTATAATGTTATCCTTCTGCTGTACTGTCCTCTTCGCAAGTCCCTGTAGTGTTCCCTGCAACTCCAGTGTCCTCTGCAGCCCCCAATGACCTCTCCACAGACTTCCTCCAGTATCCCACGCACACTTCTACTTTGCAGTATTTGTCACTCCATAGATTTCCCCCAGTGTGCCCTCCACACTGAAGAGTCGGCCAGGATACAGCGCTACACAGCATACAAGCCTAGCAATAATTGGCCAGTTTCAGCCGATCAGCACTATACTTACTTACAGCAGCGCTCCCTGGATCACTGCATTACATGCAGCACTGTACAGATTCTCCCCAGCTTCTTACGTTGCCTTTTCACACCTTGCCTCCCTTCCACAGTAAGTTGAAGGCCACGTTGCGCTGCTACTTCCCTCTGTCCGATATTCGTACCGCTCAGTCGCAGGCCTAATATCTATTTCACAATTCAGAAGAAAATCTGCTTGTTTGACATTAAAGTGGCAAATTAATCAAATTCAATTAATCACCCAGCCCTAGTTGGGATTTGTCCCTGCTTTCTCTTTTATTATTCTGTGCGATCAATCCCATGTTGCTTCAGCACAGTATCACATGAGCAGCTAGAGCCTCTACCATCTCTGCCTGCTGGGAAGACACTGTAATTATCATTACCTTCTATATTCACCTAACTAAGCTACAGACCATAAGTATACTATCAGGAGGATGACCTATCTTCTCCTTCATTAGAACACTGTGACAGGTGCCTCAAATCCCTATCACAGTTATTGCTGTTGATTAGTGTCCTCTTAAGAGCTTGTGTGGTAGAGTCCATCATCCAAGAATTATGCTGACTGAAAAGCTGACATTTTGAGGGAACATAAACCCTGGTGGTCACCATAAGATCACATGACCCACCTGAGGAGGAGGACTTCAGGAAGTTTCAGATAGAAAGGAATAAAAAAACATGGTAAAGCTAGCCGACTTGTATCTCTTTAACCTTCTTTCATCATTTTAGAGTGTGAACGAGAGAAAGATGTTACTTTGGATCCAACAAAAAACGACACCGATTCTGTTACCGCCCGGAAGAGGCCGGCCATACCCCTAGACAGCGAGGGTGAAGATGAGGTGGAAAGTGAAACGGAAGAACCCTCAGATAAGGAGGACACATCGTCTGAGAAGGGTGAGGAGCCGGATGATGACTCAGTTGGTGCCCTCTCCAGTAAGGTATGTGCTTTCTTTTTTTCCCACTTTGTGCTAACTCTTTTCAGTTATGTTGTTTTGTACACTATTTTATATTAGACATTTCAGCACTTGTGGTATATCTTCCTTCCTGAGCGTATTTTGCAATTACTGATTCTCAATTTTGGCTCAAGCATCTCAAATGTAAGAATTTTTAGTTGTGACCAGTCATATTCCTGATTTAGGTATTTTTTAAAACTTTCTATACTGCAACCTCCTGTCTAATACTTATCAGATACCATTTTGATGCTGAGATTTTTGCTCTCACTATTCTGTGCTATCAATCCCATGATGCATCAGCACAGTATTACATGAGTAGTTGGGGACTGTAACGTCTCTACTGTATGAAAAACACTGCCATTATGTTGTGTATTCACCTAAATTAAGCTACAGACCATAATTATACAATCATGATGATGAATTGTGATCGCCTCTATTATAACTGTGTGACAGGAGTCTCTATCATCAGTAACTGTGATAGGAGTGTCTATCTCCCTCTGAAGAGCAGGTGTGGTACACCCCATGTAATATCAGACAGGAGTTTTGCTGACTGAAACTGACTAGTTTGAGAGAATGTAAACTAAAGTAAATCTGAGCTGGTCAGAATTAAGATAGCATGACCACCTAAGGAGGTACAATTTTTTACAAGTTTTACAATACATTATATGTACCCAAAAATGGTGCCATTTTTTTAAACTAGAGCTCACCACTAAAAAAAACTAGCCTTCATATTGTCGTATTGATGGAAAAATAAAGTTATAGCTTTTGGAAAGTGCAGATGAAAATCCCCTTAAAATCATTGCGTCCTTATGGCCATAATATGCAGCGTCCTTAAGGGGTTAATATGTGCGTATACTAGGGAAATTGGCTCCATAATGAATGGGAAAAAAATCACAAGAGTGACTCCTTAAGATGGGAACATGCTTTTATACTGTGTGTGTGTGTGTGTGTGTGTGTGTGTGTGTGTGTGTGTGTATCAATACATAGATATTTCTGAAATATTTTGACATGTAGTTTTTTACATATCTGTCTTTCTTTCTGTCAGCATTATGTTGAAGAGGAGGAGGATGATATAGAAACAAGTGGAAAAGAGGAACAAGACTCAGATGATGGTAATGACTTGTGACGGTAGTATATTGCAATACTAGTGTTATTAACCATGCTCTGGAATATTAGTTAAGCTACAATGCATCAAGTCCATGCTATTCCCAGGCATTTTCTGTGGTAGGAAGGGCTGGAGGGCATTTTGAGAATTTTGCATGGTTATCAGATGCTCATGCATTAAATGCATTCATATCATGCAAAAGGTACATTACTTCAAGCATACAATAAGTATCACTGCCACCAATTTATGTCTCTTCTATCCCAGCCCTATCTGCTCTTATGCACTCAATAAATATTATCTTGACCTGGATGATTAGCACCCATGTATGAAAGCTATGTATCAAAAAGGTTGGAAAATGCATGTAAATCTAAAATGGGCTCATGAGATGTCCATGGTCAAGTTTGACACCTTTTACTAACACTATTGACTTTTTTCTTTCTTCTAGAAGATGGAACCAGCGTGGCCTCTTCTAAAGCTGAAGCAGATTCCTCTGATGAAAGCGAAGAGTCTTCAGAGTATGAATCAAGTTCTGATTCTGATGAAGACGATGACGATGATGATGAGGAGGAAGATATAGATGATTCGGAGTTTGAGGAAATCGATATAGAACTGGATGATGATATGGAGGGTGAAGACGATGTTTTCAAACCTCTTTCTGGGCAGAGTAGTCCCGCCAAAACTTCTGTGGTTGAAGATTTGATTGATGATGGTGAAGGTGTTGAACAGACTGCACCATCGACTGTAGAAGACGTTTTAACTGTGAATAGTGGTTTGGATACCCTAGCAATTCATTCCAAAGATGTGTTAGAACTAGACACCACCAGCAAGGAGCTGCCAGATAGGACTGTAGAAGTGGAAGATGACAAGGATATGGAAAAAGCTTCATCACCATCAAATCAAGGTAACACAAACAAGACATTAGCATGTCTAGGAGGTTGAGAGAATACTAGCAGGATCAGCGACCATCTTTGAAGCAATAGTAAATGTTACTTCAGAGATATGAATTAAATCTAACAGTCACATTCATAGTATTTACTAGCATTGCCTTTACTTGCTGCTTATTCAACTGTACGATACTACCCAAACCGGTTTCCTTTTGTACCAGTATCCCATATCCACAGGGGTCCTGTGTCTGATTTACGATGCACTACTTTACCTTTTGTAATCCATTCTAAAAATTAGCAGGATATAGTATGAAATTCTTTTCTTTCTGATGCCCATAAATTATAGAGAAATAATCGTAAAATATTGTGATAATTTAACCATCAGAATGTTCAACTTTGACAAATAACTTTCTTTTCAATGCAGAAGACCCATCTGAAGTGTACGTGGAGCTGCATTTGGAGCCTGTTCCAGAAAGTCCAAGTAGAGACACCCAGGAGAATGTAATACGACCTGTAACACCTACTGGAGCTTTTGGGGAAGTAACCATCCTTTTGAAACCTGAAGAGATTTCTGCTGATACCCGACAACTACACGCAAAACTGGCACCTTTTATTGCGGAGGATGACGTGCTGTGCCCTCGGACGCCTGGGCGGGACACAGTTGCTCATTCTGATTCAGAGTTTCCTCTTCCAGCTGTCCCCAAAGTAGATTTTACTGCACTTCCTCTCACTCAGGGTCACAATAAGGAAGAGGACCTACCGGTACATCACGAAAAGATCTTTGGCCACTTGGCAGTCACAAAGATGCTATCTGAGGAAGAGCTTCCAAGGACGCCAGGCAGGGAATTTTCTGCAAAATCTTCTCATCTTGACAAGTCCCAGAGCACCGATACTGTACCCGCTACACCTGGTAGTGATGCTCCCCTCACTGGCAGCAGTTTAACTCTTGCTTCTCCTCACATTCCTGGAAGCCCATTCTCCTACCTTTCTCAGTCACCTGGTATAATAAACAGTGGTATTCCAAGGACTCCAGGAAGAGACTTTAACTTCACTCCAACCTTCCCTGAATCTAATGCCACCTTCCCATGTCATCCATCGAGTAAGAAACCCTCAGTTGATGAACCAGATGACAAATCCTTTAGAGAGCCAGCCAGTGCTTCCTTAATCATGAATAATGTTCCTTCGCCCATCCCATTTGCAAGCCCTCCAAGTGGGGATCACCAAAAAGATATCAGGTTAACGGGTGATGACTTGGAATCATCTGAAGCTCCAGCTTACTCTTCTGAGGATAAATTATTCAGTGAAGAGACCGAGCCAGAGCTTTCTAAAGGACAGCTACCTGCCCCAGAGGAATCTGCACCTTCACCTACTCTTCCCCCTACCAGTAGGAGGAAGCCTGGACGACCTAAAAGGCCCCCTCCTTCCACCTTACCAAGCGATGATAACATTGAGAAGGACTCAGAAGCTCTCCCCATGGATGCATTGGTAGATGGCTCTCTGGTTAAATCTGCAATTCTTGATCAGGCTAGTGATGTATGTGGAATTAAAGATCCTGCAGCAGTTCCATTAGACTTCCGGAATGAGGAAAACTGTCTTGTCCCCAACTATGAAGCCATAAACCAGAAAGTTCCCTTAAAAGAGTTGGAAAACCAGTTGCGAGAGGAGATAAAGGAAGAGGATGACATTACTAAAATCAAGAAACAAAGAAATTTGAGAACCAAGAAGAGGCATGACGAAATTTCAGTTTCTCCTGAATTTTCTCCTCATCGAGCCCTCTTTAAGCCCCGATCAGAGTTTGAGGAGATGAGCATTCTGTATGATATATGGAATAGAGGGATCGACGAAGAAGATATCAAGTACATGTGTGTTACTTATGATCGGCTACTTCAACAAGATAATGGCATGGATTGGCTCAATGACACCTTATGGGTTTACCATCCTCATATCCTTTTTGAACAGGTGTACTATGTTCTCATTTTTCAGAGGCCACTTCTCGAGCCGCCTTCTCCCACAGCATGTTGAATGCCATCTCCCCCCTCTTTTATGTATACTAGGGTGAATGCAGACGGCTGGGTCAGAGAATTCTCGCAGCGGGATGCGACCCGTGCCCCTGCAGTGACCTGCCACTTGACTTCTCTGGCGTCTTCTCTTTGCTCTGCGATGTGCCAGCTGGCGCACAGCTGCACGTGCGCATAGCAGAGCCGGCACATCAGCGGTTACGTTTCTGTGTAGGCCTCTGCGAGGCTCACACAGATGTAGGACATGCCGTGATTTGTTTACCGCGTAACAGTTTACACGCGGTCAAGTCGCGGCTGTCTGCATAGGATTGCATAAACCAATGGTTAAACCAATGCAGGCACGGGCAGAAATTCTGCGGGAAATCTTGTTGCGGAATTTCCACCCGTGTGCATTCACCCTTAAGAGAGCTGTCAGTCTACATGCGGCAAGCGGGGAGATGCCAGCAGTGGCCCGCCTCCATGACTTAGTGCTGTACCCAAGTTTAACTTGAAATTGTGCGTGGTTTTTTTTTTTCCTGAAACTCTGCAGCGTTTCAGAATAAAACATACATGGGTTTGTCTATTGTCCCAATCCCAGGTTGATGTTGCCTGTGGTTTGGACAGCCTGAACCTGATGACAGTTCCTTTTTAACCCTTTGCAATCCAATTTTGGATTCAGGGTTTTCTAGGGGGCTTTCTCTTTCTGCCATTATAAAATAGCATGATCTGCTGGCTAGAGCCAGTACTGTGGCATGGGACATACTGGAGAGGCCCCAAACAGAGCAGCCGTTAACCCTTTCCAATCCACTGTCTGACCTCTGAAGACATTCTGATTGAGGGCTGTACAGCTCCGATGTCGGAAAATGTCCATCAGGGTATTCTTACTGTATATTACTGGCCGCTCTGTTGTCGGGGGCCTCTGCAGCATGTCCCATACCGCAGTACTGACTCTAGCCAGCAGATGGCGCCATTGTATAATGGCAGGAAGAGAAAGTCCCCTAGAAAACTCTGAATCCAAAATTGGATTGCAAAGGGTTACTATACAGTAAGACAAATGTAAGAAAGGATAGCGCTCCAAGACGTGCAGGAATCCAACTGAAAACTAGAACAAAAAATGGGTATGACTTACCCGATGTACAGTGGAGCCCAACTGCGAGTCTCCACTAACACCCCATATCCTGGTGAGCTTTTAACATAACATCCGGAAACTCCTGGAATCCCACTTGGCTATAAGCAGGAGAGCAAGTGGATCCTCCGTATCCCAGAATGTCCGGGAACCGTATAGGAAATGGTTAATAAATAGAAAAAGTGGATCTGCGCTCCTTTAGGATATTAATTCTCCGGATAGCAATTAAGCAAATACAATCTTCTTTAATGCACAACGCGTTTCGTCATGGAAATGATAGTCATTTCCATGACGAAATGTGTTGTGAGTTAAAGAAGATTGTTAAATCTGTGTTGTGAATTAAAGAAGTTACTGGTAAATGGTGCTATTATGGGGTGTATTATTATCAAAGAAAAATACATGGAGTGGGCAATGTATGATGTTTCCCACAATAAGAATTCTCCCTGGGACAAAGTGTATGTTTGTGGGAAATCTTTCTGTGTACGGCCCTCTTAGGTTTCACGCCATCCTCGGGCACTGTAATGTCACATTGACTTTTGGCCACTAGATTATAATATACCAGTAATTTCTGTTCCAGAAATTTCATACAAGCGCTGTGAAGATTGTAAATATACAACATGTATGATATGTCACATATATATATTTACAGGGCACATGTCTTTGCTGCCGGGATTTCGGCCAAAAGGGGATGTCATTGAGTATTGACTTGACAGAATGCCTAATCCCACACGTACCAAATTATATTTTATATTTTTTTTCCCCTTTTGGTAAATTCAGTAAATTGTAATGGTGCATTAATATCTGCATTGTTTTGTAACAAAGTACATAGCATGTGGGCAGCATACTTTTCTTACTATGAGATCTTTAATTTCGAAAAGCATTTTGTATTTTCCTTGACTGTTTTTCCTCCACCAACCAGTGTTTCTTCCCCCAAGAAAAAGAAACGAGATGATGGGTTACGGGATCATCTTACCGGTTGTGCTCGTAGTGAGGGATATTATAAAATTGATCGTAAGGACAAGGCAAAATACCTCATCAATAATCGCTCTATGACTGAGGAACCTTTAAATGATACCCAGGTAGGAAATCGTTGTATGAAGAAAGCACAGGACAGAAGACCTCATTTGATCTAATAGTAGTGGCAATCTTGCATGTTGCTAGTCTGGATAGTATAGAGACCTCTAAATGGGGTAAACATATAGAACATTCCCCTTTCTTCTTGATCTTCTGCTCTCCAGTGTTGGCTGCTGTTGTGTAATGTACAGATACATGTTGTTTATCTCACAAACCTCTTTCGGTTCTTCTGTCCAGGGGAAGAGCATCCCAGCTCAACCTCATACCTCAACCAGAGCAGGCTCCGAGAGAAGATCAGAACAACGCAGGCTTCTCTCCTCCTTCACCGGAAGCTGTGACAGTGATCTGCTTAAATTTAATCAACTCAAGGTATGCGAGTGATAGTGTGATAGTGCCTCATATATAGATGCAAAATAGCTGTAGCCTTAGCAGTTTATTTAGGAAATGAGTGTTAACTCGCCTTGTGCAATGTGGGGACACCATCGTCAGGGAATGACCGACCTGCACCACTTGTCCAAGTGTGCTTGTAAAATGTCACCTCGTCCACAATCCAATTCTCTGGAGAACCGTCTGGATAAAGCGAGCAGCTTGAAGTGCCGGACGCTCTGAATGGAGTCACCAAAGAGAAGAAAAACTATCTCCCCGCTCGTGTGGACGCCCCATACTCGTATCCACAAGGTGCAGAGATATTTTTTCTTCCCAAAAGTATGCAAGTGTTATTTCTTTGAATAGTGGTAAGAGTTGGTCTTTTTGTCACTTCTTTAGTTCACAGAAACACACTTCATGCCGAGGCTGCTTAAGGCTGGCTTTCCATGGGACGGAATTCTCATGGCTTGGCCGCACCGAAAAGCTGTGAGATTTCCGTAGGCGAGCCGCAGCTTCAAAATTCGTGGCATTTTGCCATGGGTTTTGGAGCAGTTCGGCCGCCGGCATTCCGTTTCTCTCCCCATAGAAAGGAGAGAAGGCCGCAACAGAAAAAAAAAAGAATTGACATACTATGGCTGTCAATTCCGCGCCGCTTTGCCACAACGGATTGGCCTCCCTGTTTGGACCAGATTTTTGTAAAATCTTGTCTAGATGGCTGGCTAATCCCGAGATTAGGAGCCGCGAGCTGATTTGCCACACGGAATGTCCGTGGCAAAGCCATCCCATGTGAACCCAGCCTAAGTGTCCATACGTATACAAAATTATCTTGCACTGCTATGGTAGCTATGAGTCATGCATAGAGCTGCAAAATGGGTGCATAGTCCAGGGCCCTGTCTTGAGGTACAGTATTTTCCTTTTTAAATCCTATACATCACGCTTAATAGAGTCTACATAATCCAGGCATTTGCCGTCTCATGTGAGGTGGTAGTGCTCTCCACCTGAAGTAAATGCCATGGTATCATAAAGCATGGTGCAGTACAGCTTGGTGGACTCAAGTTTGTTAATCTTCTTATGGGTAATACGCATAGACTTCTAAAGATCCAACTTTCCTTAGGATTCCAGCAGTGAAAGTATTCATACGGAGTATACAGAGTAATATACAAAGGTACATGCTCAATGCATGGATCTCGAATTCTGCAACCAGATAGGTTCTGATATAGTGGAATGCTGTACCACTTTTGGACAAAAGATTTTATTGTATCCAAAAGAATCCACATAATAAAACTTGTTGGATCCATCTAGCAGTCCCTGTGGTGCCTTTTTGAGGCACAGGCTTCTCCTTTTAGAAACCATGTTTGTAGGGAAGACTGGCTCCATAATACAATGTGCTTGAACTTATCACAGTTTGGCTTTTTCTATTTGTTCGTTGGAAATTGAAAATTGTCTTGGGGACCTCGATTTAAAAAATTATAATAATAATGTTTTTGCTGCTTTCAGTTCCGCAAGAAAAAGATACGTTTTTGCAAGAGCCATATTCACGACTGGGGCCTTTTTGCCATGGAACCAATTGCTGCGGATGAGATGGTCATTGAGTACGTGGGACAGAATATTCGTCAGGTAAGATGAGATTTCGCACAAGACATTCTTATTTTCTAATCTAGAACTATTACTTTTGAGATCAGTGGAATGTAACCATTTAATTCTTTTCATGTCAGGTCATTGCTGATATGCGGGAGAAGCGATACGAAGATGAAGGGATCGGGAGCAGCTACATGTTTAGAGTGGATCATGATACAATCATTGATGCCACAAAATGTGGGAATTTCGCTCGATTTATTAACCATAGTTGTAATGTAAGTTCTTGCTCTTTTTTTTTTCTTTTTCTTTTTTTTTACAACTACAAAGTTAGATTTATTTTAAGTACTTTTTGAAATAATTCATGGAGTGGCAAATAAATATTTTACTCCTGGGCATTAACTCCCTGCTTTTGTTGGGAATGATGAAAGGGCATGAGGATTAATGATCCAGGTTTTGGCTTTGTCTTTAAGGTCATAAAGAATTCCCAGGCCTCACAACTAGGGAAAACTTATCTAGGGGAACCAAAAGAAGTACCAGTACTAATTGACAAATGTGAAGGTCATTAGTAGCTTATCACAGCTTATGAACATAATTTTTCTATTTAAATCTACATATGATGTTGAAGGGGTTTTCTGGGACTCTTGAGATTTTTTTTTTCTTTCTGTTTATAATTTTTCTCAGAATATGTCATCAATAGATCTTCGGTGAGGGTCTGCCACTTGGGATTCCTGGCAACGCTATCTGTACAGACTGGACAGGAAGAAGATTGCGCCATCCATACTGCAGTGGCTCAGTTGGGAAGTGCAGGCACAGCTTCCACTGAATTCAATGGTACATGAGTCTGCACTAGTAAACTAGGCTGCTGCAATATGGTCTGCTTCCTGCGCCATCCATACTGACAGCAGTACCTGGATTCAACTCATCAGCAAGGATTCCAAGCAGCGGACCCCCTCCGATTTACACATTGATGACCTATCCTGAGGAAAAGTCATCAATAGAACAAACTTCCTGAAGTCTGGGACAATGACTATAACCTCAGGAGTAAACAGAAGGTAGCCTATGCTACTACAGCCTTTAGACTTCTGGTTCTGTTAACTGCTGGGCATAAGATATGGTCCTGTAGAGTTTGTGAGGCCTTAGGTTTTTTAGTGCTCATAACACACAAATATTTATTGGTCACACTGTTTTATTTATTTTTCAGCCTAATTGCTACGCAAAAGTCATCACTGTGGAGTCTCAAAAGAAGATTGTCATCTACTCCAAACAGTACATCAATGTGAATGAAGAGATCACATACGATTACAAGTTCCCTATAGAGGACGTTAAGATCCCTTGTCTTTGTGGAGCAGAGAACTGCAGAGGGACGTTGAACTAAATATCCCTCGTTCGTCATTGCACCTTTCAGCCATAACGGACTGCAAGTAACAGGTGTAAGTTGCACTTTTGCCAAAAAAAAGAAAAAATAGGAAAAAAAAATCAATGGTTTCACACTTCTCTTGGGCTTCTGAACAAGAAGGGCACATGTACATTAAGACATTGCTTCTGATTGTAAAGACCCTGGTGCTTTTTTTTATTTTCTTTGTCTTTTCATCCTGAAAATTGACATGGTGATTACCACTTAGTGGCACAAAAAATGTGTATGGAAAACAAAGAAACCAATCTCAACTATTTTCTCCTGACTAATATTAACATAGTGGAGTTAATGATTCGGTACCTTCTTTTTTTATGCCATAATGCTGCTAGTTTCCTCATCAATGCTCATCGGCAATATGAAGAGGTAATGCTGTAATGGTATCCATTGGAAATAGATGTTACCCTTTGGCTTTCAGAAAGGGATTCCCCTTTTTATACATTAATAATCTTTTGTCGTGAGATAAGCTTTTGCTTTGTATGATATTTCCTTTTTTATTTATTTAATTTCCCTGATCTTTTGCTCCCCTCTTTTCTGCTTTTATTGAAATTTAACAAAAATGCAAGATAGATGGAAGGAGCGGTAAATAATGTACCTGCAACAGAAATCCAGGTTGGATGGCAAGAATGTGAAAACAGGCATGTAGCACTCTGCCTTGATCAGTGTCATTGAGCACCATGACCAAAGCTAAGTTGTTTCCTGGTACAGCAACTTTTGCAGAAACTTATGGTAGAGCAAAGAGGTTTGTGACTTTTGAGGGGGTTTCCATGTGTTGTCGCCAGAGCCTACAAGTGAACCTTTTTATCTTATTGTAATAATCAGTGCATCATTATGTAAAATCATGATTCAAATGCCCATGTGTATGAATGGATTACTTGGCCACATTGGAATGAGTACAAAATCTGGGCCTTGGTGCTACTACGACATGCAAAAATGGGTTCTGATGTAAAGAATGGCCCGTATAGATGATAATAGACACAAAGCTATTGAAAGAACTCAGATTTTATTTTTAGGCCCCAATTTTCGGCATTCTGTTACATCAGCAACTTCTATTGGGGATCGACATTCTTTGATAGCAGGATCCATCCTCTCCCCTGATTGTCCGTTTGAGTAATTATTTGTATTACCCATAATATAACCATTCTGGATCAACTTTTCTTAGAACGATTTGTTGTGCTGTTCTTTTGTTCTATTGTCTAATCTGTGGGGACACGTTCCATCGCCAAGGAGAGTAGGTACCTCTTCGTTTTCAATTCATTTATACAGAACGGCACAATGCAGAGTTTTAAGAGAAGATGCTCCCTGATTTTTATTTCACAAGGTCTAAACCAATGTTTGACTAATGATATAGTACAGTTCGTGAACTGAGCAAGAAATGCGTCTACTGCTGCTTACGGTCAAAGTTTTTGTAGCTACCGCCTCCAATTCCAGAACTGCACTTTATTCTCACTGCCATATTATGGCTCTCAGAAGTATTTTTCTTTTCTTATGCATTTATTTTGGGAATGATGGGATTTTATGTAGTCTATTGGCACAGAATACACACAGAGCCCCAATACAGCCACGTGGTAGTTTTATAGCAACACAACTTATTTACAGACTGTCATGAGATGCCGTCTGTGTTTGGAAGTGATGGGAGAGCCGTGGGAGTTCTAAAACTTAGCAGCAGAAAGGTTAGTACATAGAAGTTGCTCAAGAGATTAGGTAACTGCTGTTTAATGAAAAGTATCAGTGTATGTTAGGTTTCCACACTGCACTATTATTTGTGTCACTATGCCATCTGTAGTTTGTGGGGTGGACTAATGTCCCATTTAGGCAGTCCTCTAAACAACTGCATGAGCGCTGACGTCACATCTATGTGAAGCGAGGAGCATTTACACTGGGCGAGAATCCTGCTATCCAGCGATGATTTTTATGCTGACCAAAAGTCAGCGATAATGAACAGTAAATGATTGTTTTGGTGTTTTTGCATTTACACGGGACTGGGAAATGCAGTCTGTGGGTTTGTCATAGTAACTCTAATCTGATGGGGAACTACTAGTGTGTACTTGATGCAACGTCTAGAAAGGGGCCTCTTGCATAAACAGTAGCAGCCAGGCATTTACTGATCTATACTAGAGTTTAATGATTTCCTGTTTTTTAGGGGCATCAAGTATCTAAACTTTTGCAAAGAATAAGTAGAAAATTATTGATTCACTGTGGCAGCAAGGTCAATAGGATACACAAATATGTTCTTCCCTTGATGTTATGGCATTTTTGAAGTATTCACTTATATTTTAATTGGGCATTGCATGTTGGTTTACTCAGCTTGCTCAGAATTCATTTGACTCAACTTGGTTCCCTTTCGCATCCCTATGACCGTGGCATTCATACACATGGGTATTTTTCTATGGCATCTACTTTTAGACAAACAGCATTTCTGATTAGGTATGATTAATGGAGCATTTCTTACTTCTCTGTGCTGGGGTTTCCTAGCTGCATTTACATCAACTTGTGTTGCCACCCATTATCTTTAATTTCAAAAGCTTCCAAAAATAATAGAGCTTCTCACTAGATCATCTTGGCTTTTACAAGGCTAAGGTTTTAGTAAGAGCAATGGAGCTTCAAGGAGTATTGATTGCAAAACATATTCCCAGTTTTAGCTCTCCTGAAATTGCACACTAACCATGTCGGGTACTCTGCTTTCCTGCCTCCCTCCCTCTACATGAACATGTGTCCTCTTTTGCTTGAGGCTGGAATGTTGTCTTCCAAAGGTTTGCAGTTGAGGGATAATTGCACAATCGAGGTAAAGTTTGTACCAGTGTATTGCATCTGCCAGTATTTTCAAATATGCAGGTATTAGTGATACCGCAGACCCAATGTTGTTCCAAAACGAAGAGCAAAGTCGTCACAGATATTAATATAGTATAATTTGCTCATGGTTTGTTTCTTCAGGATGTCCGGCTGCTGCACATATTCCAAACATTCACCAGCAGATATCTCCCTTCGACCCTGTACGTGAAGTTGATCTATCTCCAACACACTCTCATTTTAGTAATTGTTTTGCATATACTCACATTAAATCTATCCATTCACTTGAGACTATAGGTACATTGCCAATCAAGACCTGAACTGAACCACCAAGTGGTGAGACAAGACCAGTTTCTAGGCTTGCACTGCTTACAGAGATCCTGGCATCATCTTTTTATAGATCACACTACATAAGGTAGTGCCTGTCTCACTGATTACAGTGATATGTCTGCTGTATGTATCTGTGCAGTAGTGTTGGAGAAACTTACATTTTATTAGTAGCAACCAGGCACTGAACTAGTACTGCATATTCATGAACTGCAGGCTAGCCGCACCTACCCCGCCCTACAGCAAATGACTTGGCTGGAGGGTCCATGTGGCTAGCCTGCAGCTCATGAATATCCAGGACTATTTTAAGTAGTCCTCTATGCATGTGCTGCTGCTGATAAAATGCAGGTTTGTCAAAAACTACTGCATAGATCCAAACAGCAAAAACATCGCTTTAATCAGTGTGACTGTGACTACTCTATACTGCCCCCAGAAAAGGGTGCAAAAAGATGGTGACCGTCCCTTTAACAATGACGGCCTATTCAGTGGTGTTGTCAGACAACATGTTTCTGGCAACCAGAATGTCTGATTAAATCTGTCTTAAAGAAGTTGTTTGGATTAGAAAACCCCCTTTCAGATACACAATATTGGTTCATTACATGGACAGGCAATTGATTTGAACAGGAACTTTGTAATTTTGCACTTTTTCCTTTTAGTGCCACTGCAGGGGAATTTTAAGATAAACGTATCTTTGGAGTTCCCTCTTAACAGAAGTTGGCAAAAGCATTGCAACATCTTTTATGCTTTAATTTTCCAGTTGTGGAATATTAATGACCGTAGGGTAGGCCATCCATAGTAGAGCAATGGGTGTCTGCTGGCCAAGACGCCTACGAATCAGTTTTCCTCTGAGCTATAGCACTCATGCACTGAGCAGGAAGCAGACAGCTTTGTTCTCCCCATAGTGGCCCGGCTTGGTATTACATGCAAAATTCCAATTCACTTCATTGGGAACTTTGTAATTATATCAAGCCTTGCCTCTGCTTTTTGTTCATATCCTCTCAGTACACAAGCACACTGGCCTGGAGAATTGCTGATTAGCAGAGACCCCAGATGGCAGGCCCCAACCAATCTACCACTGATGAGCCATCAATAGTTTTACAAATGGGCATCCCCTTTAAAGCCAAATTTCCACTTAACGAAGACCAGACAAAGGGCAGGAGACTTGGGAAAGACTTAAACTGCACCTATCTAGCTAAAAAAACTCATACTGCTGTTATACAGATTACTGTAAAAATAAATGTAGGTGAATAAACTATTAACCAAGACGATTGAAAAATGAAAAAAAAAAAAAAACACGCGAAATGCATAGGGTAGGCAGCTATATAGCCAGCTTTGTTTTTGGTTACGTTTGGTACAAGTGTGTACCGTATTCAGCCAACTACAAGACTACTACTTTTTCCCCCCTTTTTTCAGCTTTCATACATACTCTAAATGACCTTCAAATTCTTTCAGGTGCTAAGGAAGGATATTTGACCTCTTCAGCTCAAACCAGTAAATGCATTTTAGCTTTCAAAGGTAAATGTGAATGTTCAGTCTGTACCATAGAGAACTGTAAATTAAGAACCATTTGTGCGTTCTGTCTCCTGTACATAATTTACCAGCTTCCCATTTATTATTTTTTAATAAATGCACTCGCCTCGACATCAATATTACTTTCCCCAGTATGGTATTTCCCTACAACATCTTTACATTACTAGCATCCTGCCTGTTCTACACCAGGTGGCTGTTCACAAAAAAAAAACTTTTTTTTTTTTTTTTTAATCAAAATTGAACAAAACATCCCTAATGTTGGAATGGTTTGTGAATGTCTCACAGGGATAATATCCGTGCATTTGTGTAAAAAAAACAAAAATAAGGAAAATGAAGATCTATATGTGCTTGTGTATATAGCTATATATATATAAATAAATGAAGAAAAGGTTTTCAGTGTACTTAGAAACTGCGTATCCTGTACAAGGTTTCACACAAAATCTCGAAACATTTGTTTCTTGTAGAAACAAGTTGAATTTGGTTTCTCTTTGCTGATTTCTTTGTATTTGAAACAAGTGTGTAAATAATTAAAGTGAATATTGTAATTAGAACTTTTCTTTCTGAGTTACAGCTCAATGTGTTAGGATTTCTCTTCAATATGTTGGATGTCCTCCTGCCGGCAACTTTCTACCATATTGAAAAGGAATCTGGAGCTAAGCAGCATTGTATATTGGAGTGAACAAGTAGCAGATTTTAGCTTGTGTCAAGCTTTATATAACATGTACATTCTGTATAAATATTTTTTTGTCAAGCTAGATTTAATTTAGAAGCATTAACAAATTGAATGGAAGAAATGGAGCCCCCACCACCACCCACCGCACTAGAAGCGTCATGTATTTATTACAAGTGGACGGATTAAATAGTAACTATATAAACCGTATGTATTACCACTTTTGCTGCCAGAAGCCTTGCGGAGCATAAGCTTCCCCGCTGCAAAGTGTTGGCCTGCTCAGCCTCATTGTTAGAGCTCGGAGAGGTTTAACTCTTTAACTGCCAGGAGCAAGGGCAAAACATCTGCAAAAGCAATTCCAGCAGTTGCAGCAACAAACAACTGGATTTTCAATATTTCATAAATATATTTTTGTTTCATTTGTCAAAGAAATATTGCCATTCTAGTATTTGTTAAAATAAAACACTATAATGAATATTTTAAAGGGGTTGTTTAAAAAAAAAATCTAATGGCACACTGCTGAAAGTTTCATGGGATTATTTTGTATATAAGGATATTTTTAATTCACAAAAGTCTAAGGAAAACAAAAAATGGGGAAAAAAAATCAACCAGAAGCCAAGTGACAGGTTTTGCAATAAAAGAACTTATTTTTTCATTAGCTCCATTAGCTTTTGTTTTCAGATCTCTGCTTCAGAGATTTTGCGGGTTCAATATAATTATTTTTTAAGAATCTTCTACATTTAGGGATTTTTTTTTTGTGCATATGAAAACTGCCTTGGATATGTACTTTGTTTTTGAAGAAAGTGTTTTTTGTGGGTGTGTCTTGCCTGTATATATTTGTTCATATTTTTGTGAATTCAATACTCTGTACCATTGTATTATAGTAACTTTTATAAAGCAAACCATAAATATACTCACTTTTCTTACAGAAAACCAATGTCTCACTGTGTATCATTTCTTGTGTATAGTTTTCTTATATCTTTGTTTTGTACCCCATGGCCAACGCACTGTGAAATGCATTGTTAGGGTAAGGCTAGCAAGCCAAAATAGGTAGCAAACACACCACTGCAGCTCTTCACTCGACTGGGAATCCGGACATGCGTACAAACAAAAAGGTGTTCGTTGGGCAACACGCAGTCGGAAAAGGCAGTCCTCATGATAATAGCCCATATGGTAGAAATCCGAACTGCTTATGTATTTCAGATTACTTAAATCCAACTTTTAACTACAGCTGAATTGCATATGTGGTTTGGGTTATTTCTATTGTTAGTGTATCAATAAGGCCAGCTTTACACAGGCGATAAAATCACGTGAGATTTGTGTGTTGCAAGATGCACAACTATGAACCCCATTCCTTTGAATGTGGTCATACACATGAGTGAGGTTTTCCTGCATGGCACCGCGATGCTATGCAAGAAACAGATCGCACCATGTTCTATCTTGCTACATGCTCTTGCATTGCAGCATCCATGGTTTTCCACGGGGCTGGCGGCAGCATCACTAGCCCCACTGAAAACAATGTGTGGAACTCTGCAAACATCTGCTGCGGATTTCCTTCATCCCCGAAGTGATGCGAGGGCTGTTTTCACATGAAACGGCCTCACATCCCTGGGGAATTCACATGGTGGGGAGCGTGATATGGGGGCGGGATTCACGGCCTCATATTGCGCTCGCCCATGTGAAGTTGGCCTAAAAGAGTATTTTATTTTACGAGTGCCAGATTCTATCATATGAACTGTTCTCATAAGGCCAGAAAGCCACCACGGTCTGGATTATGAGCATCTTAGACTAGACTATTAGAAACCACATGATCGTACATAAAAAGCTTAAAGGAGATGTCTCGAGGAAGCAGTTAAATTTTTTTTTTGCCCAGTCCCCCCCATTAAGTACACATTACTAAGCCCCCCTGTAAATGACATTTCTAGCTGGTTTGTACTTACCGTTCCAGCGTTTCAGCAACTTATAAAAGTTTCCTCAAGATGGCCGCCGGCTCTTTCCCCGTCGCTCGCTGCAGCCCGACGTGCGCGCTCCCGAGACGCCGCCAGCTGTGTCACCATGGCAACCGGACGCATCGCAGCCGCCGACCAGACGCCCCGCAGCCGCCGACCAGACGCCCACCGCCAGGCAGCAGGTAAGGCGCTAGCCCCCGGCTCCCCAGCGCTAGGCCCCGGAGCCCAGCGCTAGGTTCCGGAGCCCAGCGCTAGTTCCCCCGGCCTAGCGGCAGCCCCCCCCCCGGCCTAGCGGCAGCCCCCCCCCGGCCTAGCGGCAGCCCCCCCCGGCCTAGCGACAGCCCCCCCCCCCCGGCCTAGCGACAGCCCCCCCCCCCGGCCTAGCGACAGCCCCCCCCCCGCCTAGCGACAGCCCCCCCATCGCAGCGGCAGCCCCCCCCGGCCTAGCGACAGCCCCCCCCCCCCACAAATCACTTACCTGGGAGGCTTCTCGGGGCTGCTGGGCTGGGCTTCTCCGGGCTTCTCCGCTGGGCAGCTCCAGTTTCTGCACCTTCCTCTAACAGAGGAAGGTACAGAATGGCCGCTGCAGCGCGCTCCCGAGCAGTGACAGCTCGTCTGCGCATGCGCAGAAGAGCTGTAGCGGGGAGCACACTGAAGCGGCTCGTGCTGAATGGAGAAGACCGGACTGCGCAAGCGCGTCTAAAAAAGCAAGCTGCCAGCGAATTTAGACGGAACCATGGAGACGAGGACGCTAGCAACGGAGCAGGTAAGTGGAATAACTTCTGTATGGCTCATATTTAATGCACGATGTATATTACAAAGTGCATTAATATGGCCGTACGGAAGTGTATACCCCCACTTGGTTTCGCGAGACCACCCCTTTAAGGGCTGTAAGTGAGCACTGATCGACAAAGCATGTCAAATTGCGGTTCGCTCCTGCCATTTACATCCGACACAGGATCAATGGCATAAGGACAAACTAGGATTACTGCAATCGTTCATCCTCCTATCAAATAGATTGGTTGATAACACATCTTCCCATTTACAGACGGACAGGTCAACGAGCGAAGCGTTTTATGCTCATACAAAAGATAGTCAGCCAATTGAACGTTTGCTCGTTTGTTGGCTGATCATTTGCGTTTTTACATGGGCTGATGATTCGGAAAACTAAGGTTCAATGCTTGTGCCGGATCATTGTGTAAAAGGACCGTAACTGCAATGTAGTAACTGGATAAACTTTAATACTAATTATGTGTATCTTTACATTTAAAACTAGCAACAATCGATTTTGTGAACTCAGCAGCTTCATACTGCCCTAATGAGGTAGCATGAAATATCTGCAGGCTCCCTCATTACAAAGAGCTATGCTTTCTGAAATGCTGCAACACTTTAGAAGAAGAGTCGGGCATGGTGGGGGTGTCCACTGCATGACCTTATTGACGGGTCTCTTCTTATTGGCATATAGGGAGAGACCTGTTGGTCTAGCTGTGCTGGGCATGGAGATGGCAGAGGGTAGCTGCCCAGCGGGTTAGAATAAATTTTCTTTAGAATAGTATTTCTTGCTGCCCATTGTTGCGGATCCATAAATCTCCTGACAGGTTCCATTTAACCCTTTCAAATCCACTGTGTGACGTCTAAAGACATTCTGATTGAAGCCTGTAGAGCTCCGATGTCGGAAGACATCCGGCAGTGTATTCTTACTGTAGATTACTGGCCGCTCTGTTGTCGGGGGCCTCTCTGGCATGTCACATACCGCAGTACTGGCTCTAGCCAGCAGATGGCGCCATTGTATAATGGCAGAAAGAGGAAGCCCCCTAGGAAACCCTGAATCCAAAATTGGATTGCAAAGGGTTAAATGTCTTGGGGCCCTCAAGCAGAATGCAGTAGAGATCAGAAAAGATATAACCATGTGGACGAGTAAACAGTCCAAGAACAAAAGGCATTGTAAATTGTATTTTGTGTTGTTACTGGAGCATCTATCTGTCCCTGATGGATAATACAAATGCCCTTTGCTAAATGGAGAAAGGAATACATGAATTCCGAGCATTAAGAGCAAATGTTGGGATGGAAATACAAAAAAATGGATAAGGTACAGTATGTTTGTAAACTGGAAGAAAGTGATATGTAGTTACTTGACCTCTGGAACGTCCACCTATCCTGAAGGAGGACGTGCAGCACTATGTCCCCTTCTATGTATTTCCTGCACATTCACACTTGCGGCCATCCAATGGTGCAGTATATACGGCTAGCCCTATTTACTGCTTTTCTTTGTAGCACACCAGTTAAGCAAAGTGGGCAGCACTACAGCTGCTTCATTCTCAGGACTGGTGGAATGGCAGATTACCTGCTTCCTTCCCTAACCTCTGTCCTAGCTGCCACCAAAGTCAACCCACAGGAAATGGCAAAAGCAGATCTTTGAAACATGACTTCCATTCCAGTAACTATAACTTTATTAGGTAATTACTGATCTTGCGTTTCCCTTGTACAGAAATACAGGTTCCCCGTCAAAAATATTTAACTGGAGTACAGAAAAAAGATCAATACATTATCAGACGTTCACTTGCTTCTGCTGCTGTTTTTAGTAACTTTGTCTTCAGCAATGAGCAAGCAGCTGCATAGTTTCCTTCACAGACTACAAGACGGACCCTTCTTTTCTCCCATATGGTGAATTTTGACATCTGCCCTGACTCCATTTCCTATACATTTGATGGGGAATCTGCACATTTGTTTATATGGTGCAGATTTGGAGTGGAGGTAACCTGTCACTAATTGATGCAAATTCTGGATTTGTAGCAGAAATTTGAGGCTTAGGTCTTGTGTCATAGTATTGAGACATGGAAAATGCCATGTGTGTATGCCCTTATGCTGTGTTCACATATGGTTTAATTGTTGTGGAGTTCTGCACCTAAAATCTGTAGTAATTGGTTATTCCCAGGTTTAAACAATAAGTCTGGACATGCACAGACTTCCTGGCAAGCTTAGACCCCTTTTTTACATGGAGCAATCTTTCAGATTCTAACTGGATTGAGGGGATTTTGAACAATAATCGTTAAGTATAAATGATGCCAGCGACTGAACGACAAACAATTATTCGCTTGCTTATCACTCAGTTTATGCAGAGATAAAAACCGAATGACGATTGGTCCATGTAAACAAGCAATCATTTATCTGTGAACTGCCTGCTTATGTGAATGGATGTGGGTGGCTGGAAAGATCTCTAGGCCACTCCGCCTCCATTCACTGCCTATCGCTCCTGTGTAGAGAAGAGCGAGCATACTACTCGAGCGAGTAGTGCCTTATTCGAGTACCTGCCCGCTCGTCTCTAAAGATTCGGCTGGCGGCGCGGGTGAGAGGTGAGTTGCGGTTGTGAGTGGGGGGGGGGAGAGAGGTAGAGAGAGATCTCCCCTCCGCTCTCCTCCGCCGGTAGCCGAATCTTTAGAGACGAGTGGGCAGGTACTCGAATAAGGCACTACTTGCTCAAGTAGTTTGTCTTAGCGAGTATACGTGCTCATCTCTACTCCTATGTGAAAGCACAGGAGCAATCATCGCTGGGACAATAATTGTCCCTTGGAAAGGGACCTTTAGACTTGTGCTTTAACATGGCTGCTAATACGAGCAGATAGATCTTAAGTGTGAATAAGGGTCCAGAAACAAAGATGGCCACACCAGCTTCTCTGACTGCCTGATAGACTAATGTTGCCTATTAATGCACAGTGTAAAAGACACTACACCTGCTTGGAGTGACCAGGTGAACAGCATTGGCCAGTCACATCTTCATGTAGTGTATTAGACTAATGATGTAGACTACTCATGTATACTATTGTACAGCATGCATTAAGTAGTCAGAGAAGCAATTCAGCGATCTGTTTCTCCAGGATTGGAGGGTCGCTTTAAAGTACTTTGCGTTATTGACTTCAATTGTAAAAACAGAATACATCTTATATCTATTTATTGAGTTTATTCTGTTTACCATGTAGAATATTGTAGCAGACCTTGTTCTGAATGCAAAAAAAAAAGCCTGACTTCAGAAATGGGGATGTTAACGGAAACTTTTGTGGCACAATTTAGCCAAAAAGGCTGTATAATGCCAAAAAACATAAGGTAGCTAGCTAAGGAAAAAAACTAGGGCACTGGCGCAACCTAATGGCAAAAGGGAAGAGTCTGATGGTGAATGGTAGAAAAAGCTTTATTTTAACAGAGCATGTAACACATTTAAAGACTAACTGCATCTTCCTCAGACAACCAGATAGTGAGTTACATATTGTAAAACAAGTCGTATTATATAAAGTTGCTTGTGTAAGTAGAGACCTTCCTGTACAACTAAAGCTGTAGTGTTCCATTTTGCATTACTCAGTCCAATGGTGTATATGGGGGACCCTGCCATAGTATAGGAAGTTCTGTGCCAGGCTTTACTATTCTGTACTAATTCATAAAGTGAGAACAGGCAAGCATCATTCTGAGAGTAACATATATGTAAGATGGTGAAACAGTCCTCCTGCTGGGAATGTCCGTTTCTGTTGTAACTGTCATTTTGTTTTTTGACCACAAGAGGTCACTGTGCTCTGGACTGGGACAGAGAAAAAAGAAGTGCATCATGACCATAGAGAGGAGCAGAAAAAGCGGTTAGATGCGTGTGAGCGAGATGAGATGAGCTGGTGAGGACTGCAGCTAGCGAGACAGACACTGCGATCCACCGGAAAAAGGACCCCAACGAGGACCGGAGCTTCCGTGAGGGGAGCTGCATTAGAGACTGTTCCAGAGCTTGTCAGACTACCATCTTAACGGAGAAGATGGTCATTACAGACCGGGCTCAGAAGTAGCGGCGTCAGTGAGTTCATATGGTTCTTGGATGAAATCCTATTCCTGCGTTCCGGACAAAGTCTAAAGGTACCCACCAGACCCGGGTCAGCTAGAGAACTAAGGCCTCTGGTGTAACCGTGCACGCACCGCCAATCTGACTGAGACTAATAACAAGGCCGGCAGTTAGTTAGTTAGGCATACTGATGGCCGCTGGCCGCACTGCTGGGGACTGAGCTGTCCGACATAGTCCTAACACACAGAGAACTCTATACTCGTAGAGCTGTCTAAGGATATCTACAAGTCACACGTTACGCAACTGTACTTTGCCTTGACTTGTGAGCTATATATATATTGTTATATCTGTTGAGTGGTGTTGTGTAAGGGGAGAATACGGGTGTGTTGATAAGATTGTAAGCTCTTGTGCTGTGCCGCCGGTGCTTCCCTAGCATCCTCACTGATTGTTCCTACTTCCAGGGTGATAGAAGGTAATAGCGGCTGGTTAGAGACGGCCTGCGGCTAGGCAAAAGCTTGGAGGATATTGAAGGCGCACATTATAGAGCACAGCGCTGCATGGTACAAGAGTCTCAGCTTCCCCGCTGAGTGTATGTAACTTTCTGGGGGAGTTCGGGTTGGTTAAGGGTTCTGCCAAATTAAGTAAAATCTCATTGCTACGGATTGGTTTTGAGTCGCGTCTTTTGTTCAGGACTTCGCTGTATTCTGGAAAGCCCACCCCGGTCGGCGGCTTACATATACACAAGCTAACAGACATGCAGTGCTGATGGTTCTATTGGTATTCAGAGCTACATATTACTTATTTTCATCATTTCATTTTGGCTTTCCACTTTGCCAGTAGCAGTTTTAGCAGTAAATGATTTTTGACTTAAGTTACTAAAGGCCGGATTCACAAAGCCATATTTCATATTGTACCCAAGGAACCCAAGCACAATGTATATCAGACACCCGTCTGTGTTCTGTCAGATCCACACGGACACTGCACATTGCATGTCCTCCATGAAAACCCGTCACTCGTGTATATCCTCTTAGGCTATAATCATGCTGTGTGCTGTCCATGGAAAACATGGCTTTGCAAATAGTCTCTTAAAGGAATTTTTTTTTTTTTTTTTTTAAGTAGGTTGAAGACCAATGCACCAACTCCAGGATGACTAACTGTTTGCCTCTTCCTGTCGGCATCTCTGGAGCATGTGTAGGCAGGTATGCTGTTTTGGAAGAGAGGCTTTCAGATGGAATATGCTTTATTTAATTCATTATGTAACATCATTGTAATAAGCTCTTAGGATAGTTCACACATACTGGAATTGCTACACATTTTCCGCAGCAAAGTATAGTACAATGTAAGTGAATTAACCCTTTCCAATCCACTGTCTGACCTCTGAAGACATTATGATTTAAGGCTGTACAGCTCCGATGTTGGAAGACGTCCGTCGGGGTTCTCTTACTGAATATTGCCAGCCTCTCTGCTGTGGGAGCCTATCCAACGTGTCACCTCATGCAGTACTGGCTTTAGCCAGCATATAGCGCCATTGTATAGTGGCAGAAAAAGAGTAAGCCCCGTAGGAAAACCAGGATACAAATTGGATTGGAAAGGGTTAAGTTTTAGCAAACCCCATTCGCTTACGGTGGTAAAAATCTGCAGCGAAAGGTAGTCGTGTTGCGGATTTTCATATGTGCAGCATGTTTGATTTGTTGTGGAATTCATTCTTTGTAATGAATGAATTCTGCAGTGATTACTCCACAATATGTGATCGTTTCTTTATTCTACTGTCCATTGGGATGCTCGTTGTCTGTTATATCTATATAAAAGCACCACTTCCAGGACAGCCCCCCTTCAATAGGGCTGCCGGTAATCAAATAATAAACAGATCTACTTTCCTCTTTGCCAGCGCTGGGACCCAGTGCTGCAGCCCTGCTCCGGTCCTGGAGTTTGTTGGGACAGATGTGACAGGAAATCAAGTGACCGCTGCAGCCAATGGGAGGCTGCAACATCACGCTTCCGTACTTGTCGTCATGGCGCTCAGAATGTGAACACTGATGCCAGTAGAACGAGCCTCTGATTGGCTGCAGCGGTTACCTAGTTTCCTGTGACATCATCCGTCATAATAAATGCTAGATTCCAGTGGTGGTGGAGGGGAAAGTAGAGCTCTGTTATTAAAAATTCCTAATAAGGCCAGTTGTTCAATACATTGTTTGTAAATAGCAGTTTGGAAGGACTAGTGAAGGCTCCAGCAAGTTTAAATGTTTTTTTTTTCTCCTAATCTAATAACGAAGATTTTCTGTAGCCATGCACCTGTATAATCTGCCCTACTTTATAGACTTTCTATTTCCCCATTTGGAGTTAGAACAGTGAGGTTTCCTCGTGCCTCTTGATCCAGTTCAATAGCTTCAAATAGCGACTTGAAATTTCCAGCACCAAATCCCTAAAATACAAATTCAACTTGTTATAAATTGTGCATTATTATACTTGTGCTAAGACAGTTCACACTCTTGGTTTCCAATGTGTAGGTATTCTTGTGGTTTTGATGGCAAAAAAATTGTCTCATATAATTGTACATATCCTCTACATTAAACTTGGTTCTCATTTTATGAATTAATCTACAGGAAATTGAAGAAATCACTTTTTTATACTGCCAAACATGTATGTTACACGTTTCTAGACTAACTACCTCTTCCTCAGACAACTGGATAGTGAGCTACATATTCTAAAACAAGTGGTACACAAAACGATAATTGCGACAAAGAAGGGGATAAAACCAAAGAACAATAAATAAATATAAACAATTAGTAAATATAAGTAAAATACACTTACGTACAAAATATGCTTTATTTCCTTTATAGACAGGACATCACATAGCACAGTGCTATGTGATGTTCTGTCTATAAAGGAAATAAAGCATATTTTGTACATAGAGCTGACACTTTGTCATGTTTGATGTCTAAAAGCACCCTTAGGTTACCCATACACATAAGATAGATGAAGATGGAAGAAGGTGGAGCAAAACCTAAAAGGTGTCAAAAGCCTGAGTCCCCGGTGTGAGCCCAGGGCTCAAAAGCTTAAAACGAAAATTATTGAAAACCAGTGATGGAGGTGCTGCCAACCAGGTGGATCCACCAAATGGTGGACGGATTAAATATAGATGTGGGAATACAAAGAACTGGTATATCAGTGTACCTCTCCAGGGAAAAGTTGTCAGGCAATGGGATCAAATATTATGCTGGGGGGTAAATTGGTTGTAACGGTGGAGTGGAATGTACCCAAAGAGACAGGCTAGTGGCACTGGAGTGGGGAGACCCAAGGCGGTGATGCCAGAGTCCGACTTCTTCTTCCCTGCGTCACCGCCTTAGGTTGCCCCGCTCTGGGGCCACTAGCCTGTCTCTTTGGGTACATTCTATTGCACCATTACCACCAATGTAATGCTCAGCATGACTGATGAAGGGGTTCACCCCAAAACGCGTATTTATTGCTGGTTTTAATTCACTAAACAAAAAGAGAAGTCAGATATTTTATCTCATTGCCTGTTGATATTTCACTGGAGACTTGCGCGATATACCATTTTTTTGTATTTGCAATCAAATAAGATAGCTGTCATTTGGCTTACAACTATCTTGCCTCTCGGTCGCATACACATTCACCATCGGCCAAGTATTCAAGTGTTCTGAATGCAGAGAGGGAAGAAGGTTACTGCCAGAGTGGCTTCTGTTTCCAAGAACAAAGGATCGGGCAGTTCAATCCTAACTCATCTTTTTACTACTGACATTTGTCATTAAGGGGGCATCAGAAGGCTACAATACACATTACATAATCTGTGGGTTTGGACAATTAAAATCTAATGTGTATGGCCAGCCTTAGAGCCATTAGAGAAAATGATTTTGACCCTAATGGATTTTCTGCTGGTACTCTAGGGATAGGAGTGTAGGTATCGTGCAAGTGGGTATTTGTCTCTGATATAGAAAGTACAAGATGGAATGCTGTGATTGCATGTTCTTTACATTGCTGTACAATGTGTTTGCACTACATATACAAAGTGATAGATGTTGCAATAGGTTACACCATTGTTCAAAATTAATTAAAAGGATTATCTAACCACTTTCAGAACAAAGCTGATCAATATGGGTCCAGCTACTGAAACCCCCAGCAATTAGGATCTATGGTTGGCTAAGGGAACATTCAGGCAGCCATACATTTTCCCTAATAATGGGTGGCCATGTAATATATGGAAGTACTCCAGAGTGGAAATTATTCTTTGCAGTATCTGTCTTCACTTTATTAGGCAAAGGGGGTCTTCTATGACCTCTATATGCACTAATACAGCACTCTTGTTCACCCTTGTATTCTTTGTGTGAATGTATTCTTAGATCTTGTGTGAATGGCCCATGAAGCTGCTGTAAAGCATAAATGTAGCTCAGGCAAGATGGCACTCTCCATAGTCATGTACAGACAACAGAATAAACATTCTATAATTAGAAAATAAAAGCAAATTAGAAAAATGAAAAAAAAAATGTTTAGCTGTTTTAATTAATTTTAAAAAATGGTGATCTAGTCCCTATTATGTAAATTTCAAGTTTTAGCTTGTAGTGATACTGCTGGGATTTTCTGACCTACTACTGTATATTGACATTGATATCAAGGACAGGGGAGAATTGGTGCTATTGACTATCTCATTGAACTGCCTTTCTTGCATACCTGATGATTATGACGTTGAATCACTTCTAGAAACAAGGTTGGCCTGTCTTGGACTGGTTTGCTAAAAATCTGCAGCAAATAGCCTTTCTCATCAAAGTCCACCAAGATCTTCAGTTCCTAAAAACATAATTATGTCAATATGCTTCATATGAGCTGCATTTCATCAACACCAAATGTGTTCCAACCAACCTCCAGCTTGTCAAGGTTTTCTTTTACTTGTATTTTTGCGGTTTTCAATTGTTCCCTCAGTGTCTGGTAATAAGTGGATGGAACGGACATAAATTCCATGCCTCTATCTTTTAAGTTGATAATCTGAAAGAGTTATTGTTTATGAAACACTTATTTTTGTAACTAAACTGTGTTTGTGATAATGATATACACACATGACACTTACCGCAGTTATGATATCTGAAGTGTTTAGGGCAATGTGCTGAACTCCAGCGCCACCGTAATATTCAACATATTCCTGTCATGAAAATTATTAAATCACGATGAAGGCAGTGAACATCATTTCTTATAGCCCATTTTCCTGAAAATAAGACCTACCTGGAAAATGAGCCCTAGTTACACTACATTAAAAAAAAAAAAGAATACATTACTTAGCCGGCTCAGTCCAGGTCTCTCCTGCTGCTCTCTAGAGGTTCAGCGCCGTTCCTGCAGTCCTCAGCCGCTCATACAACATCACTTCCTGGTTATGGGAGTCATAAATCCCACCTCCAGTAAAGGATGGCTGTGATTGGTTCTTTGACCGCTGCTCAGCCAATCAATGCAGCGCTGGATGAACCAATGCGATGGCTGTGATTGGCTGTGGCTCAGCCAATTCATAAATCCCGCTTCAACAACGCGATGGCTGTTGATTGGTTCTTCCACTGCTGCTCAGCCAATCAATGCAGCGCTGGATAAACAAATCACAGTCATCGCATTGGTTCATCCAGCGCTGCATTGATTGGCTGAGCAGCGGTCGAAAAGCCAATCACAACCATTGCTTCCTGGAGGTGGGATTTATGAATGCTGTAACCAGGAAGTGATATTGTATGAGCAGCTGAGGACTCCGGGAAGCATATTAGCACTAACTGCTTAGGTTAAGCAGCGCTGCTGATTAGAGCCACCTGATTGGCTCTTCGGCACAACGTGACTACACAGCGTGCACGCGCATTGCCTTCAGCAGCCGTGCACTACACACTACACTTAAGCAACACGGGGTTAGGTTTAGGGTTAGGGTTTAGGGTTAGGTTTAGGGTTAGTTTGAGGGTTTAGGGTTAGGTTTAGCTAACCCTAACCCTAAACCTAAACCCGTGTTGCTTAAGTGTAGTGTGTAGTGCACGTCTGCTTAACTGTAGTGTGTAGTGCACGGCTGCTGAAGGAAATGCGCGTGCACGCTGTGTAGTCACGTGGTGCCGAAGAGCCAATCAGGTGGCTCTAATCAGCAGCGCTGCTTAACCTAAGCAGTTAGTGCTAATATGCCTCCGGGAACCACGTCAGAACTGTGGAGGGCTGCGGGAGGGACCTGGACTGAGCCTGCTAGATAAGTATAATAAGATATTCCCTGAAAATAAGGCCTAGTGCCTCTTTTGAGGCAAAAATTAATGTATAACAGTTTGTTGTTGTTTTTTTTTTCTGGGAAACACGGTAGATATAAGTGGTTGCATGGGCTTTCATATTTATTTAGTATTGGCTGCCTTTATGTCCTCCTTGGTTATATGTATGTAATACAGCCAAGTATCAGCACTGATATTGCTTCTCCTGCTCTGCCTATACATTGTAACCCACCTGCATATGTCATTTTGTTGTTTTCAAGATGTTCATGACATTGTACCTGGATCTGAGATTTCCTCTTTCCTACAGCCGGCTCATTTATAGGCATCTTGATGGTCTCCTCATAATTGGCGACTACAATAGAACGGAGCGCACTGAACTCTGTGTAAAGCTGTTTGTCATCTATCGACCAAAAGCGGTGAAACAACAGAGTTTTCTGGTACCTACAGAAAAGGTCAAGAAATGGTTGGTTAAAATTATTGGTCAGAAAACTGATGGCAGAAAAAGGCCCCCCCCCCCCCCCCTGGTCCAGCTAGTCTGGCCTTATATTATTTCCTTTTTATTTCTCTCTTAGGATAAATCTAAGGCAGCTTGAATTCCTTTATTGTTGATTTTCCAACCGCTGGGAGCCCACAGCGGAGTCCGGCTCTGACCCTGGCCGACGACCCCGTGTACCTTAGCTTTCTGCATTGCAGATGACAGTTTGTCCCGCTCCATCGCTAGGTGATGGCACAGGTACTCGCAGACTAACCGCAATGTCAATTGCGGATGGGCTGCAGGTCGGACGGCATCTATTGACTTCAATGGAAGCCATCCATGTGGAGTCAGCACAAAAATAGAACAAGCTGCAATTTTAAAGCCGCTCGCAGATATCACAATTACTATCAGCTCATGTGAGCGGATATGTAAATGTTCTATTTTTTCAATGAATGCAGAATACCGCAGATTATCCACATAAAAGACAATTGTGGTTTCCGCTATTGAAATCCGGTTGCATACAGCCGGCTTTAGTAGTTTGTTTTTTTGGAGATGTGGGAACCAGGCAACAACTAACTCCCACCTGGCCAGGTAGGATACCAGGAGAAATAACTTGTCTTTCTCGTAGAGGAATGAAAGTGTTGGGGACCTTTGTCACTTTCCGGGAAGTGCCTCAGATTTCCCCATGTACTCCTGTGACCACATCGTGGAAGATTCTTTGATTTCCCATGATGCAGTCCTCATGCCAATAATTACAAAATTCTCTTTATAACAGAATAACCTTTTCTAAAGGAAAGTTTGTTCTCTCTAATAGCAGCAGTAGTACAGGTCTATACGCTCCTTATATAATACGTGTGTAGCTGTATAAGCACATAACATGCCATGGTACACTATATATATATTTAAATATTGCACCTGTTTAGCAGCGTATATAGACATCCCACTTCCACAATAGGATACAAAGATGCATTTTCAATGGCAGCTAGAGTCTCTAGCAGGCCTTGTTCAGACGAGTGTGCTTTTAGCGCATTATAGGTGCGCAAAGAACACGCTTCTATTAAAACCAATGGTTTCCTATAGAACCATTTAGATGAAGGAATTTTAGATGCACAAAATACTTGCGCCTAACAAAGATAGGACATGCAACTGCAATGTTCGCATCTAAGGTCCGTGGTGCGAGAAAATATAGGACCTGACCTATCTGTGGTGCATGCTTTTCCATAGACTCCTATGGGAGCTGGATTACACGCACCTCGGATCGTGTGAACAGGCTAATTAAAATAGCTGGAATTCACCTGTTCACGCCATGTTTAGTGCAGTATAGCCGTGATCTTTTCACGTGCCTATACTACGCTAAAACAGCACTCATGTGAACGAGGCCTTAGGCCTCATGTCCACTGGGTAAATGAAATTGCGGATTCCGCTGCGGATTTTGCCCATAGGGAATCATTGCCATCCGCGGGTCCATTACATTGATTTTTGCACACGCGGATGGCATTTTAAAAGAATTGCGTTTTTCACGCGCGGGAGAAAAAACGCGGCAGGCTCCATTTGCCGCGGAATCCGCGCGGATCAGCAACATTGCTATCACATTGATAGCAATGTGTGCGGATATCTGCATGTAAAAAAAATGCCATTAAAAGCAAATCTGCGCGGAATCCGCGGCAGATTCTGCGCGGATTGTATTTTTTGAGTGGACATGAGGCCTTAGAGAGCAATTAGACCTTCCACTATCCAATGCTGTTTTGTCTTAATTGGCTGGAATTAGTGCACAAAATTGTCTCAATGTTTAATATTCATCGTACTACGATGAGCTGAAAAGAAGAATGTAGTACAGGAGGGGGTCTGTACAAGACCAAACCGAGCCATATGTTGGGACAGTATATACCTGTAAGAGAGAAAGTTGGTTGTGCAAGTAATTAATTTATATTTACCATTCAACAATTGGGACCATTTCATTATCAGGTTGATTTCCCACCACATGATCTAAGAAATTAAGTTTGCAGCTTGGCCTATGATATAAACAAATGACAACATCAGCCTGTACGGCGGTTACCTCATGACAAGTATTTTTTTAAGCCACGATTACATGAGAGTCACTAACGATTGTGATTTAGTGCTAATTGTACAGCTGTACTTGGACTTACAAGCTTATGGCCCATTTACTTGGGACGACAGTTGCACAAGTGCTGACGTCACCGCTAAGGTTGGTAACGCTTATGCAGAATGTTTACACTGACAGACTTCACCGCTGGATTGCGGGCTTCTCACTCAGCGCTTCACCTTCTATGGTGATTGTTTACACGGAACGAAAAGCCTGCGAACCAGCGGTAGTTTTTATGCTGACTGAAAGTCAGTGATAAAAACTTGTGAACGAACAGTGAGTGATTTTTTTTGCATTTACACGTAACAATTATCGCTCAAATTCGTTCATTTTAACAAATTTTGAGCGATGGTTATCCCATGTAAATGGCCCATTAGTGTAGCAATCAGTTCTAAATTATGAGTGCTGGCGGCAGCCAGTCGTATTTGTCTATTAGCTTCCTAAAACTTGCCATGTAGATAAGTATCAAGCATTTAAAGCTTCTGCACATGTTTTTGTAATTACTTAGGGTAGGGTGCCACACTGTGGACACTGCATGCCTATAGCGTTGTCATGATGTGATCAAAAGTTGTGGGTGAGTGTGGCTTGCAAATTAGTTAAGTACTGACTGACTGTTGATTGTTAATAACTGCCTAAAACCACACAGCCAATAACAAAAGTGTGGGGCGCTACCCTTGCTCAGCCTGTTTGCTCCTCCATTCCTCCCCATTGCCTCTCCTTCTTTGTTTTGGGTCCATGGGTGGGCTCAGAATCCACCACCACATAACTAGGCAGAGCAACAGCACTCCCTAAGTCGCTTTAAAGAGACTATGTCACCTACTATTAGCCCTATGAGCTAAGCTAATGAGCTGAAAGTAGGTGATCCACTGAGTCTGGGGATGTACACTACCGTTCAAAAGTTTGGGGTCACCCAAACAATTTTGTGTTTTCCATGAAAAGTCACACTTATTCACCACCATGCGTTGTGAAATGAATAGAAAATAGAGTCAAGACATTGACAAGGTTAGAAATAATGATTTGTATTTGAAATAACATTGTTTTTACATCAAACTTTGCTTTCGTCAAAGAATCCTCCTTTTGCAGCAATTACAGCATTGCACACCTTTGACATTCTAGCTGTTAATTTGTTGAGGTAAGCTTGAGAAATTGCACCCCACGCTTCAGGAAGCATCTCCCACAAGTTGGATTGGTTGGATGGGCACTTCTGGCGTACCATACGGTCAAGCTGCTCCCACAACAGCTCAATGGGGTTCAGATCTGGTGACTGCGCTGGCCACTCCATTACAGATAGAATACCAGCTGCCTGCTTCTGCTGTAAATAGTTCTTGCACAATTTGGAGGTGTGTTTAGGGTCATTGTCCTGTTGTAGGATGAAATTGGTTCCAATCAAGCGCTGTCCACTGGGTATGGCATGGCGTTGCAAAATGGAGTGATAGCCTTCCTTATTCAGAATCCCTTTTACCCTGTACAAATCTCCCACCTTACCAGCACCAAAGCAACCCCAGACCATCACATTACCTCCACCATGCTTAACAGATGGCGTCAGGCATTCTTCCAGCATCTTTTCATTTGTTCTGCGTCTCACAAACGTTCTTCTTTGTGATCCAAACACCTCAAACTTGGATTCATCCGTCCACAACACTTTTTTCCAGTCTTCCTCTGTCCAATGTCTGTGTTCTTTTGCCCATCTTAATCTTTTTCTTTTATTGGCCAGTCTCAGATATGGCTTTTTCTTTGCCACTCTGCCCTGAAGCCCAAAATCCCGCAGCCGCCTCTTCACTGTAGATGTTGACACTGGTTTTTTGCGGGTACTATTTAATGAAGATGCCAGTTGGGTACCTGTGAGGCGTCTGTTTTTCAAACTAGAGACTCTAATGTGCTTATCTTCTTGCTTAGTTGTGCAACGCGGCCTCCCACTTCTTTTTCTACTCTGGTTAGAGCCTGTTTGTGCTGTCCTCTGAAGGGAGTAGTACACACAGTTGTAGGAAATCTTCAATTTCTTAGCAATTTCTCGCATGGAATAGCCTTCATTTCTAAGAACAAGAATAGACTGTCGAGTTTCAGATGAAAGTTCTCTTTTTCTGGCCATTTTGAGCGTTTAATTGACCCCACAAATGTGATGCTCCAGAAACTCAATCTGCTGACAGGAAGGTCAGTTTTGTAGCTTCTGTAACGAGCTAGACTGTTTTCAGATGTGTGAACATGATTGCACAAGGGTTTTCTAATCATCAATTAGCCTTCTGAGCCAATGAGCAAACGCATTGTACCATTAGAACACTGGAGTGATAGTTGCTGGAAATGGGCCTCTATACACCTTTGTAGATATTGCACAAAAAACCAGACATTTGCAGCTAGAATAGTCATTTACCACATTAGCAATGTATAGAGAGCATTTGTTTAAAGTTAGGACTAGTTTAAAGTTATCTTCATTGAAAAGTACAGTGCTTTTCCTTCAAAAACAAGGACATTTCAATGTGACCCCAAACTTTTGAACGGTAGTGTAAGTGCTATACTTACCTCCCCGTCCTTCACACGGTGTCAGCGTTGGAAGCCACAACGCAATATATTGAGCAGCACTGCCATGTAGTCCACCCATTCTAATTATATAAGGGGCGTACTATTTAACAATGCCACTAAATGCATTCCCCATGGAAACTATGGGGGAGAGAAGTATAAAACTTACATCCTCGGACTCAGCGCTTCACCTACTTTTAGCCCATAAACCTAGCTTATATGGATAATAGTAGGTGAGTCTCTTTACGCCAGATACCAGGACTGGAGCCATGAGGCTATTTACAGTGGAAAGTGTATATATGATTTGTATTTTTTATGAGTTTTTCATATTAGCAATAAAAATGTTTCCGTTTGCCCCAATTAGGAAAATTGCTGTAAAAGCTGTGATGGAAATTCATAAAAATATAAATAATGTAACTATCCTTACCACAGTAAAAGCTAGGGCTATTTACTTAACATATGTAATTTATATACTTACCATATACACATAATATATATCATAGGATTCAGGACTGACATGGACTTCTAGGGACCTAATGTGGCCATAAATATTAGATGAAGGTCAGAGGAACTCACTGATTTTGGTGTAACTAGCCAACGTTTTAATGTATGTGGTGGTATACTGATCTTTTCCCCGTTGTCAGATTTGGGGGAGGATTGAGTATGTTAGATTTACTAATTTAATTCAGCTTTGAACAGAATATTATGAATTCATGTAACTGAGACTATAAAGACTTTACAAACAATTTCTGTAAAGATGTGTACTGCCCTTGGTTGTAAGTTGCAGCATGATCCTATAATGCTTGCAAGTTTATCACTATATGGATATATATTTGCTGCTTTATATATAATTCACAAATCATCTCATTAGAATACCTTTGTTCCATGATTCTTACTGGAAAGGGGAGCACTTACAGCTTTGGGAGCAGAGGATCCTTAAATAACGGTGGATGAAATCCTGGTAGGAAGATGCCATTGTAATCCAGCTTCTCCACTAATGTGTGTGTTGTATCTCCATACTGGATGGAGAGAGATGACATTTCATTTTAGGAGAAGTCATTGCATCTGATTGACTTACAAGTACTATTCAGGTAACACTTCATGGAATTTACTAAAAGTAACACAGGCTACAACACAAAATTGAAGGTGTGACATGGGGTGCACACACAGCACAGTATTGGAATTCCTTTTTCGCTGAAGTTCCACCCCAAATCATTTAGTTAAACCAAAAACATAAAATGTAACAACTAAAGGAAAGGATTCCAGTATAAAAACTTTATGGGAAATAACTGATACTGCAACAAATATAATCTGGTCTCTGGCAATGCTGACTGTGCAATGGAGTCTGGTAGTTACTAGGCCCAGTCAGTGTAATATGTCTATGGGCTCACTCACACGGGCATATGTGTCCCATGGATCACGCTCATAAAACACGCAGTACACAACAAAAACGCATGTACATGCGTATTTGCTGCGCATGTTCAATTCTCATAGCCTATATTGGTGCAGAATACGCACCACAATAGGACATGCTGTGTAAAAAAAAAGCATGTGCGAGTGGCCCAAAAGAAATTAATGGGCTTGTAGCACTGCGTATTATGCAGGACACATACACCCGTGTGAGTGAGCCCTAATAAAACTGTTAAAGCCAGTTTTTCACAATTGCCAATTTTTGAAGTAGTTGCTCTCCTTTATTTGGTCTAGATCATCGTGCAGCAATCTCTGCTGGTAATCATTGAGGTAAGAACTAGGAAATTCAATTTTTTTTAATATACTTGACTTTGTGCTCAAAGTACAGGCACAATAGGCATGAATCTTTATGATGCCCAAGTTCTGATTGTGATGTCACTTTAGGAAATCTTGAGGCATAGTCTCAATTGTTAAATTACAGGGACATTCCCTATAGGACATACAGTATATGTTAGTTTAGGGTGAGTTCAACTCAAAGTGACACTCTTGTCCCCGGGACAAAATGTGTCCCAGGCCCGGAGGGGGGAGTAATATTACGTGCCGCAGTTTGTTTGCAGATCCACCTCTTCTCAAACCCATATTCAATCTTCCAAGATGGCTGCACCGCTGCTCTCACTGTCCAGTACATACTGTGTCTAAGAAACTACATGCTGCTTTCAGGTTGGTCAGTGCTGCCCATTTGGGCCAAAGGGCAGAAAAGCAGCGTGTTGTGTCAAACTATGAAATACTACTAATGCACAAGGTGCAACAAGTAGTTAAAGCAGCAGTGTGGAGATCTTGGAAGACCAAAGAGGGGAACCGGGAACTAAGAGATCTGCACCAGAAAGTCACAAATGGAGGGAAGCAGGCAGTATTACTTCCCTTGTCCAGTCCCAGGACAAACTTTTTACCAAGGTCCGGAGAGTCACTTTCAAGGAAACAAAAGGCTTTCAGGTGCGCCATCACGGCAAGATCCCTATATCATTGTACAAGTGTTCCCTCATCAGACACTAGGTAATAGCAGCTCGAGTGTGTACACTCTTGATGTGGAAAAAGAAACTTGCCCCTTGGTTCTCATTCTGGTTCTTCAGCTTTAATGATCTCATGCATGTGATAGACTTAAGGCCTTCCATCCATAGAAGTGGATCCATTGGATAGAATTTCAGCTTATCTTGGACTATCAAAATTCTTTGGGAGATTTAATCAGCATGAACATTACCTTACAACTGACGTAAAGGGGTTGTCCACCTCTAGACTACTGATGAACTATCCTCAGGGATTCGGGTCATGTTATATTTTATATTTTTTCACGGCATTTATTGCTGCAGTTAAATAACATACTAACTTTTAAATTTCATACCTGAATGGTCCTAATATTGTTATCAGGTGCCTTACCAAGCGGGTCTAAAAAAAGGACCCATGCTCTTAAGTCAAGCATTGTCCACTAGTCAGAGTATATAACAAGATTGTGCCCTATTTTATAGGGCTCCACTAAACATATTTTGCATGACTGAAATGGTACATAATGACCATATTTTCTCTCTCTATTCTTCATAAGAGCCCAATATTACAAAACACTCTTTCCTGCTCTTGATGTCCACCAAATATATACATTAGGGCATAACATGTGGGAGGCAGAGGTGCCCATACCATAGGGTAACCTGAGACTCCCGTCTCATACGGCAGCCTGCAGGGCATCAGAGGGGTAGCAGGTTGCCAGCAGGCAGGTAATTATTTTTTACCAGCAAAATTAATGTCCAGTAAAAAATAGTTGCCGGCTGGGAGCAGTCCAGGCAGCAACCCGACAGGCATTTCACTTAGTCTGTAGCTCTGGTCCAATGGCAGCCGCCGCAGCAGAATCTGTGACCCCTGACCTCCCCGCTCCTGGCATCCGCACTGCATTCCTGTACGCAAATACCAAGAAACAGGTCAGGTGTCAGAGACTCACCTGCGATGGCCGTCAGTGGGCCAGAGTTGAAGACTGAGTAAGTGAAATGCCTGTCAGGATGCCACCCAGGCCAGAAGTCCAGAGACATCATGACTACTGGGGCCACTATGAGAGATACCATTACTACTGAGGCCACTAACAGGGTCATAGTTACTACTGGGGCCATTTAAGGGGACACTTACTACTGAGGCCACTGTTACTCTGTCAATTCAATCAAGTTTCAGTGGTTCAAATATGTGTTGGGTATCTTGTGTATTGGCGCTTTCAATGCTTGTAGAATTAGTGATTTTTTTTGTAAAGGGGGTTTGGGGCACCATTTCATGCTTTGCCTCAGGCAGTTTAAGGGTGAGGGCGGGGAACATAAGGCTAGCATTTATGTAAAAGGGCCAAAGAGGCCCTGCAGTTTTGTCTGTATGTGACCCAGATATTTCAAACTGTAGCTTTATTTAATGATACACATTCAATGAAAAAAAGAAGAAAAGAATATTTAATTACCGTCTGAATAACTGCATATTTCACTCTTCCATATTTATCTTCTTCAATCCAAGGCTCCTTTACTATTACTGCCCCCCGCTCTCTGGCTTTCTGTTAAAAGATTATTTGAAGGTATTAATCAAGTTACTTTTATTCAACGGTATTCAACTGAACAATCCTATACTTTATATCATTACCGCAGTAGAATCGGTCAGATAATGGGCGTGATGGCGTGATAATTGCTCAATGTAAATAAATGAAGCAACGACTTCGAAAAAAATGGTTATAGATTGTGCAAGTGAAAGCTTATGGAAACCTGGAAATAATTATCGGTAGTTCTGATATTCTAGTAGGCAAACGTGTTTGTGAAGGTCAATCCTTTAACTAAATAACAGGATCTTTCTGACCAAGTAATGCCTTACTCATACCTGCGCCAGTGGCCTTCGGCATAGATGTGGTATAAAATCACAGCATGCTGGGCCATTTCAACCAGAAATATGCCGGAGAGCATAATGGAAGCTGGACAAATCCTATTACAGTTGATGGGGTCCCTTCAGCTTTGGACTGATCCGTTATCTATTGTAGCTGTTTTTACAGTGAATGTACATATCTAGTAGATGCATCTAAAGTCACCTCAACAAGAAAGTCACAGTTTTCAACTTCAAACGCCACATCTTTGACACCATCACCATGTTTCTGCAAATGGGCTCCAAATTCTGTACAAGAAAAATAGACCTCATTTATTTCCAAACATTTCAAAATGTTTCTCAACAAAACCGATGAGATTATTTATTACTACAGTCTAAACGTTAGGCCACATTTACACGAGCGTATTTTGTGCATGCATTTAGTTTGCACAAAACGGCAGCAGCATGCTCGATCTTCCTGCGCATTTGCACACAAAAATAGCTCATATTCCGCTAATTAACTTAATTGCCCACTTCAATGAATAGGTGCATGCCTTCATTTTTTTGTGCATGCAAATGCACACGATTTGCGTGCAAGAAGTACAGTAAAAGACGCACATGTGCACGCAAATACACGCCATATACTGAACAAATACACACCACAAGTGTGCACGTAAATGCTCTTATGGCCATGTGACACTGGCCTTAGACTAGACACTTTGAAAATATGCCAGATTTAGCACAGTATCTTTGCTGAATGATAAATCCGTAGTATTTTAAATCTGTCAGGTCTAAGTTTAGACCACCTATAAATTGGCTTAGTGTATACCAAAGATTGCACCAAACTTTGGCGCAATCCGCAGAAATTGGCATAATTTTTGGCACAAATTAGGCCACATTTCTTTTTTTGGACCAGTTGGAAAAACTGTCTGAGGCTGCATTCCCACGAACGTATATCGGCTCGGTTTTCACGCCGAGCCGATATACGTTGTCCTTGTCTGCAGGGGAGCGGGGGCATGGAAGAGCCAGGAGCAGGAACTGAGCTCCCGCCCCCTCTCTGCCTCCTCTCTGCCCCTCTGCACTATTTGCAATGGGGAGAGGCGGGGCGGGGCTAATTCTCGGAACTTAGCCCCACCCCCACCCCACCTCCTTTCATTGCAAATAGTGCAGAGGGGTGGAGAGGAGGCAGAGAGGGGGCGGGAGCTCAGTTCCTGCTCCTGGCTCTTCCATCCCCCCTCCCCCTGCAGAGAGAGACGACGTATATCGGCTCGGCGTGAAAACTGAGCCAATATACGTTCGTGTGAATGCACCCTGAAAGTGTCTAAAAACCCGTAGTAAATGTGACACGAAGCATGTAAGACAGTTTTTTGGTGTAATTTACACCAAATGCGATGGCTGTGAGTGGTTCATCGAGAGCTGCAGTGATTGATTCTAGAGCCCTGCGGCTCAGCCAATCAGAGACAGCGCTTCCTGGAGGCAAGGTATTTGAAACTCCTGACTAGGAAGCGCAATCTGAAGACTACAAACAAGTTCCAGAGTTGCAGGGAAGACGTGCGGTGGAGCAGACAACCCCTCTTAGGTGATGTATTGTTTGTTTTCTTTTTGTTTTTCATGCAGCTAGGGTTGTTTTTAGGGACAAAGAGTAGGATTTCCTACAGTAAATGTTGCATAGCACCGCACAAAAAATACATTCCCTTATATACATGATAATTGTCTAATAGCTGAGGGGTCTAACTGCTGGGACCCCCATCGATCTCCAGAATGACACACCTTGACAGTTCAATGTGAACACAGCAGCAGTGCACAAGTGTGACCACCATTTGTTTCTATGGAAAGGAAGAAAATCAATGTATTTGACTATCTCTATCACTCCCATACCAGTGAATAGAGCTATGGTTATGCATTCGCACCCCCGCTCCTTTTATATGTGGCATTTGGGGAAAGGGAAATATGCCTTTAGTGAGAATACCCTTTTAACCCCTTGCCAACTGCATAACGTAAGTAGACGTCAAGCAGTCGTGAAGGGTGTATGGAGTGGACTCGGGAACTAAGTCCGCTCCATACACAGCGGCTAAACAGCTGTTTGTGAGAGCTGACAGCCGCCGGCAACTGCCTCAATCAGAGTTAGCTCTGATTGTGGCAATTACCTCTTTAGATGCCTTGGTCAAAGCTGAATGGACATCCATCTAAACAGTCAGCCCCGGACCCCTTCCCACACCCCATCGTAACCCCCTGCAATTCTCCCAGGGCTGCCATGTATAGATATCTATCAAGCCCAACCTGTGGTAGAAGTTCATAGGCAACTGAAGTATTGCAGTATATTATACAAGTGATCAAATGATCGCAAATTCAAATCTATTATGGGGACTAAATGAATGTGTAAAAAAAAAGATTCAATATAGTTTTTTTTTTTAAATAAAAAAAAATTAAATATTAAAAGTTTAAAAAAAAACTGGAGAAACCTCAATTTAACCACGGCATGTAAAAGCCTGACAGGGAGAGGGACTCCCACTATCACCCATTGGACCCCTGTGATATGATCACGGTGTTGCTATGGCACCAGGAGGCTTGAAGATGGCCTCCGGGTCTGCCATCAGTGGTCTATGAGGCTGAATCATAGGCTGGGTCTAATAGGCCAATAAAAAACGCTGCAACACTGAAGTTTTGCCGCATATTATAGAAAAGATCAAATGTGATGATATTCAATTCCCCTAGTGGTATAAAAATAAAAAGTAGGAATAAAAAGGGAAACAATCACGAGACCATGTACGGGTAAGTGCTGCTGCAATGTTTACATACTGCTTCACCCAGTTCTGTGGGTTCTGCAGGGAGGGTATTTTTAAGTGCCATTTTAAGTTCTAAAAGCCCCCTTATTTCTCATTAAGGGTGACTACCCACTAGCGTTTTTTTCACTGCGAAATTCGCAGCGTTTTTTTTTTTCTGCAGGGGTTTATGGGCTATAGGACTTGTAAAGCTAAAATCGCGATCGCGCAAAATTGCAATTTCGCGGTAAATCACGATTTTGCGCGATTGCGATTTTAACATTACAAGTCCCATAGACCCCCTGCAGAAAAAAAAACGCTGCGAATTTCGCAGTGACAAAAAACGCTAGTGGGTAGTCACCCTAACAAGAGGACTAATTAAAAAGAAATAACTTGTTATACCCCTATTAAATGCTGAATTTTCAGGTATTGAATGGAGAAGGTTTTCAATAAAAACTATATACCATACTTTTGCTCTAGTTAACTATGGTACATACATTTTTCGAAATTGCAATTCAGACCTGCACAGATAGTAAACAGATTGACAAGTAATGCTCTTTATTTTGTTTCATGCACCATATTTAATGTCAATGGAACCTAATACTGTCAACATTTTCTGTAGGTAATCCAATCTGGTTTAGTTTTACTTCTTTGAATATGTTTAACTTAAGTTTCCCAGCACATGGCTAAATCCTATGTATATATGTGAATACAAAAATACCTTCATTTCCTGGAGTAAGTGGCGACACAAAAAGGAATATTATCTGCAAGGAAAGATTAGATATACGTGTTCTATTAAACATGCAAAAAAAAAATCAAGTTATTGCAAGCTTACTTCTGAGCTATATACCTTATTTTGCTTCACGACATGGGTAACTAGATCCCTGCAACCAGTCTCCAGGCCCTTATATGCCAGTGGCTCAAATCCCATTTTATTGCAGTAAAAAGAGGCCGCCTAAAATGATACAGACAATATAAACATACCTTTTGCTTACAGGAAATGTACCATAAATTCCAAAACACATGCTTAAAACACAGATCAATTCACATGAGTGGTGGGAGAGAGTGGTCTATGTTTATTGGCATGAAATACCATGAGCTCTTTACCAACTTCTAGAGCCATGATACACTGGGCGGCGATTACAAGTGATAATGAACAATCCATTAATGGATAATGCCACACAGGTGACTGATCGACTCTCCTTCCCTTTAAAAGCTTAAACGGAGTAGAGAACCCCCATTTTTTGATACGTAGAGGTCCCACAGGTTGCTACAAATCAACTTTTATCACATATACTGTACATATGTATGTAATGTCAATAAATACCAGAAATGCACAAAAAATATTACAAAATTAAAGCAGTATTCTAGAAATAGTACATTTTTCCCGTTTTCACTCAGCCACTGGAGAAGTGAAAACTGATAGCTCAGTAGGGTCCAACCACAGGGACCCCTACTGATCCTGACAACGGGAGATTTCATTTGCCCCACTACCTGTCACTGCTTCGATCGGAGTGACATCACTTTGAATGGAGCACTGGCTGCGCATTCATGGTGCAGCTACCTTTATTTTAATGGGGCTGACTGAAATACCCGAGCCATGTAGCTTGGCAATTTCCGTTAGCCACATTGAAATGAGTGGAGTGGCACAGTGCATAGGCGGCCAGCGCTCCAATCACTTCGGGCAGAGCAGTGATCCAGCAGTGACTGGAAGTAAGGCAAACAAAACCCCCAGTTTTCAGGATTGGTGGAGGTCCCAATGGTCAGACCTCCACCGATCTATCAGTTTTAACCTATCCAGTGGATGGTTGAAAACTGGAAAAAAAAACAGTCTCCAGAGTATCTCTTTAAGCTAAACTTAACAGAATTATGGAGAAATTTGATTAAATTAAATGTTAGAAACACTAAAAAGTGCTGGTGGCCCCTTTGTCCACATGGCTCCTGTGCAGCATATATGACATAATAAATGTTTATTACTTTTAATTAGATCTATAGGCTCCAATACAAATGTATCTGGATAGAACCGAACAACTCCTGGGTGGACCCCATTGACTATAATGTGTCCACCTGCTTTCCACCCAGCTGCCTGGCTTTTGAAGGGAAGAAAAAGCGCTGCATGCAGCTCTTTTTTCCCAGTATTTTCAGCGGGATCTGTGACGCAGATGGGAAACCACCCTTAGATTGTTGCCCGAGCCAACGCTTAGCAGTTTCTGCAGACAATATGAATATGGCCAGCTTTAGAGAGCAAAACATCTTTACATATTGTTACAAAGACAACTCCTGACCCGAGCTATATAGAGCACATAAATCACAACCAGTCATCCATCTATCTTCCTAGAAAACTCCCTTGTAAACCTCTAGAATGTGAAGAATTGGTGTTTATTAGAGCTTTCTGTGTCAGTGTCCTTATGAAACCCATGTGGCACATCTCAGAGACTTCCACTGCAGGATCAGAATGTGTTCTTTCTAGAAGCACCAGATGTGGTACACATCATAAGTGGAAACAGATTCTGGAGGGACCTCAGACCCTCCCCTTCACTAACCAATCACAAACTGCAGCTACAATTGGGCAACATGCTGAGAAGAATTCTTTCAACTTCAGTTTAACTCATTTCATGCCACCTACCTGTTTTGCATTGCTCACCCATAACGTAATGGAGTGAAAACTAAGAAATCGTCCTTGTTCATGCTGAATAAAATAAAACAAAAATATGTTTCATGTTTTCACTTTCAAAAATAATATTCATGAATGGGGAGAATTATTTTATTTTAGCAAAATCCACTCTTGGTAGCTGTGCGAATCTGTACGTTGCAGAATAATTATTATAAAAGATACCAGAGACAAAAATAAGTCACACAGATAATGGTTGTATGACAGATGTCATTTTCCCATTCCATTTCTAGTGTATTCCATTATAACTCATTTACATAATTTGTATCAGTATGTTGCACTTGTTACAAGTATATACAATTCTGAATAGGGAGTGTTGGATGCATTAATATAACTGAAGATCTACCATGTTTAATGCAAACTGATTACCAGTGGCAGATTTGTTGCAGAATTTTCTCCTGCGGTTTTATACAATTATTACGTTTACAGAAATCCATGTACGTTATAGAAGCAATATCATTAATATACATTGGATGGATTTTCACCAAAAGTTCTGCAACAAATATTCCATGTGTGAACATCCCCTAGTGTGCATAGTGTAAACACATCCTTATTCATTTACCTGTGTCCCTGTAGATAACATTATTGAACTGCTGATGTAACTAGAGATCAGAAGTGAAATAACTTCTCCCATAGATTATCCCTTAATTATGTTGTAGCACTGTACGCACATACATCATGATTTATCCTTTCTTTTTGTATGCTTAATATCAGATATTCTTTATCGATTCTTCTTAAGAACCCGTATACAGTTTATTTAAAACATTTTTGAACTAAACTTAGACAATAGTTTTCCCAAGTAACAGATTTAAGGATAGTGACATCACTATTATGATCGGTTATGCAATAGGCTTCCATAGAAAAGGTTATTTATCCTAACAAATACATTAATATAACACGATTACCTTTTCTCCTTTTTCAGCATATGACGTCTAAAAAAAAAAACAATACAAACATTATTTTTGTATGAAGTGTAATCTTAGTAATTAAGTATGATCATTTTGCTGCCCCAATACATACCATTCTGTCAAATATTGAAAACTTACCATGGTTTGTAGATAGACTTCTATCTGTGAGAGATACTGGTATGTCAAGACTCTGATGCTGCAGACACCTCATATAGGACTTGGGATCTAGGACATCCCATGTGTGCTCCTCCTCAGCTTGTGTAACATAATCTCTGCAGACCATGGGTCTATTGCATAATATCTGTTCACTTTGAAACGACAAACAAATAAGTTCATCTGGGAATAATAATAATAAATCTTTATTTGTATAGCACCAACTTATTCTGCAGCGCTTCATGGGAATCATAAAATGCAAAGTAAATATTGAATGCAACATATTTATATAACAATAAAAAGATGGACAGTTGTAGGAAAATGTATATAGTATTACTACAATATGTTGTTGTTTGAACATATTAAACATGTAGTTGTAATTAAGATTATAGTGTGTCATTAATTGCCAGCATTTTATGTATGATAGATCTATGTTACGTATAGGTCTGTGTGTATGTTAACAGTTGAGAAAACCAATGCAACCTGAAAGTGCCATTGAAGTATACAGTAGTCATGAGTGTACAATATTCATACAATATTTAGTTCTCTGAATGATTTCTATGAGTCTCGATTTTTAAGGAAATAGGTATTCAGTTGTGATACATAAAGCTGTCAAAGAAAGAGGTTGATAGACAATTAAACAGTTCTTTTTAGCTCCATCATCTCTCTTGTCAGCTGAATATTAAACACACAAACCCTTTAGAAAACTTTCCACATTATAGGCCTAACCATATTTTTTAAATCAATGTAGTCTTCACAGAAAACATCCAAGAATATAACTTCCATTTCTGGTCATTTATGCTTCCTGTGGGAAGTTAATCTTATGTTGGTTATTGTTTGGCAACACCAAAGTCTACCTTTATCAATACTTTCCCTTAACTCGTATTTATTTTACAGTCTTCATATCTATAAAGAACGGCCTTCGATATCTTGGACAATTCTTATAGGATTCAATAGTAAAAAGCTATACTTCTCTGAGGGTATTAAGGTACTTTCTCCCTTTTTACCCTTAGGTTTAGCCAGCACAAAACCCATTATGCATGCAGCGATTTTTCTTCCGGTAAAAACCAGGCAGCTGAGCGAACCCCATTATAGTGAATGGGGTCCATTCAGCGCTGCTCTGTATTGTCCTGCGACGGAGATGTTTGAACACAGGGATGTCCCTTTCCTTTTCCCTGAATGCTGTAGGAAAGCAGAACCCCCAGTGCAGATGTGAAACCACCCCTATACCTTTGGTTAAAAATTACGTTAGCAGGTTCTCTACTACTGTGTTTCTCCCAAAATAAGACATTCCCTAGAGACTTCCACCAATCAGGCTTTAATCAACTATCCTATAGATAGGGGGTAACTTGTAATTTTGGTATAACCCCTTTAAAGAAAGAAACTCTGTCACCTACTTTTAGCCCTATAAGTTAAAGGAGATGTCTCGAGGCAGGAGTGGATTTTTTTTTATTGCCCAGTCCCCCTAATTAAGCAAACATTACTAAGCCCCCCTGTAAATGACTTTTCTAGCTGGTTTGTACTTACCGTTCCAGCGTTTCAGCAACTTATAAAAATTTTCCCAAGATGGCCGCCGACTCTTTTCCCTTCGCTTGCTGCAGCCCGACGTGCGCGCTCCCGAGACGCTACCAGCTGTGTCTCCCTGACAACCAGACGCCCCGCAGCCGCCGACCGGCCCCTTGGAGTGAACACGGACGACCAGTCACCCACCGCCAGGCAGCAGGTAACCGGCGCAGCCCCCCCCCCCCCCGGCACAGCGGCAGCCCCCCCATCGCAGCGACAGCCCCCCCCATCGCAGCGACAGCCCCCCCGGCGCAGCGACAGCCCCCCCCCATCACAGCGGCAGCCCGCCCCATCACAGCGGCAGCCCCCCCGGCACAGCGACAGCCCCCCCATCGCAGCGACAGCCCCCCCCCGGCACAGCGACAGCCCCCCCCATCACAGCGGCAGCCCCCCCATCACAGCGGCAGCCCCCCCATCGCAGCGACAGCCCCCCCATCGCAGCGACAGCCCCCCCCGGCGCAGCGGCAGCCCCCCCGGCCCATCACTTACCAGGACGGCGGGACAGCTGGACGGCGGGACAGCTGGGCGGCTTCTCCGGACAGCTCGGCAGCTCTGCACCTTCCTCTAACAGAGGATGGTACAGAATGGCCGCTCCAGCGCGCTCCCGAGCAGTGACAGCTCGTCTGCGCATGCGCAGAAGAGCTGTAGCGGGGAGCACACTGAAGCGGCTCGTGCTGAAAGGAGAACGGACTGCGCAAGCGCGTCTAAAAAAGCAAGCTGCCAGCGAATTTAGACGGAACCATGGAGACGAGGACGCTAGCAACGGAGCAGGTAAGTGAATAACTTCTGTATGGCTCATATTTAATGCACGATGTATATTACAAAGTGCATTAATATGGCCATACAGAAGTGTATACCCCAACTTGATTTCGCGAGACAACCCCTTTAAGCTTTTGGGTTAAAAGTAAGTGACCCGCTGAGTCTGGGTATGTAAGTTTTATACTTACCTTCCCCGTTATTCCCTTGGTATAATCCATTATAAAATTAGAACAGGTGGACTACATAGCAGCGCTGCTCAATACACTGAGTGGCAACTTCCAGTGCTCACACTGATGAAACGACAGGGAAGAGAAGTATACTCAGTGTCACCTACTTTCAGCCCATAAGCTTATCTTATGGGGATAAAAGTAGGTGACAGAGTCCCTTTAATTACTTTAACGTGTATATATAGATAAGAGATCTGTTATATATAGGACATGCGCTGAAGAGTTGAAAGCTACATGTGGGAAAACCATAGATTACTAAATTGCTCAACATTTTCTAAAATGAGTCTTTATAGAAACAAGACTATATATGTTATTTTTTATATCTCCATTAGAGTAGTTGCTTTCATGCTGCCCATATTAGAAAAGCCAGAGAAAATCTATAAAATGATCCCTTAACTGGGTTTCTGCAAAAATGAGATCTCCAGGGCTTTGCTGTTTCTTTTGTGCCTTTAAGATTTATGGCATCATCAGTTACTATGCAAAGTGGTGTCTTCTTCCCAGTTTTCTGTATGAATATTACCTGTACTGGAAAGTTTAGATAGCAGCATGGTGAAGCTTATAGATATCTACATGGTGGGACCTAACATAAGTAACATTTCTCTTTTTTTAGCTGAGAGCGGACTGACTCTTGTATTTTTGATCTTCAAATCAAGGAAAATACAGTTGAAGAGCCATTTATCCCAATCTGCAATGTTTCAAAGCCCCACCACCTACAAGCTAATGGAAGCGTGCCATTACGAAAATATTCCACAGTAAACAAAACCCGTGATAAAAGGAAGGCGAGCGCTCTGTATGTGCATCTGCCTTCCCATGACTTTCATAGGGGGTGTTATCTGCAGTAAAAATCCCATTGGATGGTGAAGTGGGATATGAAGCCAAAGCGGACTTTGATTTGTTAGGATACAAAACATGTAAAAAAAAACTGTATCAAAATGTAGAAAGTATCAAAATATAATAACACCCAAACATGACACCAAATACAGAGTAATGAGAGAGTTATAAACATAGAAGCATACTGCTGTAGGACAGATGTCCACATCATCATATGGTAGTATTTTAACAGTAAGAGGCTGAAACAGAGACTGAAAACACATTAACAAAGCAGGTCACATACTTCTCCCTGCAGAATGGTGCTTGTGTCAGCAGCACATTCTGCACATTCTGTTAGCTCTGAATGCTATTAGAGGCGAGAAGTTTGGTTTTAGATTTTTCACAACTTAGGCCAGACATACAGAAGTGTATTTTATTTGCATATCAGGCGCTTATAATACATGGTATATCGCATTATTTCAAATCCATTGATGCTGTTACACTCACACTAGCATTTTTTCATTGCATATAATACGCAAGCAAAAAGAGAACGCAGCATGTTCTTTTTTACCACGATAGGGCCATATTGTCCTCTATGGGTGCATACAAAATGCTGTACATACGCAATTACATTGCATATGTGTGACGTTTAGACACAACGTCGCTAAGCAACACAGTGGGATTTTTTTTTTAATGAAACCAAGAAGCCTTTGCCTGACAGCATGTGTAAGATATGCTGTCATGGGTAGGCAAAAATCGCTGCCATATGCGGGGACACACCGCAATTAAATGCTGCGTTATCTATGCAGCGTTCTACCACAAGCTTGTGTGAGCCTGGCTTTATGTCAGGCAAGAATGTCAGTTTTGCTAAATCACTTTTATCTGATGATTTATATATCTTAAATATCAGGAAGAAAAAAATGAGGCAAACAGCTCTTTCTTGTTGGTCAGTAGGCAGTGTTCTGATGCAACATTCTGGGTCATATTAATGGTAAGCAATGAAGCAAGCAGTAACCGACATTAGTTACCAGACTTCATTAATCAAATGCAAAGAATAATATTACAAGGTTTGGTTGATATGAGTTGGTAAGTCAGAAGTGTTGTGCTCCGTGGCGTAACTATAGAGGATGCAGGGGATCCTTAGGGGCCCATAAGGCCTCTCTTCTACATATAGGGAGCCCAGTACTATGAGTAAAGCATTATAGTTGTGAGCCCTGTTACAGATCTTGCACAAGGGCCCAGAAGCTTCAAGTTACGCCTCTGGTTGTGCTCATTATTATATGTATCATGTACACTTAAAGGGGTTGTCCCGCGGCAGCAAGTGGGTCTATACACTTCTGTATGGCCATATTAATGCACTTTGTAATGTACATTGTGCATTAATTATGAGCCATACAGAAGTTATAAAAAGTTTTTCACTTACCTGCTCCGCTGCTGGCGTCCTCGTCTCCATGGAGCCCGCCTAATTTTCGCCGTCTAAAATGGTCGAATGGCCAAATTAGACGCGCTTGCGCAGTCCGGGTCTTCTGCTTTCTTCAATGGGGCTCCGTGTAGCTCCGCCCCGTCACGTGCCGATTCCAGCCAATCAGGAGGCTGGAATCGGCAATGGACCGCACAGAAGAGCTGCGGTCCACGGAGGAAGAGGATCCCGGCGGCCATCTACACCGGTAAGTATAGAAGTCACCGGAGCGCGGGGATTAAGGTAAGCGCTGAGCGGTTTTTTTTTTACATCCCTGCATCGGGGTTGTCTCGCGCCGAACGGGGGGGGGGGGGGGTTGGAAAAAAAAAAAACCCGTTTCGGCGCGGGACAACCCCTTTAATGTAAAAAAAAATAAAGCACCTAGAATGTGTGATTGTAACACTGATATAAATAAGTGATTACAATATCAGAGTAAAAGAATAATGTATTGCTGGAAACTGAGCACTTGAAGGGAGGCTCTAATACCCTGTTAGGTTGCCTCTAGCTTAGATGTATGGTGTGATACGGGTGGGCATGGAGGCTCTAGTACCCTGTTGGGCTGCCTTTAGCTTGGATGTAAGGTGTGATACAGGCGGGTATGGAGGCATACAGGTTCTGTATGGTATCCTGTGACATATCAGTCCACATTCGCTGTAACTGAACCTCTAGATCATGCAAACTCGCAGGCTGTCAAAGTTGGTGTCCCAGATGGTCCCATACATGCTCTATTGGTGATAAATCTGGTGACCGGGCAGCCACAGAAGTATGGTAGTTCTGGAAGCATTCCTGTGACACCTTTGTGTGTGCAGCCAAGCTTTGATGAGAAGGGGCTAAAAGAATCATCCGAGTTGGAAAGAAATATGATTGAGAGCAGGAAAAAATTCATTAAAAAATAAATAAATAAACAGAGACATGTCACCACTACAGGGTACAAAAAATGTTGGAGAGAACCAGAGTGGCAGTACTGGACCAGCGGGGGATTACACTGGTGAGTAAGGATTAGGCTGGGTTCACATCAGTGTTACATTTTCCATTCTAAGAGCAGAAAAATGAGAAAAAAATGAATCTAGTAAAATCGATGTAGATTTCAGCAGGACTTATTTCATTTGTTTGCTTTAGTTCTATCGGCTTCCTTTTTTTACGGCAAAAAAGACTGTTCTAGGGGACTTTTTTAATACAAAAATCCAGATGGAACGGACCTGTCCATTTTTCTTTATTCCATTGTACTCTATGGGGATGAACACAATAAAAACTATTGTGTTTTGTATTCCATTAAACGGATTTATTATAACTGCACTCGCAAAGGCGGTAAAATAGAGCTGCATCTCAAACAGAAATAATGGATCCGATAAAACTGACCCTGACCGATGTCTACGGCGATGTTCACACCAGCGTTTGCATTTCCGTTTTGCTGTTCTGTTATGGGAAAAGCAAAACAGAAAGAACACATTTCCGTTTTCCAGCCCATAGAAATGTATTGACATGGAAGGTTTTCTGTTTCAATCCATTTCTTCATTTTCCATCTCCAGTCCGTTTTTTTATGGATTCGTTTGCATCGCGGACTGCGTTGTTTCATTTTTAAAAAAAAGTGAAAGCATTCAGATTTTCTTTAGAAGCCACTGAAATAAACGGGAAAATGTGATCAGTTTATTTCAGTTTCTCTCCTCCAAAAAACGGACAAAGAGACGGAAACCCTGAACGGAGCCCCAGCGCAGGTGTGAGTTCACCCACAGACATACGTTTCTTTCTTCTGAAAAAGGATATGTTAACAACGGATAAAAGAACGCTAAGGTGAACCCAGCCTCAGGGCCCCAGCACACTAGCGTTTTTCACGCGTTTTTTTTCACACTATATCGCTGCGTTTTTTTAAACGTGAATGTCAGTAGGACTTTCTAATGTTAAAAACGCATTGCAAGAAAATTGCAAAGCACGAACTTGCAAGTCCTACTGAGCAAATTTGTGTGAAAAAAAAAATCACGCATGAAAAACGCTAATGTGCAGGGGCCCCTGGCTCCTACCCACTTGCATTTCTTTAACGCTGCGTTAACGCGTTTTTAGCTCACATGTCAATGGGCCTTTATAATGTTAAAAAGGCATCACGAAAAAATTGCAAAGTCCCATTGACAGTTGTGAAGCGTGAGAGCCCTTGTATCTGTGTTTAAAATGCACGTTAGTAAGCGCGATATCCAGCCGAGTTTCCCCCACAACTCACCCTGTGCGCCTCACACCACACATCCCCTCCATGTGCCTCTCAAATCACCCCTCACCCTGAACTGCCCCATGTCCTTCTCTACTCATCCTCAGCATCTCACCCAGTGCACCCCACAAACATCACACAGCCCCCCATGTGCTTTCCAACTGCCGAACCCCCAAAACTCCCCGGTGCCTCCACATCTACAAAACTTTGACACTCGTCTTTCCAGAGCCGCCTCTGTAAGGGTCACGTGGCTTGATCAGCTGGTCTTCTGACGTCAGACCTCCTTCCAGCAACTCCACTCTAGCCTCTACTCTGGTGTAAGCGATGTCTGACACCGGGAGTCAGCCCGTCGTATCCATGCAGGACGTCCAGCAGCTGATCGTCCGGAAGGACGAGATCGAGGCGCAGATAAAGGCTTATTACGATGTCCTGGAGGATGTAAGTTGGGGAGATGGGTGAGACCCCAGTATATGCTGTTCTCAGGACGAGGCAGTCATTACAGGTGTGATACATACTACATACACAGTGATCGTGTTATGTCTACTATTACAATGACCTTTACAGGAAATATATAACTTCACCTACTTTATTTAGGACCTGTACATGCACATAAGGGGTTAACCTGGTGTTTTCCCTGAGTCATGTGTTTGTGGCCCGGATTATAAAGTGCAGCTGAAAGTTTTCAAACTATAAAATAACTACTTTAAAAAAAAAAGTATAGTAACTATAAAAGTAACAAGAGTGATTAAGTTTATTTGTGTTTTGTTTTATTTCATTTACAAGATTTCCAGTATTAGAAGGCGTCTGTCAGTGTCTGTCTGCAGCTACAAAGCCAGTAGTACTGCAGGAACGCTGACATGGGGGACATGCTGACAATACCTCCCCCACTGCTCAGCCTTCCCTTAAAGGGGTGGTCTCGCGAAACCAAGTGGGGTTATACACTTCCGTATGGCCATATTAATGCACTTTGTAATATACATTGTGCATTAAATATGAGCCATACAGAAGTTATTCACTTACCTGCTCCGTTGCTAGCGTCCTCGTCTCCATGGTTCCGTCTAAATTCGCTGGCAGCTTGCTTTTTTAGACGCGCTTGCGCAGTCCGGTCTTCTCCTTTCAGCACGAGCCGCTTCAGTGTGCTCCCCGCTACAGCTCTTCTGCGCATGCGCAGACGAGCTGTCACTGCTCGGGAGCGCGCTGGAGCGGCCATTCTGTACCTTCCTCTGTTAGAGGAAGGTGCAGAGCTGCCGAGCTGTCCGGAGAAGCCGCCAAGCTGTCCCGCCGTCCAGCTGTCCTGGTAAGTGATGGGCCGGGGGGGGGGGGCTGCCGCTGCGCCGGGGGGGGGGGGGGGGCTGCCGCTGCGATGGGGGGGCTGTCGCTGCGCCGGGGGAACTAGCGCTGGGCCGGGGGGGGCTGTCGCTGCGCCGGGGGAACTAGCGCTGGGCCGGGGGGGGCTGTCGCTGCGCCGGGGGAACTAGCGCTGGGCCGGGGGGGGCTGTCGCTAGGCCGGGGGAACTAGCGCTGGGCCGGGGGGGGGGCTGTCGCTAGGCCGGGGGAACTAGCGCTGGGCCGGGGGGGGGGCTGTCGCTGGGCCGGGGGAACTAGCGCTGGGCCGGGGGGGGGGGCTGTCGCTGGGCCGGGGGAACTAGCGCTGGGCCGGGGGGGGGCTGTCGCTGCGCCGGGGGAACTAGCGCTGGGCCGGGGGGGGGGGCTGTCGCTGCGCCGGGAGAACTAGCGCTGGGCCGGGGGGGGCTGTCGCTGGGACGGGGGGGGGGGGGGGCTGCGCCGGTTACCTTCTGCCTGGCGGTGGGTGACTGGTCGGCCGTGTTCACTCCAGGGGTCCGGTCGGCGGCTGCGGGGCGTCTGGTTGCCATGGAGACACAGCTGGTAGCGTCTCGGGAGCGCGCACGTCGGGCTACAGCAAGCGATGCGAAAAGAGCTGGCGGCCATGTTGGGAAAAAGTTTTATAAGTTGCTGGAACGGTAAGTAGAAACCAGCTAGGAAAGTCATTTACAGGGGTAATTAGTAATGTATGTTTAATTAGGGGGACTGGGCAAAAAAAAAAAATTCACTGCTTCCTCGAGACATCTCCTTTAAGACCGCCAATATCTGCCTTTGCTACCACCACGTCTAAAAGTGTAAAATTAGAAATATCCCTTTTAGGCACCAGGGATCAGGAGAAGCACATAAGGGTAATGGGATAAGTGCTCACAGGAGATCCGATCAGGCAATGAATCCAGCCACTAAAGTCGCTCATCTGAAGAATTTAGCTCTTCCCACCAGGGGGTCAGCAGCCACTACCCACGACTTCAACACAATGGTCATATGAAATACATAGATACTACAGGAGGAAAACCGAGCGGGCGGTCAGGAGGCTCACAGGGGATATAGATGGTCAGCCATGGTTGGTAATCCGCTAGTAAACCTGGTCAGAGAGGGGGAGAAGAACTTCTCACACCTTGGAACCCCCCAGGATGTCTGTGACGGCTCTGATTCAGTAAAAGAAGCTGGAAACTTCCAAATTTATGTTCCAGAACTTTTTTGCTCAGTGCGTTTTGGGGAAACAAAACAAATCTCCTTCTTCAGGATAAAAATACATTAAAAATTGCCAGTCTGTAAAGCAGGGACCATAGCACAGCCTGTAATAGCAACCTGGGCCGCTGCACTATGGTCAGCTCTTACCACGGTGACAGCAGCCCTGTTAATTGATTGATCAATCATCAATAGAAAATGTAAGTAGTCCCAGAATACCGCTATAATACAAACCAGGGCCATTATCTAACAATGGACCGATCATCTCTGGCATCATTTACATACATCACGCGGCTGATCTTCCTGAGGCAGGCCGAGCCGCAGAACAGGTATGTGTAACCGGCCCCCAGGTCAGCGTCCTTGCCGTTCTGCTGGTTTAGTAGCTGCAGGAACACTGATGGGTGTGCTTTGTTTTTGGGCAATGTCTGATATTGCAAATGTAATCGCTGAGGTGAGAGAAAAAATGTACCAAGTTATGTCTGATATTGCAGCTTATCCCGCTTGAAGTGAATGGAAATACATAGCAATAGTACATCTGTGACAGAAGTGGTGCTGTTTCTACGAAAATAAACTAATACTGGACAATCCGTTTAATTTCCATGTCTGCCATTGACTGACTTACTACAGGTGTGTAACAATGCTTCAACTAATGCTACACCGAATACTGCAGAACTAATTGGGTATTTTAAGGGCAGAGTCACACGAGTGTATGCGCAAAAACGCTCGCTGCAGCGTATTTTCACATTAAGACCTCCTGCACACTGGTGGATTTGCATTGCGAAATCCGGAGTGGGATTCCACCTCTGGATTCAGCAGCTAATCCAGCCCATAGCATGCTGTGGCAAAACACAATTTCCTGCCCATGAGCGGAAATAGTTTGTGATTTTTTTTTTTTTTAATTTTTTTTTCCCCCCCCCGCCCGCGGGGGAGAAATAGCAGCATGCTGCGATTTTGTGCAGGCTACGCACGGCCGGCTTCCATTGAAGTCAATCATTATTGCAGAGTGACGCTGCTCCCATGACCATCGCCATAGCGGCGACCTGGCATCCTCTGTACTGCGCATGTGCCCCAGCTAGCCGGGGGGCATATATGCAGCAGAGGATGAAGACAGCAGATCGGTAAGCAGGAGTCACTGGCCGGGCACCAGGTCGAAGAGCGCTGCAGGAATCCCACATGCGGAGTCCAACCTGCCCGTGTGCAGAAGGCCTCACAAGGTTTGAAAAGGTACATCATTTCCATGTTGCGTGCGTGTCTGCGCATAGTACTGTAATTTTTGTGCACGCAAGGCCAATTCACATGCACATATGACACACCCTTTCTGTGGAATGTAATGCCTAATATGGTCCAGATGTGTCCTTTCCCTGTGTTTTGCACAGTGTCACACCCTTCTTGTGTATTTACCTCCCGTAGACTTCTATGGCTCTTTTGCTGGGCAAAATGGAGCAAGACCGTGCGCGAAATGCTTGCACAAAACACGACAAAATCAATGGGCTCTCTTCTTTGTTTAGTGCTCGTAGGTTTTGACTGCGCAAACATGGTCATGTGACGGAGCCCAAAAAAACTTTAAGACTATTTGCAACCAGTATCTAAAAAATATAAGGAATTTTGTAATACATCTTTGACCCTATTACACTGACTGATTTTTTTTTTATTTTTTTTTTGCGTGTTATGTAGTGCCTGCCATTCAGATGTAGCAGAGCATTTAGTATGGGGATGAATTATCAGTTATCAGCATACAAATAGCATTCATTGGCAGCACATCCCGCAGTTTATATGGGCAGATGTGCTGCCGACCAGCGAGCATTTTTATGCCAACTTAAAAGAGAATCAGCCGATGTACAAACCTTTGCTCGCTCATCGGCAGAGCACTGACCTATTCACATGGCCCAATGATTGGGTAAACAAACATTCATACCTGATCATAAACCATGTAAAAGGGCTTTTATTCTAGGAAGATGTCTTTCTTCACTTGTCATCCACTTCTTCTTTCCCTCCTCCTCTTGCATTAATCATTCTTTTTCAATATGCTGCTAAAATCCATGTCAAGAGAGACAAGACAGATCAACTTATGGAGGCATTAGATTATAGATGTTTCCAATTTAAGTCTATGGAGAGGGGAGGAAGAGCAGCTGCAAAGGGAGAGAAAGATAGAGATGCTGCTGCAGGCTGTAGTAAGTGTTTTATCCCAACCCCAGTGCTGTTTTCACAGTTGCACTGCTCAGTACTGCTGTATAATAATGTCTTGCATGCGTTCTACAGAAATATAGGGGAGCAGGATCTTTTCTCTGTGAGACAGGATGGTGCTAATAGAAATTGAGTCAACGGAAGTGTAAAACTAATGTTGAATGTGGGGTATAAGTCATACCATGTCCAAAAAGTGTTAGTTCTCATGTACACATACAACAGCTTATCCTGAAAAGTCACCTGGAAGAGTTTCTTAATTATGTTTCTTTACTTAAAAAAAAAAAAAAAAGATATTGGCATTTTTTCATTCTTTGTCGCCACCATTATTGCAAAAGTGACAATGGGCACAGCAGCCAAACCAATAACTTTGAATTGGCTTCTTGGAAATCAATGGTGAGATGTAATTTTGGCATCCTAATCAAAAAGTTTTACCATCAGTTTTTGTGAGACTTATTTAAAGACACAAACCAAAATGGCTTTATTTCGAGTTGTCACTTTTGCAAAATTGTCAACCATTGCAAAACAGGAAAATACTAATATTTCCTGTATGTAAATGTAACATCCTTACCACCAACCTTTGACTCCCGCTCTAACTTCTGACTGATTGATTATATTGCCAATTTTCTATTTGAGCAATATATCCTCTTTAAAGGGGCTTTGTCATTAGAAAAAAAAATCAATACTTGTCTATTCCTTCCTAGACAGTATTCTTACCGCATCTTCTCCTCTCCGATCTTCTCCAGTCCCCCGGGTCACCTCGCCGTAAACCGACCAGATCCTTTTCTTCTTGTTATGAAGCGTTCACTCTCGTAATGTTCACTGCCTAGCAAGGAATGCTGAGCTATTGCCCAGAATGCACATGCGAGTGTTCATATACTATTAACAATAGCTCGGCACTCCCTGCTAGGCTGTGAACGCTACGTCACTAGTGACTAGGTACATTGCCCTGCATGAAGGAGACTGCCGAGAATGCACGCTTTGTCGCCGGAAGAAGCAGAATCGGCTGGCTGGAGGTGAGGTGACCCAGGGGAATGGAGGAGAGAGGAGAAGATCGGAGGGGAGAAGATGTGGTAAGAAGACTGACGGGGAAGGAATAGGTAGGTATAGAATTTTTTTTTTTTTTTCTAATGACAGAACCCTTTTAAACGGGAGCTACCGGCCTGTCATGTAAGGACTCTACATTTCCATCCATTTAGGACAACAGTGATGCTACTGAGGCTATACCCTGCAAAATGTGTTGAGGAACCAAAGTTGAATTAATATAAAATACTATATTTGTATTGTTTGTTCTCCACTTACACACCATTTCTTTTTTTATTTTGCAGCAAAAGAATATTGGGATGGATGGGCCCCTGGTTGACAGAGATGGATACCCAAGAGCAGACATTGATATTTTCCAAGTGCGGACTGCACGGCATAACATCATCTGTGAGCTATTCTTCGTTTGCCACAAGTTTATATTGTCAGCATCCTTTACAGGGTTTTCCTATTACCCCCTCTGCTACCCCCCGCCCCCCCACTGTTCCAGATTTGCATTGATTGCAACCAATCTTAGCCCAATAGATAAAGCATATTCTTCTTAAAAATGGTAACCATTTTTGCGTTCTTCACAATAATCGTAGCATCTCTGGTCGGCTTGATTTTATGCAGGAAGCTTATGTTAGTTTATAGTACAGGACTGTATGATTTGATAATCTGCAGGTTATTTTTGTGATCTGTGTGCACTGGACAGTATAATATATGCAATTCAAGTCTCATAATTCTTATGTTTCATACGTCTTTATTGAAATTTGGATAGAAAAATATGGCCACAAAGCGCCTGGAAAGACCCCACGCAGGGGGATATAGATAGCGACATAGTAAAAGGCATTGGTATAATGCAATATGAAACCTTGAAAAGTACATAACAAAATAACACTAAAGGTCACATTGTAGAGAGTATTATATACTACTAGATCTAAAGGATTTCTCAGAAGTCAGTTAGTGAGGTATGGTTCTCGATCAATGAGATAGGCCGCTATGTCAGATGAAGAACCCTGGGGATGTTGGCTTATTCTCGCTATGGACATATGGTGTTTTTCTCATAATTTTCAGGTTTGCAAAATGATCATAAATCCATCATGAAGGAAATAGAAGAGGCCTTGCACAACCTACATGCCCGGGAAAAAGAAAAGAGACAGAAAGATGAGGCAGAGGCTAAGGCCGAAGCACTACAACACAACCAAAGTTTACCTGATGCCTTTGCAAAAGTTGATGCAGTCACGCCAGGGTCTCCAGCTAGTATGTGTGTAAGTGAATTAATGTCTTGCTGCAGTTGTACCTACCGAGGTACATCTGAAACCTATGGTTAACATGATATTTTGGGTGTAAGTGACTTACACTCCTGGCATTAATGAAATTTTAATCTGGGCAAAAGAAACAAGGAAAGGCAATAACTGACTATTCATGACATTAACTGCATATATTAAATTGAAGGGCGTGGAAACCTAGCACTTCATGTTCTAACATGTTGATATTACTTAAATGTAGTTGTGACCTGCCTCCCATCACTTTAACTTTGCAGGAGACATTGTAATTGGAAGGTTTACATCACTGGGACTTCAAAGGATTGCTACTGTGTTTTCCCCAAAATAACACCCTGACTTATATTCATTTTTGCCCCCAAATTAGGCACAGGGTCTTATTTTCGGGGAATGTCTTATGCTTACCTAGCAGGTGCCGTCCAGGTCCCTCTTGCTGGTCTCCGCAGTTCCAGGTTGGCTTGCTTGCAGTTCTCACCGCCAACAGAACAATTCCTTTCTGGGAACTGGGTTTGTAACCCCACCTACAGCAAGCGATGGCTGTGATTGGTTCATTGAGCGCTGGCTCTGATTTGGCTGAGCTGGGGTGGTAGAAAATTAATCAGAGCAATCGCTTGCTGGAGGCAGTTTTTACAAACGCTGTTACCAGCAAGTGATGTTCTGTCGGCGCTGAGAACTACAAGGAAGCCTGCCCGAAACTGCGGAGACCATCGGGAGGGACCCAAACGGCGCCTGCTGGGTATGTTTTTTTTTTTCCCCCCCTTCATGTAGAGTAGCTAGAGCTTATTTTTGGGTTGGGGCTTTTATTTCAAGCCCACGTCCTTCCTCCTTCCCCTGAAAATCGGGGTGGGTCTTACTTTCAGTGAAACACAGTAATAGTTAGGTCCTGTGTCTTAGGATAAAGAAATAGCTTTGCATCTTTTATAGGAATATTCCAGAGAGTGGAATTTGTTTTCAAGTTTTCATCTATCTGCTGTATGGATGAGAACTGACAAATTGTTGAAGATTACTGAGCACAAAGCAAGAAGCAAAGCGCATGGCAATTTCCAGAGCTTTAATTGAAATGAAAAATTAATGGAGTGGTGGTGCGCCTATATTATCTCCACTCTGTTCCCTTGGAGACCAACTGGCCCCCCGTTCTCTTAATTAGTGGGGTTCCTAGCGATCAGACCCCTGCCGATCCAGCCATGGATGGATGAAAATTTGAAAAAACTTTCTCAGAAATACCACTTTAGGTTTACTACAAAAATGGCTATGATTGCAATACATTTTAATTTATCATGCAAGCTTAATGGGGTTTCCCATGAAATAAAGGATTTCTGTTCTTAATTTGCAGCTGTGGGAGGTGAGTATTTTAACTACCCCTTTTAGGGAAAATGGGTAGGAATGAGATTTACAAGGGAATCCTATTTCTAATAATCTGGTTTAATGTTATTGATCTTATTGAGAACATTTTACTGTCTGGTCTTCATTGAAACTGCTTGTTCCAGTGACATCAGTTGTGGGTGGGAAGCATCTACAGTAAAATGCTGAGTCATGCCTCCCACCAACTCTATATCACTTTCTTCATGGACCTTCAGTGTTGGACATTCATACATTCTCCCATGTCCAAGAAAAACGTTGTCTTGGTTTACGGATGCTTTCACATGGGCGACAAAATCGCGTGATTTTCTCAATGCGACAGTGCTACAAATCTCATGTATGTGAAGCCCATGCTTTCCAATGGGTTCCTTCATATTTGCGATGTTTGCTTTGAGGAATCTTTCCCATGAGCGTATATCAGACGGTCGTTTTCATGGTCGGCTGATATACGCTGTGATGTGATTCATTAGATTCCAATGCATCAGATTACATGGCTGTATTCCTGCGATGTAAAAGTGTCCGGCCAGCCAATATAGCACCGGGTATTTTACGTCGGGCCCAAAGATAGTTCTGGAACTATCTTTTGGGCCTGAATACGTTGGTTGCTGCATGGGCTCCTATGGGCAGAAGTGCTCCTATGGGCAGAAGTGCGAGGGAGTTTTGCAGCATGGCTGTGAAACTCCCTCCCCGCTCTCGGGCTCACCTCTGCTCTCCTTCCCGCTGGCTCTTTGCTTCAGGGATTTTACCCATGTGGAGATTTTACTGCCCTATTTTTTTTTTCTTTAGCTACCAAAATTATTCTTGTTGCGTTTTTTTTTTCTTGTGACATATCGGGCTCTTTTTTAATAGATTTTTCACTGAGTTTTGTTTTCGTTTTTAGTTTTATTGGGGGTAAAAAGCTAAAAAAAATATTTTTTTAACACTTATAGTTGTTTTTCTTTAAATTGGTATATTTACACTAAAATAAAGTATGGGAATTGGTTTCTCATTTTGTTTTGGATGTTCTGATATATAATGTTTGGTTTTGCAATATAGGGCGCATATGGCGACTGTTTTAGTTGGTGTCGGCTTTCGGTCATTTTTTTTGTGTGTATGTATATGGATGGCTAGATGGATAGATAGATGTGTGTGTATATGTATATATATATAAATATATATATTTTTTTTATTCTGTAATTATTTTTTTTAACCTAATCCTGTAACTATTTTGTTTTTTACCATCTATGACCCTCATGACTTCCTATAAGAACTCTGGGGGACATTCACGTGGTCTTATTTTTTTACACACTTTTCCACTGTAGCTGGGGCATCCATAGGAGAGTTATAGAGAAAAATATCCCCCTGTAGTGACATCAGTCACTAACAGAGCTGATCAGGGTCTGCTTGGACCCTGCAGCTCTGCTGTAACAGAGGATCCCGGCGGTGATGTGATCACCAGGTCACGTAGTGGGAGAAACACTTCCACTTTCACTTCTTGGTACATAGCGCCCATTGAGTATTGTCTACCCAGGAGAAGAGAAGGCAGGCATGGTTAAAGACCACTTCTTCCTTCTCCTCCAAGTTCTCAGCTGTTACTAACGGCTAAGAACTTGACCTGCTCCTGCTTGATTGAAGGAGCAGAGGCTTTAATCCCATGCCGTATTTCTGCTATTTGGGAAAGCTTGGGACCAAGCGCTGTAAATTTACTGTGCTTGGTCCTTAAGGGGTTAAAGGAGCACAATTTAAAAATGGTTCTACTGTACATGCAGAGTAACTTCAAGTCATTCGGGCTGATGATATGTCATCCAACTAGCTGCATGCAACCAAACCGCACCCACTAATGGGGTCAATGGCCCCTCAAATTTACATTAAAAACTGCGCAGTTGTTAGCAACTGCAGGTGGTTGGTTTGGTCACATGCAGCCAGTTGGACAGTGTGTTGTCAGCCTATGGGTCCTTTTAAACAGAAAGTGTTTTCATACAGGAGCGATGATTGCTCAGTAAATGGAGGCGGTGTGGGCCGCAGATTGCCTCTGCCCACCTCCATTAAGGCCTCCCTCACACAGGGCGTTTGCAGAAACGCAGGGTTTTTCAACGCTGCGTTTACTGCAGCTTCCGCCCCGTTTCAGCAGCGCTGGCATACTTTATGCCAGCGTTTTGGCTGCGTTTTCAGCTCGGCTGAAAACACAGCCAAGGATGCTGAAAAGAAAAAAAAAAAGCAATACTCACCTAGCCACTGCAGTCCGGGTCGCGGCCGCTGGTCTCTGCCGCTGATCCGGGCTTCCTCTGCACTCCCAAGTCTATTGCCGTAGGCCAGGTTTGAGAACCCCGCCTCCGGCAATAGAGTGCTGTGATTGGTTGTCGGCGCTGGCTCGATGTCTAATCACAGCCCTTCATTGATTGTCTCAGCCAATCAGAGCTTGCCGGCGCTGATTGGCTGAGACAGTCAATGAAGGGCTGTGATTGGTGGAAAAGCCCGGGTGAGCGGCAGAGACCAGCGGCCGCGACCCAGACCGCAGCGGTTAGGTGAGTATTACTTTCTTTTTTTCTCTATCTAGCCTAGCTGGGACTGATTTTCGGGGTAGGGCTTCTATTGCAAGCCCCCCCCCCCCCTCGAAAATCGGTGAGCGGTTAATGCTGCCAAGAACGCGGCACCAAGTGTTGCCGCGTTTTCAGCAGTGCTGAAACCGCTGCCCATTCATTTTAATGGGCGACGCAGGGTTAAAAATGCCCCAAAATAGAACTTGCATCGCTGTCAAAGCGCAGCATTGGGAGGCGCTGCGTTTTCAGCCCTGTGTGAGCAGCCCCATTGAAATGAATGGGAGTGTTGTACAGCGTTTAGCGCTGGACTGAAAAGGCAACGTTAAACGCTGTACAAAACGCCCTGTGTGAGGGAGGCCTAACAGTAAACGGGCAGTCATTCATTGATGAACACAGGGCAATCGTCATTTGAATCCCATGCCTGCAGAAACTGAACGACGAAGTCGCTAGCAGCGTTTACACTGAACGATTGTTGTGCAGAATCCCATGATTAGTGAGAACCTGAAAAATAATCGTTTTGTGTAAAAGGGCCCTTAGCGGTACTGATTAATCCAATATTTCCAATTACAATGTAACTGAATAATGAGCATAATTCAGAAGCCACGTAAAATGTGCATGGATACCGGTAATGGTGCCAACGAAGTATCCATTAGCATCATAATCTTATTCTCCATTGCTGAAGATCTGACAAATTAGACTGTGCTGATTTGAGGAGATTCTTCTGTGGGTGAGGATATACGTTTTATCACTACATTTTACTTCAATGCATGTCTTAATCTTTCTTTTTTTCTTCTTAGGGATTGCAAGTTGGAGATGAGATAATTGCATTCGGTTCTGTAAATCCTAACAACTTTCAGACTCTACAGAATATTGCCGCTGTAGTACAGCACAGTGAGGGGGTAAGTACACATCTATGTTTCACACCTGATATGACTTCTATAGTAGAAGAGAGTAAGAACAATCTAGAATTCAGGTAAAAATCCCCCCTTATAGTAGTTGTCAGAGGAGCCATGTCTGTTTTATGTGCGTTTTGAAAATATATTGGTATTGGTTAACTATCTTTTTTATTTTTTTTATTTCAGAAGCCATTAAGTGTGACTGTTGTCCGAGATGGAAAATCAGTTCATTTGGGACTCACACCTCAGCGGTGGAGTGGGAAAGGGCTTTTGGGGTAGGTTGACTACATTTTTATCATTTAATCAGTAGGCTGTTATTCCATGTGCACATTTTCTATAGTTCTCTATACGCCTATTGCGTAACCACTTGACATTCACAATGTGTCTAAGTCTGTCGATTGCATAACCCGAGAAGACTTAAAACACCGCTGTCATTAGACAGTACCACTTTATAGCGCACCTACAGTTATTAATATGTGACTGTACTAATACAAGCCTCTTTACACTGTACCTGTCTGGAGGACTGTGCCTTCCATTTGCTAATCAATGTTGCTGCACTGTTGCAATAACTTTCTATAGATTCTTTGTGTCTCTTGGGCTTCTGTACCCACGAGAAGCCTTAATTTTTCCTAGGAGTGCAGTAGCAGAGGCCTCTAATTAGATACAGATGCTTAGGATGTGAGCTGCATCCACTTTGCCTTGCTGCAGGAGATCACTTAGTTATTGCAGCCATGTGGCAGGGGTTTCTGGCATTACACGGTAGAGTCACAGTTCTCTCATAAATAAGATTGCAAAGGGACTAGTATAAGTATCAACACATTTTACATTTGTATGTTTAACTAGTGGCATTCCAAGTGCATCTATAAGATGCTGTTTCTGCAGGGCCTTCTGCCGAAATGTGCACGCAGCCCTTCCAAAGGATAGCACAGACATTTGTCTATTTTAATCAATATTATGCCCATATATCTTCAATAGCTATCCCCCTGACTTTTCTATACACATGTCATCAATAGAAAAAGTGCCTGAAGTCCTGGACGACCCATTTAATGTGAATTAGTAAAAGCTGTAAGAATCAGGGGAAAAAATGCATTTGTAATCTACCCTGGCAATGTTTTATTCTGAAACTTTGCAATAAATATTAAACTGATTAAACAGTTACTGCACAATATAATGTGTATGATTTATGAAATACTTACCGAAGACACAGCAATGGGAGTTTTAAAAATCCCTATTAAAGGGGTTAATGCAAGGGTCCAACTAAAGCTCAGAAATGGGTCTAGGTTAGAGATGAGCGAGTATACTCGCTAAGGCACATTACTCGAGCGAGCAGTGCCTTAGCTGAGTATCTCCCCGCTCGTCTCTAAAGATTCGGGGAGTGGCAGAGGAGAGCGGGGAGGAACGGAGGGGAGATCTCTCTCTCTCCCGCTCCCCGCCGCAACTCATCTGTCACCCACGCCGGCCCCCCGAATCTTTAGAGACAAGCGGGGAGATATTCGGCTAAGGCACTGCTCGCTCGAGTAATATGCCTTAGCGAGTATACTCGCTCATCTCTAGTCTAGGTACATCTAGATATAGGTATGTAAAAATTTCACATATAAAAATCAAGAAAAATGTCAGTTCTTTCACTCCCTGATGTAACACTGGAGCTGTTAATCACCTTCGTTGCAGTCTCACTGCTCGTTGAAAAATGAAAGGCCCATTTAGACACAACGATTATTGCTCAAAATTCGCTCAAAAGCCTTCTTTTGAGCGATAATTGTGTCTAAATGTGCTTCCATCGTGCACTGTTCGTGCACTATTCATTAATCTGTGATTTCTAGCAAGCTAAAAATCACTGATGACTGTTATCAGCGCCACACGCTGATTTTCTCAGCGGGTGGCGCTGATAGTATTCGTTCAGCTGGTATCCCGCTGGGACTTTCCAGCAGGATACCAGCTGAAAGCTCCAAGAACAAAGGAGCTGTCAGCACTTCTGCTGTTTCTCGGATCTATCAGCTCAGCGGGACACCGCTGATAACTGCGAGAACAAAGTAGCTGTTTTGTATATGCAAACAGCTGCTTAGTTCTCGCAATCAGTGGTGTCCCACTCCGCCTGCGTTTAACTCTTTAAGTAACTAATTAGCTACTTAAGAGTTATGCAAAGATGATCGCTCAAAACTGTCACTCAAACTGCTGTTTGAGCGATCATGTTTCAGTCTAAATGCACCTTAAGTCACAAGATCCCTTTCTTTACCCTCTGCTTCTTTATAGCCCCTTCCCATACACAGTGTAATGTTGGACCAAGCTGTGTATTGGCTTGTTTCCTCTGCATTATTACAAAGCTAGCCCCTGTAAGTCACCAGCATTGATGATGTGCCAACACAACAGTAGCAGCAGAATGCGCTGGGTAACGTGGGTATGTGTTGACATATAGTAATCAAAGCTGCTGAAAGAACAACAGAACTTCTGGGAACACGTGACTGTGTTGCTAATGGAGGGATGGGTGCACTGAAGAAAGAGGATCTATATTAGTATGTGGATTTATGTTGTGGATGTAGCAGAATATAATTTCCTGCTGCTGGATTACCCCATCTAAGTGAATGTCATCCAGGGGTGGCCTTCGGCCCAACAAAGAAGTACAACATTTGCAAATGTCAGGGCAGGCGTGCATGGCTTTTTATTGGGAAAGTGGAACTATAGAAATGCATTAGAGAGTTGATGGGGGAAATATTTATTATAAGAAAAAAGACTGGAATTGATAATTCTTATCAATGCACTTCTTACATAATTTGTATGTCCATTGATTGTCTTTAATGCTTGAAATCAGTAGAAATATGCATTCTTATTCCTCAACCATCACTTGGTGTTGAGCATATTGTTAACCTATTCCTGTCTACATGAATCTGTCATACAATCTTTGCTTTCCTTATCAGGTGTAACATCATTCCAATAAAGAAATGAAACTTCCATACGCCTAAGGTTGAAGTTGTGCTACCCGCTGTTTGGTTTTGGAACATAGACTGATCTCAGACGAACTTGCTTTGCTTTAAGAATTGGACTAAATTTTGTTTGGCTTATCGTAAAGATCTGAGTAAAATGGACTGGTTTTTACAGTTTGTATTTTTAAGGTTGATGTTAAACAATGGAAGCCATAGTGGGGGCTTGGAAATGTTAATAAAATATTTGAGACCAGACTGAACTGATTGGGACTAAATCGACTGCACTCCTGGGCTGTGCTGGCCCAATACTAATTTCTCCAGCGTTATGGTCCAACAGCCATCCTAGCCTGCAAGATGAGGGGTAGAAGTGCTGGTATTTTATCCACAATGTATATCACCAGCATTTCCATAATTTAGAAGATGACAATATTGGTCTCCACAAGAGCATAGAGCTCCACAGTGGTGACTTGTGGATGTCACTTTGTTGCTGATAGTCCTCCAACACTCATTTGAACACTGCCTAATAAATTTGGCACTTGCTGAGTTTATTGCATGGCCTACTTGGAAACCTTTGACTCCCTACTGGACATTCCTCTAAAAATTACATTCTTCTGCATAAAATGGCTTTCTCTGTTGTTTCTTGGTGACTTGTAAAGAGTGTTACAAAATATAGATAGTATTTATCAAACAGTGATATAGGAGCTCGGGGTATTGTCTCTTCTTTCCTGCGTTAGCTAGGGTGATAAAAGTATGAGCTGGAAAATAATATAAAATAATAAACAAAGTTTGTAAGGTGTGGTGGTTGTGTTATTTTATTACTTTTCACTGAGGCAGGTAATGTCTATTAGGCCTCCCTCACACAGGGCATTTTATACAGCGTTTAGTGCTGCCTTTTCAGTCCAGCGCTAAACGCTGTACAACACTCCCATTCATTTCCATGGGGCTGCTCACACAGGGCTGAAAACGCAGCGCCTCCCAACGCTGCGCTTTGACAGCGATGCATGTTCTATTTTTGGCCGTTTTCAGCCCTGCGTCGCCCATTGAAATGAATGGGCAGCGGTTTTAGCACTGCTGAAAACGCGGCAACACTTGGTGCCGCGTTTTTGGCAGCGTTAACTGTTCGCCGATTTTCGGGGTGAGGGCTTGCAATAGAAGCCCTCACCCCGAAAATCAGTCCCAGCTAGGCTAGAGAAAGAAAAGAAAGTAATACTCACCTAGCCGCTGCAGTCCAGGTCGCGGCCGCTGCAGTCCGGGTCGCGGCCGCTGGTCTCTGCAGCTGATCCGGGTTTCCTCGGCACTCCCAAGTCTATTGCCGGAGGCCAGGTTTGAGAACCCCGGCTCCGGCAATAGAGTGCTGTGATTGGGCATCGAGCAAGCGCCGACAACCAATCACATCCCTTCATTGACTGTCTCAGCCAATCAGAGCTTGCCGGCGCTGATTGGCTGAGACAGTCAATGAAGGGCTGTGATTGGGCATCGAGCAAGCGCCGACAACCAATCACAGCACTCTATTGCCGGAGCCGGGGTTCTCAAACCTGGCCTCCGGCAATAGACTTGGGAGTGCCGAGGAAACCCGGATCAGCTGCAGAGACCAGCGGCCGCGACCCGGACTGCAGCGGCTAGGTGAGTATTGCTTTTTTTTTTCTTTTCAGCATTCTTGGCTGCGTTTTTAGCCGAGCTGAAAACGCAGCCAAAATGCTGGCATAAAGTATGCCAGCGCTGCTGAAACGGGGCGGAATCTGCAGCAAACGCAGCGTTGCAAAACGCTACGTTTCTGCAAACGCCCTGTGTGAGGGAGGCCTTATACTTGAAATTGCAGCCCTTCACAGTAGTAGACAGTTTAAAACGAATACTTTAATATTAGTTAAAATATAATGGGCCTACACAGACAAACTCACATATATAAAAAATGCTGGCCGGGGAGCGGTGTGTGTGGTGCCGCAATATGTAAAGTAATAGATTAATCAACAAGTCACCTCTAAGGACAAGAATAGAGATTATTAGATATAAGAGGGACTAAAACACGGCGCTTGAACATCCACAACACCTTTATTCTAGATTTATAAATTCCACAGACCAATAGGCTGATCGTATACTCCCCCTGAAAAATAGGGACACAAACTTGCCCCATATAGATGCAAGCGGGGGCTTATTCACAGTGCTACAATAAATGGATAGCGCCTCATGCACAATTCTATAGTTCAGTCCATCCCTATAAAGATACAAGAGGGGCTTATTCACTGTGCTCCAATTGATTAGAGGCACCTCATATACGGTTCTTGGTTCGACGCGTTTCTATGTCTAATATCAACATTTCATCAGGAACCTTACAGTGATGATACCAATATTAGGTCTCGATATTGACAGCTGGGTATGGAATAGAGGTAAGATGGCTTTTAGCAATTACAGAGAGACTGACTCAAGCGGTCGTTACGACTCAATAGACCGATGTTAATAGTCACTGGGGGTTTATAGATGACACCACCAGTATTCACAGTTTTACAATAAATGGATAGCACCTCATACACGATTCTATAATAAAAGATAGAGTGAGAAATAGGGCCTCCAGCCCGGGTGATAGACGCAGCCCGAGGCGCTATCTCTCACTCTTTTTTATTATCTTGATGCACTTTTGCTAGTACTTTGGGGGAATATTTGAGCTAATTACTGACTCAGGGCTGTAGCTACCGGTCACTGGTCTGGGCTATTAGTGAATTACAGTGATCAAGATAGAGATATTGCTCTCAAATTTATACTCCTATAGAACTAAGACTCGTATGTATCTGGGATCATATACCTGCTATAGGTCCGTAAGCCACTGCTGACATCCATCCACTCTATTGTGAGTGAATTGATTCTATAGAAGCTATACTCTGCTGTTCTGGGACTATTCAACTAGATTCAGTTAGATCTACAGAATCAAGAATCGTATATGAGGTGTCTCCAATCAATTGGAGCACTGTGAATAAGCCCCTTTTGTATCTTCCCAGGGATGAACTGAATTATAGAATTGTGCATGAAGTGCTGTCCATTTATGTTATCGATTTGAATAAGCCCCCCTTGCATTTACATAGGGCAACTTTGTGTCCCTATTTTCCAGGGGGAGTATACGATCAGCTTATACTTTTCAGTCAGTGTCTTAGTTGAACCAAGAACCGTATATGAGGTGCCTTTAATCAATTGGAGCACTGTGAATAAGCCACTTTTGTATCTTTATATGGATTAATTGAATTATAGAATCGTGCAGGAGGTGCTATCCATTTATTGTAAAACTGTGAATACTGGTGGTGTCATCTATAAACCACCAGTCACCATTAACACCAGTCTAACGACCGCTTGAGTCAGTCTCTCTGTAATTGCTAAAAGCCATCTTGGCTCTATTCCATACCCAGCTGTCAATATCGAGACCTAATATTGATATCATCACTGTAAGGTTCCTGATGAAATGTCGATATTAGACATAGAAACGCGTCGAACAAAGAACCATATATGAGGTGCCTCTAATCAATTGGAGCACTGTGAATCAGCCCCTCTTGTATCTTTATAGGGATGGACTGAACTATAGAATTGTGCAGGAGGTGCTATCCATTTATTGTAGCACTGTGAATAAGCCCCCACTTGCATCTATGTAGGGCAAGTTTGTGTCCCTATTTTTTAGGGGGAGTATACGATCAGCCTATTGGTCAGTGGAATTTATAAATCTAGAATAATTCAAGGTGTTGTGGATGTTCAAGCGCCGTGTTTTAGTCCCTCTTATATCTATATCAGATAATCTCTATTCTTGTCCTTAGAGGTGACTTGTCGATTAATCTATTACTTCAGATATTGCGGCACCACACACACCGCTCCCCGGACAGTATTTTTTATATATGTGAGCTTGTCTGTGTAGGCCCATTATATTTTAACTAATACCGTATTAATAAAGTATTTGTTTTATTTTATTACTGTTCAATATTTCAGTATTCCATTCTAGAGATGCAAAAGCAAATTTTTCAGTGTCCTACACAAATTCATGCTTTTCAATGAGGTTCGTTTTTTTGGCACAATAGAGAATAATCTTATGATTTTTGGTATAATGTTATTAAAGCATTGCACAACAACTATAATATCAATAATAGAATTGCATTAAAACAAAACCTTTTCTCTAATTGAATTCAGTCTGCACCTATGACTTGGTTAACAATGTGGAGCTCTTGTGTTATAGTTGGGTGGCATGGGGTATATTGTTTCAAAATGTCTTAGCATGGCAGATCCACCTGAAAGTACACATTTTACGTATTTTGATGAAAGTACCGATGGGCTGGTTAGGGCTAGCGGTACCGCACTCCTAATTTCTGATACAAATGCTGACTACTTGTAGGCTACCACGTCACCAATATTGCAGTTGTATATTAGTGCTAGGGATTGTTGAGTAGCTGAAAATGGCATCCTCCAGTCTTTAGGTTGGGTTCACACGGGGCAAAATTGCTGCAGAATTTTCGTGTGGACTTTCTGCATGCCTGAGACTAAGTCGCAAAGTGGATGAGATTTGCAAAAATCTTATCCACACGCTGCGGACAGTCTGTTGCGGCTATGCCACGCTGAAACTGACATACTGCGTGGAATTCAAAACCGATTCATGTCAATTGTATCGCCATTTGTGCTGCGCGCTCTCTACTCTCTATGGGGAGAGATGGCCGCAGCGGGATAAGCTGCTTTCAAAACCCGCAGGACTTCAGCTGCGGCAATCTCGCAGAATTTCTGTGCGGTCCTGCTGTGGACATTCTGTGGGATTTCAGACCCGTGTGAACCCAGCCTTAGTCTTCCAGCTGCATTTGGACAGTGACACCATTTTCCTAGTTTAGCTTCTACTACCACCATGAATTTGAAACAAGGAAACCAAGATGTAACTGAAGTGTAGATTTTCACTTTAATTGAAGAGATTTAACAAAAATATTACATTAACTGTTAGGAATTTTAGCATTTTCTGCATAATCCCTCTTTTTTCACAGGCTCAAATATAATTGGGCAAACTAGCATCATTATAAATATTGCATTATTCTGAAAATATTTTTTACAGTTAATGACTGCCTGAAGTCGGGAACCAATGGCCATTGCCAAATGCTATGTTTCTCTCTCAGGCCTCCTTCACCCAATCGTTGCGTTTTCACACAAACCGCATTGCATAAAAAAATTGCCGCAATGCAGCATTGCTGCAATCTTAATGCCTATTGGAATTAGCATTTTCTCCATTCATACGAGTGCATCACGTGAATGGACTCTGCACCAATGGTCAGCATTAGGGCTTCCATTTAGCTTTAATAGCTAAATAGAAGCCAGCTGTCTTCTGCAACGAGTGTCGGAGCAGGTAAACTCCCTCCCCCTTCTTTTTTTTTTTCAGCTCACATAATCTATGGGAGCTCTCTGCGATTTCCGTGAAAAGATAGGACATGGCCTATATTTTGACACTGAGGAAAAATCGAGGCTGAAAATCGCCGGAGATTTTAATTTGTTTAAAAAAAAATAGTCGCCCATGTGAATGAATTTATAGGAATCCAATGCTTTACATGGTAGCGATTTTCTGGGGACTGTTTCTCAAACGTTCATCTGAATAAGGCCTTAAAGGGGTTGTCCCGCGAAACAAAGTGGGGGTATACACTTCTGTATGGCCATATTAATGCACTTTGTAATGTACATTGTGCATTAATTATGACCCATACAGAAGTTATTCACTTACCTGTTCCGTTGCTAGCGTCCCCGTCTCCATGGTGCCGTCTAATTTTCAGCGTCTAATCGCCCGATTAGACGCGCTTGCGCAGTCCGGTCTTCTCCGTGTTGAATGGGGCTGCTCGTGCTGGAGAGCTGCTCCTCGTAGCTCCGCCCCGTCACGTGTGCCGATTCCAGCCAATCAGGAGGCTGGAATCGGCAATGGACCGCACAGAAGACCTGTGGTCCACCGAGGGTGAAGATCCCGGCGGCCATCTTCGCAAGGTAAGTAAGAAGTCACCGGAGCGCGGGGATTCGGGTAAGTACTATCTGTTTTTTTTTTTTTCAACACATGCATCGGGTTTGTCTCGCGCCGAACGGGGGGGCTATTGAAAACAAAACCGTTTCGGCGCGGGACAACCCCTTTAATTAGCGGTGAAATTGCCCAGTCACACGATTGGGAACTGTGTATTGTAGAAAAAATCCTGCTGTTCTGGAGGGGAGATAAAGGAAAGCCCCGCAGGCTTTTCTAACAGTACCTCTAACCTGCGGAAATCTTGCAAAAAATCCGCAGCGTTCCTGCAACATGTAAACACACCGTTCAGGACTTGATAGCAGGAAATCGTCCATTCACACGATTTTCTCACGAGTTAGCCGTGATTTTTTTTTTTTTGCGCGACTAACTCCTGTGCGATTTTGACACCTGTGTGAATGAGCCCCTAGGAATACACTGTCATGCGCAGGCAAAAATCACTGCCATACGTGGCGAAACACAGGTCCACACCGTTATATGTGCAGCGGTTTACCACACGCTCATGTGAGCCTGCCCTAAACCTTTCATGCTGCTCTCTCAGTTGTTCTGGCAGATAAACTGCAAGGATTTAATGACCAAGAACATAAATTAATGTAAATTACTGGCATGGCGGCTAGAATCACTGTCTCAGTGGCTGTCGACAAACCTATTAATTCATGCATTCAGGGCCCAGGACTCCAGAATGATGTTATATGAAAGGTTGTTGGCCACGAGAGATAAGATGGAGACAATAATGAAGGCCTCGCAACCCTGGCCCACATTTCTCCATCTTCCAGGCTTGCCTCGACTATTACTTACCTATTGAAAGTCTATACACCCCTAGTTCAGAGAGAGGCCTTATATAATCTCCGATTAGCTTCTTTTGCTCTGACTTTGTTCTCGTTACGCATCTCCATCACTTGATATTTTGATTCACATTTTGTGGTCAGTCCTGGTCTTGCTTGTTTTTTGTGTTAACCGTACCCCCTGTGTTGGAATATGTTGGCTTTCTAACCTATTTTATGTTGTTTAAAACTATTAGGGTGGTTTCACAAGGGCAATAAAATCGTGCAATTTTTGTACTTTGGGAGAGGGAGGAAAAAAGCGGATTTATGAAACCAATGATTTGCAATGGTTTCCTTTCCATTAGGGCTTTTACCCACTTGCGTTTTTGTTCGCTGCCATTTCGCTCCCTTTTTTTCCCCAAATGTCAATGGGACTTTCTAATGTTAAAATCGCATCGCACAAAAATCGCAAGTTTGCGTTGCTGCGATTTTTGTGCGATGCGATTTTAACATTAGAAAGTCCCATTGACATTTGGGAAAAAAGACGCTAGTGGGTAAACGCCCTAAGTGATACTTTTAGTGATGCGATGTTGCAAGATCCAAAAATCGCGGCATGCTCTATCTTTCAGCGATGTGCGTTTTTTGTTTCTTTTTTTTTCAAATCTCCCATGTTTCCCTTTAGAGTCTCCTTTTTATCACATCGCGATGCAATGCGTTTTAGCATTAGAAAGTCACATTGACTTTCTCAATAAAAAAATTATGCAATTTTATCTTGGGTGGCAGCGAAGCGGGATTATTCTAAGAAAAAAAGCATAGCTAATGCTCAAAAATCACGGGAACAAAGAAATTATTTTGCCACAATTTTCTCGCAGCAAAATCGTGATCGCCTGTGTGGAACTAGGCTTAAAAAAATATTTGAAGCTAAACAAAAAAATTTCCAACATTTTGCTAGCGTCCGGCCACACTTTTGTAACAGTTTGAGAGTTACAAGCTGGAGACCAGAGTGCTGGAGCAAAAGGAAAACAAGTACAATTTGGTTATGTAGTTTATTAGCACGGACCTCTGACTGCCATTAGATGAGAGCAATGCATGAACTTCGTGGTCCAAATCCGCAGCATTTGCACAATAAAGAGAGCAAGCTTGTAAATCCAAATCCTGATCGTCTGTTGTGGATTTCTTCCCATTTCTCCTTGTATTGTACATTTTTGCAGCTTTTTAGCTCCCATTCTCCAGCAATTCCAGGATGTGTGAACATACCCTAACCTCAATGTAACGGCTCAAAAGGAAGGCCGCCCAGAACTAAATGCCGTTATCAACAGGACAGACATTTGCTGATGCAAGTAGGTTTATTAAAGGGATTTTCCGCTATAAATTTATATTATGAGACAACAAAAAGTCAGATCCCAGGGCCTTCCACCTATCCCAAAGATGAATGCGCCGTTCCTCCTGGAGATGTAAGTATCTATCCATTGACCTAAATGGGACATGTGGAATAACCGCAGTGAGGTGGGTCTCACACGGCCTTAGTACACTGCAGGCGGAGCGCAAGGCGGCACACAGCTAGTACGCTGCATGCAGCCAATCGCCATGCACTATGTTGGCGTGTATGCAAGCGTAAAGCCAAGATATAACATGCTGTGATGTTTCTTGCATGTGTATTTTGCGCAATATGTGTGAGCGGCAACATCAGAGCCTATGGGAGATTGGTATAGCGCAATATGTGCACAAAACCCGCATGCGTAATACGCTGTTAACACATGCTCGTGTGAGCCTGTCCTAACCTGTAGCCAGATTAAAATGGTGTGACTAAGAGAGAAATCTAAGGTCCTCCAGCGTAACACTTATTACTGGAGGTTACAGAGCCCTGTGGTAGGGCAGGGATACAGCTTATAGCACACTGTATACACCCTGTACTGTATATACCTCACACTGATGTGCAAATGTATATACTACCAGTGTGAAGTATACACCATATACACATTTATTACTGGAGGTTACAGAGCCCTGTGGTAGGTCAGGGATACAGCTTACAGCAGCACACTGTATACACCCCGTACTATATATATATATGCCTCACACCGATGTGGATATGTATATACTACCAGTGTGGAGCATACAGCATAACACTTATTGCTGGAGGTTACTGAGCCCTGTGGTAGGTCAGGGATACAGCTTATAGCACACTGTATACACCTCGTACTATATATACCTCACACTGATGTGGATATGTATATACTACCAGTGTGGAGTATACAGCATAACACTTATTGCTGGAGGTTACTGAGCCCTGTGGTAGGTCAGGGATACAGCTTATAGCACACTGTATACACCTCGTACTATATATACCTCACACTGATGTGGATATGTATATACTACCAGTGTGGAGTATACAGCATAACACTTATTGCTGGAGGTTACTGAGCCCTGTGGTAGGTCAGGGATACAGCTTATAGCACACTGTATACACCTCGTACTATATATGCCTCAGACTGATGTGGATATGTATATACTACAAGTGTGGAGTATACAGCATAACACTTATTGCTGGAGGTTACTGAGCCCTATAGTAGGTGAGGGATACAGCTTATAGCACACTGTATACACCCCGTACTACATATGCCTCACACTGATGTAGATATGTATATACTACCAGTGTGCATATTAACTTTTTTCCACAACAGCTCTGCCCTATTCAGCAATACCAGCAACCTGGATGGTTGTTTGGTGAATTAGCCAACCCAAACAGCCAATCAGGTTGCTGGAATTGTGAATCAGCCCAAACAACCAATCAGATTGCTGGAATTGCTGAATAGGGCAGAAGTCTAGTGGAAAATGTTAACATGCGTGCAGGAATTACTGGCGGAGCGCTGACTTCCGTGTCGCTATGGGAACGCAGTATGGTTTACTCGTCGGTTGCTAGGTAACTGTAGTGGCGGCCCGTGTCCCCGGCTGTAAGTATACGGACTATGGTAGAGATCTGCTGTGATGAGAGAGGCCGTATATTGTGGTTGTGGATGGCAGCTAACAGCCATCATCATTTAGGGTCTTTTCCATCTGTCGGCCCGATATAACCGCGGCCGATCTACACGCCCCGCAGGGATCTACTGAGGGCGACAAACGATCGTACTCTGTCAAAACATTTTCAGCTCTGCTACATTTTTTTTTTTTACTATTGGTTAAAACTGATTTTCTTAATTTTTTCTGCAAGGGAATCAGATGGCAGGGATGGGAATGATTCTCCATCATGTATATTATTCCGATTGTTGTTGATATGTTCCCTCATAGCAACCGGAACATATCGAAATATCGGTCGGATCGGGAGTGTCAATACCTTTTTCCTCTATTACTGAATTGGGTAATTATAAACACCACTCATGTTTTTGGTGTAAATGATAAAGACTTATTACTTTTTGTGTAATGAGATGAATGGCTTCAGTCCTTCATCCAACATGTTACGAAGCGGACACATTGACTTCAGCGGTTCGTTCTCATCAGCGGTTTTCTTGCGAGTGAAAAAAGATATGATTTGAGGCTTCAACAGACCAACATATGCGCAAATACAATGGAAGATTGCGCATTGCAATGGAGCGTATTTGCGCTTGAACAAGGGTTGTCCGCAGGGCCACACGCTCCCCCTTCTATGTAACACACACCTGCCTTTGATCGTGCACAAGAATTGCATGTGAGAAACACGCTCACGGGAAGGAACCCATTAAAATTAATGTGTTCACTTTTTCCCATTTTACAGGCGCAATGTTTATGTGCGCAAATCCGTGCGCAAACATGTTTGTCTATTTAGGTCCTAACCTACTTTTTAGCGTGTTACGCAGAAAGCTGCCATAGGTAAAAAAAAGTAAGTTCTCATGTCCACGGACAGGTTGGATTCCACATGCGGATTTCTGTAGCGGGAGATCTGCGGAAACTATTTTAAATTGCTTGCAGAAGATCGCAGGTACAATGTTTTTTTCCACGCAGGTGTACGTGGATGCACTGCGGATCATCTGCGCAGGAAAAAAACACAACCCCACCTCCCAGTTTTTTCCCCACCTCCCTGATTGATTTTCACCTTAAAATCCGCACCCATTGACTTCAATGGAAGCCGTCCGCACAGAATCCGCACTGAAATGGAGCGTGCTGCGATTTGTTTTCCGCATCAAATGATCTGTAAATCAAATCCGTTTGCTTTAATTCAGTTGTGGACGCCAATGCTTCCTTATGGACACTTTGAATTGCGGATCTTCTGCGCGGATTCCGCAAATCAAATCCTCCAGTGGACATGAGGTCTAAGGGGATGGGTATGACACTGGACAACCCTTGTTCGTGCGCCAATAAGCTTCGTTACTGCCAGCATATACATTCAGCTATTGAAGCTCTTAGGAAATAAACAGACGGGCGTAATTTTGTCCCGTTATGCGGGTGTGAAAATCACGGCCGCATAACGGGACAAAACAAAACCATTGTGCTGACTTTAATGGTTTCATTTTCAATATTGGGAGTCTCGCGCTTTAATACGACCCAAGAGAAAGATAAGGCAGGACATATCTTCCCACTTTTTTTTAAAACTTGCCCGCGCACGAGTGTGGAGTTTGAATAGTCAAAAAAAAAAAACCAACTGGTTCATGCACTAAGATGCTCTGTAGTGGAGAGCATATTAGCGCATGCCCTGTGCGTTTTTGCCCTTAGTGTGCTTTTAGGCCGGTTTCACACGGCCAACATCCTTGCACGAGATTTGTCTGTTGTGAGACGCACAAATATGAACCCCATTCTTTTGAATGGGGTCATACACATGAGCAATGCGGGAAAAAAATAGCGGCATGTCCTATCTTTGGGCGCACATTGTTTTCAAAGGGCTCGGTGGTAGATAATGGTGCGTTTTGTGCTGCAAATTTTGGTGCATATGATGGGGCAGTTTATGAAGCAGATTCGTAGCATATTTCACCCTTACTGCTGTTTTTTTTTTTTGTGCGACTGAAATGCGCAGGAAACTACACCCGTGTGAACAAACCAACTGAAATCAATGGGTTCTAATCACCGCGTATAGCATGTGCAACATTTGCCTGCACAAATACGCCCGTGTGAAGCCGGCCTAAAGGTATGTTCAAACATAGAATTTTCCACACAGAATCCTGTAAATGCGTGGCAGACATCTGCAGCTATTCTGATACGGTTTTTGTTGCGGATCCACAGGTGGATTTAAAAAGTCAGTGGGCAAAATCCATGTGCGGAATTTTCTATACATCTCTGTGCGGATCCACGGAAAGAGGCGACATGTCACTTTTTCATGCAGATCTAGGCAAAAATGCGTTGGAAATTACGTACATGGTTTTTGCCAATTGACTGGGATAAATTTGCGCGCAGAGTCACAAGAAAAAACGCAGCATAATAGCCACAGCAGTTTTACAGGCGGATCCTGTGTGGAAAATTCTGTGGCGGAATACACCGTGTGAACGTAATACCATTAGGGTTCCTTCAGAAACCGCTTGATCGCTGTGGTCATTCTGCAACGGAAAACCTACAGCAATTATGTTCACATGAGCATATTTTTTTCACACAATGTACGTTCACGTGAAAAAATATGTGAAATGACCTACATTTTGCGCACCGCAAGAGCCCATTGAAATCAATAAGCTTGGGTAAATGCGCACATCATACATAGAAAACCTGCATATAGGTGTGTATTTTTTGTGTGCTCAAACTTAAATGAGCTGGCAAAAGACGTGGGGGAAAGCGCAATTTTGTTGTGCAGACATGCAGCATATTTACACGTTCAAAATGTGCTTACACCCATGTGATCCCGGCCATAAGGCTTAAACACACGGGCGCATGCGTAAATACGCTCGCCGCTACGGAGCATCTTTGCGCATGAACCCGGTAAAATTCTTTTTTTTCTTTTACAGTTCAAATTTCATGCTATTGCACGCAAGTTTAAAAAAAGCAGGATGATGGGTTCTAGCTTATCTTTTCTCGTGCGTAGTAATATGGTTTACTTTCATCAAGTTTTGCAGCTGTGATTTTCACGGTCGTAAAACATGAAGAAATCACACCCATGTGTATGTGAAGGAGATTTTAGCAATACTGTAAATGCACATGTGGAATTTTCTCTGGAATTCTCGGAGCGAAAATTGCGCAATATTTCTTTTGTGTGCGAAGACAGACTAAAGGCCCATTTACATGCAAATACAATCTTTCAAACGATTGAAAGATTGACAGTTTTATAGATCCTTTTGCATCAAGGGTTAATGGACACTAATGTCCATTACACGTTATCTGCTTCATTTGCGTGTAAAAGGGCCTTTGGGAGCTGTTTGCAGAGCACAGCATGTGGTCTGAGCGCTGCACACCGTTCCATTGTTCTAGCACGGGTTGCAGAATACAATGTAATCTCCGTCTCCCGTGCAGAACACAGCATGCAGTCCTTGTTATCTCTTTCCGGCTAAGGGTGGCTTCACACGAGCGTGTGTTTGCGCATACATAGTACCCCTGAATGCGCAAAAACACGCGTGTATGCAGGTGCGCATTGCCTTTAATGGAGCTGCGGCTGCTGCAGATGTGACGGGTGCAGCAGGGAATTCTTTATTCCCCGCGGGGATGAAGAAAACATCTACTGCATGTGGCAAATGTGTTCTTCATCCCCGCGGGGGACACGGCAGCGGCAGACAGGTAAGTATATATATATAATATTTTTTTTTTTTTAAATTTTTTTTACACGAGAATGGTTGTTTTTCAGGGAAGGGCTTATATTTAAATCTCTTCCCTGAAAAACAATTATGGGGTGCTGGCAGACCATTGCCTTCAATGGGGCCGCCGGCAGCAGACACCGCTCCATTGAAGGCAATGCGTGCATTCCCTATGGTGCATGCATGTCCTATCTTTACAGACGCAAGGCCCTAAAACACGGACACGTGAACACACCATAGGGAATGTATTGGTTGTAATAGACACGCGTTTTTGTGCGCGCGTATGCATGCACTAAAACACGCTCGTGTGAAGCCACCCTCAGCGATGGTTTTTAGCTCACCTTAAAATCATCATTCCGCCAAAGAGTGAACAATGGCATTGTATGAATTGATTTTGAGCGATAATCGTTATGTGTAAATAGGCCATAAGGGTATGTTCACATGTAGTGGATATTGGTGCACATCAGCACCAAAATCAGCAGTATAGTTTGCACTGCAGATTTTAGTGCAGATGTCATATTCCACATTTGCTGCAGATTTGGATGCAGTTTTTGACGTGGATACGCAGCAGATTTCGCCCTTTCAAATTTGAGGACTGGAGTCTGCTGTGGCTCCACATCAAGATCTGCTCCACTGGTGCGGTTTTTGATGTGGAATTTGATATGGACTTTCATGCAAATTTTCCGGTTCAGATCCTGCACCAAGTGGTGTCAGGCTTTTCACAGATTTGTCTCATTGCAAAGGGTGAAGCACTGGCGTAACTATAGGGGATGCAGGGGATGCGGTTGCACCCGGGCCCAGGAGCCTTAGGGGGCCCATAAGGCTTCTGTTCTCCATATACGGAGCCCAGTACTATGAATAAAGCATTATAGTTGGGGGCCCCGTTACAGATTTTGCATAAGGGCCCAGGAGCTTCAAGTTATGCCTCTGCATGAAGGGGTTAAGAGAAGTTGGGGGGCCCCAAGATAAACTTTTGCACCCGTGCCCATGAGCCTTTAGCTACGCCCCTGGGGTGAAGTCCCATGAAAATCTGCTGCTGTGGATTTAAAATCTGCAATGTATGTGAATTTCCATCCTGATTTCCTTCAGAGTTTTTGCACAGTGTGTGGATGAGGTAGTGGGTACTGTAAATGCTAAAGATTTTCCATGTGGCACATTCTACAAGGAAAGTCCGCAGTATATCCACCTGATAGGAGCATACCCTAAGACAATATATAGTGACTAATAATTATTAGGAGATTATTGTACCAGTGTTTCTGGTGGCGCAGTGCGCCACACAGCTCTGCTACATGCACGTCACACACACAGCACTGCTACATATGTTGTTCATCCCATACAGCGGGCATCAGAAGCAGCACATCACTGGAGATGAAGGACCTGTGATGACATCACCATCATGCTCCACCCCTAATCACATGACTGACACTCATCCTGAGTGAAAGACATACATGCTCTGCCCCTTATCACATGATGGTGAAATCATCACAGGTCCTGCGTCCTTGTGCAGATTACGGGTGGACTACAAACCCTCTGTGGCCTGAGTTGCTATGGAATACTAGCGAACACGTAGCTGGACAGCAGCCGTGTGCGTACAGGACCTATGATGATGTCACCATCATGTGATCAGGGACGGAGCATGTAAGTCACTCACAAACTCACTTACTACTCACTCACACACGGACGGACAAGTCAGCCTTAGGCCGCCTGCAGACGGCCGGGTCGGATCCGGCTGCGAGAATTCTTGCAGCCGGACCCAACCCGGGCGCCTGCAGAGAGCAGCGCGGACCTCACCCGCTCCGGCTCTTTCATGTGCCGGCTGCTGGGTAGCCGGGGCATGCGCAGAGCGGAGCTGGCGACCGGTGAGTGGCGTTTCTGTGCAGGGCTCGCAGAATTAGAGCATGCCGCGGTTTGTTTTCTGAGTGGGATTTCGCGCAGACAAACCGCGGCCGTCTGCATAGCATTGCGTATTGTAATGCAATCCTATGCAGGCGTGTACGGGCGGAAATTCTGCGGGGAATCCAGCCGCGGAATTTCACCCGTCTGCAGGCGGCCTTAGTATTTTGATGGCGCTGTACTGGAGCTGCAAAGAGTCTCATATCTTATTTGAAGGGGAAAAACTATCCAAATTGTGGCATGTTAGTCCTTCATTAGACACATACACCTAAAAATATTATAGAAAGTATTTTATTTTATGCAAACTTAAATAACGAGAATTCCACTTATAATAATATAATTAAACGCAGTGCAAGATGTCTGCAGGCAACGCTGATCTACAAGAAGTGTCCTTGAATGCTGATGACCAAGATGTCCCACTTCAAGTTTATGAAGAGGAAGCAGTAAACTATAATGAAGATCAGACAATCTCTTCAACCGCTGGGCCTTCTCAGAGACCGCTCCCTGAAGCCACTAATGGAGACTTCAAAGAGGAAGAAAATGGGCCAATAACTAAAGAAGAGAGTCCTGCTAATGCTTCGCATGAAGAAATGTTTCATGATGTAAGAATCAAGAAAGCCGTAGAGGTAGAAATAGCAGATGACATACAGTACTGAGTGTACTTGGAGACACCCGTCAGATATATTGGAAATGTTACTGGAAAATAGTTGTGCCTGGTTTAGACCATTTGAATTGATCTGTATATAGTGAATGTTGCATTGGCTGATCTTAAATCAAAATGATCGGGTTGATCTGCATTACAAGCTGTTAGCCTCAGGCTACCTTCACACAAGTGAGCGCGATATCGGGCTGAGAAACCCAGCCCTATTTCACGCTTGTCAATGTGCGTTTTACCTGCAGATGTGAAGCGTTTTTCATGCATTGACATTTCGGAATCGCCGTGTGTCTGACAATGGAAGCCGTTCGTGCGACTCCCGCACGAAAATAGAACATGCTGGGATTCTTCCTCTGCGAGCAGAAATCGTAAGTGATTTCCGCTCGTGTGCGTGGAATCATTTTACATTGCATGCTATGGACGGACATTGCTGCGGAATCCCGCAGCAAAAACCGCCCGTGTGCATCGGGCTTAAGGCCGGGCTCACATAACCATGTTGGATTCCACATGTGGAAGGCCCGCATGCGGCTGCAAGCCCGGCCAGTGACCCTGCGTACTGCGTGTAATTGTATTGCGTATGACTGTGTACTCACGCATGCAGTCATGCGCAGTGCAGCTTTTCTTTTTTATGTTTGTATTTCCCGCGCCATCACTTAGTGATGACGCTGGTGCCCACAGCCCATGCGTAATGTAATTGCGCATGGGCTACGGGTATATCCACAACTATAGAGGCTCTATGGTCGCGGATTCCGCTGTAAAATAGAACACATTTTATTTTCTGTGAGCAGATTACGAAATTCCAACCCACTAATGTAAGTGGAATTGTGAACTCCCATGTATTTGATCAAACTGTGTATTACCGCGGATCATACGGTCACGGAATGTGCAATTTAAATCTGGTCATGCGAGACTGGCCCAAAGGTCCAGGGCAGTGAGTTCTGCAGAATAGGAGCAGCACGTGAGAAGTAATGCACATGGGGTGAGAGGATGTGATAAGGGAGGATGAAAGCTAATGCTTTCTCATGTGCTTGGGTGGATTTTGGTTTTATAAGATATTGGGGGAGGCCATCTTCCATAGGGGAAATTAATAGAGATAAGCGAATGTGCTCACTAAGAGCAATTACTTGAACATGTATCGCATTTTTCGAGTACCTGCCTACTCGGGCAAAAAGATTCGGGGGGCGCGGGGCACTGGGTTGGAGCACTGGGGGCACTGGGGGCACTCACCCCCGGCGCCCCCTGAATCTTTTCGCCCGATTAGGCAGTTACTCGAAAAGTAATTGCTCTAAACGAGCACGTTCGCTCAGCTCTAGAAATTAACCATTACACAGTACCGACTGAAACCAGCTGACTATCCGTGTATGTATAATGCACTGACATGGTACATGTCTATACTGCCACTACAGTTTGGGATGCTCTTTTGTAGCTGCCTTCTGTACTACTTGATAGATGAGGGTGCTTAACGGGATCCATCGGTAGCTGTAGTAACTCAAATTTTCTTTTCTGCGTAAATTTAAGATTATTTTAAAAGGTTAAATAGATTGTGGAGTAAGTAGGTATCAGATTAGTCTGTACAAATTAACAGCAGTTAGCAGGTGGATATTGGATCGCACGTGCGGGAAAACACCCAAAGCATGCTCCATTTTGTGCGGGTCTCCTGCACGGACGGCTCCCGCTGCTTCCATTGAAGCCTATGGAAGCCGTCTGGTCCCGCGGCACTTCCGCAGCTGTATTTGTGCTGTGCCGCGGGAAAGCAGAAGATCAAAAGAAAAAAAAAATGTGCACAGTGCATGTGTGCGGCACACCGCCGGCGTGCCGAGCACATCCGCTGGGCCTAAGAAAGAAAATTCGGCTGCGACGGAGGGGAGATCTGCAGCGTCCGGAGTGGTGAGTATAATCGATTTTATGAGGCCTCATATGTGCGGGAAAGGAGGGACCCGCTGCGGGATTCTGCATGGAGAATCCGTGCAGACCCGAATTTCCCTGTGGGCATGAGGCCTAGGCTGTAGATGCACGGTTCAGCTGTGCACATATGGCCTGTCCATGGCGGCCACTGGCCGCATGATTTTGCTGGTAAATCGTGTGGCTACAGGGGCTGCAGGTGGGAGTGGTTTGGCCGTATACAATGTTTAATGATAAAAACATGTTACCTTATTTATTCACTTTTATCATTGCTTCTTTGTTGAATATTGTAGCACGCCGTTACAGATGAAGAAACTTCACAGCAAGGAAAGGATGAATTCGAGGCTGCGCAGGAATTGGGTGGGAGCTCTGACAATTACCTTGCGCAGGAATTGGGTGGGAGCTCTGACAATTACCTTACAGAGAGCCAGTGGTCAGGTGAAATCAATAATTGTATCTCACTTTCTGATGATGTGAATGACAAAGATTATGCAGAAGAAGCGGTCCTAGAGGTCTCCGCCGCGGAAGACTCACTTGTCTACACTGCCACACCAAGGACCGTGTTTGAAGATGACAGCTCAACTTCTACAGCTAAACCTCTTGTGAGTGATAGGACTGGCAGGTCTTGTTCTTACCCCTACGTGGCTATGGATAGGGCTCTGTTAGATCCTCCATGATGGGCTTTGGGTTCCTTTCATCTAAATCATAACCTGCATATTTTAGATTACTTGCCATGCACTAAATGTATACGATATGTATATGTAATACTAATGGCTGCTGTGTTTTGCTTTGTGCAGAATCTAGCATGGTCTTTCGGCATGAATAGCAACATCCCAGTTTTTAATCTTCACGATGAAGCGCATCAAGTGGTTGTGTATGTGTGCGCTCATACTGCCGTAATCCATGATTTCACTCTGAACCGTCAGCGCCATCTACAGGTAAGAGGAAGATATTTCATGCAATATCTCACACCCTGCTGTTTGCAAAAGAATTGTATTGTGCAGATTATAAGGAATATTATTTTTTATCTATAAACATAGATGAAAATTGACACCTGTCCCTGTTACAGAGTCGTAATACGGACGTGCTACAGATCGCAGTACAACTGTATTTTATGAGTATTTGATCTGTATTTGCCTCCGTATATTTTTTTTCTTCTTCTTAAAAAAAAAAAAAAAAAAAAGGGCATGCTGCCTTTAAAAACATAAAAAAGGTAAAAATGTCTGTGAAAAGTACGGCCATGTGAATAGATACATAAAGTTTAGAGATGAGCGAACCTACTTGGACACGCCCCTTTTTCGCCCGAGTGCCGCGATTTTCGAGTACTTCCGTACTTGGGTGAAAAGATTCGGGGGGCGCCGTGGGTGAGTGGGGGGTTGCAGCGGAGAGTGGGGGGGGGGGGAGAGAGAGAGAGAGCTCCCCCCTGTTCCCCGCTGCTCCCCCCGGCTCCGCCATGCCTCCCCCCGCCCCCCGGCGTCCCCCGAATCTTTTCACCCGAGTACGGAAGTACTCAAAAATCGCGGTGCTCGATCGAGTAATTACTCAAAACGAGTAGATTCGCTCATCTCTAATAAAGTTACATTAATTCCATTTTACATTCTGCCAAACATGCTAAATTCCGCTCTTCTGAAACCGGCTTGAGGATAGTTTCTGACAAGTGCATGAAGACACATCTGTAATATGAATTCATACTATGGGCGTGTTTCAAAAGACATTACATCCGTATGTCATCAATTTTTCATCCATAGTTGCCTCCGGATTTTTATCATTTTCTATTGTGCAAATACTGATGTGTATTTACCCAATAGAAATGAATACAAATATGGAGGCAAATATGCAAAAAAATAGATCATGCTGCATTTTCATAAAATGTCCACAATAAATACTGCTTTGTGAATAGCCCTATAGATTTACATTAAAGCCCTATAGATATACACTAATTCTGTATAATGACCCCCTCAGTTTGCACCTAATACAAAGAAAAAATAAGCTTGTCTCAAAGCGGCCTAATAATTTTTTTAGCATTTTGTCTTCTGCTTCCAAAACTAATAGGGCATTTATCTCAAATAATCCACTTGTGTTCCTCATGTCTGCTCCCTGCTTTTACCATATGCTCTCACAACTATACCATATGCTCCGTGCCTACTGTGCGGACTGAGGTTTTGGAATAAAATATTGCAGTTTGTAAACTCTGTCATGAAAATGAGAATTGCTGTGAAACCAGAACATCTGATATTTTCATATCAACCAAATCTGGACACTACGTCTGATTATAAATATTTGATAGTGGGTGGGATGTTGCTTTGTAATAGAAATAAAAATATAGGTGCTGCAACCAAACAGTCTGACCCTATACAACATGTTGGAATTTCGGGTTAATTGTATAATTTCGTTAAGATATGGTCTGATGGTTCCTAGTGTTCTGTTATCCTTTGCTGGTGGCATATTGACTACCAGAAAATACATAGACAACACAGACTTTTATATTGCCAGCTATAGGCTGGTGATAGAGGAGCGTATTCCATGCTGTATTTAGCATCTGTAATATGGACGGGTGTCCTGGCCTGCCCGCGGGTGTCCTGACCCAAATTCTGAGCATCATAGGATTCTATGATGCTTATAGCTCGGCTCAGGAAATCTGCGGCCATTCCAGGACACCAATATTTTTTCACTGCTATTTTTTTTTTTTAAAACTCTGTATGTGCTACTTTTCTCCGTATTTCATTAAAACTACACTCATTATAGTCTATGAAAAGTGATTAAAATACGGATGCAAGTGTATGTCATCAGTATTGTCATCAATATTTGATCTGTGTTTACCTCCATATTTGTATACGGGCAGAGTTTGATGTCTATACCTGTATTTACCTCTAGGGTCACTGTAGCTGCATCTCCTGCTTGTGTGTTAGTGAGGACAGGCGATGGATTGCTACTGGTGACCAAGGGTCAGAAAGTCTCATCATTGTATGGGATTCATTTTCTGGGTAAGTAAAGCTGCTTTGTCTCATTATTGTACAGAACATCTTACATCATATAAATGGAATTTATGCAAATCTCACTTGGAAAATCCATAATTCAGACACAATTCTACATTAAATCAGCAGCAAAGTCTACACAGAATCCAGCATCAATCCAAAATTTAAAAATCAATTCTTTATCGAAAGCCGCATTAAAAGTCCAATATGCATATGAATCAAAAACCTGCACATTGGACTTTTAATGCGCCTTTTAATAAGGTATGTGCAATTGCGCACGATTCAGCACAACATATTTGCGCAGTGAACACAGTTTGATGGGGTACATTTACACGTGTATCAGCGCACAGTACTGTCATTTTTGCACACGCAGGCCCAGTTCACGTGTGAGACACACACCTTCTGTGATTTAAAAGGCTATTTAACCTAATGAGGTACAGATTAGAGATGAGCGAGTATACTCGCTAAGGCATATTACTCGAGCGAGTAGTGCCTTAGCCGAGTATCTCCCCGCTCGTCTCTAAAGATTTGGGGGCCGGCACCGGTGACAGGTAAGTTGCGGCGGGGAGCGGGGGGAAGAGGGGGAGAGAGAGATCTCCCCTCAGTTCCTCCCCGCTCTCCCCTGCCGCTCCCTGGCCCCCGCCGGCCCCCGAATCTTTAGAGACGAGCAGGGAGATACTCGGCTAAGGCACTACATGCCACATGCACCTCAGAAATATTGCTAAAATACGTCCGTTCCTAACCACGGACACGCTAAAGACGCTCGTGGTTGCGCTCATCCACTCCCGGCTCGACTACTGCAACTCGCTACTCATTGGCCTCCCCCGCACTAGACTCGCTCCGCTCCAATCCATACTAAATGCAGCAGCTAGACTCATTTTTCTATCCAGTCGTTATTCAGACGCCTCTGCATTATGCCAGTCGCTGCATTGGCTGCCCATCCACTGCAGAACTAAATTTAAACTCCTCTACCTCACTCACAAAGCTCTGCATGGCGCTGCGCCACCATACATCGCCTCCCTCCTGTCAGTACACCACCCAGCCCGCTCACTCCAATCGGCTAACACACTCAGACTAAACACCCGTGTAATACGAACCTCTCATGCTCGCCTACAGGACTTCACCAGAGCAGCACCCATCCTCTGGAACGCTCTCCCCCAAGGCATCCGGACAATTCCCGATGCACGAAATTTCAGACGTGCCTTAAAAACGCACCTCTTCAGGGAAGCATACCAAATCTCCTGACCTAGTCCCTCGCCCCTCCCTATGGTGCTCCACCCTGTTTGCCTTCTGATAAATGATCTGTACATAAAATTTCCTATTGCCTGTGTTCCCCACCCCCTGCACCTCCTGTACCACCCCCAACCCATTTGTGTCTAACCCAATGTACCTCACATTGTAATTGTTGTATTGTTTTGCATTTATCCATGCCTGAAAGCGCTGCGGAATAAGTTGGCGCTATACAAATAAAGATTATTATTATTATTACTCACTCGAGTAATGTGCCTTAGCGAGTATACTCGCTCATCTCTAGTACAGATGTGATCTTTTTTTTTCGAGGAATTTCACAGCATATTGCACATTTGTGCACATATTGAGTGTGCATTTACGCAAGTCTCAAAGACTTTTATGGGGCCCTTGGTGTGCAAATACGCAGGAAAATAGAGCAGGACTTATTTTTTGCGGATGCACGAAATGCACGTGCAAATCACACTTATAAAAAAAAACAGAAGCGGTTAAATCCCTGCTGAAAATTCACATAATAAATTGACATGTTGTGGATTTGGAATTCTCACTTCATGTCAATGGCATTGCAGATTCTGTGCGTATTTTTTCTTCACCATGTGAGGGCTCAGTCAGATAGGAGTTTTTATGTGCATATGTTACCTGCATTTGCGATCCGCATGTATTAAGAACCAATGCTTTTCAATGGCAGCGGTCATATGCCTGATATTTACCCGCGCACAGAAATGCGCAGCGGTAAACATAGGGCAGCGAATTTTAAAACACAGGTAATCTCGGCATCCGTCTTTTTAAAATGTGAAACCACTAGGTGCTGTCGCATCCAGGGGTTTCACCTTGTGCTCAACGAGGCCAACAGCAGCAGTGCTGACTTCATTGAGAACATACAGTGAAGGTCGCGATCCTCTGGCACAGCTGTGACAGCTGTGGCACAGGAGCACGATGTTCTCTCATTGAATTCAATGAAGCCGACAGTGGGCTGCCGGCAAGTCCTGCAGTGATTTTCGGGGAAAGGCTATAAATATAAGCCCTTCCCTGAAAATCATCCCTAAAATGTGTAAAAAAAATCCTCTGACAGCTGTGGCAGAGGATTTCTTCATCTCCGCGGGGAGTCCCATTGTCACTGGACACTGTGACAATGCTGCACCACCTGCTGGACCACCGCTGCTGCCGCCGGCCCCAATGACCAAAGGTGAAACCCCAAGATGTGAAAGCATCCAGGGGTTTCACATCCAAGGATTGCGGGCAGCACACTTTATGTGCGCAAAAACGCAGCCAAGTGCGTTTTTTTCTGCATGACACCTGCTTAGGTCACGCAAATTTTTTTGGCGTGCATTTTTGTGAACATAAAAATGCCCGTCTGACTGAGCCCTAAATGAGATTTGTTGAAGTCTCATCCATATGGCTTGTTCTGTAAATGCTGCAGAATTGCTGAGTGGAAATTCTCCAGCGTTTATATGATGCTAAACATACTTTTGTACTTCTTTGTTTTTATCCATTCCCGGTCTTTGTTAAAAAAAAAGACTACATCAAATAGAGAGTGGATCCCAGGATCAGTGATACAATGTATTTATAAACTTTTTATGTGCTAATTGCAAATAGGATCTGTAAATAAATAGCTTTATAGTTTAAGCAGACCTTATATACTGTAGGTTTAGTGATAGTATCAAAACTAGTTCATGATTATATACTTTTCCTCATACACACATATATTGTACAGCTGATATATGTTAATGTTATTCCTTTGCAGAATTCCTGTTCACACCATATTTCAAAGTCATCCTAATGGGGGAGTAATTGCAATAACTATGTCACATAATGCCAAGTACTTGGCAACTATTGGAGGAGGTACAGTTCAGGTAGCTATACATTATTTAGTTGTATACCATTATATTAATGTATAGCAGTTTATTTATGCATTCGTTAGCTGATACAGGTTTTCCGTTTTTAGAAAGTTTGCATCTGGGACTGGACAACAGGTTCTGAAACACCCATTTGTACAGCTGAGCTAAATGCACAATTTGGTTTACAGGTAAGCCCTACATTTGACATTGTATTCTTTATTTTTAAAGGGGCTGTCCAGGAATGGTATACAATGACTGTCTGTGAAAACCTGTCTTAGGACCGGAGAATTCATGTTCAACCCAGCGGAGGAAAAGGAGGGGGGCATGGGGGGGGGGCTCCAGATGGGGTGGAGCCTAACAGTATACTGACAGGAGAATGCATGTGCATCTGATTTTAAATATTATGCCATTTTCTTAATGAAGATCTATCATGGGATAATGTCAACGGAGCTGGCTGTATCCCCAGTATTTTTTTTTCTTTAAATTAATTTTTTATTGAATTTTCATGCAATATATGGTAACAAACATAGAAAAAAACGCCAGTAATTGGAAAGAGGGTAGGAAAGAAGGGGAACAGAGGAGAACAGAGGAGAAAATGAGGTCATTACAATAAGAAAACATATCAGTTCTTCATGAAAATACTGAAAGACAACTCACTAGTCAATATATGGTGAAGGAAGGTGGACTAAAACCATGCAGGTCTATAAAAATGAGACAGCGCACTCCGGAGAAAGATAAAGCCTGTGGCCTTTAACTCTGAGAGTGACGATGAGTCAGTTTGTGAGAACTCCATCCAGGTCCTTCACATTCGACAATATCTAGCTCTAGCCGCTGGTGTTGAAGCTATGAGGTTCTCCATGCTGTCTAACACAAAGACTTCAGCAAACTATTACTCTAGAGATGGAGAGTCTTGGCTTTTGCAATGACGTTGGAGTTCATTTTTGGCTGCTTGAAGTAAAAAACTTGCCAAGGGTCTTTCATACTGGAGTGGGCAGTGGGGATCATAAACAGAAGGCTTGCTTCAGAATATTTGGGAATATTGATTCCTGTCATCTTTGAAGGGAAATTTAGGACCTCAGACTAAAATCTATCGTTCCTTTCTCTTCCCCACATCCCCAGCAAGTGTCCAGGACCTCTGGGAACTGATGATAGAGAACGACAGGTACCCTGTACCAGCGTGGCGTATTCTTAAAGGAGGTTTCTTAGGCTTTGGTAGCTATAAGGGTTTTGTGTGAACAATGATCCCGGCTATTAACCTTTTAAATGCCACTGTCAGTTCTAACAGCAGTATTTAAAACCCTCAATCCAAGTTTAGATATCTTAAATGGCTCCCACGCGATGCAATCATGAAGTTCCGTTCATGGCTTGGTAGAATGCCTGTTAGATTGTGGCATAATGGTATACTATGGTATTACATTATACTACATGAGTGATCAAACGATTGCGCCTTTTTTTCATCCCATCTCCAAGAAAAAATTCAATAAAAAGCGATCAAAAGATTGTATGTACTCCAATAGAAATTACATGACATCCTGAAAAAAATGAGCCCTCATACTACTATGTTGATGAAAAAATAAAACAGTTATGGCCGTCAGAAGATGGAGGCAGAAAATAATTTTATTTTTCCCCCGAAGATATTTTACAGCAAAAAAAATATCCATTTGGTATCTTCAAAAATCGCAGTAACCCAGAAAATAAAGTCCAGGTCCTCGACCAGAGGGGCATGGCCTACCATTGCGGCCATCAACTGCCTATAACAGTGGTTGCAAGCTGGTCTCTGCAAGGGTGAACACTGTACCGATACCCCTTTACATAGACATACATTGAGAGCCAGACATCAGATGAGCTTTTCCTGGCGAACTGAGATGGGTATTAAAAAAAAGGAGAGATAAGAGTCAGCGGAGCGATGCAGCCACCCTTCCTGACTTTATCCCACAACAGATCCTCTTTAAGATGCATTGCTGATATGAATGTTAGCTCTAATAATGTAAATGTGAAATATAGCCACCAGAAGCTACTAAAGAAGTTCTGTCTCTGACAACAGCCTGTGTTCTGTGCTTACTCCAAAGAGACAGAGTTCTGAGACCAGTGACAAGGCTGGAGCAGCAGTGGTTGGGCTCCATTGTATGTCAGGAGAACAAAGTCATCAAATCCATTGATTGATCTTCAGTAAACTTATGAACAAACTCATGTTTTGGGGCATCAGTGTGGTCAACACTTTGTGCAGTGTATATGTTTGAATTAGTAAAAATAAAAAGTACACTTTTCTTTGAGAGTGTAGGTAGGATCACAAACAGGGATGTAACTATAGAAGATGCAGGGGATGCGGTTGCACCCGGGCCCAGGAGCCTTAGGGGGCCCATAAGGCCTCTCTTCTCCATATAGGGAGCCCAGTACTATGAATAAAGGATTATAGTTGGGGGCTCTGTTACAGGTTTTACATTAGGGCCCAGAAGCTTCAATGTGGAGCTTTACAATTTAAAACATTTTCTGTTTCTTCAGAATTACATTCTATTTAATCCTGAAGATGAGACACAACTGATCACCAACAGCGAAACACAAGTCATATTTTATTCTTGGGTAAGTAAGGCTTTGAGTGTTTCGTGTTTCTCTCTGGTCATTTAGACTAGGTTTGTATTTGGTAAGGAATGGGTTGTGGTAAAATCCTGGGAGGGGGAAATTTGTGCAAATTTTTCCACCATAAGAAATCAGACATTGCACATGAGTTGTAGTAAAGCCCAATTTGACTATAACTGGCCATGCAACCCATAGCCAGATCGTACACTACAAAAGTTGCAGTAACGCAGAACAATTATAGTTTAAAAAAATAAAAATAAATAAATAAATCGATCACAGTGGGCACAGCTAACGATCGAACAATTATCGTTCATTTCATGCAAGCATGAAAATCATTGTTTGTTCATTTGCTAATCATTCAGTTTAAATACCAATCGTTCAGTTGTTCTCATTTACTGGTACAGTGAATATGAACAATATTGCGAATAAACGACAGATTGTATAAACAGACTGCACAAGCGAACTCTGTCATAGTTTTGTGTAAAAGCAACCTAACTCTACCAAGTTATGTGTCTGCATTGAGACATAATACCACATTATGATGGTTGTTCAATCTTGATCAATAGTGTTCATTTTTGTGACAACACAAATTGAAGCTAACCATAAGTGTACTGAGGGATTTATGAAAGTATGATGGATGCCCAAAGTATCTAAATTATTGTTTGCACAAGGAATGTGAAGAAATTAGATGTACTGGTTTCAGGCACTGGGGTGGAGCCTCAGGTGTAACAGCGGCAGGTATGAAGAGTAGTCGCAGGAGAGCCAGGAGTCAGCAACAGGAGGTGTCAGTTTGCAGTACAAATGGATGAGGCTGGTAGCGTAGTCAAAAGGGAAGTCAGAGGTCAGCAGCAAGAGGTCTCGATGTGCAGCACAAATGAATGAGGTGGGTAGCGTAGTCAGAAGGGAAGCCAGAAGTAGGTATCAGGAGGTCTTGTAGTAATAGTAGTGAGCAGGCAGAAGTGAAGCTTGACAAAATGCTGTGGAGCAGAATAATCACGCAATGAAGGAGATATAAGGGACAGGTTTATATAGCAAGTCTAATCAGAGACAGAGGCGGGGTCAGGACCAGGAGGCAGGAATTGGATAACCGGGATCATGGAACAAGGCTGAAAGTCATGCAGTGGAACTGTCCACAGGCTGGATAGCTCAACAGGGAGAGCCAGGAGGTCTCAGGTTCAATTCCTGACATTAGAGCTGGAAACTTATTGGCTGCTACTTGCAATTGTACCTTCTTCCCTTGTACTATTTGTGGTAAGGCACAAGAGACTAATTCATTGTATTTGTTGATTTTTTTCTCAATTTTTTTTTAACAGGATAATAGCACCCTGGAATATGTTGCACCTCCATTAAATGATAAGGTTAGTTCATTTGCTTTAAAATTTTATGGTAACAAAAATACCTGAAAATAGAGACTAGTTCTTGCGGACCCAAAGTCCAGTTTCTATACAAGTGATACAGAGTTCAGTTCCTCATGAGCTATTACTATTGGGTGCTGTACCTAGGGTAGCTGTCTTTTCCACCAAAAAAGAATGGCCAGGTTTACATGGGTAAAAAGTGGGTACAGTTTTGGGGGTCTGGCTTTTTATTGCTGTCTGAACGTTATTCATTGTTTGTCTACAATTTTTAAAATTATTTTTGTAAGGGAATAAAATTAACTTTATAACACATAAGGGAGAAAAAAAGGCTCACTCACACTACTAATGTGCCTTAGGGTGGCTTTACATGAGACAATTATGGTCTGAAGAGTCGCTCAACTAAAGGCCCTTTTACACACAAATATAATTGCTCAAACTACGAAAGATTGAACAAAATTCAAGCGAGCTGTCGAGATTTTTGAATAATAATTTCTGCAATCATCTGTGTTTTCCTCCACAAGTTGTTTGCTCAGCTGGGCGTGTGTTTAGGTGATTGTTATTGCATAAACATTTCGCCCAGCTGAGCAAACATCTGACCAACACATTCCATTGTTCTCCTCCAGGCTGAGGAAACATTGCAATAATTGAATATGCAAAGCAAAACAAAGCCATCACTTGCTCCCTGGAAACACTGGAGGAACTGCATTCAAACTGAAAGAATTTCCAGCAAGCAAACGATGGATTTTATGCCAGCCTAAAAACTTTGGCCAACAATAATTGAACGAATAGTGAATGACTGCCCGGGTTTACATGTAACGCTTATCGTTCATTTTGAACGATAATTTAAAATTTGAATGAATTTTGAGCGACAATCGTTGCGTGTAAAAGGGCCTTAAGTTGTTAATGTATGAACGACAAAGTTATTGGCTGGTCATTGAAAGACAAATGATTGTCTGTTTACACTAGATGATAATTAATCAACCAGCTTCTACAGTGGCCTATAATCCTCCTTCCAGAGTATAAAGGGCTCATACAAACCTCTAGATAAACACATAAAGCCTAATATCCCTCCACCCTCATACAAAATTTCCCTTTTGCTGATTAGTGGTGCACATGGCTGTTACTTGAGCTGATGGGCTTTCTTTCAATATGAGTTTCAGCTCAGCAAAAAGGACACTCTTAGCTGCCCACTGTAACAGCTACTATTGCCGCTGTAAATGAAAGGGGTATTCTGAGATAATTAATTTAAGTTGCCCATGACTGAAAATAATAAAAGAGGCTACTTTAACCCATCACAGGTCCCTTCAACTCTAGCGCCGCCTCTTCGTTCTTCCTGCCAGCGCTATGTTTACAGGCTATAGTCAGCCTGTTGATGAGATGTCCCAGCCTACTACAGCCAATCACAGACTTTAGCAGTTACCGCTGAAGTTTTTGATTGACTGCAGCAGCCTGTTAAATTGTAACCCTTTGTCTATTCTGTGTCATGACTGATTCTACATTATTTTAAGCCACTTCTTTGTCTGCCCAGTAGTCCACAATTCGATGCTTTCTACCATGTATTTAAAGGGAACTTGTTAGGTTAAACATGATGTCCAAACTGCAGGAAGCATGTTAAAGAGCAGGAGGAGCTGAGCACATAGATATATAGTGAGCAGATTCAGTATAAGGGTAGGTACACAGTACCCATGTGTGTCAGTTGCCAACTCGCATCAGACAGCACATGGACACAAGTGTGTGTACTGTCCGATTTCTGCTGAGGCAGCACTTTGACATGCATTGGCATGTCCTATTTCTCATCCAGGAAATAAAGAGGAATAGGACATGCCATCAGTTTTTTCATGCAGACTGTGGATTAAAGGGGTCCAAAGAAGGGCAACTAAATTAATAAACGGAATGAGAGAACTGGAATACCCAGAGATGCTACCAAAATACAAGAATTATTTTCTTACCGATAATTCCTTTTCCATGAGTCCATCATAACAGATGGACATGGAGGTTGCCCCGCCTGTGCTCGTTGGGACAGGAAGAAGGAAAGTTCTTAAGGCCACCTCGCATATCCATCTCCAGTGACTTTTAAATCATCACAACGGAACTGTGGCCTCAATCATTCTTGCTGAAAAATAGATCAATAACATGTTATGGTCATACGTATAATCGTAGAAAAAAAAAACGTTTCTTTCTTTTCTCTTTTTTTTTGGGTGGGAAAGTATGTGCTGTCATGATGGACTCATGGAAAAGGAATTATCGGTAAGAAAATAATTCTTGTATTTCCGTAGCATCCATCCTGACAGCACACATGGAGGTAATACCAGATCACCATTACCCTAGGAATGGGCTACTGCCTGGAGGACTTTATGTCTGAAGGCCAGCTTTGAGTTAGAATGAAGATCTACTCGATAATGTTTTGTAAACATATGCACGTTCGACCAAGTCGCCGCTTTACAGATCTGATCTGCTGACCCACTCCTGTGTTCGGCCCACGAGGAAGCATGGGCCCTAGTGAAGTGGGCCCTTATCCCTTCTGGAACTGGCAGGTCCCTAATCTTGCAGGACTCTTGGATAGCTAGCTTGATACATCTCGCTATAGTATCTTTTTTTATGCCGCTCTACCCTTGTTGGGACCTTGAAACTGTAGGAAAGAATTTCCCAATTGGCGAAACGACTGGGAAGTTTGTGGGTAACCTACTATAGCCCGACGTACACCTAAGTTATGTAAGCGTTGCTCTTTTTTATTTCTAAAATTTCGGCAAAAAGAAGGTAGGATTATCTCCTGCTGTATGTGGAAAGATGAAACAACCTTTGGGAGGAAATCCGGAGAGGTTCTAAATATTACCCGGTCGTCTAGAATTTTTAGATATGGTTTCTTACAGCATAACGCCTGCAATTCCCCAATTCTTCTAGTGCATGTTATGGCAACTAGAAAAGCAACTTTTATAGATAAGTTTTTTTATTGAAATTTCATGAATGGGCTCAAAAGGGGGATCGCATAATCCCTTTGAGTACAATGTTGAGGTCCCAAGAGGGGACCAAATTTCTCACAAATAGTTTCATCCTATTCGCTCCTTTCAAAAACCTTTTGATCTATTTGTTCTCGGTAAGAGGAACATCAAATAGTGAACTAAGGGCCGTTACTTGGACTCGCAAGGTCCTTGGACTAAGTCCCTTATCTAATCCCGACTGAAAAAAATCTAGGATTTTAGAGTAATCTGGTTTATCCATATCTGGACAATCGGGTCTGTACCATACATAAAATCTATCCCAGATCCTGGATTAGATCTTTGAGGCAACGGATTTACGGCTTTTAATAGTGAATCAATTACCTTTTGAGAAAACCCCTGTGTTTTTAGTCTTTGCCTCTCAATAGCCAGGCTGTCAATCGAAGCCACTGGATTTTCTGGAAAAATACTGGACCTTGAGATAGGAGGTCCTCCATGAAAGGCAACGTTATGGGGGGGTTGTATCGCCAAAGAGGTTAGCATTGGGAACCATGGTCTCTTTGTCCAGGTTAGAGCGATCACAATTACCATGGTTCGGCTTGTTTGTATTTTTTGTAGACAACGAGAAATTAATGGGAGAGGAGGGAAGGCGTATGCCAAAGTCATGTTCCAGTTCTGAGAAAGGGCGTCTAGTGCCATCGGATGATCTGCAGATTTTAGCGAAAATAATTTTTGGCATTTTGAGTTTTTCCTCTCGGCAAACAGATCGACTTGTGGCTGGCCCCATTGCTTCGTGAGATGATAGAAAACGTCTGTATTGAGGGCCCAATTCCCTGGGTCCAGCTTTTTCCGGTTTAGGAAATCTGTTACCTGGTTTAAGGACCCCTTTAAGTGGACCGCTGATACTGACAGGACGTTGTTCTCCGCCCAGGATAAAATTCTTTGTGCCATTCCCCGTAAGTGTGGATACCGGGTGCCTCCCTGGTGGCGGATAAAAGATATGGCAGTTATATTGTCAGACAACACCTTTATGTGTTTTCCTTCCAAAATACCTTCCGATCGGACTAATGCTTCCCAGATTGCCCTGAGCTCTTTATAATTTGATGACTAGGCGCTGACGTGGGTCGACCAGGCGCCCTGTAATATCAGCCACCTGGGCCCCCCAACCGGTTTTACTGGCAGCCGTGGTGACTGTTATACAGGGAGATGGTGCCCATCGTACCCCCTTCCTAAACCTGGGTGGTGATAACCACCGGTTTAATGTCTGCTTTATGCCACCTGATACTCTGAATTTATCCAAAGAGGCTTGACTCTTATCCCAAATCAACAAGATGGTTTGTTGGAGTACTCAAGAATGGAATTGTGCCCAGGAAACGGTGGGTATGCAAGATCTCATATGCCCCAGAATCTTCATTGCTTCTCTAATAGAAACATAATTTTTCTTTTTACATTTTTGGAAAGAATTTATAATGTGGGATATCTGGGAGGAACAAGACTTCGTTTACTGATTCTAGGAGTACCCCCAGAAAAATTTTCCTAGTATCGGGAAGCAAACTGGATTTTTAGAAGTTTACTATCCAGCCTAAGTACGAGAATAGACTGAGCGTTTGGTCTAAGTGAGACTGCATAGACTCTATATCCTTTGCTGTTAACAAAAAAAATCATCCAAATAGGGGATAATATTGATGCCTTTTCCACGTAAAAAACTAGGTTCAATCATGACCTTAGTGAATACCCTCGGGCAGAGGAAATGCCAAACGGCAAACAGACAAACTGAAAATGGAGGATACCCCCTCCTATCCTTACTGCAAACCTCAAACATTTTTGTCATGCGGCATGGATTGGTATGTGATAACAGGCGTCTCTTAAATCAATTGTGCACATAACATTAGACGGTCCTATTAACGGAACCGTAGATCTGATAGTCTCCATCTTGAAAGTAGAATTTTCAATAAAACTATTTAGTGACTTTAAATTAATAATAACCCTAAATGTTCCGCTAGATTTCGAGACTAAAAATAAAGTTTAATAGTAACCCTGACCTCGTTCATCTACGGGGACAGGTTTAATGGCATTTAATTTCAGTAAATTAATAATCCCTTCCTCTAATCGCTCTTGGAGAAAAGGTATTTGTGTCGGGGTGACTACATATCTTCTAGGGGGAATAGACGCTAGCTCTATCTTATATCCCGGCGTGATGACTTTCAGTACCCAGGGATTACCAGAAATCTGGCTCCATCTCCCTGGATACTGAGAGAATCTACCACCTCAATCTTTTTATCTGGGTTCGGCTTTAACGGAAAAGCCTCAGCTTTTACCTTTCTCTCGTTTCGGGTAGGACCATCTGCCCGATTTCCCTTTATTTCTTGTCCTGGGTTGTTCAGGCTCCTTCCGGAAGGATGGCGTTCTCCTCTGGAAAAAATTTGTTGGAAAACCTTTTTTCCCGTCTGCGGCTCTTTCTAGGATTTTATCCAGAATTGGTTCGAATAAATATTCTCCCTGAAAAGGGATCGTGCATAATCTGTTCTTGGCTACTTGTATGTCTACCTTCGGAACTGTCTGCCATAGAGTTATGTCTTCAGGTGCAAATAAGAGACGCTCTTTAAATTCCCTGGGAATGGCCTGACCTCTTTTAACTTTCTGCCATCATCTGTCACCATTTTCTTTAAATTTTTGTTTATTGGGAAATTTTTCTTTTGTCTGGTTCTAAGCCCCCCAAATATGCCATCCTGCACTGATCTTGCTTGAGGAACGTCTACGACTTCCATAGTATTTCGGACTGCGGTGATAATTTCATCCAAGTTCTGGTTGTAGAAGTAGTATTTGCTTTCATCGTCCTCTCCTCCGATTGGCGCTGAATAGAGATGAGCGAGCACCCAAATGCTCGGGTCTGCGTTATTTGAGTTGAGCTTTTTGTAAAATTCGAGAGCTCTACTCGAGTAACGAACCCCATTGACTACAATGGGAGACTCGAGCATTTTTGTATGTGGGACGCCGGGTCCCGAGCTTTTTTTTTTTTTCTTGGTTCGTGTGTGTTCTCTCCCTCTTTCTCTCCCTCTCTCTCTTCTGCCTACCAGACAAAAAATTTGGTAATGACGTGCGCTGCGACGTGGCGGGAGGGGGGGAGGGCCAAAACAGGCACGTCACAGCGGGGAGGAGCCAAAAACTGGGGCAGGGGTTGAACACTATTTGAGGCTCGTTCGAGTAACGAGCACCATCGAGTACGCTAATACTCGCACGAGCATCAAGCTCTGCAGAGTATGTTCGCTCAACTCTAGTGCTGAAGCTTCTGACAATTCATCCTCTGATTCGTCAAAGTCTGACGCTTCAGGGGAAGATATCACATATTCGCTAGTACGCGCTCTTTTCAATTGTCTGGAAGATCCCTGTTGTGGGTCAGATATCTGTTCTGACCATAAGGCCTGTACTTCTTCACAGACCATAGTATGGATCCCTTGTAGTAAATTTATTTATTTATTTTTTCATTTTAGAAGTACAGTCAGGGCAAATTGCTCTTTTGACATTCTCTTCCAATCTTTTTGCGCACAGGGTGCACCTTTTTATGTTTTTTTTTATCTCCCTTGATTTTTAATGCTTCCTCCTATAGTAGGAGAAGCTATTTTTACCAACATATCACAATGAAAAACACTTTCTTTTTGTGTGGACTACTTACATTTGACATAATCCCCTTATTGGCCTCTGCACTTTCCATATTGCCAGAAGGTGCAATGGAGTCCCAAACGCTGAGAAATCGATTTGAAGTTTGATTTTGCCGCCTTTTAGAGGGGAATTGCCGCGCCGCGCTTATCAGTGCGAGCCGGCCGCTGCTAGACGCCGGGACCTAGGCGCAAGGCACAGTAGTACCTGCCGCGGGACCCCTGGTCTCCTTACCGCTCCTGGATAGTGTCGGACGACAGGCTGCCGCTCTGAGGCTCCTACCCCCGGCTGGGAGAAAACCTGCGCCCGGTGAGTGGATCCTGCAGCTTTCCTTAGTGTCCGTCCTCCAGCACAGAGAAACTCCTTATGTGTCCGTTGGGACAGGAAAAAACACTGGAGATGGATATGGGAGGTGGCCTTAAGAACTCTCCTTCTTCCTGTCCCAATGAGCACAGGCGGGGCAACCTCCATGTGTGCTGTCAGGATGGATGCTATGGAAATTGGGATTATTCACCCTGGAAAAAAGACGGTTAAGAGGCGACCAAGTAACTATGTATAAATATATTAGGGAACAATACAAGGATCTCTCCTATGATCTGTTTATACCCAGGACTGCGACGATAACAAGAGGGCTACGTCTAGAAGGAAGTAGGTTTCATCACCAACACAGAAAGGGGTTCTTTACTGTAAGAGCAATGAGACTGTTGAACTCTCTGCCTGAGGACGTGGTGATGGCAAAATCGATAGAGGTGTTTAAGAGGGGACTAGACGTCTTTTTAGAGCGCTATGATACTACAGGATATAGACATTAGGTGGCCAGCAAGGTTGTTGATCCGGGTCTTGGAGTTAGTTAGAACTCAAAGGTTGATCCAAGGATTATTCTGACTGCAATTATGGAGTTGGGAAGGAATTATTTCCTCCAAATGAGCTAAATTGGCAGCTGCTTCATTGTTTTTTTTTGCCTTCCTCTGGATCAACAAGGGGGAAGTAGAAACAGGCTGAACTAGATGAACATTGTCTTCATTCAGCCTAACATACTATGTATGTTACTATGTAACACGGACAACACACAGCCCTAAATACTCTAGGGTTCAGGAGGCATTATTTGTTGGAGTTATTCATTTAAATCCCTGCTCATTCTGAACTCAGAGGTCCAGTGGGCGGCAGATCAGCTATTGCTGCATGTGCCGTCACACACTGATAGCTCCGCCCATTGGACTGTTCAACTCAGAATGAGCAGGGATTTAAATGAATAGATTACAAGTTATACTGAATCTTTCCCCATAAATCTATATATCAGTCGGCTCAGTTCCTCCTGCTCTATAACATGATGCCTGCAGTTTGGAAAGCTTGTTCCAGCTGACACATTCCCTTTAACCTTGTTCTGCTACATTCTTGCATATTGTCTACTATTTTAATACTAAAATACACTTTTTTCCAGACGTTTAACAAAGCTGTGGGAGCTTTCAGCCAATCGGTTTTTGATTTCAGCAGTATAAGATCCTTGACAGCTACATCTGCAGGGAAACTGGTTGTCTGGGAGACCACCAATCCCCCATTGATCAGAACAAAGTCTTCCATAAAGCAACATAATAAGAAAGCTTTAAAGTTGATGCATCTGCAGAAAGATGCCATTACTGTGCTCACTACCCATGACAGGTAACGAATTAATTTACAAACACTCTATAGTAACTGCCTACATTCAGTGCCCATAACAGACACCCTGCCGTGGAGCTTTTGCAGAGTAATTTTAATTAAAAAATAGTTTGCAGTGTTTAAAGTGAGATTTCTTAACCTGGCATCTAATAATCCAGACTGTTGGATAATCTGCCACTTATTTACCACACAGAAGTGCAAGATAATATATAATTTAAAAAAATTAGACGTAGAAGACCAGATGATGATAGTAGTATAGTTTGTGTTAAATTAGTTTTCTGTGATTTTTTTTTTCTATTGATTCTTCAATGTATTATCAGTGGAAGTTTGACCCTCAGCACCATCACTGATGAATCGTGTCACTTGCAACATGTTTCACTGTTTATCCAAGTAAAGTGACCATTATCTGTATCTGCTATTGCAGCTCAGCCCCACTCAGCACTGCTGAATTCCCTTATGTCCTTCTATCAGCACAACCATAGGGTATTCCTGCGTCTGTGTACTGGTAGGACAGATGGAACTTTTAATGAAAGGAAACCTAATGTTGCTAGTCCCACCCCTCCCCCATCTAGTGCTGCCCATTACACACCTGCATTGGTCTTTTCTGTCCTGTGGACATGCTAGACAGACGTTTTATATACTTTTCTATTATGATCCAATATTCTAGAATGTCTGATAATTCTGCACCTATCACGTCCCACTGAGACCACATAAAATACATTTGAATGTATTGGATGTATGTATTGGGTTATTTAAATAGCCTTTTGGGCACAGAAGCAAATATAGGGGTTCTAGTAATTAAACACTGTCATTGTAGGCTTTTTGCTGTTACCTGAAGCTGTAACTTCTACATTACACCACATCTTTCTCCAGATATTATGTTACTGGTGATACTCGAGGACATGTGAAATTCTATGATCAACAACTGCAGCTTGCAAATTGGTACAGCCATCTCAATGTCACAACTATCCATTCCATATCATTCTCTAAATGCCCCCCTATAGCAGCAAGTGAGAAGACAATGTACCCTGAGGACTGTTCTATCAAGGGAGACCAGTTTGCTATCAGGTGAATTTTTCTCATCTACACACACTTAGCCTAAAGTAGGTTTTAATATTTGGTCCACTGGCGTAACTATAGGGGATGCGGTTGCACCCGGGCCCAGGAACCTTAGGGGGCACATAAGGCCTCTCTTCTACATATAGGGAGCCTAGTACTATGAATAAAGCATTATAGTTGGGGGCCCCGTTACAGTTTGTACATTCGGGCCCAGGAGCTTCAAATTACGCCTCTGATTTGGTCATTTCATGATGTATACTTTCTATAACATGAGTATAGTATATGTTTTTCTTCTAGAAGATGAGTATCAGTCTTGGTCATGTGAGGACACAGGTGCATGGCTCAACTGAATTTTAAGCACTGCAAATGTCTAAAGCCACTGTAATACTATGGGGTAAAAAAATACAAATTCAACCACTTTTTTCATGAAGGGAAGTTGTGGTAATGCAGTAATTTTTCTGCAACTTTTGAACAACGCTATGGAGCCTCAGCCTTCTCCTTATGCCCCATTTACACGCAACGATTACTGATCAAAATTCGCTCAAAAGCCATCGTTTGAGCGATAATCACTGTGTGTAAATGCTCCAATCTTTCACTCTTCGGCTGAACAATGATTTTTAGGTGAGCATAAAATCCATTGTGCAGACGGAGAGCTGATAGCAGGGACCGCAGGCTGTATTCCCCAAAAGGAGTGCTAATTACATTGTATTCAGCTTGCAGCCCCATGGCAGATCAAAGAAACTGTATGCAGAGAACAGACCACCTGCTGTTAGCGTATGGAGGCTAATTTACATGCAAATGATAAGCTGCTAATGGGCATTAGTGCTTATTAGCAGCTTATGCAAAATGATCGCTCAAACTGTCATTCTCCCTATTTTTTGAACGAATTTTGAGTGATCATCTTTGCGTGTAAATAGGTCTTTAGACTACTAGTGCTTGGGTTAATTGATAAGAATATTGTAACAGCATAGACCAATGCCATATGAATGCAATATAGGTTATTGTGAAGTATTTCTCCTTACTTATGAGAATAAGTGAACAACACAATTATTTAATCTCTCCATTTTTTTCTCAGCAATTTCATTGTATCCACATCAGAAGGAATGGTTCTACATGTGTTTACTGATGGTACAAAGCTGGAGAAGGTGCTGCAAGAACCCACGGAAGCTGTTCATGCACTTGCCTGTCACCCAAGCAAGACCCAGATTGCTGTTGGAAGTTATAATGGAATTTTAAAGGTGTGGGATTACAAAGATCGAAAAAGCTTCATTAGCAGGATATTTGGAAAGGAAAAATCCTTACATTGCCTTGCTTATGACCCTAAAGGTGAGTATACCTTAAGTACGGTATATATACATATTGACTGATGACCACTCATTAGTTATATTTATAGACAAATGATAAAAAGGCACATATGTAGTGGTTGTGATCATTGCTGTATTTATAAAGCTGGTTTTATACACAACTTTTTTGTAAATAAAAACAGAAGGTTTTTAATGCCATTTTTAGGTATATTTTTTTTCCACCAGGGCAGGTATGCCCATTGCCCCCAATGTTTTTCCCATATGCTTCTCCACATAGGACTTGAAAATCCCAGAACAAAAATCAGTATGGAATGACATTAAATAAAAATGTGATTTTACTCAGTAAGAGAAACCAAGTAATCTTGTAGATATGATAGCTTTTAATGGCTAACAAAAATACATGATGTTATAGCCATAAAAAACACAAAAAAACATACATTTAAAAAAAAAAAGGATTTTTCATACCAGAAAACATAGCACCATAGTATGTAAGGCTGAAAAAAGACAAATGTCCATCCAGTTCTGTCTACTATGCTGTAATGAACTAAAGGAGGGCAAAAAAAATCCTATGAGGTGGCCAGTTTCCCTCCAAATCTGGTAATCAGAATTGGATCAACAATAGAGATGAGCGAGCATACTCGCTAAGGACAATTGCTCGAGCGAGCATTGTCCTTAGCGAGTACCTGCCCGCTCGGAAGAAAAGATTCGGGTGCTGGCGGGGGAGAGCAGGGGGGAACGGAGGGGAGATCTCACTCCCGCAACTCACCGCTCACCTGCGCTGGCACCCAAACCTTTTCTTCCGAGCGGGCAGGTACTCGCTAAGGACAATGCTTGCTCGAGAAATTGTCCTTAGCGAGTATGCTCGCTCATCTCTAATCAACAACCATTCTGAAGTAATCTAGTGACTATATAACATCTAATATTGTTACACTCAAGAAAGGCATCCAGGCCCGTCTTTTAGGGAGTTCACCATCACCATGTCCTCAGGCAGATAGTTCCATAGTCTCACTGCACTTACAGTAAAGAGCCCCCTTCTATGTTCACGTAGAAACCTTCGTTCTCGACTGTGTCATTGGGGGACACAGCTAAGACCTTGCGTACAGTTTCTGCCAGGAGTTGACTCCTCCTATCAGCTATACTTCTCATGAAGGCACACAGCTAAATCACTTTTATCTTAGTTTTGAGACAGACCTTCCTGCTGCAGGTCTTAAAGATCCTGGAGTTCTGTGGTCTCACAGGGTGACAGAGTACCCCTACGAATCTACTGAGGAGGGACACCAGGGTTGCCTCTAACTTTCCTGCTGCCTCCCTACTTTCTAAAGGCAGGGTGGCACAGAAACGCACTAACTCTTCTGTGACCCGCCAGCGAAGACAATCTCTTTTGGATCCCTGGGCTTCCCTTCCCCAGCAAAGGGAGGTGAGATGTAGCTGAGCATCAAGCTGGAGTTGATTGTATGGCATGGGGCTCCCCTATTCCTATCCCTTCTTTTCTCATCCATATTCTTGGACTTCCTCTCTATGCTACTCTGCGTCCCCAGAGGGAGAGCGGCCTGCATGAGCTGTTACCTGTGGGGAGAAAGTAATTTCTCTAAGGTGGTTTTCTTAAACTGCACCATGTTATGGGGACTTCCAGTTGTTTCTTCGGGCCCAGCGAATGCTCGGATCACTTCCAGTCACCACAATCTTGGATTTCTTGTCTGCGCTTTTTCATTCCCCTCCCCTTCCAGCCTGCTTACACCCCTTTGGTCACACACCCTTTTGGTTGCCCCGCCGTTTTCGGCCTGTCATCACTCGCGAGGAAGGGGCATTAGATTTGAAGCTCCTCAACCGCTACGTCAAAGTACATCAGTGTACAGTGTAAAGTGATTGCTTCTATGGAGCAAGGCGAATGTCTATCGTTGATAGTTATCAAAGACACTTATCTTCACATTTCGATTCATCAGTCCCACCAGCCCTTTCTTCGTTTTACAGTCCAGTTGCCTAACTATTCAGTCTGGCAGCAGCCCTCTCAGTATTCACAATAGTCCTATCAGCAGTTTTGACACTACTTCATTCTCGGGGAATAGTGGCAATCCCTTATCTGGATGACAAACTGATCAGGACTCCGTCCCTCGGGGCCAACAAGGAGAACTTCAAGATGGTGCTGAATACTCTTGGGTGATTCTAGTGGATCATTAATCATCCAATGTTGAATCCGATCCAGTCACGGCAGCCCATATTTCTCGGCCTACCCTGCAACACGGCTCGAAAGAAGCTGTAACTCCTAAGAGACAAGCTTGCTCTTCTTCAGCAATGTGTTCATCTTCTGCAGTTGTAAACTATCATCTATATCCTCCAAGGCATGAAGCTGCTGGGGCTCATCCTAGCCGCATTCGAGGCAGTACCATACCTGCAGTTTCACACTCGCCAAGTTTAACAAGCCATCCTAGCTTGCTGGAACAGATAGCGCTAATTCATTGCTTGGCCATTGATCCTCTCTCAGTTGGTCCATCGTCCCTGCCTCTGGTGGCTGCACAAGCATGACATTGTCCATGTACTGCGGATCTATTTTGCATGTAGAGAAACCTTCTGCCTTACAGATTCTCTCTTCATCATTCCTGATGGCCCCCATTGTGATCTGGCCGCCTCCAAGTCCACTCTTGCCCAATTAATCAGGCCAGCAATTATTGAGGCCTCTTGTGCCAAAGACAGGACTCCGCCCATTCACGTGGCGGCTCACCTGGATGCCTCCTGGGTAATATCCGATAGCTTCTGCTCTTCAGGTCTGCAAGTCTGCGACCTGGCTTTCACTTCATACCTTTACAAAGTTTTTTTAGAGTGCATACTTTTGCATTTTCTGATGCTGTTCTTGGTTGAAGGATTCTGCAGGCGTCAGTACCCTTATCGCATCAGAGGTACTTTTGGTCCACCTTTAAGGACTGCTTTTGAATGTCGCAAGGTCTTAATGACACAGTGAAGAGAACAGGATTTTTTGTTACTCATTAGGGATGAGCGAGTATACTCGCTAAGGCACTACTCGCTCGAGTAATGTGCCTTAGCCGAGTATCTCCCCGCTCGTCCCTAAAGATTTGGGGACCGGCGTGGGGTGGGGAGCTGCGGGGGAGAGCGGGGAGGAACGGAGGGGAGATCTCTCTCTCCCTCTCGCTCTCCCCTGCAACTCACCTGTCAGCTGCGACGGCCCCTGAATCTTTAGGGACGAGCAGGGAGATACTCGGCTAAGGTACATTACTCAAGCGAGTAGTGCCTTAGCGTGTATACTCGCTCATCCCTATTACTCATCATAAGATAATTTTCTTCGATGTTCGTTGTGGGACATAGCACCCACACATTGTTCGGGGGAACCATCCGTTTCTCTGTTCTGAGCTTCCCCCTTCACTTCTTTGTTTAGTTGTATGTTGTTTCCAAGTTATATATTCAGTTAGCCTGTGGGCTTTTCCTCTTCTACTACTTATATACAAACTGATTTAGCAGAGCAGTTAAAGGAGGGGTATAAGCTGGTAGAAGGAGTCAACTCTTCCTTTGCTTAGTGTCTGCCATCTAGTGGAAGGAGGTATACCCAAGATCTTAGCTGTGTCCCCCAATGACATACGAGAAAAGGTGAGTAACAAAAAGATCCTGTTTTCCTCTAGATGTAGAGCATGCCCCTTCTTACAGTCCTGGGTATTAATCGATATTGGGGGAGATCTCTGTATTGTCCCCTGATATATTTATTAGGTCATCCCTTAGCTAGCTTTTTCTAAATTAAATAAACCTAATTTTAATAACCTCTCTGGGTATTGTAGTCAACGCATCTCATGTATTACTTTAGTTGCCCACTTGAACTCGCACAAACTGTGATATGTCTTTCTTGACCAGTGCCCAAAACTGTACACAATATTTCATGTCTGGTCTGACTATGTAAGGGAGCCCTAACAATAACTGTCCTAGACATTGTGTACCCATCAAAATAGCATGTATGCAATCAACATGCTGTTATATTTCTGGTGGAAATTTTGGACAGTGGGGCCAGTGTAGTCAAATCTTTATGAGGACATTCATCCTAGCGTTATGCACCATTATTTGTTCTCATTTATCATCACCAGTCTGTTTTCCCTGTTAGTCTTGTCTAATGTCCTTGCCCATTATCTAGTACAATGTGCAGGTAATACAAGGGTGCCATGTGCTAAGAGAGGAATAAGTGACGCAATTTGTCAGTCTGTCACAGAATGGCACCCAAAGATCCAGAGGTTTAGGCCTCATGTCCCACAGGCAGGTCGTTTTCCGCGGGCGGGAGTCCGCAGCGGAATCCCACCCTGCCCGCGGCAAGAGGACACTGCTTACCTGTCCGGATCCTCTGGGTGGCTGTGTGGGTCCCTCCATCTTCTTCACTGTGGATGTGGGCAGGCGCTCTGCCGCACATGTGCAGTGGAGTTTTAATCTATTTATTTCTTAAATCTCCTGTTTTCCCGCGGCACGTCCGCAGTGTTAATTGCAGGTGTGCCTCAGATCGGATGGCTTCCATTGACTTTAATAGAAGCAGTCCATGCGGGACCCGCAAAAAAATGGAGCATGCTGCAATTTTTTCCAGCGCGTGCGATCCACAAATCAGGCAAAATGACATACACAGGTATTTAAAGGGGTTGTCTCGCGAAATCAAGTGGGGTTATACACTTCTGTATGGCCATATTAATGCACTTTGTAATATGCATCGTGCATTAAATATGAGCCATACAGAAGTTATTCACTTACCTGCTCCGTTGCTGGCGTCCCCGTCGCCATGGTGCCGTCTAACTTCGGTGTCTTCTTGCTTTTTTAGACGCGCTTGCGCAGATGGATCTTCTCCCTTCGGCTGGTCTCGGAAGCATCGGTGTTTTGGCTCCGCCCCCTTGTACGCGTCATCGCGTAGCTCCGCCCCATGACGTGTGCCGGTTCCAGCCTTCTTATTGGCTGGAATCGGCACGTGACGGGGGCGGAGCTACATGATGACGCGTACAAGGGGGCGGAGCCAAAACACTGATGCTTCCGAGACCAGCCGAAGGGAGAAGATCCATCTGCGCAAGCGCGTCTAAAAAAGCAAGAAGACACCGAAGTTAGACGGCACCATGGCGACGGGGACGCCAGCAACGGAGCAGGTAAGTGAATAACTTCTGTATGGCTCATATTTAATGCACGATGTATATTACAAAGTGCATTAATATGGCCATACAGAAGTGTATAACCCCACTTGCTGCCGTGAGACAACCCCTTTAATTACCTGCGGATGCCCAATGATTGTCTATGGGCTGATTGAACTGCGGATCGCACGTGTGGATGACACGCAAAGATTGCGCAATTCAATTATGCCCGTGGAAAAGAGGCCCACATCTGTTTTTTGCACAAATAGGTGCAGCTGCATCACAGAAGAACAGACTGTAAGTTCTACCGAAGGACTCTCAACTTAATTGCTGACTGTTAGATGACTGCATGATGTGATTTTAGGCTACCAGTGCCACTTTGTGCCTGTGCTTGAGGTGTTTAGGATCCCATGCTTTGATGTATCATATAACATCTCATGGTGCTTGGCTTCTTTTCATAGTCTTTTCATGGTCACTCCTCTTGTCTCAGTGGGAAACTTATTGATATTATTTTTGAATTTCAGGTTTCCTTTTAGCAGCTGGATTTACTGATGGAAGTGTACATATATTGGATGCTGTAACACTAGAAGATGAAACCACAGAACCTTTCAAGTATGCGAAAGGATCAATAACCCATGTCACTTTCTCGCACAATTCACATTACCTAGCTACAGCAGTACGTATCTGAGTATCTGTATAGAGATTTATTTACAATGTTAAGATACCTGGAATTACATAAATTAGTGCGATAAAGTTCTGAATCAGTAAGAAGTGTCCTTGCTTCTGAAAAAATAATTGCTGTATTACACTAACAGGATCAGACCACTGGTGTAACTATAGGGGATGCAGGGGATGCGGTTGCTCCCAGGCCCAGGAGACTTAGGGGGCCCATAAGGCCTCTCTTCTCCACATAGAGAGCCCAGTACTATGACTAAAGCATTATAGTTGGGGGCCCCGTTACAGGTTATGCATTAGGGCCCAGGAGCTTCAAGTTATGCCTCTGGATCAGACACTACACTAAATACTCTAAATTAATACTACACTGACACACTGATTACACTTTAGTAACTACACTAATATTCTGACTCACACTACGTTACCACTATGACTGATCACACTTTACCAACTAGCCTGTTTCCCTGAAAATAAGACACGTCTTAAAATAATTTTTGCTCCCAAATATGCGCTACGTCTTATTTTCAGGGGGTGTCTTATTTCGCCGCAGCAAATCAGTCTGTGGCCGCTAATCCTTCAATTGGCCAGCTTTGTGGACGAAATTTCTCAGAAATCTCGTCCACATGGGACAGCAGATCTGTCACGGCAAAGCTAGGAGAAGCCAGCGTTGTTGTGCGGATTCACCGGCCACAGAAACGGAAAAGCGTGCAGCCAGGTCGCTTCAAAACAAGCGGCTGAGTGCCGTGGGTTTTGAAGCAGTGCTTTCCCGGCGCAAATTTCGCTGTTTATCACTGTGGCCAAACCGCGAGATTTCCGCTGGAAATACGCTCTGTGAGAACCCAGCCTTAAGAATCACACACAGGTTGCCTGACTCACACACAGAGCCATAAAAAAAATAAGGGCTGCAAAGTAACGTGCATGTCTGCAGACAGAAGTTCCTGTACCACTTGTAAGCAGGGATGGTATTGCAGCTTCCGGCCACCAGGGGGAGCTCATCACAGCAGACATGTACAGCAGGAACAGAACGTACAGTATGAACTTTTCCAGCCAGCAAGGGGAGCTCACAACAGCACACTCGTACAGCACAGCAGGGACAGGATAACAGCAGACTGTCTGCAGATCTACCTATACACCTGGAGGTAGGCGACAACAGGGATGGCAGCAGGGGACAGGCCTCTTGACTTGCCTGCACACTTTACTATGCCTTACTATCGGAGGGGTGCCTTATATTTGGGACTTCTGCAAATGTCTTACTATGACTTACTTTCAGGGGGTACCCTATTTTCGGGGAAACACGGTAATATACTGACAGCTCGCACTGCACTGACTGATCACTCTTTACTAACTACACCAGTATACTGATCACACTACACTAACGACGGTCGCTGTCATTTAAATTTTTTATCACAGAATGTTCTCTCAGATCTCTCTCTCCAACCACTGATAAGACACTGAGGTGGTTGGAGAGAGCTCACACTGTAAATAGCGGGCTGCTGCACTATGATTGGTCAGTCAATGCTGACTGACCAATCTCAGCAATCGCTGGGGCAGGGCCACTGTGATTTGTCTCCCAGCGGCAAGTAGTGATGGCTGCTAACTAGGTTAGCAGCCATCACTACAGTGACGCCGCAATTGCCACCGCAGCAACACTTTTAACACAGGATGTAAGATTACATCCTTCTGCGTCAAGTACAATATGCCCATGATGTAAACTTATGTCCTGTGGTGTTATAGAGGTTGTCCACTTTCTACTACTTTTTACAGTTTTTATCTATTTAGTTACAGAATAGGAAATCATACAATTTTCTAATATACATATTTTAAATCCTGCTAACATCCCTTTCTTATACCAGCACAGTGGCCCCTATCTGTAGATTGGTATAGCCCATGGACAGGTCTGTCCATAGTAATGGCCATCAGTCATGTGACACATGGTGCTCAATTCACCCTGGTCAAGTATCTAAGTCAACTGAAATAGGAAACCACCACACAGAGGAGATGATGGAAAATATAAGAGCTGCTTCTCCACAGATACTAACAGACGTGATGATACTAGTAGCATACAGTCATAACTCTGCTGGTTCCGGTAATAACTTGATTGCATTGTGAAAATTAAAGGAGCTTCTTAAACCTTTTTTGATTCTTTTGAAGAGGGTCTGACATATATATATATATACATATACAAACTGTAATGAAGCACCCAAATAACTTTTTATTAATAGTCTCTTTCCTACTGGTGCGCCCTCAATTGTTTGCAACCTGAACTTCCAGTCCTGGGCAGTTTCCAACACTCCTTTTGGGCTGGCATGTGAGTCAGCTCCAAATCCACCCACTACGCCTCCTTTGCCGTTTTTAGTCCAACTCATTCATTCATTATAGTAAAACAGTATGTCCCATCATTACTGCAGCCTGATGTGATTGGAGGGGCTTGGTGCGCATACGATTGAGATATGTAATACCTCACATATCAAATATCTTTATAATAAAGGAGAACTTGCAGATGGACTGTGCATTCGAGCTCAGTTTTTATATCTTATAATTGAATGGAGCATAATGTAACAAAGTTTAATACATAATTTTCTAGGATCAAGAATTCACAGTGACACTGTTCCAGCAACAAGATGTTGGAGGGAATGCATCCTGGGAATACTTTGCCAGATATCGAAGCCACTATAAACCTATAAGAAATTTAATTTTTGGCATCCATCTGGATAGCAATGAACCAAGACTTCTATCACTTGGCACAGATCGGATGTTGGTTAGTTGGTGTCTGTGTTCTATGTGTCTGTCTGTGTGTCTATCGTCTTATGTAAAAGCTTCTGTTACATTTTTTCCTACAGGTGGAATATGATCTTACAAGTAGCAACAAAGACCATCTTATAATTCAGAGCAGTGACCGCATAGACCAAAGTGCTGTTCCACAGTGTTTAGTTTGGTATCCTCCATTCACTAAAGAAAGCTTTATTCTTGTAGCCAATGATGAGTACAAAATGAAACTTTACAACACAACTACTAAAATGTGCAGGTAAGCGGAGAAAAGATTCCTCCCGTCTTGGACACCTTTTACATTTGTCTGCAAATTGTTTCTCAAGTCCTTCCTATTTTCCTTTCATGAGACCCACTCCCAGTTTTCAGAAAAATACTAATTTATAATTTATAATCAGAAACATAGCCTTGTGAATGTGGTGTATCCAGGTAGCCATAATCCAACAATGTAGGCCTAAGCATGGAATGCCACACACACATGCCATGCAAGTGTCTTCTATTTTCTTTAACGTACCTATTGACTGGAATGGACAATTCTGGTTTGCAGATTGCACCAGACTAGGACATGCTGTGTTTTGTTTTTTTAGGACTGCCAATTGGTCAGTGACGAAAAAAAAAATCTCTTATGTGAATACACACATTGACTTTAACAGGTCCGAGTTCTGTCAGTTTCAAACTTGACCAAAACTCAGATGTTAGTGTTTCAGACACTGTCTGGGTGAAAACCTGAGATAGAATTCATTGTCCAGCACGCAAATAGTTAAATTAATATTCCTAGGCATTGATTTTTTTTGCTACTCAAGGGAGCAATGATTCATTACACTTCATTAATCCATCACATTAAATAATGGAAGGCATATCTAGTGCTTGATTTTTGGCTGCTCTTTAATGTTACACTTGTTAGTTAGTAGGAGGATGAGTAATACAGAGCATACAAAACATTCTGCCCATATCTTTTCATATTTATATTGCGCTTGTCTAATGTTTATTATAGACAGACTCCTTGTTATAGAAAACAGCTTCCCTTGTTACAGATAAATGTTTAGAAGGAACTACTGTCACAGACGCTAATGGAGCAGAATACTAATGAATTCACCCCAGCTAGCACATGCGTTTACAAACAAGAAGGATATTTAGGAAACCTTGATAATTTCTATAGCAGCTTGAAATAATTCATTAGCGGAATACGCTGATGTATACTGAAAAGATTATTTCCTACAAATTGTGTAGCTCGGTATTGGTCTCTGCAGTAAACATCGTAAGTGATGGGACACATGAATCTGTAATTCCATATACTTCTGCAATTACCGGTTATGGAGAAAGATCACAGCAATAACTTTTATTTAATACAGCTTGTATTGTAATGTGGAAGAAAACGAAATCATTGTAATAATGTTCAAATGTATAAATGCTACCATAGCACCGTGTAACTTGGCAGATTTGCCAATACTGTGAGAAAGTTGGGTGAAAACTACTGTTGGAACAATGGAAACTATTTTTGAACCCTCAGCTTTTTCTCCAAAAAGCTAATGTAAGGGCTTGGTCAGACGAGCGTGGTTTACACGCTGCTACGGCAGCGTGTAAACCACTCTTCTATAGGAACCAGTAGGTTCCTATGGAAGCGCTCACACGGACCCTTTTTAGAAGCGCAGAATCTGCGCTTCTAAAAAAAAAGAGGCAGCGAGTGCCGACTCGCCTGTCAGCTCCATGGTGTGCAGCGGTGCAGGGTGTTTTCCATAGGCTCCTAAACCAAGCTCATCTGACTGAGCTCTTAAGAGCGAGACCATACAATGCGGCTCAACATATGTGACTAAGCCACGTCTGCATCTGATGGTTAATGGGTGCACGATTTTGCTGGTAATTCGTGCAACCATTCGCCACTGCACATGGATGAGATTTGGTCATGTGCATTCATTCAGCAGCATTGTGCGGTTTCACCCTAACTAAGAAATAGATTAGTATAATGTTTTAACAAACTGACACACAAAGGGACAAATCAAGGACTAATATTCATATTTTCTGAGCACGTCTTATACAATTGCTTTTAATTGATTATCGTAATTTTTTTCTGTTTCTTACCTTCAGAAAAACTCTTTTGGGGCCAACATTTGGTTCCCCTATAAGGAAAATGGAAGTGTTTCCTTCTTATAATCTGGATTCAGGAAAAGGTTACCTGGCCTATATTACAGATGACAAGGTATGTAGGGTGACAAATTTTCTATTGCCACAGCTGATTTTCTATAGGGAAGTTGCAGTCAGCCAGATATTTTCCCTGCAGTGTAGTATTATGAATGCAGTCTTACATGGCAGCCATTTGGATGAATGTCGTCCATATAAAACATGGATAGCTTAATTCGGCCGGAGCAGGAACCTTTGCTTGTTCAGTTTTTCATTCTGGTTCACATCTCGGGGGTCATGAGAGTGCAACTACTTTGTATGATGTCCCCATGCCCTAATAGGCACATGAAGACTGGAACGTCATAAGGCAACTCCTTTAAAATCGAATACAATGCATAAAATTAGTCTCTTATGTCAGTTCATGATTCAAATAATTTTTCTCATAGAGAAAAATTAAAGCCAGTGTGAGACCCTGCCATTACAGGATGTAATAATACTTACGTTTTTTTAAAGGTTTTTTTTTTCCTTTTTTTAATGAAGAACCATTTTTGAGTGCCTGAGTGCACCGTATTTGCAAACTGAACACTGTTTTTTTGCATGCGCATCAGTGTATTTTATTGTACTTTTCTGCCGGCAAGGCATGTTCATCTGTAGGCGACAAATAAAGACGCACTGATTGAAATGCCTAATTAGTTTTATGAGTTCCAGATGTGTTCTTGTTACAGAGGAAATATGCAGCATATCCCGCGTCTCCTAGCATATTGTGCGTGCATTTGCACTTCTATAGGGACTTTTGGTGCGCAAATGTGGAAGAAATTAGAGCATGCTGCATAGTTTTTTTCTAATGCAACCAAAATGCATGCACAAGATACGGATATGGGAATGAACCCATTGAAATCAACGGGTTCTATTCTCTGCATATTATCATGGCGGGTCCCAGCTGACTTCAATTGATATTACTGCTATGATGCGTCTCACCGACAAAATCACAGCAGTTATACATGTAAAAAAAATTTCGTCATAAGTTCTGTTTTACCAATATCTCTGTTTAGGTTGGACTTCAAATGCTACCAGTCGATGGAAACCCTCACAAGACAATGGCTCTCATTTGTCACCCAGATGGGGTAGAAAATATTGTCTGCTCAAATAATGGTCAATATGTGTTCTCTGCTGGAGGCAAAGACTGCACAGTTTTTATGTGGAAAACAAACTTACAGTAAGTACAAAGCATATTGCCACATCCTAACATCATGTTAATAGAATGTTTAATCAGAATCCCTTAGTTGCGTAGCTTCACCTGTTCAGTGCTGTGCAGTCGTGACATAGGAAGGGAAGGGACTTGTTATTTGTATAGCCCCAACTTATTCCACAGCATAATTTGGTTATTACCCCCAGCTGGGTACTCATTATACCGATCTCGGAAGGATGGAAGGCTGACTCATCTATGAGTTGGCTACCTGAACCCACAATCTTCAAGTCGTGAGTGAGAGCTTAGGACTGCATTCTGCTGCCTTAACACTCTGCGCCACTCGAGGCCCATGTCATAGAGAGATTGTAAGCATCCTAATCACCATTGGCATTAGTAATATTATCTTGACTGGCTTGAATAGTTGTCGTTATGCGTATATATGGGTTGGCCCACGGAACAGTAGCCCGCTTCCGACAACACTGTGACAGGAAGAAGTGAATAGTTTTTTCCAAAGATTTACCCACATTACAACAAATGGTCCCTGTTCACTTCTTTGCACCCGTGGGCACTTCGCAACATATTGACTTATACTGCCTGCAGCTCTTTAATAGTGATGCTGTAGATAGTGTTCATTTTCTTTTCCTTGAGTTAATCCAAGATACAAGTCGCCTGTGGACAAGTCCGGGGAACGTGGTGGCCATAACCCCTCGCTCACAGTTTGCTCTTCCGTAAACAGTTTTTGAAACTGTGCTATTGAGTCGTGGGAGGGGTGGCATATTGCTCCATCTTGTTGTAAAAAACAGTACATTCTTTTTTCGTGTTTTAGTTGGTTGAAAAACTGTTGACACATGTCCAGATAAACCGCGGTATTCACAGTTGATTCGAAGAAAATTAGGCCCACTCATGTTCTAGACACAGTGCACCAAATACCAATTTTATGGTCGAGCAACGGTGTTTCGTGAGTCAGGTATGGATTTTCAGTAGACCTGTACCTTGTATTCTGTGAATTCACAAGTCCTGCTTAGAGCAATTAAAGTCAGCAGCCACAAACAGTAATTTACGTGTTTCGCTTGGTCTAACATTTTCAGTTACTGCACGGTATGGTTTCAGGGTTAGAGATTTCAATAGTAACCAACAGGTCGTTCTTGATACATCAACTTGTTGGGAAGTCTCCGAATTGATTTTCAATGGCTATTTGCAATCTGCTACTGAACGTCACTGATGACATTGGACATCCAAACTGATGGAGGCGGTTTCTTCATGTTTGTGACAGACCTGGTTTGATGCCACTTTTGAGCTATGCTCTGAATACCACGTTTAGCACATGGTTTTGTATTTGGGTTCTTGTCGGCAAAGGCCTCTTGTGTATACTTAATTAATCTGTTTCGTGCATAGCCTTCCACAATAACTGTTCACTATTGCAGGAAGAACACCATGGGTCAGATTTATGATAGCTGTCTAGAAGAAGATCTGTCTTTGTTGTCCATAGCTCAGCTTTCATTTCTTATACAGCTGAGGTTCAATGAAAGAGCTACGGCCTCCTTCAAAGAGTGCGGTACCAGGATCGGAGGCGGGCTAATTTTACGTGGCCCTTCGTGTATTTGTGGACTAGACTAGAGCTGTCATTAAATCCCCCTCTTTGCCTCTGCTGCCCCTGTCCCAAGCTGCACAACAAAGTTGATAAGTGAACTGCAGGGAACTGCTCTATAGGCCACTGTAAGAAAATAAAAAAACAAAACACCAAAATATATAAAACAAAAACCTAATTTAAATAACATCTCATTCTGTGATAATACATTTACCGGTAATTTTATTACACTTAGAGTGTATTCAGCTAAAAGACCCAATCAGAGAATGCCGTGAAATTCAACTACTGTATGAAAATACAAATGTTATGTACGTCACTGATGTTCCTACTTATACTGCAGGTCTTTGGAGGCTGTTGCTTCCCTTGGAGGTGAAGATCTTATTCCCTTCTATGGAATGTTGTCAGGAGGGAGAGATGGAGCATTATTCAAGGTTGGTTACTAATTAAAAGTTCTTTGTGGCAAAGATTGGACAATGAATAATTGGAGACCTAGACAGAAAAAATCTTAGATCGTAGAGACATGTTTATGATTATGGTGGCTCAAGTGCTGAGACCCCCACTGATTGGTAGAACTAAGAGGAACTGTCTCTGATGGATCCCATTAATCTATGTATGATAGAGCAGACGTTTTATGAAATGACACTTACAATATAATTGTTATTTGTGTCCTGTCCTTCCATCAGGATATTATTAGGTTCTATTCACATCAGCATTGTAGCTTCTGATTACTACAGACGTCTTGGCACTGTGCCATATCCACCACACAAAGGGCCCCAGATCCCACCAAAGTATACACAGTTCTGATGGGGAAAAATAATGCTGTAGATGTAATCTGCAACAAAAGCTCCAGAGATGTGAACAGAGCTTCATATATTCAATTAAAATCATAAAATCACCCAAATACTAGTTTTATCACTGTTCTCGTGTTCATAAAATATGCTTAAAAAAAAATCATAGCATAGTAGGCCTATGATTGCTGTACATAGTATCCTTAAGCTATACATATTTTATCCTAAACAGAGTTGGTGAGTATATTTCTAGGTTATATATTATCTAGCCACAAGTGGCAGATTTGTTGGAGAAATTTCTAAGACAGTCTGATTTACCTGAATGAGGTTTACAGAATTCCATGTCTTGTTGCAGAAACAACCATATTATTCACACATACAGGTATGGTATTTTTTTCAGCTGTTTCTGGGTATTCAACAAAGATTTAATTGGGAGCCCGCAGCAGAATCCGACACGGTTTCCGGCCAGCGACCGCACGTACCTGGTATATACTGTATTGCGGATGGCTGCGCAGAATCCACACTAAAATAGAATCAGACAGACGATCCGCGGTATTCCACATTCTTTAAAAAAAAAAAAATAGAACATTCACATGTCTGCTCACATGTGTGGACAGCAACTGCGATTTCCACTTGCGGAAATTAAATCGCAGCGTGTTTTATTTTAGTGCGGATTCAAAATTGTGTGAGGAAAAAAAACCACATGAAAATAATGCAGAAAAATCATGACATTTTTTACAAGCCCTAAAACACTGGGCAAAAAAAAAGCGTGAGTTACGGTAGCATTATGTCCCTGCAAAATGTCTGTCAGCACAGTCAGGCTGGGTTCACACAGGGCGTAATTGCCACGGAATTTCCGCGCAGACTTTTTGCCCGGAAATTCTGCCTGCGACTTTCATCCTGGGATTAGACGGCAAAGTGAACGAGATTTGCAAAAATCTCAACCACACGCTGTGGCTGATCCATTGCGGCCAAGCCGCGTTGAAATTGACATGCCATGCGGAATTCAAAGATATGACATGTCAATTCTTTCCCAATTTCTGTGGCGGCCTCTCTCCTCTCTATTGGGAGAGATAGCTACAACAGAATGCAGGCCGCGAAGCTGCTCCATAACCCGCGGTGAAAGGCCACGGGTTTTGAAGCTGCATTTCTCCCGTGGAAATCTCGCAGTATTTCCGTGCGGTCATTCCACGAGATTTCAGTTCCGTGTGAACCCAGCCTCATAGTGGATTCCAGGTATCGACAACTTGTATCCAAAATGTATTACTGGATGTGGTTTATGATCAATTATGATCAAAGGAAGTATTGCTACCTATTTAATTCCTTACTGATGAGTGCCATACATGTACAGTGCTCGTCAGGCATCATTGTATGAATGGGGCTCAGCAGCCAAGCATGCTCCCTAAGCAGCCTTTGACAGCTGACAGTCAGCAACCAGGATTGGAGATAATTCCGATCCCAGCTATTAACTCTTTAGCTGCCGCTGTCAGTGCAGACAGTGGCATTTAACTGAACCGATGTGATCAGAGGCTATCGGTAGGTTTCCAGGGCAGCCCAGGGCCTTGAAAAAGCTCCAAATACTGCCATGGATGCCTTTTTATTAAGCCCTGCTTTTGGCAGGACTTAATAGAATGCCAGTAAATGTACAATATGCTGCAATACTACACTGACTTGCTATGGACAGAAACTAATATTCTGTAGGATGCACTCTGAAATGCAGCAACTTGATGTCTTATTGATTCCACAAATGGACAGAAAACATCTGGAGGGATGTTAAGCTGTACCATCTTGATAACTACCCACACCTCCATGGTATATATAGGTGCAGGATCTCAAGTTCAAATGGACCTCTCCACCACATCCTATAAATGCTCAATTAGGCTCATGTCAGGTGAAGGTCCTGTCCGCACCATTCATAGGATCTCTCCAGAATGCTCCTTAAACCAGTTCTATACTTTGGACTTTGGCCCTATGGCACAGTACATTATCCTGATGGAGTATCCCATCATTGTTGAGTTACATGAAGTCCTTGAAGAGCTGTAGATGGTCACAAAGCAGTGAAACGTAGCAGACGCCGGTCATTGATGTGTCTGGGGAGACCAGTGGACCCAATTCATGCCATGAGAATGCATCCCACGCCAGTATGGAACCACCATCAGCTTGCACAGTTCCTTGTTGACGTCTGAGGTTTATGGCTTCATTGGGTCTGCGCCACGTTTCCAGTCCTTTAGGGTCTAGTTAGCAACCTCCCAATCTCAGGTGAGGAGTTATGTCTGGTGTTGTGATGTTAAGAGAAGCTCCCTGGTGGGTCTTCTGCTCCCATATACCATGAAAGCTAAAGAACGCTGCATTGACCTTCGAAATATGTGTGTAAGACCTCCTGCATTGATGGTGGATGTGATTTCTGCTAGTAGACAATTCCAGCTTGACGCCACTGCTTGTGATCATTAAGGACTGTGCTGTCCACTGTAGATGGTAATACCTTCTAGGACACATTTCCAGTACACATGTGACACTGTGGGACAAGGAACGTTTAATGCCAACACAACTTCAGAAATGTAATGTCCCATTCATTTGGCACCCACTATTATTCCTCATTCAGACTCTGATAATTCACCCCAGCTTGCCACGAGCACATTGTCCAGTGTTCAACCTCACAAGATAACGCCTTACAACTTATACAGGTGTGGGCATTCCCAAACCGTCACCTTAGGTAACACCATTTCATAATCAACTTACATACAGTATATAGTGACGCACATTGTACACGTGATCAGACGATTGCTGGTTCAAGTCCCTTGTAGGGACTGAGAAATAAAAAGTAACAGTAAGATTAATAAGGTTTTTTAATTATTATTCAATTGAAACAATGTAAAAAAATCTTTTCCAGGCTGTCACATCAAAACATTAAAAAAATGGTATTGCTGTGTCTGTAAAAGTCCAATTTATTAAAATAGCACATTAATTATCCTGCACAGTGAATTGAGAAAAATATGGGTTGCCAAAATTGTGATTTCTATCGATCACCCTGTCACCAAGAAAAAAAGGGTAACACAAAGCTACTTTTTTTCTCTTAAAAAAGGTATTTTAGTTTTTTAAGTAGTGCAACATAAAAAACTATATGAATTTCATATCATAATAACCATATTGACCCACAGAATAAAGATAACGTCATTTCTACTGCATTGTGAACACTGTAAAAACAAAATCCAGCCTCAAAATGGCAACATTTTTCTTCATTACCCCCTCACTTATACATTTTTTAAAGTTTTCCAATATATTATTTGATACGTTAAGTCATATAATTAAAGATACAACTCATCTTGCAAAAAAAAAACCAAGCCCTCACGTGGCTATGTGGCCAGAAAAGTAAAAATGTTATGATGTTTTTGAAACTGTGTATAGAAAATGTTAAAGACTGTCATATCCTCATATCAGTTGAACCATCTGCATAAGGCCGGTTGCACACAGGTGGATTTGCATTGCGTAATCTGGAGCATGCTATAGAAAAGTGATTCTTCCTGCACACGAGCGCAAACCAATAGCCCGCGGAGGAAAAATCGCAGCATGCTCCATTTTTGTGCGGATTCCGTGTGGACGGCTTGCATTAAAGTCAATGGAAGCCATTCGATTTGCGGCCCTTTCGCAATTGACATTTGGGAAAGATCATGGGTTTCGCATCATCGCTAGGCTATGATGTGGGAAAAACAGTAGTTAAAAAAATAAAATCTGTCCTGCGCATGTCCAACGGCGAGCCATGCGGACCATCTGCACTACAGATTAAGAAAAAAGAAAGCAGGTACACGCAGACGCCTCTGCTGCTAGGGCCGGATTCCACTGCGGAATTCCGCATGCGAAATCCAACCCACCTGTGTGCAGGCAGCCTAACTCTGCAGCTAGGGCCCTGCTGATTTTATTACAGCCTTTTTATGTTCATGCTCTCTTCACCACTCATTCCCCCATTTTAGCTCTCTTTATATTCAGGCCCTGGTGCTTAGAATATGTCAAGTGGGTGGTCCAACCCTCTCATTGTCAATCAAATCTGATGCCATCCATTGAGAGTGAGCGGTGGGGACTGCACACTGGACACATTCCAAGCACTGAGAGCCAGAGCTAAGGAGAGCTGTTATGGGCAAAGGAGGGGGAGTATGAGCAAATGTAAAACTGCAGTAAAGTCTGCAGGGTAAATGCTCTAAAGTTATACAGCCACTCCTTCTGACATAAAGACATGGCATAAGAGCCTCTTTAAGAGTTTTCTCAACATGGCTAGGGATACTTTTGCTATGCGATCCCATGCCCAGAGGCATCACAACAGCCATGCAAAAGGATGTGATACAGGCAAACCAGAGGGACAGTGAGCTGCACATCATGTACATTTTCATAGTCATATTTGTGCCCCTGCCTAAATGCAGTTGATATTCACATGTTAGATTATGTTCATTTTGGTCAATTGGTACAACATGTTACTAAAGTATGTTATATCATCTTACAACACGATTTACTATTGCTTTACTACTAATGTAGCTGCACACTGGCATTTTTTCATGATGCTTTCATTCTCTTCAGGAGCTGGAAGATTACTTTTACTATGCACAACTACGTAACCAGGGTATCGATACAATGGAGACCAGACAAGTTTCAACTCATATTCCCTTGAAAGAAGTTCCTTTCATCATGCGAGCATTGGGATATTATCCAACAGAGCAAGAGGTTATTACATAATTCACAAATCTAGACCTCTAGAAATTATGTCTTTGTTGGTATTGTGATATTGTAGAATGAAAAAGTAACTCTTCTGAATTTCCATTTTTTTAAATTTATGAATCTCTATTATAGTTGCATAACTGTGTTATATAAAAGCACAGAACTGAAGTTAATATATTAAAGGGATTCTGCCACTAGGTTTATGAAGTTTGACTCAGAGCTGAGCTCCGAGTCATGGAGGTGGTCCGTGCCTGCCTATCCCGCCTGCATCATGTAGACTGACAGCTCTCTCCCTATACCCAAAGCAGAGAGAGCTGTCAGTCTGCATGATGCAGGTGGGGAGAAGCCGACGCGGCCCACCTCTGTGACTCGGAGCTCAGCTCGAAGTCAAACATCATGAACCTGATAACAGAATCCCTTTAAGGGAGCTGTAATATGAGCAGTACTGCTGATCTCCATGTGCCCATGGTACTGTAAATGGTAGGTAATTGTTCATAATACAATTCCCTGTTGTCTAAATGGCTCCACCTTTTAAATATAACTTACATATTTCAAATTATTTTCTATCATTCACAGTATACTGCTCGCAGCAGATATAGCACATTTGTGGGCTTATTAAATAGCACTTTGCTTGTAGTATCATGTGAAATTCTGCAGAATGTAACACACTAGCCTTTTGTGGCATTGTCCCACTTCTAGCTATTGATCATCTATCCTCAGAATAGATCATCAATAGCAGATTGGCATAGATCTGCCACCCGGGATTCTCGGGGATCACCGATTTCCTGGGGCTGGTGTCTTTATTTATGGAGCTGATTTGCTGCAGGAAGAAGACAGCTCTGTACATTGTGCAGTGGCTTGGGTTGGTACTGCAGACTGAGTCATATTGAAGTGAATGGGTCTCAGTCAGTAGTACCAACCCTAGTCTCTGCATAGTGTACAGAGCTATCTACTTCCTACAGCAAAGCAGCTCAGGACAAAGACACAGACCCAAGGAAACAGCTGATCGCCAGGTGGTTCTGGGCAGATCACCATTGCCGATCTATTATTGATCACCTATCCTGAGGATAGGTCATGAATAGTTAGACGTGAGACAACCCCTTTAGTAGGAAAATTCAATGTTAAAAAAAAAACATTTCCACTTAAAAATTAACAACCTTGTTCCTTGAATTAAAAAATCTGACTGATGGAACATCTTGTTCTGAAACAATTGGATTGGCATTGTATATGACAAGTTCAAAGAATCAGGTTTATGCTTATGCTTGTTTCACTACAACAACCTCGTTTACAAGTGAAGAAAACTCCATGATTAGTTATTCATAATGGATTGAGGTTCAGAAACAATTGACGGTCTACTGCTTATCATCAAGGTAAACTGAAGCCACCTAGACATTCCCCTGCCGTGGCAAATAACTCGCATCCATATAAAACATGTGGAGCATCTATCCAGTCTAGCTTACAGAATGGGGTCTGTACCAAATAGTTTAGACTACTGTCAGTTGCAAAGTGCTGATGTAACAAATGGAGAAAGTTATTTCTTCAGCATCAGACTTTTCCTTATTTCCATTCTATTCCATTTTTCTTTGGCATGCTCTGAAGGTGGCACGTAGGTGGGAAGGTAAGACATATAAAAAGAAGCTATGAACATATTAATATAATACCAATATAAATTATAATTCTTCACTGTATGCATGTCTTACATTTGTACGGAATCAATTTAATTAAAATTTGTGCGCCTTCTACAAAATATGGGCTCATGGGCTTTTACGGCCATATGCGTAAAACGCATTTAAAACGTTTTACATATTTTGCAGCCATATGCTCTGCCGTCAGAGACCGCGTATGGCTGCATATGGCATTACGCATGCCCGCAAATCACACGAACATGCGCAGTGTAATTTTTTGTTTTTTAATTCCCGGATCTGTACCATGCGAAGATGCATATGGAAGCGCTGGCCATACTCAATTTCTTGCTTATGGCCAGGTGTTATACATAGCCCCTACAAGTGTATAGGGCTCATGCTGCGTATGTATGCAGAGAAATAGAGCAAGCTCGATTAATTTCTCTTGCGTATTGATACGATTGTCCACGCGCCGTGGTGCATGGATCAATGAAAGTCTATTGACTTTCATTGACTCCATTCATTACGCATCATGTGCAATGCACATGTGATACGCTGTGAAAACATGGTGGGGGACATGAGCCCTAGGAATAGGAAAAAAAGGGAAAGAATAACCTTAGCTAATAGTGTTTACTATGTCTTATCTCTTTAGGTGGAAAATATGCTGAATGAAGTGAAATTTAGTGACTATGTAAATACTGGAAAGCAAGTCATGCACATTAACCTGGGTGATTTCATAAAACTTTACATAAACCACAAACCTGCATTTGGATTAAGTTTAAAGGAGCTACAACAGGCTTTTCAAGTTCTGGGTTTCACTAATGAGAATGGGGAGCGGGATATAAATAGAGGACACTTATTGCAGCTGCTGCAGACAAGGGGTGAGTAACTACAACAAATCTGGTTATGTTACATATACATGCATATAGCACAGAATTTTATCTTTTCATTTTCTTACTTTTGGTAACTGAGTCTGATGCTATTAGAGTGGACCTCATGAATAAATTGATTGTAGACCAAAAAATGGAGCAGAGGTTCATAAGAATAGATTCCAGCAATCATTTTTCCAGTGTGACTGAGCTACACTGTTTCCGTAACATGTCAGTGAGGATAACAGAAATAGCGTAAGTCTGCCGCCTCGGGTGTTTCTGCATCACTCTGCGACTGGTCGGCAAACACCCGCAGATTTCTCATCTCAGCCTTGAAATGGGACAACCCATTTAATACCTTTTTAAAAACGTTTACCCACCCAATGGGGTTAGGGACAGATGCAAGTGATTATAATGTGATGCAATATAAATAAACACAAAAATAAGTAATTAAGTAAGCACAAAAAAAGGTCCTGTTGTATCTTGTCTCCACCACAAGAATGGGTGGAGACGTCCACACTGACGGGTATGCCTTGTTACCACTCATGTAACGCTCCTTAGCTTCCAACTTATTAGGCGCTGTTGTTCTGGATGTGGCCGCTGCAAGCGTCCACAGTGTCCCTGTCCTCCCCGGTCTGCTAACACCTCCGATCCGTGCCCATCCCGCCGCCGCAGGCGACACTGTTCTTCCACCTGCTGTACCACCGCTCACCGCAGTGGATGCGGCCATATCGCCACTCTCCGCAGCTTCAGGGGATGCGGCCACTGAGGGCTACCCCTCTCTCCTGTGTGTCTCTCTCGGCAGTGGCGCTCGTGACAGCTGGGGTAAAGGAGCGCTGGGGGATGTGGTTGCTGAGGGCATCACCACCCTCCCCCAATGTGTGTGTCTGTCGGCCTTTCGGCAGCGGCACCAGTGACAGCTGGAGAAGGAAGCGGAGGCACTGAGTGCTGCTCTGAACAAAGCGGCTGACACACAATGTGGCCGGCATCTGGGGCCTGGAGACATCCTCACATATTGCAGGCACGCCGGCGGTAGCACTCACAGCGGGGGACATTGCAGGGAGCCCGGCAGGGAACAGTCACAGCAGGGAACCTGAGCGGCTCTGCCGCCTTAGGGAGCTGAACGGGGCTAGCAGCGGCCACAGGAGATTACATGGTGAGCCTACATGCCAGAAGGATGACAGCGGAGAGAGAGAGGGGGGCCAATCAGCAGCTGTGGACATAAACTATACTTCCCCCATGACAATCCCACGTTTCCACCCATTCTTGTGGTGGAGACAAGATACAACAGTACCCACAAAAAAAAGCACAATTTACATTAATATTTGATCCTATTTTGTCAGTATTAATTTTCATCCAGTCTCCTATTGCACATACAAACAATCTTGGCCACTTGGAATGGAGGTGATATACAGCCTACCCATGCAGCAATATGCTATGTATTGCAGCCAAATTAAGTTAGTGATTTGTCATTATTGATAAAGCCACAATGGAATAGCTGTCCTGGATTGTTAGCCCATTTCTCTGTTTTAAAGCTGACTATGTAGTTGACTGTAGATGTGGCTGTTTAATCCCAAGAACCTTAATTCATAGGTATGTTTTAACCATAAATTAGCCTTCATCTTGTGTTGAGCATGGTTGCTTCTAATTCCGTATACAAAGAGCATATGATATGCAGTAGATCAAAGGCTCAATTAATAAAGGGTTGCATTTCAGTTATATTCACTGTGGAATTAACAGTAGTGTATTCATGCCTAGAACTAAAGACATGAGGGCTGTAAGCAGTTTCTAGTGAAGGTGGTCAAACATGTTAAGTTATTGCAGATGCATATTAATATATTGACATTCGGCCTACAGGAACTCATAAAAACAATTTCGCTTGGTAATAAACTTCTGAAAATGCATAACTTCATTATCGTGGTTGACTATGTAGGAGGACAATCAGTCCTATGGACCAATCTTTCAGATCTGTTTCCACTATACAAGTGTTGACTATTAAATTGCGATTCCAAGACAGTATATTATGTACAGCATGTTTAACATTTCTAACACAGGAGAACACATGACCGAAGAAGAACTTGCAGATTATCTCAGCACCTTGATAGGGCTAAACCCAGAAGGAGGAAGTTCTGAATTAGGCAGCTCCAACTCTACCTGTAAGTATAAAAATATCACTATGCAAATATATATGATGCATAATAAATGTGCTATTTTTAAACTACAAAAACACATACTGGTAGCTATACTAGGAAACATGATATAGAAGATGAATGTGTGAATCATATATGAAGCACACCCGGTGTTCCAATATAGTTTTGTAAAGTAATAAAACATCATTTTATTGGTTTCATACACCTTTATACTTATGTTGGTTTCAATGAGAGGTTGGACCATTCACATGTATTACATAGTTATTAGCCAGAGTGGTATAAAAGAGTGGTTCCTGCTCTGATGGACTTGACACAACCGTATATTACATTATCAACCATTTGTTGGAATGGGTGCCATGTGTGTGCATGAGCATTACCCACAAACTGGTTAGAATGCTTGGATGCTTTGGCTGTCATGTCACCATAGTCCCTATTGATTACATACAACATTTGGCTTTTATGCCTATGTGCGCAACAAAAATGCGCTCCTCGCTTACGTGGAAAACGTGTGAACGGGCAAAGTTTGCACATGAAACCTTGCCCGTTCACTGGAGCAGCTGCACCACGAAGGTCCCGTCATCACTGAACACTGTGACAGCACTGTCACAGTGCTCAGTGATGATGGGACTGCAACGGGGATGAAAGAATCCCCTTTCACAGCTGTGGCAGAGAACCCTAATGCTATCCAATTGCTTTCAATGGGGCTAGCGCTGCTGCTGCCCCATTGAGAGCAATGGGATAAAGGCAAGCCCCGCGGCGATGATTTTCGGGGGAGGTTGGGGGGCTTGAAATATAAGCCCTACCCCAAAAATCATCCCTAGATGTAGAAAAAAAAAAACACATGCTCATCTGAATGAGGCCTTAATCTGGTGTTTTGCCTATAGAGAAATTGAAGTTTATATCAAAGAAAACTGAAAAAGTACAAAATCTACAACTAAAACACCACTGACCCCAAAAATGCATCTTGAAAGAAAAAAAACCCACAAAACAAAAAATGCAATGTTCTTAGTTGGTGTCATGTTTCCCTATTGATCTACAGCTAGTATCTGGCTGCAGTGTTTTTTTTTTGCAAATAAAGCCACTGACCCCAAAAAACACAACAGGTGAAGAACATCCCCCTCATTCAAAAACATGCACAGTTTTTAGTGCATTTCATATTTTCCTATTGACCTACAGCTAACATTAGGCTGCAATAGTTTTGCGGCAAAAAGCACCTTGGAAAATGTCACTGAAAACATGGCATTTTTCCAAAACCAGCTGTGTGTGAAATCACCCTACTTGCCTGGCATAATTATAGGAACCCGTCAGAAATCCACAAGCCAATTAAAATAATCCTGTACTAGGTTTTTAACTTCTTTGAAGGAACTGTACCACAAGCGCACATGAAAAAATACCTGATTAGCCATAAATGTGGCTAAATAGTTATGGAACATACTTTCTAGTATCAAGAGGGCCTTGGCCCAAGATCAGAGCCAACCCCAACCTTCCAATTGTAGCTGAGGCTAAATATGTAAAGCTCTGAAAGAATCTGCATCTCTACCTCCCTGATATTCTAACAAGGCAAAGGCAAGCAATATTTAGACGCCATTGAAGTTGCAAGGCAGTTCTAAATCATGGGATTAAGTGATAATTAGGAATTTGTAGCTTGGCAAAGAAAACACACTGCCGACACATTGGATGTGTTGACATAATATTTATGTTACATTTTATAAATATTGTGTGTTTTGATTTATATACATATATACAATTAAGGCCGCCTGCAGACGAGCGGGTCGGATCCGGCAGCGAGAAATCTCGCCGCGCGATCCGACCCCAGAGCCTGCAGGGGCGAGCGCGTACTCACCCGCGCCTGGCGGCCCCGGCTCTTTGATGTGCCGGCTGCCGCGCAGCCGGCGCATGCGCAGACCGGAGCCGGCGGCCAGGTGAGTGCGTGCCCCGCAGGAAATTAGAACATGCCGCGGTTTGTTTGCCGCGCGAGATTTCGCGCGGCCAAACCGCGGCCGTCTGCATAGGAGTGCGTATTGTAATGCACTCCTATGCAGACTTTTAGCGGCGGAAATCCCGCGGGAAATCCCGCGGCGGGATTTCCGCTCGTCTGCAGGCGGCCTAAGGGAACACTTTAGGCCTCATGTCCACTGGAGTCCGCATGCGGGAGCCCGTAGCGGAATCCGACCCTGCCAGCAACCGAGGACACTGCGGGTTTTCTGCTTACTCATCTTCTTCACTGCGGATGTGTGCGGAAGCGCCTGCCAGCACACTGCTGCACATGCGCAGTGGAGGTTTTATTTTAAACTCCTGCTTTCCAACAGAATCCACGTCCCATCCGCGATTGAATTGCAGACAGACTGCGGATCGGACAGCATCCACTGACTTCAATGGAAGCCGTCTGTGCGGTATCCGCACTGAAATGGAGCCTGCTGCGATTTGTCCGTAAATCAAATCCGCATGCTTTGTTTCATTTGCGGACGCCCATGTTTCCCTATCGACGGCTTGATTTGCGGATCTTCCGTGTGGGTGACCTGCGAAGATAACGTGCAGTTTTTGAAGCCAAAACCATGTGGGGTTGATAAAAATAGACCAATAATAAAGAACAGATATAACTTCTCTTGTTTCGATCCACTCCAGGTTTTGGCTTCAAAAACCACATTAAGAAGCCTGGACAAAAACTACCGAACATATGTGAACAAATCCTTATGAATTGGGGTTATACTGTAATGCTTAAAGGGGTTGTCCCGCGCCGAAACGGGTTTTTTTTTTTTCAACCCCCCCCCCCGTTCGGCGCGAGACAACCCCGATGCAGGGAGGTAAAGAAAGCTCACCGGAGCGCTTACCTTAATCCCCGCGCTCCGGTGACTTCTCTACTCACCGCTGAAGATGGCCTCTTCCTCCGTGGACCGCAGCTCTTCTGTGCGGTCCACTGCCGATTCCAGCCTCCTGATTGGCTGGAATCGGCACGTGACGGGGCGGAGCTACACGGAGCCCCATAGAAGACTGCAGAAGACCCGGACTGCGCAAGCGCGGCTAATTTGGCCATCGGAGGCCAAAAATTAGTCGGCTCCATGGAGACGAGGACGCTAGCAACGGAGCAGGTAAGTATAAAACTTTTTATAACTTCTGTATGGCTCATAATTAATGCACAATGTACATTACAAAGTGCATTAATATGGCCATACAGAAGTGTATAGACCCACTTGCTGCCTCGGGACAACCCCTTTAAGTGTTCCCTCAGTTGTTTAAAGCACTGTATATATGGATGGTTAACCCCTACCACCATTAAGGGCATATTCCCATCTCAGACAACTATGGCATATATATAATATGCCATAAATGTATAACAGGTGGGGGGTCGGATCTATATGGACCCTATCTATTGGGAGTAGGAGATATCTCTGAACCTCCAATTCTATACAATTAAGGGCCTTTTACACAGCTCAATTATCGGGTATGAAGATTTGATTGCGCCAAAAATTGTCTATTAGAACGTGCCGCCGTTAACGCTTGTTCTTCGGGTGATTGCATCTTTTATGCAACACAAAAAAAAATCATTGTTGTCAGCAACACATTCTCCCATGTGAACAGTAATGTTACAGTAGTGGTGGGTCATGCCTGGAATTCAAAAGCCTTGAGAAGGTAAGCTGCGTACAGTTTAGAATGCAGATAAGAAATATTCTGCAAGGAATACAGTATGGTAGGTAACCCATGAGGGTATGAAAATGATTTTATAAAGAACGTTTGTTGGGGCACAAAAAAAGAAGTAGGGAAAAAGTAGACCCAAACAGGAAACAAGATGGCTTCCAAAGAGACAACATCAGATTTAAAGGCACGTTAATGGGAAAAAACAGTGGCCTCCAGTGGTATGGAGTAAAATTGCAGGATAATATTTGGAAGTGTGTAACAGCGGCCACTAGTGGTTAAGTCCTGGAAAAATAACAAAATCCTAAGAGGGGTATATGCTGCTAACAATGATGATACTTTCCTGGACATCCTCCAGAAGCATATAAACTTTATCCCCCCACCTCATGCTTTGAATAGGTGACACAAAGACTTAATTCAAATTAAACAGACCCTATTAGAAGGGCCTTGGCTGCTCCCACTTCTGTTTTTTTTATCATCCTACCTCATGCTTATGGACAGGTGGCTGCTCCTTTCCCCACAGATTATTTTTTTCCTTTTAGTATTGGATCTAGGTACGGTTTTCACTTACCCTTGTGATTTTCTTTTAAACCCTGTCCAATACTTGTCTAGACTGCAGAGATGGAGCTTCTTGGTGTGAGATCCGCTGGTTCTAGAGTGATTGATTGGGAGTTTCCTTGCCTTCCTGATTGCAGTGTTCTGAGGTCAGGTGTTATATTGCTGGTTTGTGCAAATGCTGTCACTGGCACAACTCCTATACTTTGTGGCAACTGAGAGGTACTGCTTAGTGAGTAGTTTGCATCTGGTTGTTCCAAGTCATTGTATCTCTGTCTTGTGGATAAATAACAAAGTTGATGACTTTAATATTATTATGGGGTGTTCATTGCAATTTTATTTGTCGGTGAATAACTCATACAGGGAAACTTGCGGCAGCCGTGTCATCTTTCTATACTAGTCATAGCTTTTTCACATGGCAGATATGAGGTAGCCATCTTCACTGAATGCCAGTCATGGCAGTGTTTATCAGAATATATCTCTTCCAAATTTACAGAATAAGGGCTTATTCACACGGACGTATGCATTTTTACATTCGCCCACTGGCGACGTAAAAACGTGTGAACGGGCACACGAATCTAATGTTCGTGCACCCGTTCAGATGGCATGGGCCCCGCGCACATACACCAAGGCCACAATGCCGTTTGGCGGGGGAGACAGTTTAGCTCTGCTAAGCTGTTCTCCCCTTTCCCTCCCCTCTGGTTGTTTGCAAAATCGCAATTTACCGCGATTTTGCGCGATCGCGATTTTAACATTACAAGGCCCATAGACCCCTGCAGAAAAAAAACGCTGCGAATTTCACAGTGAAAAAAACTGTAGTGGGTAGTCACCCTAATTCTTGTGGAGGAAGAGCCCAAAAGAATAAGCAGAGGTTGCAGACAGCCGGCTGGATGGTGTGTTCCTCTCCAGACTCTGTCCTATATTTTGTGCCCATACATTTCTGCTCTCTTTATTACATTTATATCTGGTCTCCTAGCAACGTGCATACGAATCCGCATCCATATGCAGTGTAAATTGCGTATGCACTGCAGAATCCACAATTCAAATTCGCTTGTGTGAGACCCGCCTAAACCTCTCTTCATATGAGGTCAGATAAGCATACAGTAGCCATAGGGCTTAAGGGCAACAAAAACTGTGTTATAAAATGTGTTTAGTTCAGGACCTGACAATACTATGGTCCCGTAGCTTGCCTCCCTCTCTTAAAAAGAAGTAATAATTAACACCAGCTAAGAGGGGTTTGACCTGCGCTGGTTCCTTTTGTAATGGGAGCTGGTTAACAGGCATTCTATTATAGTGACTGTAAGTATGCTTACCCAGGTATCATTGTGTTTTGGTGCTACCCTGCTCATACTGCCTACACTAGGAATGCTGTCTAGTGAGGACTCAGGTTCTTGCCAAGAGGAGTTGTTGAATGAGATTTTGGAAGCATCACCATTTATCCTGCAGGAATAGCAATGCTTCCCTTCCTTATAAATGCAATGACTAGCCTTGTACAAACTACTGTAGGTAGGAATTAGTGTTGTCCACCTCAGTTGCTTCCCAGTGGATGATGTCCTGGGTTAAGGTCTTTGTCCAGTTCGCCATGCGAGGAGTCATGGAAGACCTACAAAAATTTGGCATGCTTCCATAGCTAAGAAGGAAATTCATGCGCTCCAGTTTATTTGAAGAATCGCAAACCAGGGGTTTTGTATGACGACCAGGATTCGTCTAGAGCATCAAAGAACTTTGCTTTATTGAAGCTGAAGGAAGTGAGTACCATAAAATAGAGAGGCCTGGGAGGCGACCTTTTATAACCAACACGTTTAATCCTTATAAGCTTGATGAGGAACAGGAGAAATGGGGATTTCCTCCAAAGGTTGATGCAGCTATAGCACATAGATCTCTACAGTGCCATTTTATCAGAACCAATGGATCATATGCAGACTGCATCCTGAAAAGAGGTTACATGGCCAGTGCCACCCACGCTAGAGTTTCTTTAGCCCCTGCACATGTCACAAGGTGTTAACATCTTGGCTTATCTGTCTGGAAAAGGCATTCAGAAAAAGTAAGTCTTTGGCCAGGTCTCCTTTTTTGGAGCTTCCTTGTCAGTTAGAGATCAATCTAGTTCCCAAGACAACTCACACATAGGATCCAGGGTAAGGGGAAAATCATCCCCAGCAGAATAGGAAATGAGGCTTCATCTCTGACACTGGAAAGATAACTGTAGAAAGCAGGCCAGTATTTTTATTTCTCAATGGCAACATGTAGCTCAAGATCCAAGAGCTACAAAACCAAGTAGATCATGGTTACATAAATTTTCAATGCCTTCTAAGAGACAGGTCTACCTGCTTGTCCTGCAAGAAGACTTGCCATTCTTCAAGCCTTGAGTAAGCTCTCTCGGGTTTTCGTAGCATCCAAAGCAGGTGGAGGTTCAGAACCATAATTGGCCTGATGGAGATGGTTTGACTATATGATAACCCTGGATTTCATGGACGCCTACTTACACGTCCCAGTTGCTAAAGTTCACAGGAAATTCTTGAGGCTAACTAACAGATGGAGGTCAAAGATTCAACATTTTCAACGTTGAGTCCTTCCCTTTTGAGATCCCTATAGCTCCTAGAATTTTTCCAAGCTAGTCCCTGCTATGGTGGTCTTTTTATGTCTGGACAAGATTGTTTTGATGAGCCAGTCATTCAGATATTGAAAGACTAAGGCCTGTTTCACACAGGCTACAAAAGCGCACGATTTTGTAGCGATGCGACATCACTACAAAACGCATGTATGTGGTGAAGCCCATGCTTTCCAATGGGTTCTTTCACATGAGAGATATTTTGAAGCCTGAAAGAACCCATTGAAAACCATGGGCTTCACATACCTGCATTTTACAAACTACAAGATATTCTGTAAAAAACGAGCCCTCACACAACTATTGATGGAAAAATAAAAAAGTTATGGCTGTCAGAAGATGGTGGCAAAAAATAATTTTTAAATATTTGTGGAAAATATAATAGTACAAAAAAGCTCTATAATTATTGGGTATTGTAGTAATTGGTTATATTGTCATTTTTACTGCATATGCTGTAGAAACAAATCACCCCCTCCCAAAAAAAAAGGATTTCATTTTTTTCCATTGCACTCCACATTTTTTAAAAGTTTTTCAGTACATCATATGGTACATTATATAATACCATTGAAAAATACAACTTGTCCCGCAAAAAAAAAAGCCTTCAGACATCTATGTGGCCATCCCTTTGGGCCCTTCCCTTCGAGATCCCCACAGGTCCTAGAAGTTAGTCCTTGCTATGGTAATCTACTTATGTCTAGGCAAAATTGTTTTGATGAGCCAATCATCCAGATATTGAAATATCTAACAAATAAATAAATAAGAGTTCTGATTTTTCTTAAACTTTGGTATAGTCTTTAAAAATAAAAAAGGGGGAGGAGGCTTATAGGCTCTGTTTAATTTGAATTCACTTTTCGTGTCACTGGTCTAAAGCATGAGGTAGGGGGGTAGGGGGGTAAATTCCCATTTGTATATATAGTGCTGTTAAGACTAGAGGAAAGAGGAATTGAGTAAGTAAATTGTACCTTTATGGGGACAAAAGATTATGAACATTTATTAGGCCCATTCAGACTCTATTAGAACACAATGTGGAGGCCAAGCAGATGAGCACCAATCTTGTTGTTCGGCACTCATCATCAAAAGTGCATTGTTCCATGTAAAAGGACCCTTAGGCAGCTGCAGTCTGAATACAGAGATAGTTACGCTTTCTTTATTCAAGTTTAATGGAGTTTGGAGCTGGGAGCAAAGCAAAACTTTTGGGTTGCTCACATGGCACATGTTGTATGTTGTCCACAACCTGGTGAGAATACATTTTAATGTTGTTACCAGAAAATATGGAATGTCTTTTATAACTGTATCTATTATTACAGGTATAGCAGAACTGCTGGAACAGAAAATACCAAATGCAATCACAATAGATGTGCTGGCTGCAGATATTCTTGGTTTACCAATTCATGAGTCTGATGATTATGAAGAACTCTCACAAAACCCAGAATCTGCATCTTATTAACTGTTATGCACATAATGTCTCTATAATGTCAATGGTACACAAACTTTAACACTCCCCAAATATCTGCACAATGTGTAAATTATATTATAAATATATAGAAAACTGGGTTTATTTCTTGTTTTTCTTATATTTCTATTATTATGTTGTATGTTGATCCAACTGGATATTTTACTACAATTCTTCAATGCGAAAATTAAATTTGAAATTTCCTTTTGCCATTATTTCATCCTTGACATTGTTAAAATATAATGTGTTCTATGAATTCTGACAATATGCATTTTTTTGGCGTTTTTGAAGTTGTGTAGAGCAGTGTTTCCCAACTCCAGTCCTCAGCGCCCCCCAACAGGTCATGTTTTCAGGATCTCCTATAGTAAGAACCCCTGTGGCAATGTCTGAGGCACCGACAATAATTACATCACCTGTGCAATACTGGGGAAATCCTGAAAACATGACCTGTTGGGGATCCCTGAGGACTGGAGTTGAGAAACACTGATGTAGAGAAGCCTATTGGAAATAATACTAGTAAAAATGTTATACCTAGAGCATACTGCATTTTGAAAATAAAATACCAGTGACCCCAAAAGAAAAACACTGTAGCTTTTACAATATTTTCCTATAGACTTTAAAATAATATCTGGCTGCAGTGTTTTTCAACTCAAAGAAAAATTTAGTGAAAAACCCAAATGAAAATGCCATCAAACACGTTAATGGTGTGTGTGAATCCAGCCTAAATTACCCGAGTGCTCTTTCATACAAGCGTATATCGGACGCCTTTTTAATGGCCGGCCGATATACGCTACAATCTGATGTATTGGATTCCAATGCATCAGACCACAGGTGTATTCCCGTGGTGTAAAAGCTCCCAGACGGCTATTATAAGGCCAAGCTCTTTCACGCCGGCCCGAGCAGATAGTTCTGGAACTATCTTTTCGTCCGGAATACGTCGGATGCTCCTATGGGAGCCAATGACAGCGGCTGGAGAAAGGAGGTGGGAGGGAGTTTAGCAGCATGACTGTTAAACTCCCTCCCTCTTCTCCCCTCCCCTCCGGCTGTTTGCAAGAGAAGGGGGCTCACAAATGTTAGATTTGTGTGCCCAATCATGCGTTTTTACATTGCCCGCGGGCACACACAAAAACGCCTACGGCCATGTGGAAGAGGCCTAACTCCGAGGTCCTCATGAAAACATTCCCACCATAATCCCATTTATTATTTAAAATACAAATTATCTAATCAAGTATACAGTGCACTATATTTTTTCATATACAATGTAATAGTGTAATTAACATCTGTACTGATTTGTATCAAACTCACCAAATGGGTTACACATTTCTAAGTTGATTGGTGCATACAAAACACAATTGTTACAAGATTCTTCTTGTGTTAATGATCAGCACGGTTTGATAAATTAAAATGGCAGTCTGCATGTTGTAAATCAAAACTCATTGATTCCTTAGACTACCTCCCCTTCTACTGCTTCGTGCTTCAATTGTGATACTCATATGTCTATTGTAAGTGCTTTTGGTGGTGAACAAAGGTTAGCATGGGCACCCGCACTTGTCTGTGGGTTCACAGCCCCATACACAACAACCTGAAATGCAATGTGTGTTTTTACATCTTACTATCATTGTTGGCATTAACATTTCCAGCTATTTGCGGTCAGAACGCTTCTTTTTCCTGATTTCAACATATGAACTTCAAGAATTCACTGCTCACTTGCTGTCTACTATGTCCCACTCTTGGCCGGTGCCATTGTCACAGAGTAATCAATGTTATTAACTTCACCTGTTTAATGTTATGGCTAATCGATCTATGTTCTCTGTATAGTTCAGGGGAAAACACAGGACATATTAATCCTATCCTGCTAGGCCGTGCCCCTTAGGGCATGTTCACATCTGTGCTGAAGGCTTCGTTCAAAGCCTCCAGTGTAGATCTGGCATAACACCCATGATGAAATAGCACAGCATCCAGGAAAATGCTGGGCGGCATGCCGGAAGCTCAATGGATGGACAGTGGATAGACTATGGGCAATAAGGTCTATCCTCTGTCATTCATAACTGGCATATCAGAACAACGTAAGTATCAGCGTAAATGTCGACATTAAATATCAGCATAAATGTGAAAGTGGTCTTAGAAGGAAAAGGAAATAAAACACTTACAATAAAATACTATTAAAAGGCCACCTGCAGATGGGCGGAAATTCCGCGGTGGGATTTCCCGCGGAATTTTTCGCCCGTGGAAGCTGCCATAGGATTGCGTTAGCAAACGTAATCCTAGGCCGATGGCCGCGATTTGTCCGCGCGAAATCTCGCGCGGCAAACAAATCGCGGCATGCTCTATTTCTGTGCGGGGCTCATAGAACCCCGCAGAGGAATCTCAATCCCCGGCCGCCGGCTCCAGTCTGCGCATGCGCCGTCTGCCCAGCAGCCGGCGCATCAAACAGCCGGAGCCGCAGAAGGAGGTGAGTGCACGCAGCTCTCTGCAGGGGCTCGGGTCGGGTCCCACTGCGGGAATTCTCACAGCCGGATCCGACGCGGCCGTCTGCAGGCGGCCAAAACGAAAAAATAGAAGTAAAAATAAATGTATAAAATAAGACCTGTTACATAAACACTTGTTAAAAAACAATATAAAGTAAAATGCAGCTGCTTATATCTCATTCATGGGGTCATCACCTATCTTGCATAATCAGTTAGTGTATACCTCACATCATGAGCACTCCACTGTAGACTACCGTTAGTGTGTTACGGTGCCCGTAATCAGTAAACGAAAGTTTTTAAAAATGGAAAATTTCAACTAAAATGATCATTTGCTGGATGAAATTTCACAACGAACAATGGTTTTAGCTGACCAATTATACACATTTATCATCTAAAACAAAGTCGGCCACTTTGAAATTATCTTCTGATAGTCGGGCAAAATATCTTTCATTCTAATGACATAACTTTCAATCGTGAAAGAGCTTTCATTAAAAGAATATTCCCAGAAAGATTGTTCATCCTTCACCAATGTCACTGAGCATGTATGATCAGTTTAAATAATTGTTCAGAGGCTGGACAGACATCTGTCTGGGATGATTTAGTGACTCCTGCACTGAGTGGGGGGTTGGACCAGATGACCCTGGAGGTCCCTTCCAACTCTACCATTCTATGAACTGCAACAGCCAATATGGAGTAAAATGTGTCTGCAAAACAGTTGTTCACAGATGATCATTCTTTCAACCATCAATCTTGCTCTAGGCCAGTGGTGACAAACCTATGGCACGCGTGCCAGAGGTGGCACGCAGAGCCCTCCCTGCTGGCACGCGCCGCCGTCAGTCGCTCACCACGTTAATGAATACCGGCAGGGGCCGCGGCTCCCCTACTGGTATTCACTCAGCTGTGCTGCTAGCGGCGCTGATCCCGGCGCACACTGTAACTTCCGTGTGCAGCAGGATCCTTCTCCTCTTTGGTTCCTCAAGAGCAGGGGAAGGAGGTGTCTGGCAGCACACTGATGTCACAGTGTGCACCTGGGATCAGCGCTGAGCAGAGAAACGGCGGTGCTTCGACGAGGACAAGGGGGTAAGTATATGGGTCTCAGGGGTCACTATTACTACTGGGACCGCTGTGGGTTGTCACTATTACTGCTGGGGGCCGCTGTGGGGGGTCATTATTACCACTGGGGCTGCTGTGGGATGTCACTATTATTACTGGGGGCCGCTGTGGGATGTCACTATTACTAGTGGGAACCGCTGTGGCATGTCACTATTACTACTGGGGGCCACTGTGGGGTGTCACTATTACTACTGGAGGCCGCTGTGAGATGTCACTATTACTGTTGGAGGCCGCTGTGAGATGTCACTATTACTGCTGGGGACCGCTGTGGGATGTCACTTTTACTGCTGTGGGCCGCTGTGGGATGTCACTATTACTACTGGGGGCCGCTGTGAGATATCACTATTACTGCTGGGGGCCACTGTGGGATGTCACTATTACCGCTGGGGCCGCTGTGGGGGGTCACTATTACCACTGGGGCCGCTGTGGGGGGTCACTATTACCCCTGGGGTATGTTTACATGTGGCGGAAATGGGAAGGGCTGTTTCTAAATAGGCAGCGTGCAGATTTTGACTGCTTTTTGAATGCGGAAATGTTGTAGAATTTGCCATAGAAATTTCCGCTTAGGATATTCTGCAGCATTTCCGCATCCAAAAAGCAGTCAAAATCTGCACGCTGCCTATTTAGAAACAGCCCTTTCCTTTTTAGAATGACGGATGTAAAATTATACATCGTGATAAGCCCCGCTCCCTGACTTGTTGGCACTTTGTAATAAATAAGTGGGTTTTGGGTTGCAGTTTGGGCACTCAGTCTCTAAGCCCTAATTCCCACAGGCGTTGCCCCGCAGCTATTAGGTTCTATTGAACCTAATAGCACAATGCTCACAGTGCGGAATTCCACTGTGGAATTCCGCCCCGTGAAATCATCCGTAATCACCCGCGGCATGTTCTATTTGCCGCAGGCGTATGTGCGGATGGCTTCCATTGCAGTCAATGGAAGCCGTCCGTCACACTATCTTCCGCTGTAGCTGTGAAAACGCTTCCCTGCCCACCGACGCCTGCGTCATATGACGCGGCCGGCGCGTCATGTGACGCTGTGGGCGCGTCATATGACGCTACCGGCGCGTCATGCACTGTACTGTGCATACGTGCCGGCACGGGATGCAAGATATCGGGCAGCGGATCCGAAAGCGAGTATGGGGTCTCTGGTGGGGCGTCGTGACTGACTCCGCTGAGGAATTCCGCTTGCGCAGCCCGTCACAGCCGTGGGCATTAGGCCTAAAAGGTTCGCCATCACTGTTCTAGGCCATCCCTCCAGATCTCCCCTCCATACAATCTACACTTAGCTAAGCAGATCATGCATATGTTCTAAATGGGGAGAGGGGATTAAAATGCTGTATAACACTTTTGGCATCAGTTTATCTCCCCTAAGAACAAAAGGATCAGACATGTTGAAATTTAACAGCCTGATTCTTCTTTCTTCTGACATTTGTCTTCGGGTAAAGTTAAGACTATACCATGCACAGTCAGTGGGTTCAGCTGACATTAACGACAATACATACATACCCATCAGGCGGGTAGTAATAAGTTTGACTGTTAAATCTAACGTGGTTTGATCGATACTTTATTCACTTACAGGCTGGCTGCAACTGGATGCATTTTAATATGTGGCAGAGAAGGAAGAGACTTGAATTACTGCAGTTACTCCCTGCAGCGTATGCTTAACTGCTAAGGGCTCGTTTAGTATTAGGGAGTTCTGTTTTCCTGCTCAGTTCCATAGTTTTATTAAAGTTATTTATATAGGTCCACTTTATCCTAGAAAAGGATTTTGAATGGAGTGGTGATCTACCATGTGAACTGTATGTATGAGTTGACAATAAAGACTATGGCTGCCTGCAGACAGGCAGGTCGGATCCGGCGGCGAGCATTCTCGCCGCGGGACCCGACCCGAGCGCCTGCAGGGACCAGCGCGTACTCACCCGTGCCCTGCAGCTCCGGCTCTTTCATGTGCCAGCTGCCGGGCAGCCGGCGCATTCGCAGACCGGAGACGGCGGCGGGTGAGTGACGTTTCTGTGGGGGGCTCTGCGAGCCCCGCACAGAAATAGGACATGCTGCGGTTTGTTTGCCGCACAACATTTCGCGCCGCCAAACCGCGGTCGTCTGCATAGGATTGCGTTTGTTAACACAATCCTATGCAGGCTTCCAGTGGTGGAAATTCCGCGGGAAATCCCGCCGCGGAATTTCCGCCCGTGTGCAGGTGCCCTAACTGATGTTTACCGTACATGCTATGCATCAAGTAGTCAGAGATTTGGTTTAGCCATCTTTGGACTGGGAGGTTGAGGTAAAGTCCCCTGGTTTTTCTTGGGGTGGTTTGCCATTGCCTTCCCTAGTCGTCATTTACCCATGCTGGGTACTCATTTTACTGACCGCGCATGCTGAGGCTATCTGAACCAAGAGGGGATTGAACACAGAGCTTAAGACTGCATTTCTGCTGCCTTAACACTTTGTGCCACACGGGACCCTACGGGGAGGTTACCAAGTGCTATCTCCTTCAGCCCCACAGATACGGAGTGGAAGATAGTGCAGATTTGCGCATGGAGCGGAATAGCGTATGCTTAACTGCTGTTCTCTGTGGTCACTGGAAAGAGAAGAAATGTGACTCTCGAGACGCCTGTTCTAGTGATCATCTGTATTCCAATAACAGCAGGGCCCCCAGCAATCAGACATGTATCACCCATCTTGTGGATAGGTGTAAAATGTCAATTAAGCTTCAAGAACAATCCCTTTAAGATATGAATATTTGATAGCGACATCTAATAACCATGTACTTTCCACAGTAGTACACGGTTTTGCTTTCCAAGTATTAAAATCTGCCATAGTGAGAATAAAACCAAGCTATGACTTGTCAGTGGGCAGATTCAGGTTAGAAACATGAGATATGTTTCTTTAATACGCAGAGTAAAAATTAAATGGAAAATAAGTAACAGCAAAAAGAGATAAATATATATTACTAGAATGCCATAATCCTATGTAGCCAGTGATAAATAAAAACTGGATCTTTTAGAGTATTGTAGCATGGGCCTAAAGAATCACTAGACCTAAATAAATATTATATATGTGATGCTTATAAAATTGGTTAGTAACTGTCACAGTCATGTGACTTCATTATTAAGGACACATTATTACGGTACCTCAGGAACTAAAGACTGATGGAGGCCAAGCGGCGGGTGACTATCTGAATTTCCACATGTGTAGGGTGGACCACAGAAAAGTAGCCTGCCTCAGATCCCAGCATCACACTCTTATAAAAGCTGTCTTTGTTGCCCATAGCAACCTATCACAGTGCAGCTTTCATTTAACCTTAGCACTATAAGAAATAAAAGCTGTGCGGTGATTGCTTGCTATGGGCAACAAAGACAGAATTTCTTTCAGACAGCTTTCAGAAATCTGCCCTATGGTGTTCTATCTGTAACAGTGAATATTTATTATGGAGGGCTCTGTGCAAAACGGATGAATTAAGGAAACGCAAGAGACCTTCACCGACAAGTACCTAGACACAAAACCACGTGCTAAACATTGTATTCAACGTCCAAAATCATCATTGACCTTCAGCAGTGGATTGCAAATGGCCATCGAAAATCAACTCAGACTGTCCCAGCAAGTTTGTATATCATAAAAGATGTGTCCGCGAGCGCTGAAATCTCTGAACATGAAACTATACCGAATAACGTGCAGGTACTGAAAGAGGTAGACAAAGCTAAATGTGTAAATTATTGTACGTGGTTGCTGGTTATGATTGCTAGAGGACTTTTGGATCCATTTATGGTTTTGCTTTATGACGGACAAAGTGTGGTTTCATTTATCAGGTCACTTGATTTCACAAGATATGAGGTACTGGTCTACTGAAAATCTCCACCAGTCTCATGAGACCACTATACCACCAGAAAATTGGCGTCTGGGGCACAAACCTTATAATCAACTGTGAGTACTACAGTTTATCTGGACATGTTTCAACAGTTTTACGACCAACTAACACCAGAAGAAATAATGTACTACTTTTTCCAACAAGATAGGGCAACATGCTACACCTGCCACGGTTCGCTGGCACATGTTTATGAACAGTTTACGGAAGAGTCAACTTTGAGCAAGGGGTTATGGCCATTGTGTTTCCCAAACTTGTCCAAACGCATTTTTTATCTGTGGGGAAACTTAAAACATAAAGTGTACACAATACGCACACCTAGAAAACGTCACAAACACTTTCCACAGCATCACTGTTGAAGAGCTGCAGACAGTATTAGCCAACGTGCCCAGAGGTGCACAGACGTGAATGGGGACCACTTCCAGCATCTGTTATAATGTGGGTAAATCAATTGTGACAAACTTGTAGATGTGGTCAGTCAGGGAAGATATATTGCCCCTAGATTCCTCATCTATGTGAGGTAATAGGGAGTGTCCATCTGCTGGATAATTAGTCCAGTGGGTGTATATTTAAGAGCAACTCAGAGTACAGGGAGTTGCTAAACCTGGGGGATACAGAAATGCTGATCTGTGTGAGCTAAGGACTGTAAGTACAGTTGCTAAAAACCCTGTGACTTTTATGAAGTGATAGAGATGAATCTTCATGTAATAGTGCCAGACAACAGGGTTTTTTTTGTTTTGATTTATTCTGTCATTGTAATGATCCGGATCAATGCAGATCGGTAGCGTAGTCAGGGAGTTCAGAGGTCGCTACATAGGTAGATATCAGTTGCAGTACAGAGGAGCAGGCGGGTAGCGTAGTCAGGGAAGCTAGAGGTCAGTACACAGATAGGAATGTCCGGTAGCAGTATGTAGGAGCAGCTGGTGGGAAAGCTTAACTACAGGCTGGGAGCACTGAGGGAGAGACAGGGGCAGGTTATTATAGTGTGGCTAATCAGTGCAGGGTGGAGCTAATCAGGAGCTGGATTGCAGGAGCAAGAACTGTACAAGTTTAGGCTGGGGCACTGTCCAGCAGGCTGAAAGGCTTTCCAGGGAGAGACACCGCCTGGAGCACGGGAATTTCCAGGTTCGAACCCTGACAGTTGTGCAACTGTTCTGAATAAAATTTTGACAAAGTGTCAGTTAAACCACATATATGGCTACATGTACTGCAGATTTTCAAAAAAAATGTGTGACCCTTGGCCTCAACAAAGGCAATGCCAAACTGATCCCCTCACAGAATAAAGCTTTGGAAAAAAACAATCCACTCGCTTATTCTTCCTGCCACAGTATTGTCAAAGGTAGACTTCTTTTCCATGGCCCACCATGCAATATGTTACAAACTTGCTATTTTTCATTTTGGGTGTTCTACATTCCATTTTCCTTCTCTGGGAGGAAATTGAATACTGGATCAGTCGTGTAATGGAAACAAATGGCGCCACACAAACTTCTATTATTCTGCGTTGTTTTGTCTGGGATTTTGAGTCAGATCTATGTTGGGGATGTGATTTAAAAAAATAATAACTCGCCCTACACCCTTAGAATAATAGAGCCCCCCTCTGTGCCCCTATAAGGTAGTAGAGCCGCAGCTATAGCTGAGCAGCGAGAATACTGATTTCCTGTTTCCGCAAACAGCAGCACTGAACTAACACCAACTGTTTGCTGGGTTATGTGACCAGAGTGTGGGGCAATTCCTCTCACCTTCACTATGTGTTGCTATATGCACACTCACATGGGCGTATGCAATTTTGGTCTGTGAAATACGCTGCATTTTTCTGTGTAAATAGTGAGAAATCAGAGTAGGGCTTATTCTCAAAGTAGGTCTAATTTTTGGGGAAACTGTATTTATTGCTGCTCCTCCGTGCGGACACCAAGCTCGGATTCTGGTCATGTGAAGCTGGCCTTAGTTAGATAGATAGAACACATATTTATAGGGCATTTCAAGCGCGGATTCCGGTCATGTGAAGCTGGCCTTAGTTAGATAGATAGAACACATGGCATTTCAAAACTTTCCTACTTTCCTATGAAAGAAAATATGCAACATATTCTGCATTGAATTAATTATATTTCTAATATTTATATAATTCTTTTTTTTTCATAAGCTGGATTCAGCCTAATTTTACTGAAACTGACTCCGACTCCACAAGCCTGCATACTACAGACCGGAAATAGGTCCATGTGAACGAGCCCTAAGTATCGGACATCAGTATAAAGGGGGAGGAGTTGTTCCACGCTGGCTACATGACCCGACTGACAGGCAGTGTGAGCCTGAAACAGGACGTCTGTGTTCTTACTGCTCAGCTGGATAGTTAGTGCTGAGTGCAAGCCCAGCGTTGTTAGTGGCGAGGTGACCCTCTTGACCCCCTAGCCTAAGGGCCGAGTTGCAATTGCATTCCCTGGTACTCCTACTGCTATGCCACTGATTTAACTATTAAGGAACGGTTTTTATTTTGTGAACATACAGCAATATAGCTGCAGAGAATTCAGATTCTGCAGGGCTGCTCTAGGATATGCCATCACTTTATGATCAGTGGGGTCTGACCTCTGGTACCCCTACGGATCCTAAGAATTAAAGAGATATAGCATCTCTTTCACAGTTTCTCCCCAGACATGCCTGCAACTGCAGCATAATGCATACATTCTCAGTATTACGTGAGGGTCCCAAAGGTCAGACCCCCACCAATCCTAGACATATACCTTCACTTTACAACAGTTTGCCATTATAGTGTCATGTGGTTTATAGCATGTTATTAGCACTAATCCTGGGCAGTAGCCAATGCAACAGCACTTTGCATAACTTCCTTTCATTTCGATAAGCGGGCATGCATGGCTTCCTCTCCACTGGGCTACTCTTCAAATAGTGGGGCTCCATTTACTGGACCCTCAGGACTTTTACACACGTGCAGTCGGTAAACAACCAGCAATAATTTGCATGGGTGGTCTTTGATCAGATCTTTTATGCTGACCCATAAATGATTACTTACTGGCAGCACATCGCCTTGTATAAACATCTGACTGTCATTTGTAAGGCCAGTTCCACAAGAGCATATTGTCGCACATCTGTAACACAGACGTCTTACGGTTACAATTTAATCTGCATGTCCTATTTTAGGATTGTGTGATCTGTATTTGCAGTCACTGGTTTTATTTTCTATAAGGCAAATCCAAATCCGTATTTACCCAATAGGAAAAAATACCAATGAATGCAATTGCAGAGTCAAAAAGAGACAAAAATAAGTTATGCTGCACATTTCAAACACATGAGAAAAAAACACCCATGTGGATAGCCCTATAGATTTACATTATGTTTCACGAAACACAGACCAAATAAGGAGTTAAAATACTCTTGTCTGAAATTGGCCTAATGGAAGCAACACGAAGAGGGGAAAGTCAGGATCATAGTTATGAAAAAACAGAACCAAAAAGATTGTAGCACATAAATACAAGTCTTGGGAATGTTAACGACTTGCTAATTGGCGATTGTTTTAGCAATCTAATCTGTGTCTAACAGGACCCTCGCCAATCAGTGTTTTACGACATTTACTCTTGACATCATAAAATACTTTGGGAGTCAAATCTCTCAAAGAGGTTGTACCACAATTGTTAGTTATCCTCTCCCACAGCATAGGGCATAACTTGCTGATTGCTGGGGGCCTCACCACTTATATCAAGAACAGGATCCCTATGTCACAACTCTCCTGTCACTGTGGAGGTTCCTTCTCCAGAGCGTTGGCCAGGCATACGCGGTCAGCACTCAATTCATTTCAAAGGGGCTCACAGAAATACCCGGGCAGCGCCCACTCGAATATCTCTACGATTTCATTGAAAGTGAATGGAGCCTTAAGGCCCAATTACAAAGATAATCATTCAAAAGATTAGCAACTGTTTTGCATAAACTGCTAATGGACACTAAAGCCCCATTTACACATAACGATCATCGCCTAAAAGCAATGGTTTGAGTGATAATCGTTATTAAATGCTTCCATCTTTCACTCTTTGGCTGAACCATTATTTTTTATGTGAGCATAAAATCCATCGTTCAGCGGGAGAGAAGATAACACGGAGCTCATGCTGTGTTTGCTGTCCATGGTGCTGTATTCTCCACGGGAGCTGCTGATAACATTTTATTCAATTTGCAGTCCTGCTGCAGAAAAAGGGAGCTGAATGTAGAGAACAGACCACCTGCTGTTCTCTGTATACAGGTCCTGGAGGCTCATTTACATGCAAATGAAGGTGATAAGCTGCTAATGGACATTAGTGTCCATTAGCAGTTTATGCAAAATAATCGCTCAAAACCTATCTTTTGAACAATTATCTTTGCATGTAATTGGGCCTTAGTGTCCATTAGCAGTTTATCACCTCCATTTGCATGTAAATAAGCCTCCGGGACCTGTATGAAGAGAAAATCAGGTGGTGTATTCTCTGCATTCAGCTCCTTTGTTCTGTCGCAGCGCTGCAAGCTGAATACAATGTAATCAGCGCTACTGTGGAGAATACAGCACCATGGACAGCAAACACAGCATGCAGTCTGTGTTATCTTCTCTCCGGCTGAACAATGGATTTTATGCTCACCTAAAAAAATCACCGTTCAGCAGAAGAGAAAAAAATGGGAGCATTCTTAGCTTTTGGGTCTAATCTATGTATTAGTTTTGAAGCATATACGTATAACAAGAAAACATAAACACGAATATACATGTACCCCACAATATAATGATGTAATGTGCGCACTTGAAACTAGACAAAGACCCCTGCAGTTGGATTACGCAGACGGAATCTGGCTCTGCCAGCAGCGACGTCCACATGTACCTGATCTGTTGCCGGGTAATCTGTACTGCGGATGGACCCAGAGGCTCACCGTCAGGCATGCGTAGTGCTTTTTTTTCCCTGAACCGTCACTAGACAACAACGCGGCATCTGCAACCTGTCCGCAGTGATCATTGCGGACGGGCTGCGGATCAGACGGCTTCCATTGACTTCAAAAATCCCATCCACTTTGCTGCTACTGTAAATGCCGTAGAATTCTGTGTGGAGGGTCCGCACAGACATTCCGCGCCAAATCTGCACATGGATTTTGCTTGTTGACAGAATTAAATCCAGGTGCAGATCCGCGACAAAAAACACAGAATCCCTGCAGATTTCTGCCGCAGTTTTATAGGTAGTTCCCATGAGTGGCCATACCCCAAGGCCTCGTTCACACGGGCGGGTGCAGTTTTTAGTCTGTGAAAATGCACTTTTACTTTGTGTGTGTACTTGATGCATTGTTGGTGATTCTACACGTTTTTCATGACATTTTTGCGTCTAATCACTGCGTTTTTTACGAGTGCAATAAATGTTATTTTTTCCCCCACTGGCTCCTGCCAACATACGTAAAAAGGCGCAGTAAATATGCATATAACATGCGCTTTTCACTACGTTTTTCTACACTCCCATAGACTTTCATGGGCGTTTTTGTTACATGATATAGGCAAAAACGCAGTTAAACGCACGTCCGATTGCACCAATATAATTCAGTGAGCTTATTAATCAGTTAGTAAAAAAAGATACGGACTAATTAGTCAGAAAATACGCCGATGCGAATGGGTCCTAACATCTCGCTGCAGCCTTCTTAAATAGGCAAAAAAAAAAAGATCCAGGAAAAATCGCTCTATTTATTAAAAAAAAAAATAAAAACGTTCGTGTGAAACTCCACAAGTCATCGTGTTCTCCAGACAGAACTCAAACTTTCCTTGCCCATCACTTCCAGATCCGAGACCCTGCTGCCGCATCACCCGACAACACCCCCATTGTCCGCAGCCGGAGATCTCCCCATCCTCTCCCCACCATGCCGGCTGGAAGCGGGCGCAGAAGCCTTGCATTGTAATTGTGGGTGTGCAGAACGCTTCCCTTTCCCATCCCCCCGCTGCGAGTCCCGGCAGGCAGGACACTGCGCGTGCGCGTTGCTCGCCTGTGCTCGGCCGTATGTGAGTGTGTGAGAGCGAAGAAAGCTACAAGTAACCGGCGGCGACTGTCCCTCTCCTCCCCCTCCCTCATCACCCTGCAGCCATGTCCGGACGATCGGTCAGAGCCGAGACACGAAGCCGAGCTAAAGATGACATCAAACGGGTTATGGCCGCCATCGAAAAAGTACGGAAATGGTAAGAAAAAGGACAACAAAGGAGAGGAATGGAGGGAGGTGGCGGCGGCGGACGCGGTGTGACCGGAGCGCGGCGCTGTGCGGGGGTCTCCCCCCTCTACTGTACAGTCACTAGAGGCTCCCGCCAAAGCCGGCAGCCATGTCAGCTCGGGGAGCCGGAGAAGAGGCAGTCCATTGTGGCGGCTCTCCCGCAGCCTCCTCCCCGCTGACTGCGGAGCTGCCGCCTCTTATTTATATCCTTATCAGGGTCGGAGATGGCTTTTAAATTTAGCGCTTTGGCCCGCGGCGGCTGCTCCCTCCTCCCGTCCGCGGCGGCTGCAGGGGGAGCGCGGCGTGGCGGCGGCGGCTCGGCGGTCCGTGTTTACACTCGGACCTCACACGTGCGTTATGGTGGCGGCCGCACACGGGAGGAGTCACGCTGGGGCCGTTCCAGCAGCTCCTTTGTCTCCACCGCACGGAGGGCTGCGGACCCCGCGCACACGGCCGGCTCTCCGCGCTCCGGCCGTGCACAAAGTTTCCTCCTCACCGGTGTTTTCATGTGCTATTTATTGTGATCCGGACACCTCGGTCACCGGGCGGGAGCCAATGGGAGGCCGCCGGCTTATGGTGGGATGACCTTATTGGACGGTCATTTAAATGGCCAAGAAGTTTCTATATGATCAGGAGACATCGGATCACGTTCACCCTCCGTGCTGCTCCAGCGTGGCAGCTGCTGTGTGCGGAGAGGGGCAGAGCCGTCCCCCTGCCGGGGTACAACTAATGATGCTCAGTGCACTGATCAGCCCTGACTGTCACTTCCGAGGCAGGTCATCTATTGCAAATAAAGGACTGATAATCACATAGGGCTCATGCCCGCGGCCGTATGCGTAGAGCGCTGCTGGTCTCCCTGCGCTATTTTACACATCAACAGCCATACGCTGAGCCGGCAGTGATCACCTATGGCTGCGGGTGTACTGTGCATGGCCGCGTATCACATGGACATGCGCAGAGAGGTTTTTAAAATTTTTTTAGAGCAGCGATGCGATGGAAACTCTGTCCGTACACAATGTATTGCGCATGGACAGTGTATCATACGCAGCCCATACAAATGTAAAGGGCTCACAATGTGTGGGTATGCACAGAACTAGAGCATGCTGCAATTTATTTCTTTTGCATATCGATACATAGTGTCCACACGCTGATGTGCGTGGATCAGTGGAAGTCCATTGACTCCATTCACTTTATGTAGCACATGTAATATGCGGTGAAAATACAAACATGGACATGAGAAGGCCTCCCTCAAATAGGCATTCGGCTTTGCCACAATTTGACTTTCACATTCGGCCACAGCTCCCTGCAGCCGACAGCGGAGTTTAGCATACTGTATCATGGATAAGGTGTGCTAAACGTCAAAAATAAAACAGACTCCGCTCCAAAATGGTGGCGCTGGAAAGTGCCGCGATCAGGAGGCTCCATCGAAAACAATGGGAGCCTTATACCGCGATTAGTGCGGCGCTGAAAACACCGTGTTAATCGCAAAAAAAAGCGCCTGTGTGAGGGAGGCCTAAGTCCACATACAATATACTTCACCGCTCTATGTAGGAATCAAATACATGTGCATCCTTCTAGAGTCGCGTCATAAAATCATAGTTCATAGAATGGTCGAGTTGGATGGGACCTCCAGGGTCATCTGGTCCAACCCCCTGCTCAGTGCAGGATTCACTAAATCATCCCAGACAGATATTTGTCCAGCCTTTGTTTGAACACTTCCATTGAAGGAGAACTCACCATCTCCTGTGGTAACCTGTTCCACTCATTGATGACCCTCACTGTCAGAAAGTTTTTTTCTAATCTCTAATTTGTGTCTCCTCCCTTTCAGTTTCATCCCATTGCTTCTTGTCTTTCCTTGTGCAAATGAGAATAGGGCTGATCCCTCTGCACTGTGACAGCCCTTCAGATATTTGTAGACCACTATTAAAGGGGTTGTCTCGCGAAAGCAAGTGGGGTTAAGCACTTCTGTATGGCCATATTAATGCACTTTGTAATATACATCATGCATTAAATATGAGCCATACAGAAGTTATTCACTTACCTTCCCTGCGCTGGCGTCCCCGTCTCCATGGTGCCGTCTAACTTCAGCGTCTAATTACCCGATTAGACGCGCTTGCGCAGAAGGGTCTTCTGCCTTCGGGTCTGTCCGGCAGCAGCGGCATTCTGGCCCCGCCCCCTTCTATGCGTCATCGCGTAGCTCCGCCCCGTCACGTGTGCCGATTCCAGCCAATCAGGAGGCTGGAATCGGCACACGTGATGGGGCGGAGCTACGCGATGATGCGTAGAAGGGGGCGGGGCCAGAACACCGATACTGCCGGACAGACCCGAAGGCAGAAGACCCTTCTGCGCAAGCGCGTCTAATCGGGCGATTAGACGCTGAAGTTAGACGGCACCATGGAGACGGTGACGCCAGCGCAGGGAAGGTAAGTGAATAACTTCTGTATAGCTCATATTTAATGCACGATGTATATTACAAAGTGCATTAATATGGCCATACAGAAGTGCTTAACCCCACTTGCTTTCGCGAGACAACCCCTTTAAGTCTCCTCTTGGCCTTTTTTGCAAGCTAAACATTCCAAGATCCTTTAACCGTTCCTTATAGGACATGATTTGCAGACCGTTCATCTTGGAAGCTCTTCTCTGAACTTGCTCCAGTTTGTCAGTAATTGGGGTGCCCAGAACTGGACACAGTATTTCAGATGAGGTCTGACTAAGGAAGAGTAGAGAGGTATAATGACTTCACATGATTGAGACTCTATGCTTCTCTTAATACATCACAGAACTGTGTTTGCCTTTTTTGCTGCTGTATCACACTGTTGACTCATGTTCAGTCTGTGATCTATTAGTATACCCAAGTCTTTTTCACATGTGCTGCTGCTTAGGTACAATTCCTCCCATTCTGTACATGCTTCTTTCATTTTTCTTGTCCAGATGTAGGACTACATCTGAAGGATTATTGTGAATTGTCTTCGGACAGTGTTGCAGTGCCATATTGAGGACCGCTAGCTTCCTTACAGAGGGGACTCCAATGATTTACAGCATTCCGGGTTGTATCATGTTTGATTTCAAGGATGCAGTTTTGAAGCATTTTCTGTGTGTGGAGAAGAGAAGGCGATCCCAGAAGGTCACATATATGATTCCTGCATAGAGTGGTGAAGTGTATTGTATGTAGAGGATTCATTGCATCAACAACAATTTGCGCATACACTGACAATAGCTGTTGGTTGAATGCTTGTTAGACTGACAGTCATTTCTTCTGGCTCCCCCATACACACAGACATAGGGGAGGAATGGTACCTTTTCGCATGATGACTGTTGGCCAAATAATTGCTAGAAAGAGCTAAGGGCCCTTCTACATGAGACGATCTGTTGGGCAACAGATGCCTGACAGGTCGATTGAGCGATAATCACCCCTGTTATACAGAAGCGAGCATCACTAGTAAATGGAGGCAGAGTGGGCTGCAAAACGTTCCAGCCGCCCGTCTCCATTCACAGGAAGCAGGATTGTGGGACTCTAAATGATAATCGTTCCGTGTAAAAGCAGCTTAATTCATATGATAATCATTTAGTGTAAACATGGCCACCTACAGGGTGACGAGCGGTAAGAAAGTAGTTGTTACGTTTCAGCTTACCGAAAATATATTCGCTGACTAAACAAAAGGCGTGGTGTAAAGCCGCAGTCATTCATATTTGAATGACTTAGGAATGAATTTGCATGGAGATCCCTTCTAAGAACAATATCTCAGCAAACGACTAATGGACAATCATCGCTTTGTGTAAAAGCAAATTAACCACTGTCATATGCTTCAAAGACATTTCTGAGCAACTATCTGAATGATAGTTGCTCCGTGTAAAGGTAACTTAAAGGGATCCTCCAGGCCTGGAGAAACAAAGATGGCTGCAGCAGCTTCTCTGCCCTGATGCACACTGTGCATTAGTAGTCATTAGTGTAAGACCCTACACCTGCTTTGAGTAACTAGTGCTGTCCACATGAGCAGTGCTGACTGGTCACATCAGCAGATATTGTCTAAGACCAAATTCACATGAGCATATGTGTATTTGCGTGTGCATAAGCATCACATTTTTGCGGAACAAATACTGCTTTTTTGCGTACGCATTGGCGTATTTTTACTGTACTTTTTGCATTCTATTTGGGTTTAATTCACTGCGTATTGTGTATGCAAATACGCCCATGTGAATCTGACCTTAGACTACTAATGTGTATATATACTATGTACAGTGTGCATCATGTAGTTAGAGAAGTGGTTCCGCCATCTTTGTTTGTCCAGGACCGGAGGATCACTTTTTAAGCCACTTCTAGACTCCTGGTAGCACTTTACCTCCAGGGAGAACAAAAGGATTAAAATTCAACATGCCGGATCCATACAATAACCAACCAATCCCACCTAAATCGGCAAGTTCAGATGACTTTTGCCTAATGTGTCTGAGTGCTCCTTCACACAGGCGTATTTGCATGCACAAAACGCAGAGTATAGAATCGATAGGTTCATTCACATTTCTGTATTTTGTGAGCCAACCGCAGCACGCTCTACTTTTCTGCGCTTTTGGGGTGGCTGCCTGCCTCTGCGAACTATATCCCCCGCTCCCCCGTACTTGCCTTGACGGGCTTTTCTTAGGTCAGTGGATGTGTCAAGTGGCCAGTCCCTACCGCCTGCTCTCGGTGGGTGATGCTGGACTTGACTGACAGTGAGTGGTGAGAACCGACCACTTGGCACATTCAGAGCACCAGGAAGTAGACTGAAGACGAGCCCTTCCAAGAGAAGAAAAGGGCTTATGGACAAATAAAACCTGGATTGAGTCAGCGGGGCCGGCACTCGGAGCCATGCAACTAGCCCTACTAATTCTGTATGGCGACAGGTTCTCTTTAAGCTACCTATTTTTGGGGGTGTTTGGATGGGATTTCTTTAGCATACCCTAAGGCCACTCTCACACAGCCCACTTTTTACAGTGATTAGTGTGGTGTTTGAAACGCCGCAGTACAACCCTTCCATTGATTTCAGTGGAGCTTCGCAGACCTGCGCTTGAACATGGCATTTCTAACACCGCGATTTTCGAGCGCTGTCTGCTCTAATTTGTTTTGCACGCTTTACTACTTTTTAACGCACCCCATCACAATGATGGGGTGCGTTAAAAAGTGCCCTCAAACGCCGTACAATGTGTTCAAAAACGCAGCTTGAAATCGCAGTAAAATGTTGTGATTTCGAACATGGCATTTTGTGAACACATGTGTGAGACCATCCTTAAGCTTCTACCAGCTGTCCTGGCCACATTATTACCCAGCTATGCAGTGATACATCCGCTGCCCAGTACTGTGGAGCAAGGTTTTCTTCAGACTTAGGCTGTAGTGTCACTTTTTGAGGCTTGTAAAAAAAAATAAAAAAATTCTATGCTTTTTTTAGAAGGGTTTTGGGTGGTGGTATTTTTTTATGCACACATTTTTTCTTTTTTTCCCCCATGGTTTTTCTTTTTCCTATACAGAAGTCTCTGTGAAACCACCGGTACAAAACGCAAACCATAAAGCATGCCACATTTGGAGGGGGGAAAAAACCTGGAGCCAAGTGAGCAAAATTGCCAGAAAAGGAGTGATTTATCAAAGTTTTTGTATCAGAAAACTAATGTAGAAAAGCTGGACATTTTGACGCACACCACAAAAATGTGTCACTTTTTGCACATTCCCTGCTGGAAGTAAATCTGTGTGCCGGCTGTTTCAGACTCTCTGCTGAACTACAACTAGCAGCTGGACCCCATGTTTTTTGGTGGCGTAAAACTCTTGTAGAAATTCCATGAGAAAGTGGCATTCTGACCCTTAGGGATATCTTCACACTAGTTGGTAATGCTTCTTTTTTCCGTAGCGGAATCGGCTGCCTAAAATCCATAGCATTTACAGTACAAATATAGTGGGTAGGATCTTAAAAATTCCACGCCCCCCCCCCCCCCCGCACGCTGTGGGGAAAATCTGCCGACTACATTGACTTGCGCTGCGGATTTTAAATCTGTAGCTTATCAAATTTTGCTGCTGATGTTTTTGGGCGCGTATTACGGTTGTGCCAATTTTTAAAAAAGCAGCATATTTTATTTTCATGCGTACTTGAAAATAGCACATTGTGACTAATTAAGCTTAATTGCCCATTAAAATAATTGGGACCGTGCTTGCATGATTTTTTTTTTTTAAGTATACGCAAAATACAGTAAAATACGCACATATACGTGTAAATACTCTTCCGCCTGTGTGAAACCAGTCTTGGGTTATAAACATGCAGCACATTTGTTACAGGAACTTTTGCAGCTATTTCATTCATCTAAATGTGGCTTGCAGGCAGCCATGGGCTTACCGCCAAAACGGCTTCATTCAGATGAATTAAACTGATTTTCAGTCACAGGAATTTCTGCAAAGTCTCTCTAAAATAAATGTACCCTCGTTAGGTAATTTGGTAGTCCAGGATATAAAATGATGGCCTTTGCGGAAGCTGTTATGACCGCCAAGGCGAGCCGTACGAACCATGTGCAGTACAGGAGATGAAGACAAGAAGGGTATTAGTGTATCTTGATGCCACCGAAAGTACAGGTGGAGCCAAGATACAAGGTGTTTGACAGGGGGTTGACGCCCCCTGTTCGTGATTGGCTGCACGTCACTGTCCTGCTTTTTCTGACTCAAAGGTCCTGCTTCTGGACACTCGTTGACTGTAGCCGGCGTCCCAGCAGCCCCGCTGTCCCTGGCGCCCCTTTTCTGGCCTTCACAGCTTTTGCTGCTGGCCTTGCTGTTACCTCCGCTGCCTTGTAGCAGGGCGCTGTAACTGTCCTGGCTGATCCTTCCTTGTCGTGACACCTCCTGCTCCTGCCGACAGTGAGTGTAGCGGAGCCGCGGGAACACTGGAAGTGCAAAGGTGAATATACATCGCCCCACCCCCACCGCCGCTCTGCAGCTCTCACCAATCTATGCCTCAGAAGTGGTGACTGCCAGCGGCCCATGGCACAGCACCACAGTGAACTCCAGAGCGGCCCCACTCAGCGCTGCAGACCACAGCAGTGACGTGAAGTGAACACCGACAGTCAGCACTCCGGCTCACAGCATCGCTGTCGCACTTCGGCGGTGCGCCGGTGAAAACAGGCAGTCACCGCTCCCTCGCACAGCAGCGCCCCTAAGTCCCCGGCAGCACCACCAACTCCTACGGGACGGCGTGGTCCCCTGCCCAGCAGCGCTCATAAGTCCCCATAGCCGTCTCTCACCTTCCACAGCGGGGGCTACAGGACCTGTAAGGACGAGGACGGGGAGAATGTAGTACAGCCAATCAGGAACCGGGGGCGTCAACCCCCTGTCAAACTCCTTGTATCTTTGCTCCACCAGTACTTCCGGTGGCGTCAAGATACACTAATACCAACAAGAAGCAGGTATGCAGTGTCACCGGCTGAGCACAGGGTCCAATTCCGCTGCGGGCTCTCACATGTGGAATCCGACCTGTTTGTATGCAGCCGGCTTAACAAGTATATCCTGAAAAGTCTAACTATTTCACCCAGTGATTTTTAAATCTAGCCAGTTGGTCTAATCTAGACGCAATTAGATGTACAATAATACAATTGAGTTAAACCATTAGGAAAGTTTAAATTAAAGAAGGTACTTTTGTGTTTCCCACTTTTTTGGCTATAGGTCTTCTAGTTGCTATTACAATATGGGAGATAAGAAGGTCCGAGGAATTGTAGTCCTCTATGCCTAATGAGAAAAGAGCAATGCTTGGGCCACAATGCATATTGGTTTGCAAAATTGATCTTAGCGTGTAGTGAAGTTGATCCCAGAGTGGTTTAAAGGAGATGTCCCGCGCCGAAACGGGTTTTTTTTTTTTTTTAAACCCCCCCCCCCCCCCCCCCGTTCAGCGCGAGACAACCCCGATGCAGGGGTTAAAAAAACCACCCGCACAGCGCTTACCTGAATCCCGGCGGTCCGGCGTCTTCATACTCACCTGCTGAAGATGGCCGCCGGGATCCTCTGTCTTCATGGACCGCAGGGCTTCTGTGCGGTCCATTGCCGATTCCAGCCTCCTGATTGGCTGGAATCGGCACGTGACGGGGCGGAGCTACACGGAGCTACACGGAGCCCCATAGAGAAGAGGAGAAGACCCGGACTGCGCAAGCGCGGCTAATTTGGCCATCGGAGGGCGAAAATTAGTCGGCACCATGGAGACGAGGACGCCAGCAACGGAGCAGGTAAGTATAAAACTTTTTATAACTTCTGTATGGCTCATAATTAATGCACAATGTACATTACAAAGTGCATTATTATGGCCATGCAGAAGTGTATAGACCCACTTGCTGCCTCGGGACAACCCCTTTAAGGGGTTCATACAACCATCAGAGAAGTAGTAGTGAGTAACATGTTTATGACCTCTCCAACCTATATTAAGGCCCTTTTACACACAAAGATGCAATCATTTTGCATAAACTGCTAATTGGTACTAATAACAATTAGTAGCTTATTAATGCGTGTGAACTGCCCGGAGCTATATTCAAAGAATAGCGGGTGGTCTGTTCTCTGAATACATACCCTTTGTTCTGCTGCTGGGCTGACAGCTGAGACAATGTTATCAGTGCTTCCCGCGGAGAACACAGCGTGAAGTTCCTGCTATCAGCTCTTCTGCTGAACAATGGTTTTTATGCCGAACATAAAATTATCGTTCCGCAGCAAAGTGAAAGACAGGCACATTTAAACGCAATGATTATCACTCAAAAGATGGCTTTTGAGCGAATTTTGAGCGATAATCGTGTGTAAAAGGGCCTTAAGGTCTGCTGTCCATGGACGTAGTGATATCCCGCGGCAGATCTCCGCCGTGGGAGCCGCCGCTGGGGAGCAGGGGAGAGCTGATGGCTCTCCGAGCCTGACAGATAGGCTCACTGTGGAGAATTGCAGAATGCTGCGATTTAAATCCCGCGAGTGGAGAATTGCTATGATTCTCCGCTCTGCGCTTTCTATAGTAGTCTATGGAAAGTGTTCACTGCATTCCCCACGGCCGGATTATCGCCGCAGGAAATGCAGTGAAAAATTGCCCGTGGACAGAAGTCCTTACTCTTGTGAGATTCTAGATAAGCCATATGATATTGTCCCCTTTTAAACCACATTGATTTTTCCAAGCTTAGAGATTGGTAAATTGTTGATCACACAGCAAGTACATTTTCTTGCATTTTTTGGCATTGTAGCCTAAATCTACTAAGAAAAGTGTAAAGAAAAGCTTTGTGTTACATTTTTTGGACCTACTGATAGTTCTATCACATTGAAATTGCTGGAAGGTTCTAACAAATATCCAATGCTTGTGATGAAGTGTGTTCTATCATTTGTTAAAGTCTGCTAACAAATAGAATATTATAAAGAAATAGTCTGCTACATGGTGCTCTATTCTGATGAATGGGTTTTAGAGAGTTCCTGTAGTTAAAAATAATTACTACTACCTCCCTAGGTCGCTGTAGTTGATGTAGTGTATGTCAGACATCTGGTATATAGAGGGGATATTTTGAGCCTTTTCTTTCCCTCTGCACACAGCCATATTATGTCTGTTCATATGGTGGCCATACTGTACATGCAGAGGCGTAGCAAAGTACAGTAAGTGCCAAACGCAAGTGAGATCACTTTGCTTGAGGAGACGGACTCAAACCAACGGGGTGTAGCAGCTTAGAGTGCTGCCATATAGCTTCCAGGCTGCAATCATTAAAGGGGCATTAGACTATATTATCCATGGAACTCCTACCTATCTGCAGGATGAAGGAGCCAGCAGCCACAATGGCATACGTACTAGTGCGGCTGTGCCTAGTACTCTCAGCCCTGCTATTTACTTCAGTGAGGTGGGTCCTTATGTACTGCGCTATGTTTGGGTAAGCAGATGACTAAAGGGGTCTTAGTGGGTTCATGTCATACATTCAATATGTCATCAACATCCCAGACAACACGTTTAAAGAAAAACTGTCCCAAAAGCTCAATATCTGTATGTGTAATTGATCATCCTGATAACTAGTCCTAGAAAGTGTCTGCCTTAAGTCAAGATTACAATGAGTAAACCTTTTATTGATAATGTAGTTATGATTATGAAGCTAATCATAGTCAGTTAAGATTTTATTTGCACCTGTGTTAAGGTTAACCCCTATCGTAAAACTACGTCCTGCTGTTGCAGGACGTGTATGGAGGGAGGTAGCGCCGCTATCTCCCTCCATACAGCACGGGCGTCAGCTGTTTATTACAGCTGACACCCGCGGGCAATAGCCGCGTTCGGCCGATCGCGGCTATTAACCCTTTAAATTCTGACAGCGGCATTTAAATCCCCCGAACACTGTTTGGGGGTCCCGCACGCCCCCCCCCCCCCCGCCCCCCCCCGCGCGGTGAGATCGGGGGAGCCGTGCAGGTGTCATGGCAGCCGGGGGCCTAATGAATGGCCCCAGGGCTGCCTTAGCAGACTGCCTATCAAGCCATCCACACAGGGTGGCTTGAAGACTGCCTGTAAAAAAGCAGTATGACGTAATGCTATAGCATTACGTCATACTGCAGGAGCGATCAAAGCATCGCATGTTAAAGTCCCCCAGGGGGACTTCAAAGTAAAGTAAGAAAAAAGATCAATAAAGTTTTTTACATTGTAAAAAAGAAAAAAGTTCTAAAAGTTTAAATCACCCCCCTTTTGCCATATCAGTTATTAGAAAATCTAAATCATAAAATAAAAATGTATTTGGTATCGCCGCGTCCGTAAAAGTCCGAACTATCAAAGTAGTGCATTATTTTTCCTGCACGGTGAACGTCCTCCGAAAAAAAAAAAAAAAGAATGCCAGAAATACACTTTTTTAGTTACCCTGTCTTCCAGAAAAAATGCAATAAAAAGCGATCAAAAAGTTGTATGTATTCCAAATTGATACTATCGGAAACTACAGGACATCCCGCAAAAAATTGAGCCCTTGCTCAACTACATCGACAGAAAAATAAAAAAGTTATTGCGCGCACATAATGACCGCAGAAAATAATTGAAAAAAATTAAATATCTTAAAAAAAATACAAGTACTACAGCAAAAAAAACTATATAAGCTTGGTATCATAGTAATCATACTGACCCATAGAATAAAAATATCAGGTCGTTTTTGTTGCAGTTTGTGCGCCGTAGAAACAGGACGCACCGAAAGATGGTGGAATGTCGTTTTTTTTTTTCATTTCTCTCCGCTAAGAATTTTTTAAAAGTTTTTCAGTAAATTATATGGTACAATAAATAGTGCCATTGAAAAATACAACTTGTCCCGCAAAAAGCAAGCCCTCATACAGCGACATCGATGGATAAATAAAGGAGCTACGATTTTTTAAAAGGGAGTAGGAAAAAAACAAAAACGGAAAAAAGCAAAAAAGCTCCGTCACTCAGGGGTTAACTGTAATAGGGTCTGCTGGATTCCGGCCATGCCCACAGCACTTTGTACTATTTTGTGTCTGATCTGCTCCAGAGTCTGAACAATGCCTAAACCAATAGAGTATTCTTATAGCATTAAGACGTCACAAATTGTATTCTTTTCTGTTTTTCAGGGAAAAGAAATGGGTAACTGTTGGCGATACCTCTCTTAGGATTTACAAGTGGGTGCCGGTTGCTGAGCCAAAAGGGGACGATGTAAGTTTTTTAGTAGTTATTAATCAAAAACGTAGACAGAACAAAAAGTTAAAGGTTCACCCTTCTTTATAGTAACATAGTATATAAGGCCCCAAAAAGACATGTCCAACCAGTTCAGCCTAATTCCTTGCCTTGTTTACGTAGAACAGAACATTTTCTATCTTCTTACTTTGCTAATATAACTGTATTTTATGAATTCCAAGCTTAGAGAGGTTGCCTGGTGTACAAGAGCCATTTTACGTAGCCTATAGGGCAATTTTCACTTAATGCAGGAAGAATTAGCCAGAGTGTAGCGTTTCCTGCTCTGGTCTGTGTTTATACAGACATCCCATTGATTCTAATATGCATTGTGTAATGCTTTATTTTCCCCTGTGGAGGCACTGCAGGGAAATTGAACACTTGTTGCCAGGTTCCTCCATAGATTAGATGGGACACCCCGTGATCTGCTTCCCATTAGGGGGCCCATTTAACAAACAGTAATTGCCTAAAGCGGACAACCCCTTTTAATGGGAAAATACTTGGCAACGCTGTTTATTGAAGTTAATGTGCCAGTCCTAAATGCCTGCATCACTTTAGTTCTACAATGCCAAAACCGAGTCTTACCAGGAGTCCGACCAACCAGATATTCACAGACTAACAAAAATGCCTGCTGCACTGCTGGAAAATAGATTGTCTTGGTTGCGCTCTGAAGAAATGAAAATGGAATTCTAAACAGTAATATTAAAGGTTGGAAAAAAATCTAGTATTTACTAGAAGAATGAATTGACCTGTGAACATTATTCTGCAGGATGCATATTAGTCTCCCTATAGGGGGCAAAATTAAATTTTATGCAAGTCAATTGCACTGGAAATTTGAATCCAGTCATTTCATTTCTGTACATTTTTTCCCTTCAGATTGAGTTGAAAGTGACAGATGAGAATTCGGGACTTCTGAGGCGACCAAAACCCTGTGGAAAAGTCAGATCCTGTCTTTTCTACTATTGTTTGTTTTTCATGTTGCAGGGAGTGGGTTCTTCACTAACAAGCAAGCATGTTGATTTATATACTGCCACTAACTCTGTTGGATTTGTTGCCTTTTAATGATGAAAGCTCAAGTACTGGTGAGAAGTAGAAGCCAGAGAGGTTCATATAACTAGCAGCAGCCACAGTCTGCGGCGAAACTAGAAATTAAATTCTACATATTTTATAGCTAAACCCTCAAATTGTTCCTTTAAATGTGATTTATCAGTGTCACTTACACACTAAATTGCCACTTTTTTTTTAGAAACCCCATATAGTGTCATTTTAGACCTCCCTTGGCCTTCAGAATTTTGTAAATTGACCTGTTGACCTGATTTAAAATCTGCATTGTGTCAGTTTGAGTTTATGTTGGGGATTTCACTTTTTAAAGGGGTTTACCAGGGAAATGCTATTGATGACCTATCATCAGGATAGGTCATCAATAGTTGATCCGCCAGGATCCGTCGCTCGGGACCCCGACCGATCAGTTGAGCGGGTGCATGCTGTCAGCGCTGCAATAGAAGAGGTCAGAGCGGAAGCCACCGCGCCAACCTCTGTGTAGTGGCCGGCTTTGGTAACTGCAGGCACGGCTTTCATTGAAATCAATAGGAGCTGTGCCTGCAGTTACAAGCACCAGCAACTACATGGAGGTCGGCGCGGAGACTTCCGCTCCAAATACACAGAGGTCGGAGTTACAAGCACCGGCCCCTACATGGGAGGGTCGGTGCGGAGGCTTCCGATCTGACCTCTGTGTTATAGCGGTGCTGACAATTGCACCCACTCAGCTGATCGGTAGGGGTCCCGAGCGACGGACCCCGGCCGATCAACTATTGATGACCAATCAATGGCCAGAGATTGAAAAATCCCCGCCTCCTGGAAGCACTGCCTTTGATTGGCTTAACGCTGTGACCAATCACAGCAATTCATTCAATGAATCGCTCCCCCCCCCCCCCTAAAATTAATGTGGAGGTTGCCTTCATTCCATTGCAATGGGGCGGCAGCAGCACTGGCCGCATTGAAAGCAGTGGGGTAGCATTGCGCTCCTCTGTCACAGCTGTAGCGGGGGATTCCTTCATCTGTGCTAACAGTCCCCTCATCACTGAACACTGTGACAGTATAAATGTCTTCTATGTCACTACATGCAGATACCGTATATTGAACAGATGAATATGTAGATCGTGTCCTTGTGATCACAATCTGTTCAAATAAAATTATTTGTAGTCACTGGTACTTGAGCTTTCATCACCATTCTACATGGATGTATTTAATTTTAGAGGTCCTAGACTCTTTTTTTTTTTTTTTAAAAGCTGCCCCAGTAGCAGCAGTCGAGATTGGTGCTACTTTTTAATTTAAGACTACTGATTGTAGTAGAGTCTTGGATTCCAAGAACCAGCACTACATGGAATTTGTATGTTCTCTCCAGTTTTCTCCCACACTACGAAAACATACTCAGGGGTTAATTATCTGAGATGGGAACATTTGGATTGTGAGCCCACGGAGGACAAAAACTCATGTAAATCATACTCTAAAGCTCTGCTGAATATGTTGGCATTGTATAACTGCACCCCGTCCTTATTCTATGTAGTGATTGTATGGTGGGGCCGCAATGCAGAGGTCCTGAAGTGGGTGTCGGGGAGGATGAATATTGACAGGTTGCATATTGCGAAGTAGCAACTGTCTTGATTGCTGCTTATGGGGCTTTTTAAGTGTGGAATCCCTTTTAATTAGTACTAGATTACATTTACTTTGCATAGTGCCAGGGAGAGCGGGTGCTCAGCTGTTGGATGACAGCCTGGCACCTGCTCTAACAGCGGGGACCGAAGAAACCACGGATCAATATGACGGCAGCATGTAATACCTTGACAAAGAGAGGGGGCTTCCTCTCTCATCCATTGGACCCCAGAGGCCTGGACATAGCCTCTGAGCCTTCTAGCTATGGTAGCCTATAAGGCTTAGCCCCTGGCTGATCTTCATAGACGTTGTCATACATTGCTATCCTGAAGTATAGTAGTGTATTAGTAGAATTATATAATATGGTGATTATTCAAGTCAACTAATGGAATAAAAATAAAAAGTTAAAGTATAGAAAAAAGATATTCTTTAACTCGCACAGTGCACTTCATGAAAAAATATATAAATAATGTAATAAAAATAACTAATTTTGCCTATCCTGCCTTACAAAAAACGGAATAGAAAGTAGTCAAAACATTACATGGATCAACTATACCATTAAAAAGTACAAGCTTCAAAAAAATAAAACTTTTACAACACCATTGACAAAAAAAAATGTTAGGGGTCTTTGAATGCAGCGATAAACAGAAAATAAAGTGTGGAAAAGTTGCAAAAAAATTAACTCTATGAATATTTACATAATTGTACTGGCCTTCAGAATTACTTTAACATATTTGATGAACACCATTAAAACTAAAACTTAAAAACATTACAGAATTGTGCAGACTTTGTTAATCTTGGCTCTAGAAAAAAAAGGAATAAAAAGCAATCAAACTGTTATATGTTCCCAAAAATTGGATAAATGAAGAGTTTATTCCACAAAAAACAAGTTGTCCTAGAGCTCCGTCAATCGAAAAATAAAAATGCTCTGGTTCTTGGGATGCAGTGACACAAAAGCTAATCTTTGACGAAGAAAAAAAGTACAGAAATGTCAAAACCTAAAAAAAGCTGAATAAATTCAGTGTCGCCGGAATCGTGCTGACCCAAGGATTAAGGTTATCACATTATTTTGCACACTGAACGCCATAAAAAAATTTCCACAATCCCCTTAAAAAAATGTTATAAAGGTTATACAATGCATTGTATGTACCCAAAAATGATACCGTTAAAAAAACAAAACCATTTATCATGCAAAAAACAAGCCCTCATATGGCTGCCGGTGAAAAAATTATAAACCCCTTCGTCACTAAGGGGTTAAAAGAGATATCCGAATAAACATTGGTGGAGGGAGGGGGGGAGTAAAACATTCAGCTCTCCACTCATCCGGTCTTTTAATAATGGCTGTGGCAGTTATGTGGATAAACCACAGGACCACCGCAGTCCATGTGAGCCCCAAAACAGAACATTCTCTGTGACATCCCTTACACAGTCCTAAGCTGTGTCATCTGTGTATAGTGTGTCACTGGGGGCAGAAGACCCGGTGTCATCGCAGGTCACATCACCTCTCACCGGATTGCAGCACGTGTGCATTGGTGGCTCTTGTTTGAAAAAGTAAGGTTTCGGGGAGGGTTAACTTTGAAGAAGAAAAATTGTCGGAAAACCACTAAACCCTAATCTACAATTTGTGCACAGAGTGTTCCGTCTCTAGATAGTTTCTATTACATTCCTTTTACTTTTCCTCCTAACTTTCTTCTGGACTTTCATACTTTGCGTTTGAGATACACTAACAGTTATCATAGGTGTTCATTGTGTTAATTATTCTGGTGTTTTTCCTTTATCTCTCCACTTTCCTTCCCATTCAGAAGACTAAGAATAAAAAGAAGGCAAAAGATGAGAAATGTGGCTCAGAATTGACCACCCCAGAAAATAGCTCTTCCCCAGGGATGATGGACATGCATGGTGGGTATAGAGTTATAACTGAAGCTGTAAATATCATTTAGGCTTTGTTCACATTAGCATCATGGCTGCTATCCTTAGCTGGCCATGACAGATTTGTCTTCTATTGGAGCCCATTGGCTTACCGTGTAGAAATAGCACTGTAGACTACGTGATGTTTCATTATGCAACTGGGAGATGCTAAAATGCCTCTACAGCGCCACCTATTAGAAGGTAGCATTCCTGCAAGTCAATGTCAGGGTGAATCAGCCAAATCCGAGTCCTCTTCAGAAGATAGCTGTTTTGGGGGTTTTGCCCCTCATCAGTGTGCAGTAGTAGGTTTCTGGCTAGCTGGGTAAGAGGCCTATAGATGTTGGTCAGGAGGAGTATAGTTTCTCCTTAGGGAGAGCAGCTAGAAGTTGTGAGGAGACTTATAAGGCCATGTATGCCCCTGTGAGACATATATGCAAATAGGAGATGGGAGAATGCCTCTACAGTGCCACCTATTAGAAGGTAGCATTCCTGCAAGTCAATACCTGATCTTTTAACAGGCATTGTACAACTGCTGCTCATGTAGATGATACTTAAGGTCCAAAATAAATATTGGGCCTTCCAAAAGTGCAATAAGTTGGTTCAAGAATCCGACTTTTGCTACTAGAGGTTTACCGTCTGTTCCCTGTTCGGTGCCAGTTCCACTTTGATCGAAGCTTCTCAGTGATCTAAGACAGGCTGGTTGCTAAGGAGGTGCCCTCTGACAACCCAGTTGGAAAAGCTTGTTTGCCTTTGTGCAACCAGTCTGTCACAAGTAATTGTTCAGTTCAAGCTGGGTTATTGTTGTGCTGGCGGCAAAGAAGAGGAAAACCGTTTGGCAGCAGTCATGTAATTCCGCATCTCCGCTTGTAGAGTTCAATGGAGATAAATGCTGGATAAAAGCAATGATCTTAATAACATAACTGCATTAGTTTATCTTTTCTGGCTTGTGCAGGTATGGATGCTATGTAAATTGGGGTTTAAGCACATTTTTCCATACAACGTATAATTAACTAACGTCTTTTTACTTTTCAGATGATAATAGCAACCAGAGTTCAATAGCTGATGCATCCCCAGTAAAGCAGGAGAACAGCAGCAACTGCAGCCCTGCCCCTGACAACCTCAACACTCAGGCGGACAGTACTGAGATGAAGTCAGAGGAAGCTCACTCCAATAACAGTGAACACCAGGATTCTGAAGGTAGTAGTCTGCACCATACACCTCTATTGTGTGAGGGAGGTACGCACTTGCAGAAACTACATGTATCACTCCTTAGATTTTAACACGTTACTTCATAAACTTTTTTGCAATCCTTTCTTTTGTAAATCTTTAGTTTTAGCTCTGTGACCTAAAACTTTGCTGTAGTCCAGAACGACTATAATGGAATTGTCGGGAAGTGGAAAGGTTAAAGGGGTTGTGCCAACATATCATCTGCTATTCTAATATGTCATACTAGGACATAGGAACATCAGAGCTGGGTTCCACATTTAGAACCCCCCTGCCACAGTCGCAAAACATAGAATGACTTCTGTCCTGGCAGACCTTCTGCCGCCCTGTTATTACAAGAATTGCTGTCCTCTAATACTACTATTCACTTGTAGCAGCTGCAAGAAAAATTTCAAGCTAGCTGCAGATTTCCATTGCAAAATTGGTGGGTTCTCAGGGGTTCCAAAAATGGGACACAGGGCAATCAGCTGATTGCACAATCCCTAAGAGTAGGAGGCTTAGGACAAAGACATTTAGGGTATATTCACACACAGCAGTTTTGTTGCAGAAAGCTCTGCAAATGTCCCATTAATCTGGATATCCTAAATAGAGACAGCACTCTAATTTCAGTGCTTATTATAATCGAGAAATGTGTATATTAGTGTAAATTTAGAAGATTTTTTTTTAATTTCAGCAATATTTTAGACAAACAAGTGACGTTTGGGCCACTTTGGAAAAGCCCTTCATTAAAGGGGTTTTCTAGTGTAATACTCTTAATGACCTATCATCAGGCTAGGTCATTAATAATTGATCAGCTGGAGTCCGTCACTTGGGACCCCGTCCGATCAGCTGAGCGGCTACATGCTATCAGCACCGCAAATGCACAGAGGTCGGAGCGGAAGCCTCCACACCAACCTCTGTGTAGTGGCCGGCGCCTGTAACTGCTTCTGCTCCAACCTCTGTGTTATTGCAGCACTGACAGCACGCTCCCACTCAGCTGATCGATCGGGGTCCAGAGCGGCAGATCCCAGCCGATCAACTACTCATGACCTATCCTGATGATAGGTCATCAATCGTATTCCCCTGAAATCCCCTTTAAACTTTAGATGGCTGCTCAACTGCCTGTGGACAGCCATATACATCTTGATGAAAGGCTTTTCTATAGTGGCTAAAACCGCTGATTGCTTGTTCAATATATTGCGCATTTATTTGGAATAAAAGATCACACTAAACATTGAAATGATAGATTCCTGATTTCATTTAAGATATCTCCTTGTGGGAGAAGCCCATTCAGACGCAAACCCACACAAGCTGCAGCGCTGTTGTCCCTGGATGTTCCATTAATCTGAACTGGTCTTGCAGAAACAGTTAACATGTATGGGATGGATTTTTCAGTTGTGGTAATGTTTAGCACGGATCTGCTGTGTGTGAACATATCCTTAGCTAGAAATTCAGGAAAAACGCACGCTCATTTGCAAAGGGATTTATTCTGATTTATTACATATTCCAGGCCAGTTTTATCGTGGAGCTCTCTCTACGTGGGGCTTGTAATAAACGTTTACTTTGGGAAATGATTATTCTGCATTAACTTGTTTTTTCTTGCCAATTTAGTTACTTCAGGGCAAAATTCTCAGTCATCAGTTGAAAGCTCACTAAATAATTTAGAGAAAACGGAAACACAAAGCTCTGCTGAAAAAGAGAGTGCTACAGAGACCTCCAAAAATTCTCAGGTAATGACGCGGTGATGTACTTTGTATTCTCAGAAGCACTGGTCAAAACTTGTCAGTGAGGGCAGAGGGCTTTTATGTTCTAAAAATTTAGGAAACAAATAATGAAAGTTAGAGTATGGTTCAGTAAGGGCGCATGCACCTCAACGGGTTCCGTTCAGAACATCCGCCGCTGAATTCCGTTTATGGACCCCATTGTAGTCAGTGGGTCCATCGAGCAAGTGGGTACCGTTTTTCTGCTTCCAAAATGGAGCAGGAAAACAAAAACCAAAAGTGCCAATGTGAACAAGCCCTAATTGTGTTAAAAAGTAACTGCACTTTTTTAAAACTTCTCACATGTCAGAGCAATATGTCAAAAGTATTGTCGATCCTGCTGCTGATACCCTCACTCATCCCTAGAACAAGGTGGCTGCCTCTTCACTGTCGGCTGCTCTCAGCAACTGAAGACTGATGCATAGAGGTCTCTAGGGGATCTCTTTAGACCTTGGAGTATGTCTTCCGCTGCCAACAAAGAAAACCAAAGGAACACAGCACTCACATGAGCACTGCAGCCCCTCGTTATAGCGAGGTCCTCCACTGATTGAGTGTTTGAAAAAAGTAAATTATTTAAAAACCCCTTTACTTATTTTAACCCCTTAATGACATGGCCTATTTTGGCGTTGAGGACCAAGTGATTTTTTTCGTATTTTTCCATCTCCATTTTTCAAAAGCCATAACTTTTTTATTTTTCCGCGGCCGTATAAGGGCTTGTTTTTTGCGTGGCGAGCTGTAGTTTTTATCGATGCCACTTTTGGGTACGTAGACAATATCGTAAAATATTTTAAAAAAATTTTTATGATAACATGGAGATAAACCGCATCAATTCTGCCATAGATTTCTTTTTCTTTTTTTTACAGCGTTAATCATGCAGCATAAATGACACACAAAAATTTTTTCTGCGGGTCGGTACGGTTACAACGATACCAAAATTGTTATATTTTTTTTAGGTTTTTACACTTTTTTGCAATAAAACCCCCTTTTTTTGGAAATCTTTTTTTTTTTCTCTATAGCTGCATTCAAAGTCCTGTAACCTTTTTTTTTTTTTATGTACGGAGCTCTATGAGGGCTTATTTTTTGCGAGACGAGCTGTAGTTTTTATTGGTACCATTTTGGTGAATGTACGGCTTTTTTGATCACTTTTATTGCACTTTTTTTTAGCTTTTTTTTTACGCTTTTTGTCGTACAAAATGAAAAGTGTGTTCAACTTTTTGTACACGTCGTTACGGACGCGTCAATACCAAATATGTGGGGTTTTCATTTTTTCCCCTTTTTTTATGCTAATATTAGAAAAAGCATAAAAAAGGGGGTTTTTTTACATTTTTTTTAACATTTTTCTTTTTTTTACATTTTTCTTTTCTTTTTTTTACACTATTTGAGTCCCTCTGAGGGACTTGCAGCAGTATGCCTATGATCGCTGTGATAAGGCATGGCAGAGCTACTGCTCTCCCATGGCTTATCGCCTATACAGCGATTATAGGCACAGGCAATACAGGACACCAGTGTCTGGCGTCCTGTTGCCATGGCGACAGGCCGGGCTCTCGCGATGATATCGCGAAAGCCGGCCGGAGACACAGAGGGATCGCGATCCCTCTGTGAACTCTTTCCCTGCCGCGATCTACATAGATCGCGGCAGGGAAGGGGTTAACAGCGGGGCGGCGCATCTCTGATGCCCCCCCGCTGTTGCAGCGGGACGCCGGCTGTGAGTGACAGCCGACTCCCGCTGCGGGATAGCGCGGGATCTTATGTGATCCTGCGCTATCCCCAGGACGTACCGGTACGTCCTGTTGCGGGAAGTACCAGGCTCCCAGGACGTAACGGTACGTCCTGGAGCGGGAAGGGGTTAATCCTCTAGCGCATACCTGGGTAATTGAGCATAATGCATTATATATGCAAAATGGCAAACACTGGCCTTTGACTCCTACAGAGAGACCATTATATCGCAGTGCCAGTAAATACTGGTATGCTGCATGAATGAACATTTCTGGAGTATCTGTCCTTTGAACTCTGTTGTGCCACTTCTCTTAATTCCTCCTGTAAATGAGTCCATTGACTACCAGGTATGATTTACTTTGGGTTGTATCCCTGCAGTCTGACATTGTCAGCACTGACTGGACTGTTGGAGAATATGTATGTACGCCCCTATTTACATGGACAATGGGAACACCCAGCTGTGAATTTACTCATACATTTCCAGAAGGAGTAATAGAGAAACAGCACTTATTAAATATTTTTCATTTTTCTAATCTTTTATTTTCTGATTGTAGATTTCTTAATTCTGTTTTCTGACTATATTATGGGCGGCCACCTGTCTGATCTGCAGTTAGCAGAATTTAGTGATCTGATTTACAGCAGCCCCATGGGCCATTCATACGCAATCAACAAGAGCTGACCCATTGACTTCTATAGAAAACTGTTCCAGGCATGCTTATTGTGAATGGTGGATTCTGTGTTCTCTACATGTGGGTGTTACCTTTCAATGTAATCCTGTCTGTGACGATAATAAATCACTGCTGAAAAGGTTTTTCTACAGAACAGGAAGTTCGGCCTATTAGGCTTAGTCATCGGTGTGAAAACTGTAGTATTTTTATTTTTTTAGTCCAGCTAGGAACAGCAACAATTTAAAAACAAAATCACCAAAGAGTCTTAAAATGTATAGCCTAAAAACTTGATTTATACAATGGCCACTCTCACACAGGCGTTTTTTGCAGCATTAAGCCCCCGTGCTAAACGACCCCCATGACTTTAATGTGGCTTCTCAGACGAGCGTTTGAGCATGGTGTGTCTAACGCCGTGCTTTTCGAACACTGTCTGCTCTATTTTAGTGCGTTAGGCGTTTTGTTTTTTTGCTTTTTATGAATGCACCTCATTACCCAATGTGATGATGGGGTGCGTCTAAAAACACTGCCTAACGTGATCGATAATGCTGTAAAACGCTGTATTTTTACAGGCGCCAGTGTGAAAGCAGCCTAAAGGGCCACCACATCCCTGCTGATATGCATTTATCACAATTCCCCCACTCTTAACTTCTTTCCTGTGTGTGATAAGCGTTGTCTTGCTATTGGTCAGCAATCCCGTCCCCAGAGCTGAAGAGAAATAAAGCCGTCTTTGGTTGTTCCTACTGAGCAAGACGACCTTTAGTACTAGAATGTCTGCAGGACGTATCCACGGCAACGTGGAATAAACATTTCTGATGTACCAGGAGAAGGTGATGGTTTATAGAGCTGCAGACACAAAATCCAAAGCAGAACCACATTGCAAACGTTAATAACGTTTGATCATCATTCATTCGCCAACAACTTTATGTAACTAGATTATTAAAGACGCTCCATAATTGTTTTATGGAAACTGCAAGTATTAAGTAAAAGTTACTTCCGTGTTTCCCTGATAATAAGACCTACCACACTTTTCAGGGGGAAGGGGCTTGAAATATAAGCCTTCACCTGAAAATAAGCCCTAGCTAGACTACATGAAAAAACAAAAAGGAATACTCACCTAGTAGATAGCGTTCAGGTCCCTTGTGCTGGGCTGCGGCGCTGCTGCAAGCTGCCGTGTTCTCCTGAACGCCGACAGAGCATTTCTTGCTGGTAGCGGGGCTTGAATACCCCGCCTCCAGCAAGCTAATGTCCTGATTGGTCAATCAAGCGCCGCGTCAGCCACTCAGACAGCGCTCTATTAACCAATCACAGCCATTCATTGAATGGCTGTCACTGTGCCTCTTTTGGGGCAAAATTTTATATAAGACAGTGTCTTATTTTCAGGGAAACACGTTATCCTTTGATCAATAAAAAGCTATTTAAATGCTGACAGGCTCAAAGCGAACGTGTGAGACCCTATACTGTATTATTTACCATCACTTATGTCTCTTCTTTTTCACCCCCTACAGGATTCTGATGATGGTGCTCCTCCTTGCAAAAAGGCTAAAAGTGATAGTTCGCAACAGAACTCTGAGGCTATGTAGACTATCCAACTCGGTTTCTCTTTATTTTATTTGGGGTCTGTTTACTGTAAGGTACATTGGTTATTCCAACAATAGGACAGCCTTACTTAAAACCATCTTTATCTCCTTGATGAGAATAGGACTCTACTTTTTTTTCAACCTACAAAGCAAAAATCCAACAATGCCTGGATATCAGAGGCCAGGACTAGAGAAAAGTGAAATATTTCTGTGAGGAATCAGAATACCAATGACAGTCTTTTGAAGTGGTTGATGTGAACACTCAGGAGGGTCTACGCACTGTTTTCTGTAGTCATTTTTACATTTGTGTTGCTGCTGTATATATATATTTTTCCATTTTGCTATTTAACATGTAAAACTATTTAAAGATGGTACCTGTTCAGTTTAAAGCCACCATGTAAATTTTGCTTTCCGGTTTTGTTTTTGTGCCTTTTTGACCTATTTTTGTTTCCTGTCTAACTGAGCTCTGTGTAAGTGGATGAATCTATTTAGACAAAGACTTAACCAATTCTAAGCCATTTTCACATGTGGAGTGATCGATTCCTCTTGTCTGACTATTCGAAAGCCTTTGACTTTTTGAAAGCGTTCATTCCAGTGTCTTTATCTTTTGACTTCTGTTTTTCTTTTAGCTTGTAGCACACATATTGTTATAATTCTGTTAACATCAATGTCTGCTTTCTGTGTTTCAGGCAGCTAAACTAACTATCAGACTTTTGCTGTAGACTAAAGTTTGTTGTTTTTTTTTTTCCTTTAGTGTAATTTTGTATTTGTTTTATTCTTCCAAGATCAAGTGTTTACTCGGAGCAGTATTGGTATTTCTATGTAATTGGCTGCATATTAGATTCCTACAAAAACTAGTTTATTTAAGTGTAACACTTGACATAATGTAAGTGTTCTAGAAGAATCAGGTGCTAGGCACTAGACAAGAGCTAGTTTGGGTGAATAATGTGATATTTCTACAGCTGCTACCTAATGCAGTGTGTTATGCCATTCCATGAACAGCAGCACTACTCTGTATTTGGCTCATTGGATAATAGTGCAGATGTAGCTCAGTACAGGTGTTCCTTTTGGTATCATGATTTTGTAAGGAGAACGTTCTCGTCTTCACATTACACACTTTCGACAAAGCGCGGTCGTCCTAGAATTGTATTGTGTATGAACTGATGGTATACTGACACAGTGAAAGCTTAATTTATTGTGGATTGACATTTTATGCACTCACTTTTACTTTTTAGCCAATAAACAATTTAATTGAAAACAAAAATCTCGATCTTGACAATTCAGCTATTGTTTTTGGTTCTCATGATGTTAAACGGGAACATCTTATTATGTGACTCCATAGCTGCTAAAAGATGTTTTTGTACTTTTTTTTTTTTTCAGATTTGTTTGTTCTTGTTCCATAAGTGAAAATGGCTTTAAAAAAATGTTTTTATTATAAAAACAGACGCTTCCCATTGCTACAGCTAAGGCGGCTATTTCTGTTTCACCTGGGCTTTTGCATTGAGAATAACCTTTTTGTTCAGGTTTGCAAGTTTTAATAACTCCTACTACATTCCCTATAAAGAGTCATTCATATGGCGACTATGTGTGTTCTCAATCATTCATTGACCATTGAATGCGATCTGACACTGTATTATCTTCCATGAAATATAACTATTAGATGCTGGATTAGAGACTGCCTGACTGCTGGTCAGCCCAAGATTGTTGTATCCTGCATAAACTGAAGCCTTGTGGATCCCTTTATGTGTGCGCGGATACACTGCCCATCCCAGTTCATTCTATAAGTTTGCCTCTTTTCTAATTCATTGATCAGAGCGGATTTGCTGTGGAAACCTGGGGAGCTGTTGAGTTCTGGTTATTATTGGTAATATACCTCGATACTTTACAATAAAATGTACATTTTATAATTACCATGAATTGATTCACTGCAGTGGTTTTGCATCACTAGTACTAAGTTGGTAGTGGCGGTAGACACATTACATTCAGAATGTACATTATTCACTTTGCATGCCTGCAGTCAGTAAGTTTTACACACTTCAGCCTGAACAAAAGTGAATTAAGTTCTAGTGCTCCTTATATTGTTGTAAGAGGGCCGTACTGTGGATTAGAGCATTGGTATTTTTTGTAGGATGTTGCTCTTTTGTCTACTGTAATGCATATAATTTGAGAAGGAGCACTGTAAAATATTTACAATGGCTAATTATCTCTGCATGCGGTCTTCAATGGTGTATTAAGCCATCAAATGAAAAAGTATAAAAATCCCTTTTACGGCCCACGTGTTACCATTTCTTATGGAATCCACAGTGAAATACCTGTTCTAAAGTGGTTTTAAGGAATGTTACATGCATTCTGTAGAAATGAATTCTGGAATATGTATAAGGCCAATGTACACTTCTGTTAAGTCTTTCGTCGGAAGTACACATCGGGAGAATCTCCTGAGACATGTTCCACTAATAAGGTCCCATAGTAAAGCAAAAATGTAGAATATATATGTATTTGCAATGTATACATTTTCCCTGCATACCTTTGTACAGAGTAGCATAGCACAATGCTATTCCATAATGCAAGGTAAAATGTATGCCAATACATGCTGGTTCGCCATATGCCTAACGTATACTCGGTATATGTACAGTCACTGCCCTATGGATACATACAGTGTTCAAGCTTTCTCAGTTTATACACCAAACATAGGGCCAAAACTAAAACAGACGATAGGGAGATATATAATTGTGAGGCTCCATGTAAACAAGTGGGAACCAGTTAGTCATATTCCAATTTAAGTTAAGCTAAGAGTCCTTTTAAACTGAGAAATTTTGGTCCAGTTGATAAGTGCCGATCAGTGAGATTGGTGGCTGTCTACCGGGCCTCTACATGGGTCGATTCAGACCCTAGTAGGGGGTGAACGATTGTTGCTACGATCATTGGTCCCTATGGATAGAGCTGTCATTGGTTGGCTGCACATCTCCTCATTTACAAAGGGAGATGTGTAGCAGATCAGCGATCATTTTCTCGCTCAAATAAGCCGATCAGCTAACGAATTATCAATTTGCTCTTTCGGCTGATCGCTTGCACTTTTACATTGGGCAAAATAATGTTCCTGTGAACGTTCTTGCCTGATTATCGGGCCATGTAAAAAGCCCTTTTCTGTAAACTTGTTTAATTACTTTGAAAGGCCTTAACATGTCAATTTATCAGGAAAACGAACACGTCGGTTTTAAACTTAACCTGTATGAATTATGGTACAAAGAAAATGAATTGTTGCAAAAGAACTTTCTAAAGTTATCAACATGGCGTTAAAGCAAATTCTATACAATTTACTGCATGTGGCGAGCAACTATATTTAGCACTGTGGAAGTCAGAACCAAGTAAATCCGAGAAATTGTGTATAATACGTAAGCAGGCAGGCCTGCAGAAAACACATGTCATTTTATTTTTCCCCCATTTGATATAAAACTGAAGAATACGAATGGCTGGATAACTCTTGTGTAACAGGCTAATGTATGTGTGTAAGGTATGTTGCATACATTTGATTTTTAAAGCCATCAACTTCACGAATCTTGAGTAATCTTTGTTTCTTTGAGAATCTCACCTAAACTGTTGATCTTTCTATATTTTTATTACCATAGAGCATCTCTTCTAATACCAGATTTTAATGATCTGTCTGTACACAGGAAGTACAACATAAATGTCTGTGACCACTGACATCTGTACACTTCTCACAAATGCATCATGTTCTGGACATTTAACTGGTTAACATTCTGCTAACTGTAACACTGTCTCTTTTCTCTATATTTATTTCATTGGTAGTTATGGGTTTGTACAATGTACAACAATTTCTTTTCAAATAAACTGATTACAGAAACTTTTTGTGTCTTCTTTTGAAACAAGCAATTGACTATTTTTAAAGTTTATTGTACTAGTGTACCACTTTTGCCTAGGACCCTTTTAGGGAAAAAATACATTGGGTGCAAAGGAATATATTGCCCTGTAAAGCAGTTTTCACACGGCCGAGAAAATTGTGCGAATATGCACAAGTCTCGCAATAATATGAACCTCATTCTGAAGGGGTCATACACGTGAGCAATTTTATTTATTTATTTTTCTACTGAGCTCACCAACATTCAATATTCCCACAGATGCAAGGTGTTTTTGTATTAAATCCGCCTTGCATTACTTTTGGGGAAGTAGCGATCCTCCGGCACTGCTGACAAGTGTCGAGGAGTGTTTCCCATTGTTTTCAGCGATGCTTCACCAGACCCATTGAAAACTATGGGAGACATAAGGGCAAGCCCAAAGATAGGACGTGCCATGTATTTTTTCCGGCATTGCAAAAGAATACAATAGCCAGATATAACTTTGGACACGACATATAAATGACATTCTGGTGTTTTGGCACAGTGATGGTCCCTCCTTTGATTGTTTCATGGTAACTTGCAATGACAATAACCTCAATATCAAATTTACCTATGAATATAATGAGTCATCTGTCTGATTTCTGGATCTGAACATCTGGTTAGATATGGAGGGCAAAATATAAACAAGTTAATAGTAGATGGTTCTATACAATAAAATTTAAATACATTGGAATAGTTGGTACCCATCAGCACTTAAGAGACATAACGATGGGCCAATATCTTGGAGCGAGACGAAACTGCTCTGCTCCTTTAAGTCTGAATGTGTGACCCTACAGCAGACATTTAGCTAACTCAGCTATTCCCCTTCTTGTTTATAGAAAGCATATGATAAGGCTCAAAACGGAACAAAATACTTTGTTTCAAAAGACATACAAAACATTAAAAAGATCAGATGCTTTGGAACATATGATGGGTACACAAATCAAATTTACAAGATATTCAACAAATACTGGCCAATGCTGAAATCCGATCCTCATCTAGTCGAATTTATTTCAAATTGCATGAATATTACATTTAGACGAGGGCAGAATCTTAAGAACATTTCAGTCCATAGCCACTTTACTTCGCCCTCAATAAACAGTCTCCCTAGCTCACCTATTCCTCCTTTAGTCTGCCATCCATGTGGTAACTATACATTTTGCTCAGTAGTTATGAATAATACACAGAACAACCTAAAACTTTTACATTTTATTAAATACAATTAAAACTGGGGTTTGAAACCAAAATGAAGACAAATAACATGTAGCGTATTGTAGAGACACTATGAGGTCGGGCGTCTTAATCATAGTTGTGTAACAAGTATGCCCTCACTTGGTATCAAGGGTAGGCCATGCAAACAATACAGGTCCTTAGATTTGTGCAAGCGAAGTACAGACCTCCAGGTTAGAAGGAGAGTTTGTGGCACAAAACTATTCTTAAGAGTCCTTACAAAGGGAGAAAAAAATATCAAGGAGGTCCAGATATACAGTAACCTCAATAGTGTTAGTGAAAAAAATATAGTAACGAGATTTGTCGAGACCGAACTCCAAAGAGCAAGGGCAGCCCACAGATATAACATGGAGGTTCATGTAGGTCAATTCTAATCAAATAATGCTCAACATGAACTCCTATTATCAACTACATCCAGCAGAAAATAACCACCTAATCCCAGACCAGCACTGACCCTAGTCATTACTACATCTAGCTCCTGTTCACTCTCTGTACTCAGACCAAAGACAGAGGAAGAAGTCTCCAGATTGCTTTCCTCTGCGCGCTTTATCACCTGCACTAGCGACCTTCTCCCTTCACACCTCCTCCGGACCCTCTCCCTGGTGGTCATTTCCCACCTCACCACCATATGGAACCTCTCTCTGGCATTTTCCCCTCCTCATTTAAGCATGCTATTAATTCTCCAATGCTAAAGAAACTGACTCTTGACTCGACCAATGCTGCCAACTACCAACCCATCTCAAATCTCACCTTCATCTCCAAACTATCAGAACGTCTGGTTTACTTCCGCCTTATAAGCCATCTATCAGAAAACTCTCTTCTTGACCCCCTACAATCCGGCTTCAACCCTCTACACTCGACAGAAACCGCTCTTACAAAAGTGTCAAATTACCTCCTGATGGCCAAATCGAGGGGCAACTACTCCTTACTGACCCTCCCCCCTCCTCGACCTCTTTCCAGCATTTGACACTGTTGACCACAAACTTCTACTCAGTATGCTTCGCTCCATTGGCCTAAAGGACACTGCTTTTTTTCTGATTCTCCTCCTACCTATCTGACCTATCATTCAACGTATCCTTTGCAGGCTCTACCTCCCCTCCTCTTTCCCTGGCTGTTGGGGTCCCCCAGGGCTTGGCCCTCTCCATCTACACAGCCCCTATTGGACAAACCCTTCTGACATTTGGCTTTCAGTACCATCTCTATGCTGACGACACCCCGTTATACACCTCTTCCCGTGACCTCACAGCACCATCCCTTCAGAACACCACTGACTGTCTGTCCGCTGTCTCTAACACTATGTCTTCTCTCTACCTAAAATTGAACCTCTCAAAAACTGACCATGTTTCCACCCTCTGCTAACCGACCTCATACCTGACCTCTCCATCTCAGTGTGCAGCACCACCATAACTCCCATACAGCATGCTTGCTTATTGGGGTTATATTCGACTCTGATCTCTCCTTTACCCCCTTCATCCAATCTCTCACCCAAACATGTCAGCTGCACCTCAAAAACCTTGTAAGAATCCGCCCTTTTCTTACCGTAGACACGCTAAAAACGCTTATTGTTGCCCTCATCCACTCTCTGCTCGATTATTACAACTCGCTGCTGATCAGCCTTCTCTGTGACACTCTCCCCTCTCCAATTCATCTTTCTGTCCAGTCGCTGCCTGTCAAACACAGAATTCAATTTAAACTCATTACCTTCATCCATAAAGCTCTCCATAGCACCACGTTGCCCTGCATTGCCTTCCTCATCTCAATCCACAACCCAGTCTGCGGCCTCCGCTCTGCTAACTAAATCAGACTGCCCCTTTAATCCGAACCTCTCATTCCCACCTCCAAGACTTCGCAAGAGCAGCACCAGTCTTCTGGAATGCACTACCCCAAAGTATCCGGGCAATCCCTGACTCGCACAACTTCAGGCTTGCTCTGAAAACGCACCTCTTCAGGGTGGCATACCATATCTCCTAAACCAAACTCCTCAGTACTCCGCCTGATAACCTGCTCCCTGTCCTACTGACTGCAATCTCTGTAGCTGCAATCAACCACTGCCTGTAGTCATACTGATTCAGCCATCACACAGCTTAAATCTGACCACTGTCTGTGTGTATAGCACCCCTCACTCTCCACCTCGCCATACTGTGCACAGCTCCAGCTCCTTTACCTTCTCTATCACCCCATTATCTGTAGTATGTAAGCTCAGTGGAGCAGGACCCTCACCCCTACTGTTTCCATTAATTGATTACTTCATGTAACCGTGGTTTTTGTATTTTTTGGTTTTTTGTATTTGTAGTCCCAGTTTTGTAAGCGCTGAGGAATATGTTGGCGCTATATAAATAAAAATTATCCTTTTAGCTGCCACTGTGCTTACACAGTCGCCTGTCTCAAAGCACCAATCCTCCATGGGGGCGTACCAAACGCAGATATATGTCCCTGTATCACCTAAACCATGTTTAAGAAAGACACAGTATTAATAGCTGAAATGTGTGTAGTGTAGCAAAGCAGCACACAGTTGTTAGAATAGTGCTTAGGTTCCATTCACACAAAAGGAAATCAAACAGATGCCCAGTCAAAGAACCCCAAAGCATTTCTCTGGCGAACCGCAGCCAGATCATCAGGGGCAAGTTACAAGCGCCAACCACTACACAGCGGTTGACGCAGAAACTTCTGCTGCTTCCGGTCCAACCTCTGTTATTGCGGTGCTGACAACATGCGCCCGTTCAGCTGATCGGTTGAGGTCACAAGCAACGTACCCCAGCAGATCAACTATTGATCATCTATCCTGAGGATATGCATCAATAATCTCCCTGGAAAACCCTTTTATAGCACCTCCACTCACACAAAAAATATATGATATGAAGTGGAGCGAAGGTGAAAGGGTTATGCCCCCTGTCCACGGGTGAGGCGGAATATAGCTAGTGATATTCTGCCACCCGGGAGCAGGAGAGAGAACTGACAGTTCTCTGCAGTGAGCCTATCTGACAGACAGGAGAACTGCGGATTTGAGTCCCACAAGTGGAGAATCGATATGATTCTCCGCTCATGGACAGGGGGCTGCGCTTTCCATAGCAACACTATGGAAAGCGTTCACTGCGTTACTCGCGGACGGATTATCGCTGCGAGTAACGCAATGCAAGATCGCCCGTGGAAAGGACCCCTTAACGAGAGCCGACTCATTATGAATGCCTCCCATTTCTTGAACCCACTTGATGATAAAATCTATGAGATCAGGAAATTTATCAACTGTAGGAGTAGGGCAGTAATATATGTGGTGGTCTGTCCTTGCCCCAAGGTTTATATGGGCAAAACAATTCAAAAATTTAGGAAGAGCATTAGTAAGTACCAGAGTACTATTCACACTAATGCAGATGCACCCATTGCCAGACATATGAATACCATCCATGGAAGTAAAATTCATATGCTTAAATTTTGGGGCTGACACAACTTTCTCTCTCGGCCCTCGTCAAGGGAACTTGGATGCTGTTAAAGGAAGAGTGAAGATGGATTTTCCTTCTAAAAAGTGGCGCACCAGAGGGATTAAATTACAGCACTTCATTTGCAGTTTTTCTGTAAACGATACCTATAATAAATTGATTTTCTATATAAGGGGTAGGTCACTATTATTATATTCCACTTAATTTTGCCTGTTCTTCACACATTTCTATTTTGCACTGCTGTCAGCATGAGTTAACTTACTTTTAATTACATGTGATCCTTTTCTGATGAATTATAATTACCTATTAAATAAAATAAGAAATTGTACTGTGTGTGTACAAATCCATGTTTCACCTTTTCTTCCCCACACAGATATGGGGAGACCATGCATGTGGTTTGAATTGGGGACAACAGTGCTGCTAATTCACTCTTTTCAAGAAGATGAAATCCCCTTTGGGACCCATGTAGTTGTGCAACCTCCAGAATAGCAGACTTTTCCCCCCATCGGCATTATTTAGGCTTGCATTGCAAGTGTTAAAACATTGCACATGTGAATGGAGCCATTGGAAGCCATTGGCGTCATAATTTAGCGATTTCTCGCAGCCTTGCAGCGCTGGGAAATCGTACGGTTTCATCACCAGTGTTAAGGCACCCTGAGTAGGGAGTGCTGGCATCCCCTAGGTCCGCAGCTGGCTATAGAGCTTTCACCAATGGGCCTGACTAATTACATGCAGCCTGGTACTTTATAGGGAGGGCAGTTTTGGCTCCTTATACTTGTCCTTATTGATCTGTGCAGGTAAATATTTGTCGCACCCGTCCATACTGTCAACAGCGGTTGATATGGAATTTTAAAATTTACACAGTGGGACTTTTTTTTAGTATATAATAATAAAAGTTATATTTTAAGTTCGCACTTTAAGGTTTATTGCCTCTGGCATAAGGTATCATACTGGGTTGGTATTGCAGGCACAGCTCTTACTGAATTTAATGGGAGCTTTGTCCGCAATATTATCCTGGATTACTGCGCTAAGGTCAGCACAATGCACTTCCTCCACTTTACATAGTGCCAGCAGCTCTGGCAATCAGCTAAGCAGCGGAATCCTGACAATCATCAATAGAAAGAAAAAAAAAGTCCCAGACACTCCCTTTAATGCTTTTGGCAGTAGACTTTAAGCCAAACATAATTCTCTATATAATACCTCTTGCTCTTTCTAGGCAGTTTATCTCTTGCATAAGGTTAGAGAGAGGAATGCAGACTGATTTCACTGACATATTAGCAAAATGTCTTCTATCTGACTTGCAAGTTGGTGAAAGAAAATAATTAACATGTATAGCTAAAATGGTAAACAAAAAAATGGAGCTTCTTAAACAAAAAATGATGGTCCATAGATATACTACAGTTCGGTACAGAGGTTAAGTAGGCAATGAACAAATTTGTGCTTATGTGATCGCCAATGTGATAACTAGCTAAAATGCAAATCACTTTAATAAGTTTTTGTGCAGTAAAATCACTCTAGGGGTGCATTCAGACGACCGTATATCGGCCGGGTATTCACGCCGGCTGATATACGGCTTCTCTCTCTCTGCAGGGGGAGGAGGCTGGAAGAGCCAGGAGCAGTGTTCTGAGCTCCCGCCCCCTCTCTGCCTTCTCTCCACCCCTCTGCACTATTTTCAATAAGGAGAGGCGGGACAGGGGCGGAGCTAAATCCCTGAACTTAGCCCCGCCTCCTCATTGCAAATAGTGCAGAGGGGCAGAGAGGGGGTGGAGAGGAGGCAGAGAGGGGGTGGGAGCTCAGAACACAGCTCCCGGCTCTTCCAGGCTCCTCCCCCTGCAGAGAGAGATGCCGTATAGTCTGGGTCACATGAAGCGGATTTGCAGCAGAATTTCCCCGCGAGAATTCGCTGTGGCAAATCCGCCCGTGGACGCTAATCCCGGAATTAGCCAGCAATGTGGACGAGATTTGTCAAAAATCACGTCCACACGGGGCAGCAAAGTCGGCGTTGTGGCGCGGATTCCCAGGATGCAGCATGTCCATTTTTTTTTTTCTGCTGTGGCCGCACTCTCCTCTATGGGAGAGCCGGCTGCAACAAAAAAGCATGCAGCGAAGCTAAGTGCCGCGGGTTTTTAAGCTTCACTTTCCTGGCGAAAATCTTGCGATTTTGAAGCTGCGGCAAAACCGCGAGATTTCTGCCGGGAATATGACCCGTGTGACCCCAGCCTAAAGTGTTGGCCATTACAGGTTTCACTAAAAGAGGCAGCCAAAACAAATAAGTGTGTGTGTTTGGGTGGGGGATGTGTGTGGGAATCTTTGCTTGCTGATGTCTCATACTACCCACAGAAATCTATGGAAGGGGGGTTGGAGGGAGATGGAAACAGGGAGACTCACACAGACACTGCTACAGACAATAGTAGTTACTGTCTCTCAGCTACTGAAATCACATCGACAAGACTCAATACTTCTGTATAATGTCTTGCACAATGCTGCTGTTTATAAGGTTGTGCAACAGAAACATAGTGAAGAGATCCTGCTCTCCTACGTGTGCAGGATATGAGGAGACATAGTAGCTAGTCTCCTCCCACCAGCTCAAGGAAAACTAACAGATATACAACTATATACAATGAGACAATTAATAAAAAGGATAACATTTATTTGAAATGCATAACAGAAGTAATTGCACTACATCGGTGGCTTCAAAATACTACTATACATACAGGGGCAGTACCAAGTAGTTGGAGGTTATGGGTATAGAAAGAAAACTGTGGACATAAGCTACATGACCTCATATACATCCACTGATTTTATTTACTGTAAGCTATGTCTTTTGTATGGTATTTTATATATACCTGTAATTTCTTTTTTTCCCCCTATGCTTTCCTATGCCTTTTTCAGATGTATGTCTTATCCACATGATATGCTGTAAGCGTTCATTTCTAAAGCCCCTCCCAGTAGTAGCAACTACAGGAATTAAATGATCCGCATAAAGGCCCATTTAAACACACAACGCTTATCGCTCAAAATTTGCTCAAAAGCAGTCTTTTGAGCAATAATCATTGTGTGTAACTGCACTGACATCGTGCAGTTTTCATTATGCCATCACTCATCGTTGTCTTTCAGCGTGCTGAAAGACGACGATGAGCCTTATCAGGGATTCACAGTGGGATACAGCTGATACTATTGTTTTAGCTCTATTCCGCTCCCTGGTGACAGCTGGGTATGAAGAACAGAGCGGTCCAGCTCTGTTCTCCATACCCGACACGGAGCACTCGGCTGTACAACAGCCAGGCGCTCTGTGCAAAAAACATCTGGATGCAGAAGACAAACGGGGACACCCCGCTTGTCTTCTGCATCCTCCGCTCCGAGCGCTCGGCTGTATAACAGCCAGGCGCTTGGAGCGGGGAACAGCTGGATGCAGAAGACAAGCAGGGACACCCCGATTGTCTCCTGCATTTTCCGCTGGCAGCACAAGGTGATCGCTCATCTTGCGCTGTAAATGACACAACGATTATCATTCAAAAGTCGCTTGAGCGACATATTTTGAGCGATAATCGTTGTGTCTAAATGGGTCTTGAGGTCCACAGGTTTATTTCCATTTCTAAAGTTAATCTGTTTTCCCTTTGTCCTAACAGCAGAACAACCGTGGGGTATTTCTGCCCCTTTGTACTGGTAGGAGAGATGGAATTTTTAATGAAAGTAAATGTAAATGCTAAATTAATTCTGGACTCTTCCTACCCCCAAATACTGTTGGTTAGTTTATATCTGCCCTGTATTAATTATAAAGTAACAAAAAAAATAAGAGAAGCTTGTGCTGCTATTAGAACTAAGGGCAAACAGATTAACATTAAAAATCAACGCTCCCCTTACTTTCTTCAAGCAGCACAAAAGTAATGAATGGGAAAGGAAAAAAAGAATGTGGTCCTGCATATATAATGCTAATAACTTTATTCCTTGATGATTTCACATTTAACATGTTGTGACCACTAGATGGAGCGCTTCCTGCACTAGGAATATTCTTGCAGTGGTTGAACCACAGTATCAAATAGAATTAGAGAGCTTCTGCCTGTACTGCACTATTATAACTAATATAATCTAGCAGCCGATATACAAATGAAGAAGCAATATTATACAATTGTTATAATTTTGATATCAAATTAACCAGTAACTAGGTGCTACATCTGTATCAAATCTATATACCCACAAGAAAACCAGAAGTACAACACAACATATAGATATATTAGAGCACTTTACCATTACATTCATGGACATGAGCCCTAAGTCTCTAAGATTGAGGAGTGACTCAAAGTATCCCCAGAACATTTGAAATCTCTTGGCTGCCCTGGTATTCAGGCAAACCCTGAAAGAATGCAATAAAAAGTAATAAATCCTGCATCAAGTGATCTAGTTTGCTGCCAGCTTCATATTTTTGTAATTGGGTTCTTGCATGATGTTACAAACTATTACAATTGCGGGACCCTATTGTATGTAATCATACCTTCCAACCACAAACAATCACTATTTCCATAAGAGTGCATTCTCACCTGAAAGCGCTTGGAATACGCTGGCGCTATACAAATAACAAGATTTACATCTTGTTACAAAGATGACTAGTTTATCATTAAAACTGACTTCAAAAAATCCCTCCTGTTCTATTTGAACAATGCAGAATTTGGTACTATTCCATTGAGTCCAGTACAGTATTTCTACCAGAACCCCTCTGTATTCTACTGAAGTTGTTTCACATGATCCTCCTTGAATATCACATCCCTGGTATGCCTGCTCTTTGCATTAGAACTGGTACCTTATGCTGCCCCTGAAAGCAATGTTTGTAAGTATCAGACAGGATGGTTTCCTATCTCCGTCGGAGGCTCCCCCGTTCGGGAAACAGGAAAGGGGAATCCCCGTGGCCGAACGGCCCCACCTTAGGATGGAACTGAACAGCACCGAACGAACCCCATAGACTATATTGGGGTCTGTTCGCTTTCTGTGTAGCGCTGCAGGTAGTACTTTTTCTTCCGGTATTTTTTGCCAGATCCTTGCCAGAACCTCCGATCGGAGACTCCAGTGCAGATGTGAAACCATCCTTAGCAGTACAAATAAACGTGTTGCCAGCAGCATAATCCTCACTGCTGGTTCCAGCGAGCCAACTTGATGCAGTCACAAAGTAGCCAGAATCACAGGATCCAATCTGGAAGCAAAAAGAGAGAAAGGCATGCCAGCATATGCGGTGCAAAAAGTACAAAAACTCTTGATTTGTCCATATAAAAACAGGAATGTTTTGGCTATGGGCTGCTTACCTGAAACATTGCTGTTTTTGTACTTTTTGCACCACATATGCCATCACGTCTTTCTTTAGTGAAACCATCCTTATTCACCCCCTCCTTGCGACCACTTCTGATAGAAAAGTAACATATTTGTTTCGTACCTTCAAAATTCACTAGCCTGCTTTTTCTAATTTGCCAGCAATTAAAGGGGTGAGAACTACTGCATATCTGCGCCAATATCGGACTTGTTGCGGATTGCTTCCAATTATGGAAGATCCACAGCAAATCCTCCAACTGGGAACGCACCCTGCAGGCCTCATTCACACAGCAGTATCTGGTCAGTATTTTGCTTGTTTTTCTAAGCTAAAATCAGGTGTAGAATCTACAGAGACAAAAACTAGAAGGCCGGCTTCACACGGTCGTAAGTGTATTTTCGCACACTTATGTGTCTATGTGTATTTTATTACATTTTTGCGCATGCATGCCCTTCATATTTGCTCGTGCAAAAAAAAACATGCAGGCTTTCATTAATTTCAATGTAGAAAAAGTTTAATTAATTTAATATGCAATATTTTTGTGCGCAATACATACGAACATTGAACATACGCACATGTGAACGAACCTATAGAAATCAATTCACTGCATATTGCGCAAGCAAATGATGCACATGTAATATGCAGTGCAAACGCATTTGTGTGAACAAGCCCTAATGCTGGTTTCAGGCGAGCATATTGTAACACGGTTGTAATACGGATCCATATTACGGACATGTTACAGATGGCATTACAGCCACACGTGTTCATTATTTGATCTGTTTTTGCCTCCGTATATTTTATTTTCTACTGGACAAATATGGAAGCAAAAACAGAAGAAAAGAGGTCATGTTACATTAAAAAAAAAACAGCTGCAAAAAATACAGCCATGTGAATAGATACATAGATTTACAATAGCTCTATATTACGGTCTGCAAAAAATGGACCAAATACGGAGCTAAAATCGTCTCATCTCAAAGCAGCCTTAGGGTGCATTCAGACGACCGTATATCGGCCGGCTATTCATGCCCAGCCGATATACGGCGTCTCTCTCTGCAGGGGGAGGAGGCTGGAATAGCCGGGAGCAGTGCTCTGAGCTCTCGCCCCCTCTCTGCCTCCTCTCCACCCCCTCTACGCCCTTCTGCACTATTTGCAATGAGAGGGGGCAGGGCGGGGCTAACTTCTGGGAATTATCTCTGCCCGTCCCACCTCTCCTCATTGAAAATAGTGCAGGGGGGGTGGAGAGGGGGCGGGAGCTCAGAGCGCTGCTCCTGGCTCTTCCAGTCTCCTCCCCCTGCAGAGAGGGATGCCGTATATCGGCCGGCGTGAATACACGGCCGATATACGGTCGTCTGAATGCACCCTTATGGAAAGACTTGTAAGTCTGTGTTTTCGACCCGCTTCTGATCTTGATGCAAAGTATGAGGCCTAAAACTGCATCCTGACCTGATGGTGTGGCCTTACCCTTAGACCCTATTCAGACTGACCATTCTGATCAGAATTTAGAAGAAGTATTTATAAGCCAAGAGCAGGAGCCGGTCCAAAATATAAAAGAGGAGCAAATCTTTCCATTCTGCTTTTTCTCTTTAGGTTCCATTCCTGGTTTTGGCTTCTAAATACTGATGCAAAACACGTCCATCTGAATGGGACAGGATACTAAGCACCCGCCCCCCAATGAATGGAAGGTGTGTGAGTGGCTGGTCATCAGTATTTTGCACCTGTGCTGCCTTCCCATAGAGCATTTTGCCTTTTCTGCTGGGCACTGGTGTCTATACCTACCAATGTATCAGTAAGTACGATGGTTTTTGTGCATTTGATCCATTTTTTTTACACACCAAAAATTAAATAACACAAAAAAGTACGAGAGAAGGAAGCCGAACAATAAGATCCCTGATCCTTGTTTCATCTAAAGCCCCGAGCTTACTTCTTGCTGTGTTGTGATTGTACCATTTGGCACACATACACCAATCTTTTTGTCATGTGGTCAATTACTATGCAGAAAAGCTATGTGTTTTACCATAAAAATGCTGTGGTTTTTGTCATAACTTGGCCACACAGCGCCTACAGGTGAAAGAAGCCATGTGGCAAAACTGTACCAATTCGCTTTAAGAAGGCCGTGCTAGTCAACACAACTACCCTGAAATGACTTGTAACCATTATTAACCCTTTCCAATCCACTGTCTGATGTCTGAAGATATTCTGATTGAAGGCTGTGCAGCTACGATGTCGCAAAACGTCCAGCAGGGTATTCTAACTGTATATTGCTGGCCGCTTTGTTGTCGGGGGACCTCTCCAGCATGTCCCATACAGCAGTACTGGCTTTAGCTGCCAGATGGCGCCATTGTATAATGGCAGAAAGAGCAAGCCCCCTAGGAAAACCTGAATCCAAAATTGGATTGCATTGCAAAGGGTTAATCCTCTACAGATGGTGCATATGCCATTTTATAGAAGTCCTCAAAGTGATTGTTTTTTTTGTTTTTTTTATAGCCATAATGTAGTAAGTCATATATTAGCATATCAGAGGTTGGAGCAATGGCCAAAAGATTGCTGGTTCTGGAAATAAGTGCCTTGGTAAATGGTTACTGACAGAATACTGTGAGAAATCTGAGAGATCCTGACCCCCTAAGAAACTAACACATAAGTAACAATGTCTTCACTTCCTGTTTTCACTTTTGTAAAACTAGCCACCAAAATAGGGCAGAACCCAACCAATATCTCTGTATGTACGGCCTTGTTCACATCTGCGTGTGAGGCTCTGTTTGGAGCCTCAGCTGCAGCTTAGGTGCAAAATCCCAGATAAGAGCGTGCAGCATCCTGTACTAGCTTGTCCGGGGTAATACATGGCGGCATTACAAAAGCCCGATGGAGCCCTTTATAGCCGACGTGAACCATTGGGCGATTTTCACTTCTGCCATGAGAGATCAGTCCCTGTCTGACATTCCGCCATTCTGTTTCCATGACAAAACAGAAAAACGGATTACTATTACACAGTTATGAGCTCTAACCTCTGATTTTCTAATCTGCCATTTTTATGAAATATTTTGGGTGGAAATCCTCTTTACAGTGGCTTTTTACCAGAGTACTGCTTTGGGCTAATTCACACGAGTGCAAATACACAGCATATGAATGAAGTCTAGGAAAGTATATTGATTCTCATTGATCCATTCACATTTGTGTATAATATGTGCGTAAAAAGGAATGCATGTTTTATTTCACAGCGTGTAACGTACATACAGTCCTATTCTCTATGGGTTGCGTATTAAATGCTGTAGGTGAGACAGAGTGGGGATTTAAAAAACAAAAAACTAGCCATACTGTGCATGACAGCGTGCGTGAGATACAATGTCATGTGCAGTGCACAATCACCGCCATATACAGCGTTAGCAGGCTCACACAGCGGTAATACATGCAGCGTCTTGCGCATACGGCTGCGTGAATGAGCCTTTACTCTGAGGGTCCAATAAGCTGTTATTACCAGGACTGCAACTGTGCAATGACAGCTTCAGGCTTCATTCACACGAGTGTATATCGGTTGCTGCCCATCTGATGCATTTGTTTGCAATGCATCAGTTCAGATGGACGTATTCCCGCAGCGTAAAAGCGCCCGGCCAGCCGGCCTTGATGGCACATTTCAGCCAGACTCTTTTATGCCAGCCAGGAAACATAGTTCAGGAGCAATCCTCTGGCCGGAATACTGTGGTGGCTCCCATAGACTCCTATGGTAGCTGCCGCAGAACGGAGGTGGGAGGGAGTTTAGCAGCGTGTCTATTAAGCTGCCACCCCTTTTCCTCCAACTCTCTGCCCCTTGTCTGCTGTTTGCAATGGGAGGGGGCAGGAGCTATTGTGCTAAGCTCCCGCGCCCGCCCATTGCTGGCAGCCGACAAGGGGTGGGGATGGGGCGAGAGCTTAGCACACTAGCTTCCGCCCCCTCACCAGCTCTCGGCAGAGCTAAACTGTCTCCCTCTGCCCGACGGCATTCTGGTCTCGGCGTATATGCGCCGGACCCAGGCTATCTGCACGGGCGCACAAACGGCAGATTTGTGCACCTGTTCATGCGATTTTTTTTTTTTGTTTTTTTTTGTGTCCGTGACAAGTCGGACCGAAAATCACTACGCTCGTGTGAAAGGGCCCTCAGTAGCAGGGAAATGCTATATAACGGCAAACAAATCGGTATTGCTCTCCAAAGGGTTTATTAAGTTGGGGAATAAAAATATTGATAAACTATTAAAATTTCCCAGCTCGCCAACCATGTCCAACGGGCTAGTTTTGGTAAATTTCCCAAAATAGTACATTATATACCACCCCCTTCTTTGCATCCTACGTGGCTGCCAACTGTCTACCACGCCTGCCACCACTGGGTAAACTGCTCCTCGGCTGAAAACTGCTTTATTTCCATGACCTTCAGGGACGTCATTAAAGGAGACTGGCCGACTTTGCACTGGCATATTTGCATACGCAATATGCATTGAATAGAAGCCGTTGATTTCAATGGGTTCATTCACATACATTTCGGTCGCATACAAAAAAACCCCACAGCATGCTCTATTTTCCTGCACATCAGCACACCAAAGGTCCCCATAGAAGTTAATGGGGATGCACAAGTGCACGCACGATATGCTAGATGTGTAAAACATTGCGCAGTGTTTCACACATCTTGAACTCATTAGACTAATTAGGCATTTTAATGTTTTGTCTTTTTCTTTTACGCTCGCAAATGCACATGCCATGTACGCAGAAAAAAAACGCCAAAGCATATGCCAATGTGCACGCAAAAAAAGCACAGTTCATTCTGCAAATACGCGGCGCTTGTGCATGTGCAATGTTGATCTGAGAAACTCAAACTAATGTCACACTTGAAAAACCAATCTTTATCTTTTTTTTTATGTTTATGTAAATACAATGCATTTTGCGAGAAAAAATCACTACTGCACTTGAGATTTTTCACACGACTTAAAGCGTATGTAAATCAGACTTGCATGAAAATGACATGTACATGTGAGCGCTATGTGATCTGTTTCGTTTGATTCTGAAAGGCCCCAGGGCTGCCATCGCAGGATGCCTATGGCGTGGCTTGATAGAATGCCTGTCTTATCACAGTATGATGCCGAAGCATTACATCATACTGCAGGTCAATTTTGTTCGTATCTTGAACTGTTCGCAGGTAGGGGACCATCTGTAGACCCGTCTTTTTGGTTGTTTTTTTTTAATGCTGCATGACCTGTTTCAGACTGTATTTGTATCGTTTTCTATTGTACAGGTCACATACTGATGGCCTACACTTGTAATGTCATCTGTAATATGTCTATTACGGGTTTGTAACAATGTGCTTATGGGAAACTGGCCTGAGGCCGACTGCACACGGACAGATTTGCATTGCGGCATCCGTGGTCGATGTCTGCACCAAATACCGTTTGTTACATCCTATGGAAAACCGCTGCTCCCTACACACTTGTGGAGGAAAAACTGCAGCATGTTCCATTTTTGTGTCTGGGCTTCGCACGGACGGCTGCCATTGAACTCACTGGAAACGGTCCGACCCACGGCCCTTCCGCAATGATATTAGAACATACCACTATAACATATATATAATTTTTTTTTTTGTGCGCACATGTGTTGCGTGGCTCGTGTGAGCAGCACAATGAAAGTGTATGGGAGATTGCTGCTGTGTACTACAAGTGCAAAAACTGCGCGGTAATCTACAATGAGCATACGGTTATGTAAAGCAGGTGTAAGGCTGCTTACGCCGGGGATCTGGTAAGAGCCGCTTTAGCTGCGGTTTGCAGTGTGGCTTTTCCTGCATCCGACTGCCCTGTGTGAATACAGTCTTGTTCTGGACAATGGTGAAGAACAAAGGCTACAATGCAAGTAACTGTGGTTTGTATGGGGGGGGATGCTCGGAATAATTGTTGCAGTCTTATGAGATGCCATAAAGAGCATTATTTATAGCTGTATTATTTGGCAGTGTGTGGAGGTACAAATTCCTAGGTGCATTGTGGGTAGGGGCCCCACTTTTGCCCAGTTCAGGGAACAGAGCAATATCTGCAGCAGTGAAAACCATGTCCCACATCTTGGAAGATCCTTGGCAGTGACAGGCGGTGGACCGGTAGCTCGAGAGCGCCCCCCGCAGCACATGGCGCCCCGCATGAGCCACGTACATGGAACAAAAGAAAGTGGAAGCACCCCCCACATCCCCGACCGCCGCACAACACACCCCGGCGTGACGTCACTGAGTGGGCGTTGTCGGGGGCTGGTCAACTAGTCAGCCAATGCGAACAAATCCCCGCCCATTCTGGAGCCCGGCTGATAGTCATTGGGCGGACGGCGTGTGACGTCACATGGCCCCTCTGAGCCCGGCCTCGCCAGTGACAATAACGCAGCGACAATCGGTTCGGTGCTCGGGAATGTGCCGGTGCTGCGGGCTGGAGGAGGATGATGATGGCTAAGGCGCTGCCCATGCGCTTGGCGCACGGCGCTGTCATGGTGAAACAGGAGCCGGACGATGATTCGGATATAGACGAGCCGAACTTGCTGCTCAAAAAACTGGACAGCACCGAAGCGCAGATCATCCACAGCGGCCACTTCATGGTGTCCTCCCCGCACAGCGAGCACCCGCCCAAGAAAGGCTACGACTTCGACACGGTGAACGAGAAGGCCTGCCAGACGTACAGCTTCGGCAAGACCAGCACATGCCACCTGTCAATAGACGCGTCGCTCACCAAGCTGCTGGAGTGCATGACGCTGGCGTACAGGTACCGCACACATGTACCGCAGTCATCCTGCTGGGGGCGTGCTGACCCCCTTTATTCTCTGCCATAAGCCAGGAGTAGGGGGGCTGTACAGCACTGCTCACATCATGGGGGGCTTATCTCCTGTTCATATAGAGCCATCCTATTCTGTAGCGCAGTACAGGCTGTAACTACTCCCCCGACTCCTATGGCTACAGTCACATAGCGGGGTGCAATACTGGGCCCACAAACTGCCCAATATCGCGCTTGTCAATGCGATATTTATTTTCATGGCGATACAAAGCTTCTTTGATTAAAAATCGCATCGGTTCTGTGACATTGTGATCCTCACAAGTGTTTCCCGTTGACTTCAATAGGAAACCTTGCATCCGGATGCCCATGGCATGACCTGCAAATGCCATGTGATGTCTTTGAAGGTTCCATTGAAAACAATGGGCGATGCGTTCCGCCAGAAGGCACAAAGATGGAACAGGCTGCGACTTATTTTTATTTTTTTTGCTCATGTGAATGAATCCATTCAAAATAATGGATTTTATATCCGTGCTTCGTGTGAATGCGCCCTGCCCAGTATAATCTTGCATGCCTGCGGTAGGGGGTCATTTTTCAGAAACCTAAGACTATGCTCTGCAGACTCTGGTGGATGGGATGCTGTCCTAGCGCAGGAAATAGCGGTGGATCTGGCTGAAGCAGTACATCATGTTGTCAACCCCCCCCCCCCCCCATTGTAGCCGTGCTCAAAGTGCACTATAAATAAGTGGTTTGGGCATTCTTCCATGTCACCCAGGAATTGTTTACTTTACAAACTGACTTCAGACTAGTTCCCCCGTCATCAATTGCAGTCATACAAACTGGGGGTGAAGGGAATGCCTGCTGCGGTCACGGGTAATGCCGTAACACCATTCAAAGATTTTACACAAAATAGATCTAAAACTTGGATGTTATTCCATAATAATACAAAGCAACACTATAGGAGCAAGAGACAAAAACAGAAGCGCTCAAACCTCGTAAGATTCGTCCTATGCTTGCAGTGTTTGTTTTGCTATCCATAAATTGTTCACATGCTGCTGTCGGACCAATTGTTTACAACCAAATGACTTTTGCAAGTTGACAATCTGATGTTTACATACATGTGGTCAGCTCCCACAGGTACTGATAGCAGTCAGGCTTTATAAAAAAAAAAAAAAGTTTGCAGTGGTATGTCAGCTGCCACTGTGCTGCCAGACAATTGTGTATCAGTCATCAGACTTTCTCACAGTTTGTGAGATCACCTTTAGATGTTCTTTTTGTCGCAGTAGTTTGATAAATCTTCCTTGTTGCTTTCACAGTATAAATGACATTCTGCACATTTGAACTCCACCTTGCAGGTCAGTTATTGTTGCGTTCTTCTAGTTTGTGGATCAGATCTCCTCTGCTCTGTTGCTACTGTAAATGTTGCAGATGTGTACAATTCCACTGCAGAAAATCCACAACATTTGTCCCATGTCAATAGACCCATAAAGGGGTATTCCATGCTTTTACAACTGATCATCAATGCTAGGTCATTACTAGTTGATCGGCGGGGATCTGAAACTAGGGATCTTGGCTGGTCACCCGATCTGTCCAGCTTGCTGTCAGTGTAGCCAGCCATAGTCATTGCTGGTCGGGGAAGGAAGTGTCAATGGGAGCGCTGTGCTCTTACACTTCCTGCTCCTCATTATGGATAGAAGCACAGAGTTCTCATTGATTTCAGTGGGAGTGAAGCCATCATGACGCTTCCTTTCCTGACCAGCGATGACAACATCTAGCCTCACTGCACTGACAGCAGGTCAGAGGATCAGCTGATTGGAAAGTGCCAGTATTTAATCCTCTTGGGGTACTTTTACACTGGGTGACTGTCGGGCACAAAGCGTCAGGCGTCCCAAACAACTATCACTCCTGCTCTTTTACACAGCGGCAATAGCTAAATGCAGGCAGAGTGGGCCAGAGATCTCTTCTGGCTGCCCCTCTCCAATCACTGTGAACCGGCAGTCGTTCACAGATGAACTGCCTGTTTATACTGAGCAAGAAGTCGCTGACTAGTCGTGAAACAAAGCAACTAGCGACTTGAGTGATTCCTCGCTCGGTTTGTTCCCATGTTCACACAGGACAACTATTGCCTAAAATCACTTGTTTGAGTGACTCGTCAGCCTATAGTTGGTTCATGTAAAAGTACCCTACGTGTCTTTAACCTTTAAGGATAATCGCACAGCTATTGTCTTGGACCTCTTGAAATGTCGTCATTTTGCCTAAAATGGCAATATGATGGTTAGCACTGGTGTCTTTTCTAGTGGGGCCTTAAATTTCGTCTACAGCCCTTATGCAAATCTGTGTCTCTGTGGTAATACATTACTAACTCCGAGTAGTCTGATCCTACAATCCTAGTCCCTTCTGCATTTATGTCCTACTTCTATTACCGTACATTTGATGGTATAGCAAGACGTTTCTCCAGTGAAGTCTATGGGAATGTTCGAAATGGCTGTTTCCATAACTCCCATAGGCTTTAGGGCAGAGGTCTCCAACAACTGGCTCGGGAGACGCATGTGGCTCACAACCCCTTGCTGTGTGGCTCACCATGAGGCTCCAGTTATGAGCATATGTACTGAAAATCCACATTATTGCAGATCTATCATAACCACCAAGCCGTGCAAATTCAGGTGGCTTAATACTGGTGTTGTATTCCACAATGAAATATGGGAAAACTGGATGCGCCGAGCTTCTCCACATGATAGAGTACAAATATCTTATTTAAGATCTGTATTGTTATATGGATTCCACATGTGAATGAGATTTTATGCCTTTTGGTGGTTGTCAGTTGCAGAACGCTATATTAATAATAGGAAACACATAAAATAATGCCTGACTTCTACTATTGGCTATCTAAAAAGTACAGATGAGCGTGTATCTAACCATTTGACCATAAACAATCAGCGTTTTACAATGGGGCTGCGTCTATAACACTTTGCTTACTTGGGCTGCCTTACTTTTTTTATGGCACATTCACTCTTGTGCCTGTGTCCCTGCTTGATTGTTCAGCTCCATCCTGAACAATGAAAGTACCGGCCCCGCCGGATCTGCCACATGTTGGACCCAAACAGTGCTGGACGTTCTCTGTTGACTAATGGTGTCCATTCAGCTTTTGGCATTCTCCTCATTCTCCTGGATGAAATGGGGCAGCATGCTCCACTACTTAGTCTTGGATTTTATGCCAGATTTGCATCAGATTCTCTAAATGGAGCCTGCAGTGCCAATATAGATATGCTTTTTAGGCAACTGGTATTCCCTAAAGAAAGTTCAACAATTGTACACTGAAAAGTTCAGCATCTTCCTAATATAGTTACTTTCATTTCCTCAGTGTTTTCATGATCTCTGCTTGCTGTCGTTGGATGAGAGCAGTTTTGTTACAATTGTATCCACTTTTTAAGGACAAGGTATCAGTCTAGGCAATGCTCTGTGAGCTAAAAGAGGTTTTTTGCCAAAAATTGATGACCTATGCTCAGGATGGGAGGATAAGTGTCTGGGGGGGTCCAACCCTTGGGACCTCCACCAATCAGGAAACTATTCCTGCCCTTTGGATAGAGGGTAAATTATTACCTCGGCACAATCGGTTTCATATGTTCATACAGTTTCCCTTTAGATTGTTCTCTATATTCTCGTTTTGTGCTTCGTACTGACTAAGAAGAGAAAAACAACTTTTTTTTGTGGTTTTGTATACTTTCCAGTATAACCCAGAGTTGCAGTTTCCTGTGAATAAACCCACAATTATAGGAGTGAAGACGCCATAAAGTTCCCAAACATCCCAAACAACCCAGTTATAGTTCTGTGCTGCAATAAACCTACGGAATGGTGACCACATAGTTATTTGCGCTCAGAATGATCACATTGGAGTAAGCTGTCTAGAAATTGTCCACTCCTGTCTGATGAAGGTACGGTAGAGTTATAGACAAAGCCATATTGGTAGTGTGAATATCTACTGAGATAGAAGTAATTTCCTCTTTCCCCTGATGAGGTCCAATCTTGCTTTTTGGGCTAAACCTATGGGAAATGTAACAGGCCTTGTAATTAAAAACTTATAGCAACATTATTCCACTATAGAGTTGTGTTCTTGAATGTTGGATGGGAGATGACTGCACATAGAAGGTCATAGGTCTTTATTAAAAGCTTTTTTTTTTTTCTTGAACACTCATAAAGTGGGCGCCAATCCTCAAATGTTACTTATTTTTAATGTAAAATGGGTTTCTGATTTTGTGACCCAAGTTGTGTCCCAGCACCATAGGGGGTGGAGGGTATATTATCTGTAGTTCTTCACTGCTGTCCTTCTGATCTACCCCTTCCAGGTTCTGTTTTCAACCATCCAAGATGGTGGAGGCAATCTTCAGACTACCTAGTCCTCACAGTGCATTGGTGGTAGTAGACTACTGATGCACTATACCTGCATTCCAATTGGCCAGAATTGTTCATGTGATCAGCACTGGCCAATTAGTCAGTGGTGTATAGTGTGCATTAGATGGTAAAAAAAATTGCTGTGGCCATCTTGGACAGTCTAAAAAAGGGCCCAGACCTTTATTATCCCCCTCCACCTCTATCTAGTCCCGGAATGGAATTTTTTTTTGGAACTGGAGGGTCGTTTTTAATATACTTGTAGGAGATCTCTTTTTATAATGCATTGCTTCAAATTCGGGCATAGTTAAAAGACTTGAAGAGGTGGAATCCGCACAGAAAATACACAGCATAAATTGACGTGCTGCGGATTCAAAATTCATACCGTATTCCAATTCTGCTGCACCATTTAGGTGATTTTCTTTTTTTTCTTTGGTATCTTTTTCACAAAGCTTGATGCTGTAAAAGCTATGTTATTTCTGCACCTCCGACCTGTGGGAATATACCCTTCAGCTGGTCAGATGCTGCATATTTGTATTAGATCTCCTTGAGCACTCTGTATCTTGCTCGCCTTATCAATCCATTTGTTTGCCTTCCTTGCTGGGAAGGTCGTCTCTCTCCTCTGTAGTGAGAAATAATCTGGCACGCAGTTGTTATTGCGCAATGCTTTGGCTACAGATACTTGATGTAATAACGGAATCTTGGGATGATGAATGATAGGATTGTGTCATTGTTATAATTATGGAGATGGATGAACTCCGGATAGGAAGTGTTTATTAAAATACCTTCACATGTGCCGGAATGGTTGTGTTTTTTTGTTTTTTTTTGTCTATGCATATATCAGTGAACGTTCAATTTCCATTGTCCTGATGTATAAACCTGAATACAGCAGTTACTATTCCTAACAGTTGGGAGGGCAGTGGAAGGCAGGATAGCACTATCCTCCGTAAAGACACTGGATTCTCCAACCCTCCATTACACTGGTTGTGGTAATGGAGGGTTGGAGAATTCCCACTTTGTCTCCTTGGTGTCTATCACAAGATTATCAGGACTCCTAGTTCTTCCCCAGGGAATATACAACACAGCACTCGAGTTTTCTTTAGTCTCTTCTAACCATGTACTATACTATAGATGGCTATTGTAAAACAAGCTTCGAGAAGATCTTATCCTGTCCTTGATTTGTAGTACGGATCCTGCACAGAGCCGTATCGCCCTCGATGGATGCCGTGCATGTTTAGGGTCCACTCCTGGTTTGGGCTTAAAAACATTGGTGCAAAATACTGATCAACCTTTTCTAAGAGCATTACATGGTCAGATTTTTCTGACGTGGATCTGGCAGATCAATTCATGACAGAACTCCAAGGCTGGGCCTTAAAATTTAGTTCTGCCGCGGATTTTCATGATCCACAGAGGATGAAAGAGATTAAAATCTTTTTCTATTGATAACCAACGGGTCATGAATAGATCGGTGGAGACCCACCCCTCAGATCCCCACAATCAGCTGATTCCCACCGCCACTGTCACTGTGGTCAGTGCAGGAAGCAGAAAGCGCTGACCAAAGCGCAATGGCCTGGGTTCGTATTGCGTTAAATTCATTGTGAGATGTGCTGCAGTACCAACCTGGACTGCTGCTGCCGGGTCAGTGTGTTCTGCTTCTTGCGCTGACGAGTGGCCCTGGGAATCGGCTGATCAGCAGGTATCTGATCGGTAGGTCTCCACCAATTATCTATTGGTGACCTGTCTGTCACGAATAGAAAAAAACAACTCCCTGAATACCCATCTAATTCCATATGTGACCGCTCAACATGGTTTCTGCATTAAAAATTGCCACGTGAAGTGTGTTTTGGTTTTGTTTTCCTGCAATGCAGACTTCAAAGTTCATGCTGTATGAACTACAGCATTCTGCAGACTGCTCCAAGTAGTGCAGGCTTGGGCACAGTTCCCATCTTAATGCAGTTTTCAGCATGTGAGACCGCAGCCCACGATGGAAAGCACTGTGAAAGTAGCTTAAGGCCTGGATCACGTGATATGTGCATTTGCGGCAAATCTTCGTGTACTTGCGTGCGCAACAACGTTTTTACTGTACTTTTTGTTCACGCACGTTGTGCGCAAAAGTGTACCATTGAAATGGCCAGTTGGTTCAATGAGTTCAAGATGTGTTCCCTACTCGCAGGAAAAGGGAGCATGCTATTTTTGTTTTCTCTTGACCAAACTGCACATGCAAAATATATGCTTGTGAACAAACCGATTTGAAATCAATAGGTTCCATTTACTGCATATTGCATGCATAAAATTTGTCAATGCACAAAATCCTCATGTCAAAAATCTGACGGAAAAACGAGAGTCTCCGCGTCAAAAAAGTGATGTCACTTCTTGACATGGCAACTTGAATAATCACAATTTTCTGCAGTGGAATTCTGCATGTGGATTTTGCCCACTGACACAGCCAAAAACTGGGGGAGAAAGCTGTGGATTTTGATGCGGTCTTTAGGGTGACTACCCGCTACAGTTTTTTTTTTTCACTGCGAAATTCGCAGGTTTTTTATTTTTTTGTTTTTTTTTTTACTGCAGGGGTCTATGGGACTTGTAATGTTTTGCGCAAAATCACGATTTCGCTGTAAATTGCAATTTCGCACAATCACGATTTTAACATTACAAGTCCCATAGACCCCTGCAGAAAAAAAAAAGCTGCGAATTTCGCAGTGAAAAGAAACTGTAGTGGGTAGTCACCCTTAGATGGAATTCGTGCTGAGAATTCTGCAGTGTGAACATACCCAACTAGTAGTACTCTGTTAGAGTTTAGGCCTCTGTTACATCTGAGTGTTCCTCCTGTCCTGGTGTCTTGTATAGGAATCGGGCTGCTTTAATGTATTCTGTAAATATGCACTGTAAAATTGTATCCTTGTGATCAAACATTGCTGTTTGTTTCTAACAAATGTGATCATCACTATCTCTTAAATGCATAATAAAGGAGCCGCAGGACTCTTATTTGGATGGAAATAGTTTTTTCCCGCCTGATGAGATGGTGTTTTTTTTTGTTTTTTTTCCCGCTCAGAGGGATGACTCCATTATTCGTGATCTGAAATACTTGACCTAAATGGCTTGAATGAATTTATTTATTTTTACCTTATATCTTCACAGCCATATGAATATATGTAGGTATAATAATGTTCGCCATGCTTTTTATTATCCACAGATCCCCATTTCACTGTTTTATTACAATTTCTTACAGGTTTAGTGGCTTGGGAACCTTGTGGAAAATGAGCCTGGAAAATGTGTTTCCATTTGTAATGGAGGAGAGAATAAGCAGGACTTCTGGAACTGGAAATTCCGTCTTTCTTTAAAGTGCCAACAACTGCTGTCTTGTATTAAGCAGCGTGTTGGTTTAGCACAAACAAGCAGCGTGTGCCAGGCATGTCTTCAGGGATTAGTGCTCTGTCACTCCAGCTCTCCTATTAAATAGCTTTTACCATATCTGTGACTGTATAAATCCTCCCCTCAGGGGTGATGCTGTGCTTGGTGCTGCCGGCGGTGGGCTGTCGTCTGGCTGCATTTCCTTCCTTGCTTTCTCGGGTCATCGCCTACCCAGGAAGCCAGTTTTTGCCAAACTACTTTGCTATTTTGTAGATTGCGCAAACTTTTCCATTGCATATGTTTGTTTCTGGGCGCTTGCACAGTAACTGCCTGCAAGAGAAAGAAGTATTTCAAGGAAATCGGCTAGTGAAGTGGATGTTTATTACATGAAACTTGGCTGCACAGAAAGCAGCTGCACGAGCTCACAGCTGGAAGCCTGAGATGTGGAGATTCCTCTCTGCTCATTTTCTCTCTGTTTTAAAATTCCCATGATGCATCAGCATAGCTTCACATGTCCAGCTAGAAGTAATACCGTCTCTGCCTACAGGGAGGACACAGCCGTTACGTTCTGTATTTCCTGTTCATCTAAATAAACTCCATTCTAGACCATAGGTATTTAGTCAGGAGCATGAGCTGTGACCTCTTTCATTATAACTGTGTGACAGGAGCCTCTAATTATCAGCAGTAACTATGATTGGAATTTCTGCCCCACCCTCCATGAAGAGCTTGTTTGGTAGAGTCCATGTAATATCACGGGAATTATGCTGACCTGAAAAACTGACTTCTTGAGAGAACATTCTCAGGTGGTCAGAATGAGATCACATGACCTACCAGAAGAGGAGGAGTCCAGGGGTTCCAGGTAGCATTACCTTGGTTAGTTATTCCTTTCTATCTCGCTTATATACACTGGGGAGCTAGTTAAATAATGAATGAATAAAGAAAAATTTCACCAGAGTTGCCCTTTTTAATAGATGCTTGATGGTGTACTGTCAGCATAACCAAATTAAGGATAATAAAGGAGAACAATTCCTTTTAAAATATTAAATGAGACAAAATACACCCTGTCGGAGTCTTAACGCAAAGCTCCTGGGCCCCAAAGCAAAGTCTGTTACAGGAGCCAATACACATTGTAAATGCAATGCAATTAGTTTAGTTGTATGACATTCTAATCCCATTATCAATATCCATATCAATTGTAAGCCATGATCCATTGTGGGGGTGGGGTGGGGGGTTTGTTCTTGTAAAAGTCTTCTGATTGTGCTGTGTTCATGGTAAGCACTGGGACACCGTTCTACTTAAAAAAAAAAAAAGCATGTTCGGCGGTTTGCTGTGTAGACCATCCGCAGTACAGATAAAGACTTCAGGACAGGTCTGTGCAGATGCCGGCTCGGCACAGGGTCGAATTCTACTGCGGAATCCAACCCAGCCGTGTGCATGCAGCCTTAGACTGAACAATTATTGTTCACTCACTGTTTTTTTAGTTATTTTTTTTCTCCCAAGATAACAAGCCAAAAACTAATATTATTTGGATAAGTTTCATGCAGCGTGACGTCTGAGAGCTCCTGGGTAAACAAGACTTCTAATTTCAATGGTTGTTACCAGGAAAGACCTAGTGATTTTGCGCACATACTTACTCGCTGGGTGGGTCAAGAAAACAGAATTGCGTACAAAAGAAAAGCCAAAATTCCGAAGGGAGAAGTAGATTTTGTAAAACCGTGTAAGGCACTTTATCAGAAGAAACAAATATTAGTAAATATAAGCCCCTAATAAACCGATGTCCGAAGTTCTACTTGTCTCTCTGCTTCTCAAAGATAACTTGAAACCTTGGTAAAGTAATCGGTAACACTTTAAACCTCAGTGTACACAAAGCATTACTACAGCTTACATTGCTTCATACTGTTGGTTTGTGGCTGCGAAGAGTTAACCCGAGTGTCCTAAACATTTTACGCACCATTAACAGGTGCTTTGTGTGTATATCACATGGGGCAGACTCAGCATTTTTGTGGTGGAACATAGGACCTATTGCAGTCTGCTGAGTCAGATGTGTAATTGGTTGTGACTGGTGACCTCTTGACTGGCTCTACTTATGCATAATGTACAATTACTGAGGACTCTTGTTTACTCTTACATATTGTTACATCATTTACCCTTTTTTTTTTGGCAATTGGCTGCTCTCTATGGGAGCGCCGGCTGCAACGGAAAAGCATGCGGCCAAGCCACTCCAAAACCCACGGCTTAGTGCCGCGGGGTTTGAAGCTGCACTTTCCCGGTGTAAATCTCGCGGCTTTTCGCTGTAGCACAACCACAAGATTTCCGTCGGGATTCCGCTCTGTGAGAACCCAGCCTTAATGTTTATGTTGAATGCAAAATTCAAACCATAAGCTCCCTCTAGTGGTAGATGCAAAAGTGCTATCTGAAGATCCAGTCCTGTGAAATTCTTTTTAACCGGCTGCACACGACCGGGTTTGAATTGCAGAATCTGCGATCGTCTTCTGCGCGCATGATCTGCGGCATTCCGTAACAATTCAAACCAATGGAACATATGCATATCCGCTCACACGAGCTGACAGCGACTGCGATTTTATGCTCGCGGAGGAAAAATCGCAGCATGGTCCATTTTCTTCTGCACGGACTGCTTCCAATGAGGTCAATGGAAGCCATACAACCCGCAGCCCTTCCGCAATTGACTTTGAAGAAAGGTACAGATTTCATTTTGCTTTTTTAAACTCCTGTTTTTCTAGCACAATTTGTGGCCCGTCTGCAATGTGATTTGCAGACGGGCCACGGGTCGGTTGGTTTTTATTGACTTCAATGAAGCCGTCCGTGTGGGAACCGCAGTAAAATAGAGCATGCTGCGATATTTATTTATCTTTTTTTCCATCCGAGAGCGAAAATCACAATTGGTTTCTGCTCATGTGGATGAAGAATCCTTTTTCCATAGCATGCTATTGAGGCTTATTTTTGTGGAACCCGGAGGCGGACGCTTGTTCTGGATTCTCCAGCAAAAAGCCGCCCGTATGCATGAGGCCTAAGGAGAGAGAGAACACCCCTCCCGGCCTCTTTCTCCTCAGTCATGTGATCTCAGTTTTGCGCAGCTCAGATTTAGGCCGCCTGCACAAGGGCGGAAATCCCGTGGCGGGATTTCCCACGGGATTTCCGCCACTGAAAGCCTGCATAGGAGTGCATTACAATACACACTCCTATGCAAACGACCCGCACAGAAATGTCACTCACCCGGCCGCCGGCTCCGGTCTGCACATGCGCCGGCAGCCGGCACATGAAAGAGTCGGGGCTGCCGGGCACGGGTAAGTACACGCTCCTCCCTGTAGGCGCTCGGGTCGGGTCCCGCGGCGAGAATCCTCGCCACCGGATCCGACCCGCTCGTCTGCAGGCGGCCTTAGTTAGTTTTCTGGTAATTTTCTAGTCAATTTCTCATTCTACATCATGCTGTTACATGGACCCACTCCTCGAAAACTATCTCTCCTGTCAGTTACTGATGATCACACGGTTATAACAGAGATCACAGCTCATCCTAGTGAAGACTGCAGGCCTAAAAGATGACCTACAAAGACTCCATGATGTCTGTTTCTTTTGCTTGTCTGCTATTCTACTTAGCTACACATATTTGTATGTTTTTTTAATTTTCACTATATGGTTTTCAACTTGCACCTAGAAATATGCTAGATTTCACTTTGAATAATCCAGCTGGAGATATTAACCCCTTAGTGACCAAGCCTGTTTGCGCCTTAATGACCAGGCCAAATTTTGCAAATCTGACACGTGTCACTTTAACATGGAAAAACACCAGAAAGGTTTTGCATATCCAAGTGATTCTGACATTGTTTTTTCGCCACATGTTGTACTTCATTCAGGCGGAAAAAAAAGACCGATAGAATTTGTGTTTATTTATTAAAAGCGCCAAAATTGGGAAAAGTTTGAAAAAAACGTAATTTTTTCACATTTCCAACTGCAATATCTCAAATATGTGCAAACATAATATAGAAATTTTTGTTAAGATATATATTTCCGACCGTTTACTTTATTTTGGGTGCACATTGGAAAAACTTTGTTTTTGTTTTTTTTAACCATTTAGGAGACGTACAAATTTAACATTACTTTTCAGCATTTTGAGGAACACTTTGTTTTCCTACACCAAACCAAGATTGGAAAGGCTCATAGGAGTCAAAATGATAGATACCCCCACAAATGACCCCATTTTAAAAACTACACCCCTTAACGTATTCACTGAGGGGTGTTATGAGTATTTTAACCCCACAGTTTTTTTTAGGAGTCAATGCAATTTAGAGGAGAAAAACTAAAATTTCATATTTTTGCAAATATGTCATTTTAAAGACAGGACTTTTTTCTATAGTACACATGAAAATGAGGATTTGCACCCCAGAATGGATACCCCTGTTTGTCCCGTGCTCAGAAACATACCCATTGTGGCCCTAGTATTCTGTCTGGATGCACAATGGGGCCCAAAATGAAAGGAGCAACCGGTGGCTTTCGGAACAGAAATTTTGCTTGAAGGAGATTTAGTCCCCATTGCCCACTTGTAGAGCCATTGAGTGACCAAAACGATGGAGAACCCCCACAAGTGACCCCATTTTGAAAAGTAGACCCCTTAACGAATTTATTTAGGGGTACGATGACTTTTTTGACTTCACAGTTTTTGAATGAATCTAAGCCAAGCAGAAGGAAAAAATTATGATTTTCATTTTTTTGGTAATTCTGTCATTTTAAAAGCAGTTTTTTTGTACAGCACATATATGAATGAAGACTTGCACCCCAAAATGGATACCCCTGTTTGTCCTGTGCTCAGAAACATACCCATTGTGGCCCTAATCTTATGTCTGGATGCACAATGGGGCCCAAAATGAAAGGAGCAACCGGTGGCTTTCGGAACAGAAATTTTGCTTGACGGAGATTTAGTCCCCATTGCCCACTTGTAGAGCCATTGAGTGACAAACGATGGAGAACCCCCACAAGTGACCCCATTTTGAAAAGTAGACCCCTTAACGAATTTATTTAGGGGTACGATGACTTTTTTGACTTCACAGTTTTTGAATGAATCTAAGCCAAGCAGAAGGAAAAAATTATGATTTTCATTTTTTTGGCAATTGTGTCAATTTAAAAACAGGGTTTTTTTGTACAGTGTACATAGGAATGAAGACGTTCACCCCAAAATGGATACCCCTGTTTGTCCCGTGTTCAGAAATATACCCATTGTGGCCCTAATCTACTTAAAGGAAACATGGCTAGGCCTATAATGGAAGGAGCACCCGTTGGATTTCAGGGTACAACGGAATAGATTCTAGGCCCCGTTGCCCACTTGTAGAGCCATTGAGCGTCCAAAACGATAGAGAACCCCCACAAATGACCCCATTTTGAAAACTAGACCCCTTAACGAATTTATCTAGGGGTGTACTGCGTATTTTGACACCAAAGTATTTGAATGAATCTAAGCAAAGCAGAAGGAAAAAATTACGGTTTTCATTTTTTTGGCAATTTTGTCAATTTAAAAACAGGTTTTTTTTGTACAGTGCACATAGGAATGAAGACGTTTACCCCAAAATGGATACCCCCGTTTGTCCCGTGTTCAGAAACATACCCATTGTGGCCCTAATCTACTTACAGGACACATGGCAAGGCCTGTAATGGAGGGAATGCCCGTTGGATTTCAGGGCACAACTGAATAAATTCAAGGCCCCATTGCCCACTTATACGGAAAAAAAATGGAATTCCTAAAAATAATCCCCCCCCCCCCCCCCCCCCCGCCATCCCCATTCTTTGGCATTCCCTAAATATTAGATAAAAGTAATAATATAAACTGCGTTTTATGTCCGAAGACAGGGGTAATTACGGAGGCAGGTTGGGTTAGGCACATGGGGCAATAAAACCGGTATCCCCCCTCCTCTCATACTTTTTGGGGGTCATTTCTTGACCTCAGCGGCAGGTATGGGGTGTAAAAAGTAGCACTCCGTGAGTCTTCGTAAGCTTGATGAGGTGCGGCGGTCTCACACAGAAGGTGCTCAACAAGCTGCTCCTGGAACTGCAGGAAGGCAAGCGTTCCCAAGGCTTCTTGTAAAATATGTATCCCAGGTAGCGGTCTGAGTAACGCCGGGCTCACGGAGTCCCCGCAGCCCAGGATGACAGCTCCATGCTGTCGGCTACCTGCGGGCACCGACAGCATGGAGCTGTCACGTCCAGAGCCCACGGGGCTTTATTCTCTGCAGGAGACGTGTTTTTACGTCCTCAGAGAATAAAGCCCACTTGAGCAGGATGTAAAAAGACTATGGGCTGGTCGTTAAGGGGTTAATTGGATCACCACAAGGGTTCTGTCCTGTTCTTATCTTCAGATATTTCTTGCCAAAACTTACTAACGAGCTTTACAAGATGTATCTCAAGCCTAACACCTGCAGAGAGGAGGACAAGTTGATAAGAAACTGATATGTATTAAACCGCTATATGTGCATATTAACTTTAATTGTATTTGGCATAAAGCCACTCGCTTTGTAAAATCCTATAAAGATTGAGCGTATGGCATAATAAACCAGAATGCGTTACACATAGCATCATGGTCTGTGTGTGTCTGCATCCTCCTGACCGGTCAGTTACCGCTATAATTTGGAGCCCGGCAGCATATCAGGAAACCGTTGAATTTCCCTAACCTCCTCCTGACTGTGTACTTTTGGTACACACACACACCTTCCTCCCTACCTCAGCAGTCGCAGATGGTACAGTCTGTTTGCTAATGTTGGTCTAATGCATCTTGGGATTGATTTGCAGGAGCAGCTCTTTAAAGTGATAATTATACAAGGGATGTGAATCTTTGTATTAGGAGGATGGACACGTCTTTAGGTGTACCTCCGGTAATACAGGAAAACCATTCTGGTCCAGGAGTACCAATAATAGTTCTTCTAAATGACCTGCACTGCAAACTCTGTCTCAAACTCGGCGGCATAAACTGACTGCGGTCTGTGCTGCGCATTGCTCATATCTGTGTACTATGACCGTATCGTTCTTCCCTCTAGGCTCCCAAATCTGGTATTGGAGTGAGCGCTGTAGGACTAACTGGATTCTATAGCGCTGGCTGCCATACTGGATATGGGTGCCTAGAGGACAGCAGGGCACTGGCTTCTAATGCACGAATCATGGCTGATGCATGCTGGCAGAATTGGCAATGCATGTGACTTAGTCCAGCGGCATGCACAATCGTTCTATCTCTTCTCCATATAATTGGAGATCTTGGGAATAAGAAATAATGTTTAACCTTAAACCAGACATGCTTTTAAAAAGTGGACGGTTACTCTGCTACCTGTCTGTATACAATACTCAGGGAACATATGATGCGGGATACAGCAGTGAGCTTTCCTTTGTCCCATTCATGCAATGAACTAAATGTAATTTGCTGCAGCTGAATTTGAGCAGATGTTTCTTTCTGGCTCGTATCCCATCTTTGTTGCTGAGTGATGACCCCCTGTCCGGTCTTAGTAGTCTGATCTAGAAAATGTGAACAGAATTGTCAGTTATATTTTACGAGCATAGAAATGGGGGGGGGGGGTTTGACTTCACCAACCTCTTCTCTCCATTTATTTTTTTTAATTAGGACCCTGCTAAATCCTGATTTATCAGATGAAGGGACAACACACTAGAATCTGGTAGAAAATCTAGTCTGTCCAGATCATTTTATTTATTTTTTCTCGTCATAATCTCCAGTTGCTGTAGCAAACAAAACTACACTTTGTGAACAAGTCCCTGTGTGTGTGTGTGTGTGGGGGGGGGCTCTAATGTATGTTTGCTGGTGGGATTAGCAAGCCTAATTTGTACAAAGTCTCTTCACATATTGTGAGTATTCTGTTTTATGGAAAGTCTTTGTAATGTATAATATCTGTGATATCCATGCCATATCTGCTCTGCTTGGGGATGTAATAGAGAAGAAGCCGGACTTGGTGAGTTTGTGTTTAGCAAGGTGACAGTGTTTTTGGTCCTTTTAAATTGCACTACAGTAGTAAAAAAAATGTTGAGAACCCATTTTAGTTTTTCTATATTGCATACACAGTGGGTCCAGAAAATCTTCAGATCCCTTAACTTTTTTTAACATCTTATGTTGAGGCCCTGTGCAAATTTTAAAAAACGAGTTTTGATTCATTTTTTTTTTCCTCATCATGCTGCACTCATTACTACATTATGATGAAGTGAAAACAACATTGAAAATCTGTGTGTGTGTGTGTGTGTGTGTGTGTGTGTGTGTGTGTGTGTGTGTGTGTGTGTGTGTGTGTGTGTGTGTGTGTGTGTATGTATGTGTGTGTATAATATATATATATATACCCTGCTTTCCCTGAAAATAAGGCAGTGTCTTATATTAATTTTTGCTCAATTTTTTTATTTTTTTTTCATGTACACCTGCCGGGACACTATTTAAATTGACTTTTTAAAATTAACTGTAAGCAGGGCTTAATTTTGGAGTAGAGTTTATTTCAAGTATCCTCAAAAATCCTGGAAATTTATGCTAGGTCTTATTTTCAGTGTAGGCCTCATTCTCAGGGAAACTGTGTGTGTGTGTGTGTTTTATATATATATATATATATATATATATATATATATATATATATATATATATATATATATATATATATATATATATATATATATATATATATATATATATAGTAATGGAAATTATTTGATTGTAAGGTATTATAATAATTATATGAATTTAAACTGCGCAATGAGAGACGCCATTGAAATATACCAGGAGAAGTTACTTCACAAACTAGGGACATATGTCTAGATGAGATAAGAATATCAAGAAGCTTCCACATGTTAGCTGAAGGGGCCCTAGGAATAACAAGATACTAAGGGAGGGGTTGACTCCTCACACTAGGAATAAAAGAATAATGTTCAAATATGTGGATGTGTATATATATGAATATACATGTATGTATATATATATATATATATATATATGTGCATGTGTATGTATATATGAAGGTGCACATGTATGTATGTGTGCCTATATGTATGTAAATGTGGGTATATAAGTAATATTTAATATTACGCCACAGAGTCATGAAAAGGACTACACAAAATGGCCGACCACATGCTTTGCTAAAGTACAGGGAATACATGTGTGTTGATAAGATAAGAACTTCGAGCTACTTGGGCCCCTCAGCACTCCATCAAGAGGTTATTCACTGCTGACTTGGAAGATTCTGGAAGGTATGCAAATGAAGGGTTAAGTTGACCTATGACAAATGTTGGATTGGAAACTAACCAATAAACTGCTTAGTTAATTGTCCAATGATCTTGCGACACCCCAATGTAAGGGGGCTATAAATAAAGATGCCCGACATCGATTTGTTGGGAATTCTTTGATGAATCCATAACTGTGTGGGCTCTGTCATTTAATTCCTCCATCATATGGCGTACTGAACTCTAGGTGTGAGCAGCCCTACTGCACGGGTCACCTCGACTTCAGTCGCAGGGTACACTCTGCTGTCCCTCAGCAGGCTATCGCTGTAGCATGGGTCATATGACGTCATTCACAAGGTACACTCCGCTTTCCCTAGACGGCTATATATATTTTTGCCGCGACATATATATATATATATATATATATTACACTTTGCATCTTTAGGCATCTTGCTATGACACTTGAGATTTCGTTCTGGGGCCTCCCATTTCTCTTGATCATCTTTTGAGATGTTTCTGCACGTTGATTGAGTCACCTGCAGTAAATTTACTTGATTGGACATAATTTAAACACCCCTCTGCCTATATAAGGTCTTGCAGCTCGTAATTCATATCAGAACTAAAACAAAGCCATGAGAGAGAAATAACGGACTGTAGAGGTCAGCGATAGGATTGTGTGGAGGCACTGAAAGTTGCCAACGGCACAGTGGCTTCCATAATAAGAGCTAGAGCTGTCCGACCCACCAATCTCAGTAATTGGTAGAAAATGGGCTTGGTAAGAGAGGTGACCCAAGAACCCAATGGTCACTCTGGCTAAGCTTCAAAGACCCCGTGTGCAGAAGGGAGAAACTTTCAGAAGGTCAGCCATCGCTGCAGCCCTCCACCAATCTGGGCTATATGGCAGTGACCTTTTTTATTTTTTTTTATTTTGTTCAAGACCACAACCTAATGCACTCCTTGTATAGTGTTTATTGCAGTAAATGGCTGCTCTCTGGAGTGTTTGGTCCTTCAGGGGTAGAGCTATATAAAGGATATGATAACACTGCACTCAATCTTACAGCTATTATGCAACATCATAGTTATAGGAAATGATAGCATTATTCTATTATTTCCTTATTCTAGCCTCCTTTTGTGATCCTGATTTATGTAGATGCCTTAGGATGCAGGCTCTGGGGTATGTCTTCTGACTTTCTACCTGGATGATCGTCACCCTGGGATGCCCCGTGGGTGCAGTGAAATCTTGGCAGTGGTTGTCACTGCTGAGTGACAAGTAATTGTTTCATGAAGTGTTCACACTGGAGGCGCACTGTGATCTCTATGAGGCCACTTGAGCATTCATCAGTACTTGTGAAAGCGTTCAGCCCAGTTCTATCCCCTAGTGACAGTCAGTACAATTACTAGATTCTCCATGTAACAAAGTGTAGTTAGTATCGTAATCTCCTATTAAAGTGAGATACACTAATCCATATATTAGTGATTTGGACTAAATATCGGAAATGTTTTATACCTTGGAAATGCTTTGTACAGGGACTTTGTGTGTGTGTGTGTGTGTGTGTGTATATATAATATATGAATATGATTTGGAAACCTAGAAAACTGACAAACTGGTCCATCAAGTCAGCCTTTATATCATTTCCTTTTTATGTATCTGTTAGGATAGATCTATACGTATCCTAGGCATGCTTGAATTCACTTACTGTTTTTTTTCAACGCCGTCTGCTGGAAGTTTGTTCCAAGCATTTCCTATTGGTAAAATATATTTTCTGTCTCTGATGTTGCTTGCAGATCTCAGCAGGTGGCCTGAGCTCTGCAATTGGCTCCATTGTTCTGGCAAGGGCTGCTAAGAGAAAACAATGTTATCTCCTGCTCCCGTGGAGAACACAGTGTGCGGTCTGAACAATGATTTTTAGGCGAGCTTAAAAACCATTGTTTAGACGAAAAGTGCACATTTGTAGCATTTACACGCAGCGATTATCGCTCATATGCCATCGTTTTAACGAATTTTGAGCGATAATTGTTGTGAGGAAATATGCCTTAAGTTTTTTTTTGTCTTTCTTGAGATATTGGCCCCATGAGGTGCGAAGGAGCCAAAAGAAAGAACATTCAATTAATGACCATGTCTTGGGCTGGCCATTCAATGCTGCTACCTGTAGTTGGAAGTTCTCACTGAAATCTGAGGATTATGTGATAAATCTGATGTAGTTTATGTGCAAACCAGGGCATACTGGTTGGCTGATCATATCATGTATACAAGATAATGAAAAGGCAATAAAAGGAACACCAACATTTAGTCCCTATTTCAATGATTACCGACCACAGTTAGTTTTTTTTTTTTTTTTAACACTTCCTCTTTGTGAGAGTTTCTCAAAGGAAAACCTTTTTGCCCCAGTGGTGACATAAGCCTTAAAAAGCTGGGAAACGCTGCCCTAGCTGCTTGCCTATGATGTACGTTAAAGCTTCATCATTGTGCCCTTCTGTGGATATGCCTGCAGTGCTAGAAAGATTAACCATAAGGCTAAGGCCTTTGAGCTGAACTGGTAACTATCAATTTGAAGGTGAACTTTGTAAAATGTGTGATTTGACCTGTTTTAAAACATCACTTGAGGTCCTACTATCCAGCAAGGGCCAATTATTGGTTCTTTTGAGCGCCTCATGTGATCTTGTAGAAACGGTTTGCTTGTTTTTTGTTTTGTACAGAATCTCGGCATTTCCCGATGGGAATTCGCAGGGTTTACCAAATATAGTGGTCAATTTCTATGATCTGAGAGGTGAGTTGGGCTTCTTTTTGTAAATGTAGCATTTTATTGCTTGGCTGAAGTTTTTCTATGTAGTCGGTCAGTTAGTATATGCGCTTTCCCATTTAAAATTAAATACCAAACATCTCTGTAAAGCCCTGGAAATGGCTGTCCCTGGATGGTGCCCATCGGACCTGACAGAGCTTGAGAGGATCTGCAGGGAAGAAGGGCAGAAAATGCCCAAATCCAGGTGTGCAAACATTCTGGCATTATACCCAAGAAGGCTGTAATCACTGCCAAAGTACTGCGTACAGCGTCTGAATACTTAAGTCAATACAAAATGTTTTGGTTTTTTTTGAACATTCTGTCTTCATGTTGTTACTATGAGGTATTGAGTGCCCAATAATGGGGAAAATGTATTTATTTTTAAAATATATATATATATATATATATATATATATATATATATATATATATATATATATATAATAATTTTTATTGCACTGGGCCACAACATAACAAAATGTAAAAAAAGTGAAAGGGTCTGAAGACTTTCCAGGTCCACTTTGTAGAATATATAATATAAAATATTATAATTAACAATGCAGAGAGGAACCGCATAAACTGAACACTTAAACTCTCCCAAATCCATATGGAAGACTCTGCAAAAGGTTGTAGAGAATAACCAGGCTAAGATCTGTTGGACTCCCATACTGGGACAGACGGGTACTGGCCAACCGACCAGACATTATGGTAATTAACAGAAACTTCAGGAAGGAGGAGTATGAGAAGCCATAGAAACAATAGGGCCTGAAAGAAGTTGTAGTAGAGAGAATGTGGAAAGTGAAGGCCAAAGTGGTCCCAGTGGTGGTAGGAGCACTCATAAGCAGGGGGAATGGCTCCGATGTATCCCAGGAACAACATCTGAGCACTCTGCAGAAATGTACTGCAAGGAACAGCTAAGGTTCTGTGCAGAGCCCTCAAACTTCCAGGCCTGTGGCAAGAGACCTGAGGCTGGGGAAAACAAAAACCACCCATATGGGGGAGAAGAGTAATTATCTTTTTTTGCTTCTTGTATATGGCCAACATGCTTACGTTTTCAGTCTCCTGTTCTTAATATATTTTAAGTGCATGGTTGTATTGTTGTATACCTGATTCTCTGAACATTGCCCCAAGACTGAAACTTCTCACTTCTCTACAAGATGGGTGATGAGTTCAGTGTGGGTCCAACCGCTGGCACCCCCACATGGCATAAGAACAGAGGTCCCAGAGTCCCTCATCTGAAAGGTGTGATGGTTGAGCATGCAAACTGCTGCTCCATTCAACTTTGCTTCCCCTTGCTAGTTCCACACAGTACAGCAAACTTCTATCTCTGGCAGTTCCCTAGTGTTGAATGGAGTGGCAGCGGACATTCTTGAATGCTGCTCTATTTAAATCGAGGAATTGGGGATCCTGCTCTTGGGATGGGGATCCCCACCTATCAGACACTAATATCTTTCCTGTGGATAGGTGTTAAGTTTCATAGTTAGGCCAACACCTTTAAAGGGGTTGTCCCGTGAGAGCAAGTGGGGTTAAGCACTTCTGTATGGCCATATTAATGCACTTTGTAATATACATCGTGCATTAATTATGAGCCATACAGAAGTTATTCACTTACCTGCTCCGTTGCTAGCGTCCCCGTCGCCATGGATCCGTCTAATTCTGATGTCGTTTTGCTTTTTTAGACGCGCTTGCGCTGTGTGGTCTTCTCCCTTTCTGCTCGGTCCAGGCACGAGCTGCATTCTGGCCCCGCCCCCTTCTACGCGTCATCACGTAGCTCCGCCCCGTCACGTGTGCCGATTCCAGCCAATCAGGGGGCTGGAATCGGCAATGGAACGCACAGAGCCCATGGTGCACCATGGGAGAAGACCCGCGGTGCACCATGGGAGAAAACCGCAGTGCATCCCTGGGAAAGGTCCGGCGGCCATCTTGGGAGAAGATTTTTTTTAAAGTCCTTATTTCGTCGGATCGGTAAGTAGCAAGCGGCTTAAAAACCGCTTTACTTTGCTATTTTATGCCAGGGGGGTGACAGGGGGAATGGGGTAAGGTAAAATTTTGAGGTTTGCCGCGAGACAACCCCTTTAAGGGCAGTTTTAGGCATCCTGGATTTATTTTCATGCAGCACATGTATTTCCAAAATACTGCTAAATGGTGGTGAAAGGGTGTCTCCCATATTTTTATAATTTTAATATATATATTTTGATTGTGCGGGCTTTTGTTTTTGCTTTATACACACAGCTGTCACAGATGGCACATGATAAGCATGCTCCTAAATCCATCCAGACCGCACCTTAATTTTAAATTAGAAAATTAATCCAAACTCCTAAATAAAGTCAGACCCTAGACCAGACTCCAAAATAACCCAGACCAGATCTAGTACCAGAAGTAAAAAAAAATGCAAACCCAAGATCAGACTTTGGCCCAATGTCCACGGGCGGATTTGATTTGTGAAATCTGCGTTGGGCACTCGCATTTCAAGCTGCCCATAGGGAAGCATGGGCATCCACACCTCAATTAACACATGCGGATTTGATTTTTGGATTCTGCGTGCATAAAACAAAAAATCGCAGCATCCTACGTCTTGGAGTGGATTCCGTGCTGACTGCTCCCATTAAAGTCAATGGAAGCCGTCTGATCCGCGACCTGTCCGCAATTGACATTGTGAACAGGCCAGGGGAAAAGCAGGAGATTTAAAAGAAAAAAAATCTGTACTGCGCATGTCTAGCAGCGAGCCGTGCGGACCATCCGCAGTATAGAAAAGATGGGGCACACGTGGACGCCGCTGCCGGCAAGGTCTGATTCCACTGTGGGCTCCTACATGCAGAATCTGACCCGCCCGTGGACATGAGGCCTTTCTAATATTTTCCACGCTTGCTCCTTTGTCCTCTTTTGCTCCTGATGATTCAGCACACTACTTACTGATACTGGAAGGCATGAGAGCCCAGTGGGGTGGCACCAAGAGCAGAAGAGACTCGCAAAGCAAAATCTAAACAAAGATGTGTTCATCACCGTCTGGTTCTCCTTTTTATAAAGGTGGTGGTTTTAACCATGTAGCGGCCCCTCCCGTTCCTGGTCAGCGCAGCCTGACATTCTGTTATCAGCTTACCATCTCAACCCTTTTAACTACAGTAAAACTGGTTGGCCAATATAGACGCTCTTTAAAACAATTCATTGTATCCAAGCTCATTACACAGGAACCTTTAGTGGCAATTTCTGTAGGTCAGATGTAAATGGGGAATTAAGGCGCAGAAATCATTCAGCAGTAAGTACATTGCTTTATCTTTTCTCTCCACATGTCTGCCCCTTACATACCAGAAAACCACACTATTGCTTATATCTCTTTAAGCAGGCAGAGGGGAGCAATAGAACATGCTGGAACTGTACAGTCATCCTGTTTATACAGGGTATCTCAAGAATGTCCAGTGTAAATCTTATAGTAAGAACTTGTACATTTTATTTTTAAGACCTGTCAGGTTGGAACCCACAAAACATTTGCAGTATAGTAACAAGATCAAATATTGTGTGAATTTTCACTAAAAGTTGATCTGTGACGTCATGTATGCTGCCTCAACTCTGGCAAGTATGTTATAGTGGAAATGGGTACCAAAGGCTGACGGGTGGTGGCTTAATATTTAATGTAGTTAGCCAATCTTTAAAATTGACAGAACATATTTATAGCATGGCCTATACAATTGGGATCATTAGAAAACTGACCTCTAGAACCCACCGAATGTCGGAATGAAGAGGCCAATGGATCTCTATTACAGTAGCCTATATTGTGCTTCGATACCAGACACCAACATATGAACAAAAACACTGTTGTTCTGGCACTGCAATGAGGGAGCCATAGTTCCCCCACTCATCTGTTTGCTGACTGTAGCAGTGAGAACAGCCTAGTAGGTCCTTGTTGAGCTATATTACTTTAAAAGGGATTTTTTTCAGATTTTGTTTTATTTTCCCCATTGGAAAATATGAGCCCAATCAGATGTGTTGCATACAGCCCTGAGAAGCTAAGCACACCCTCTTTAAATTATATGGTCGTTTGCTGTATCGGATCTGCAGCAACAATTGTTTCTCTAATATCATTGATGTCTTTCTTCCTTGGTATTGTGTAAACACATACCTGAATGTTCCAGACCAGCAAAATGCCAAAACGTCTGCTTTTATAGAAGTAATCATACTTGCTGATGATCCGTTAATCAAGGGCCTTTGCTTAGCAGCATCTGACTGCTTAGCCTCTTAATTCCTTTGGAACTTTCTATACTTCAGCAAACTACCTAGCACCAGAAGACTGAAGGCCTCCAGGAATCTTTTCAAATACTTTGCTTGAAAAGATGTCTTCAGATGCTTACACTTGTAATCGTTGCACACATGTATTGTCTCTGTGATGTCTTTCTGTACTTTTAGAAGTAGCAATTATACTGCATCTTGCTTTCCTTTTGCCAAGGACAGAAATCTCTGCCCCGAGTTTGCCTACCAGGCACTTGCTGATACTAAACTGTAGGTCAGAACATGTATAAATATTTACTCTGTAAGAGATGGGTCAATTCTACCCTTACTCCACTATTTTAGATTATGTATAGTGGGTGTCCTGAGCACATTGTATGAGCACTCTCATAATCTGAATTATGGTGGGGACTTTGTTTTCTGAGATTCCTCTCATTGGATATTTTTAGAGCCTAACAGGAGGTTTGAAGAACATGATCCTTAGGGAGAGCTGAATGGAAGATGATACAGTTGGTGTCAATTCCTAAAATTAGATGGCTGCTTCTCCCCGTGTATCCAGAACAGCGTTACTGCTGAAACTTTGGATCTGGAATAAATAGACATATGTCCCGTTTGTGAGTAAATACCAGTCTTCTATTGGCCCTATTTTATATGTATAATATGACTGGCAGGGCCTTTCCTCAGCATCATCAATGATATTTGGAAAGTGAATGCAAATTGTATATGTTGGTACTACTTCTATCCGTGTGGGTTAAACTAGGTTGTGATCCATAACCAGCCATTACAAAGTACCCCCATAGTTATGCCTCCACCCTTCTCCCACTGAGGTACTTCATTGTTTTTCTGCCCCCTTAGTAGATGAGATAAGAAACCATAACTATACCATACACGCTTAGCTAAAGTTGACGAGAATGGATATCCACCAAAACTACTGTTTGTTCGGGGAAACTTATCAGTTGAAATGATCGTTTGTTGTTAAGTCATTGTTTGATAAGTTGGCCCCATTAGACTTTTTCGACAGGCAGTCGGACAAACTATCTTTCATTGAAAGAATATTCCCAGAAAGATCTTTCATCCGTTGCGATGTCACTGAACATGTATGGCCAATTTGAATAACTGTGGCGGCCAATGTGGAGTAAAATGTGTATGGTCACATCTGTTCACCAGAGAGTTATTCAAACCTCCAGCTACTGCTATCTAATATGTGTGTGGCCACCTTTTAATGGTCCTTTTTAGGCAAGCCGAGTGAAGTCCTCGCTAACTTGTTCGCACTTGTGCAGCCCATTTAGACAAACACATGCATTGTTGGCTCATTGACAGGAGAATCTCTCAGTCCTTGCATAAGCAAAAACTGGGACTGAACGATTGCTGTTTTAACGATAAGCGAATGAGTAAACTATTTTTCTGCTTGCATAAAGCGAATGACGAACAATGGGCACACTATTCTTGTTCGTTGTTCAGTCGTTGACTTGCATCTTCAGACCAAATGATTATCCTTCACGTTTGCTCATTTGAATAATAATCATTATGTCTTAAAAACACCTTAAAGGCCCATTTACACGTAACTATTATCGCTCAAAATTCGACCAAAAATGAGCGATAATCAATACATGTAAACTCTGGCATCGTGAACTTTTCATCTGAACAACGATTTTAAAGTGAACTTAAAATCCATCAAAGTATCTCTCAGCAGACCGCATACTGTGTTCTCCGGGGGAGACGGGAGATATTGTATTCTGCCAGAAGCTTCAAAGAGAACAATGCAGCTGGGTGTGTGTAGTCACATGCTGGGCTCTAACAGCTCCTGGAGGCCCATTTACATGCAAGTGCAGATGATAAAGTGTTAATGGACCTTCGTGTCCATTAACACTCTATATGCAAAAAGATCGCTAAAACTTTGTGTGTAAATGGGCCTTAAAACCCTTCTGGCTTCGGGAAAACGAGGTTCTGAGCGATTAAAAACAATAAACTGATAGCAAATGTCTGGGGACTGTGAAGGCTTCAGAACATGCCAACTATCTGAAGGGCATAGGCAGTTAGACTCTTTCCCCTCCAATGATTTCATGGGGGCGAAAAAAAAGTATGAGGAAGTGTGCAAGTTCAGCGTCCAATAACATTGTTCTCAGCTAACTCTAATGAAGGTGTACTGGCACCTGCTAGATATTAGCAGGCTCTGGCTGCTGAGCTTTGTGTATGGCCAGCTGTACTCTTCATATTGAATATTATGACAATCGCATCTGTGGATAAAAACAATTAGAACTTTAATTTAGCCAAAAAATAGGTAATGAAATTTGATATTTCATATCCATTACTTTCCTGTTGGCACAATTTTGAGATGCCTTCATAAATAAATGTCACATGACCCATCTGCCCACAAAATCAACATTCAGGAACCGTTTTTTGGTTTCTGGCATGTGATCTTTGTGACTCTTCTAGTTTCTCATGTCATAGAATATTTACTTTACCTAATGCAAACTGCGACCCGTACAGTACGAATCCACACAATATGACTGGTGTGCTGCTGGGAGATTTGCTTTGAATGACTGACTTCTCAGTTTGTCACCGTAACTTCCTGGTAATTTGTGCTTATTTTGGTAACTATAGCATTAAAACACTTCTATATGAGGCTGCCTGCAATATGAAGTGACCCCTATACAGTACGCATTGCAGCAACTGTTCAGTTTGACCCATCAGATTTCAGTTCTCATACTATGTATATTAAAATGTTATACATTATACATCGAAAATAGAAGTGATTTGGGTGGTTGGTTTGGGTGGATGTGACGTCCTCCCTGTAGTCTGTCCAACTTGGATAAAGGTTAAACTGGATATGCACCTCTTTGAGAGGGGGAGAGAGACAGATTTACTGAGGTTAAGTTTTGTTTAGCGAAGAGCTGACTATAAAGGTTAGACCTGTTAAGTCAATAGCCCTGACATTTTTAGATGTGACTTCTACGATTTTTTTTATTTTTTATTTGCACTTTATACACATTGCATGGATGTCCTTGTAATGTCCCTTTTACAGAACTGGCATTTTGGGCACTGTATAATGCGCTTGGTGTCCAGCCGATAAGGATATTTGGAAGTCTTTTATAATGAGCTGCTGTGTCAGAATTGTTCTTGGCAATGCTTATTGGCCAAGAGCAAATGATGGAGGTCCTTTTTCAGCTTAATGTTTTTGTACAGTAGGCCTTTCACGCTTTTATTTACTTTTTTTAAAGATAGTCTGTCCCCATGAAAAAACGGCCCTGGACTAAAGCTTTCACTTCCCTTTTTAGTAAGGGTGTTTTACACCAATAGATTTCTTCCTGATTATGATTGCTGATCGGTTAAGCCTGGTTTAGACACAACGATTTTGAGTGATAACACAGGTCTGCAAAAAAAACTTTTTTAAAAATTGTTTTGATTTTGTTAAATCATCTTTTATGTAGTTTTTTGCACAGATTTCAAAAATGACATGGGTTTTTTTCTATCACGTAAGGCTTGCCTACAAAATAAAGTTGAAGTATTTGGAAAAAATAAAAAAAACGGAAATTTTTTTATTTGTTTTTATTATTTTAACATGAAGTAAAAGCAAAAAAAAATACCTAGCTAAAATAAGCATAATAGTGATACACATGTGTTGCACACAAGTTATTATAAGTCTTTGTAAAAACGTTGTCTTTTTCCATCAAAGCTTCTTTTGGTACTTTTTCAGCTGTGTTCTTGTGAATTTTCCCTTTTTAACACCCAACAGTAGTCTGCCATCATGTTGACATTCCATCGACCTTGGTACCTGCGCTCCATTTCTTTTAGATCTTGATGGAAACGTTCTCCTTGTTCCTCACTTACAGCCCCAAGATTTTCTGGAAAGTAGTCCAGATGTGAGTGAAGGAAATGGACTTTGACACTCATGTTGCAGCCCAAGATTTTGTAGTTTTGTAACAATTCAGCAACCAAAGTTTTGTAGTTTGGGTCTTTATTTCCAAGAAAGCCTGTTACAACAAGTTTAAATAAATTCCAGGCATTTTTTTTCTTCCATTTCCATTTTAGTGACAAAGATTTCATCTTTTAAAAGTTTTCTTCTGTCAGGCCCAACAAAGACTCCCTCTTTCAGCTTAGCATCTGATAGACCAGGAAACTGTTCACAAAGATACTTGAAACACTCTCCTTCAATGCACTTTGTAATATATATTGTGCATTAAATATTGGCTATACAGAAGTTATATACTCCCCTACAGGGGTCCCCCCCCCTGTGTTGGCGTCCCCGTCTCCCTGGCGCCGGCCAAATCCTTCTCCTTGATTAGATGCGCTTGCGCAGTCTGCCTCTTCTGTCCCATTGAATGGGGCCGCTCCAGCGTGCTCGCGCCGCACAGGTCGTCTGCGCATGGGGTAAGTATATAACTTCTGTATGGCCAATATTTAATGCACGATGTATATTACAAAGTGCATGTATATGGTCATACAGAAGTGTTTAACTTCACTTGATTTTGCGGGACAACCCCTTTAAGGCCCAGTTATCAGGCCATGTAAAAGACACAGATCAGCCTTCGTTAACTGATCCATGGTTTTCAGTAAGCATAAAAATGCTCCCTGATCAACTATGCATCTCCACACATGAATGGGAAGATCCTCATAAGTTGATTTTTGGCCCATGTAAAAGAATATTAAACGAGTGCTTGTCGATTGGCGCTCATTACAACAGGACAAGAATTTGGCTAGTGTAAAAGTACCCTACGGCCACAAGCGCTCTAGATGCAAATTTCTCAGGCAGGGTGTGAGGTATTCTGTAGCTTCCTAATTACAAAACTCTGATGTACGTGCGTAATAAGAATTCAGACTTAGACTCGTGTCCAGTGTGAAGCCTAAAGAGAGTTCTGCCCAGTTACAAGTGGGTGAGTCTCTTTTATTAAAACACATAATACCTGCCCTTTATGGACAGGCGTATAACATAAGACATACATAATGTATATTTATTTTTATTGGTTAAGCTATATGGAAACTCCTCTCTGCCCCCGCCTCCTCAGGCCCGTGTACAAACTAGCCTTTGTCCCCTCAACATGTGCTCCCCCCCCCCCAAAAAAAAACTCTAGAACTCTTTTGTATCATAGTTTTGTGTGTGTGTGTGTGTGTGTGTGTGTGTGTGATATTATATTATATCTCTCTGTGCTCTGTCAACCTACAATATTGGTTCCAGGACAACCATTGTATGTTGGAACATTAACTATGCAAAACTGGTAATTTGATTGCCATTTTGGGGCTTTGGGACCAAAGTAATACAAAATAAAGATTAAGGAAAATAAGTAGACCACTAGTACATATAAAGTCCTTGCATGTAACAGCCAGAAAGAGCTGTTGGTAGCTGTAAATCGCCTTCTATGTAAAGGACTGAAGCTTCTCCAGGGTCCTGCACCAGGAAAATAATCAGTAGACTCCTGCATGTAGCACTTCTTGTTGTTGTTTTTTTTTTTTTTTTCTCTTTTCCAGCCAAAGACTGGGCAGAAAGCGGGCAGACCTCATTATAGCCAGTGGGGTCTGCCTGATACTATTCAGGTTCATCCACAGACAGAACCTTTCGGTCACGGAGATTCCCCTTTTTTCTACTCGCCAACCCGAACAGGAAAGCAGAATCCCCAGCACAAGTGTGAAAACAACCTTACACTTTCCTTATTTTCTTGTATGCATACTTGGTAATTGCCATAGATGTAAAATATCTCAGTTGCAATTAACTGCTTTAACCATGTAAATAGTGACTTAATGTCTCACATGTCATTTTATGAAGGCTTGGTCTTCATTTAACTACTGAAATACCATAGTTCTGTTTGGGGTTTCATCTAAATCTTCTGTTCGGGATTCAGACGGCACCTTGAGCCCGAGTCTATAATACGGTGTGATAAGTACCGGTATGTCACAGCAGTATCAAGACACAGCAGCACTTATTTATTTTTTTTAATGATTCTAGTTGAAAACTTGATTTATTCTGTCTGATCTAACGGTAAATTAATATTTTTATTTGTAGGACAACCCCTTCAATCACTTTGTATGCTGCCATCAGCCTGTAACTGCTTACTACTCCATCCACCCTGACTGCATTCCTGTGTAATGTTTATGGCCTACTTCCTACATTGTTCGAGATGTTTTGAGGTATTAGTCAGGAATGGTAACGTTTCTCCTTAGAGAAAGCACCTAGAAGGTGTGAGAAGATTTATAAGGCCATGCATGCTCCTCTGGGAAATATACAAATGGGAAGATGGAATAATGCCTGCACATCGCCACCTATTGGAAGGCAGCATTGCTGCAGGTCCATGTCAGAACTTTTAACAAGCCTTGTGACAATGATTGGGAATGGTAAGCCAAGGTCAGAATTTTCTCCAAAAGGAGATAACGATGCACAGACAGCTGTTTTGGGGTGATTGCCCCTCATCGGTGTGCAGCAGGTTTCTGGCTTGGCTAGTGTGTGTTATCTAGCTTGCTGGCAGTGTTGAGTTTTTTTGTTTGTTTGTTTGTTTTTAAACTAGTGATTTTGTATAGGGCTAAAACGTTTTTTTAATCATTTTACGGATGGCTGTTCACGGGCGATGCAGTATCCTGCGGCGAAGCTCTGCCGTGGGAGCCACCGCCCAGGAGCAGGAGCCGCCGCCGAATCTCCGCCAGTCAGCCCTATCTAATAGGCTGATCGCGGACAATTGGAGCAATTCGCAGCATGCTGCGAATTGCCCGCCGCGAGTGGAGAATCGCAATGATTCTCCGCTCGTGGACAGGTGCCGACGCTTTCCATAGCAACGCCGGCGAAATCGCTGCCGTAGACAGGGGGCCTACCGCAGCTCCCTGGCACTGGTTACTGCAATATAGCTCATGAGGAAGATGACACATACCACTCATCATGTTGACTTGGTTTGTCCCTTGTGTCTGCATGTTCTTCTTTTCTGGTGGAGTTTGGGCCAATGAGAACAAGGTTGCCACCGAATACTTGTAGTGTTACTAGTTACCACGAAATGGTCTTAAGGAAGAGGAGTCGGCTGTCCATGTGGGCCCAGGCAGGGCCTGACACTGGCAGGATTGCGGTGCTCCGTTCTCTGCTATGGTGTGGTCATTTGGAGGAGGTATTAAGAGCAGAAAGTGGCGGGTGGGTGCAGCTCTGGCTGCATGTGTAGACACAGCGACATGGTGTAACAGCAGCAGTCCCAAAGAGATGCCTTCATTTATGTGGTTTATGGACTGGAAATGTAATTGCCAGACTGGGTCTGGGATTGTTCTGTTTGTTGCAGCATAGAGATTACATGACTGGCATATTTGCCTAGGTGGGGGCATGTGCTAGGTAATTGCGCAGCATGCACATTGGATATTTTTAATGATACTGGTGCACCGTATTGACTTGTATGGGAGTCTGTCCTAGGCATGTGGTCATTTTGCAGGGTGGGTGAGTAGATGGTCACAGCTGATCCCCTATTGTGAATGGTGGATCCTGTGTTATCTATATATACTGTAGGTGTTACCTCTGTGTAATCCTGTCTGTGGTGTTAGTGAGAGAACTGCTGTAAAGCTTTCTCTACAGAACAGGAAGTATAAAGGCCTATTTAGACTCAACGATTCTCGCTCAAAAATCGCTCAGACATCTTTTGAGTGGGAATCGTTGGGCCTAACTGCACGAACATTGTTCAGTTTACGTTAACGAGTCGTTCGTCATTGTCTTTCAGCAAGCTGAAAAAACGATGAGCCTTATCAGTACCACCCGCTGAGTTCTAAGCGGGATACCGCTGATATTGTTTCAGCTGGTATCCCTCTCAGGGAACTCAGCCGCAGTATGAAGAAGACAGCGCTCTGAAAAGACAACAGCTGTATACAGAAGACAGCGCTGCAGCTGTGTTCTGTATACCCTGCTCGGAGAACTCAGCTGTATACCGCGAACACAGCACGAGTATGCAGAAGATAGTGGTCCCACTTGTCTTCTGCATACAGTGTGAGCCTTTATTTACACACTTATGCAAAGTGAACGCTCAAAACTGTCACTCAAACTTCCGTTTGAGCGATCATCTTGCCTATTATGTTCTGTGGTCAATGTGAAAAATGTAAAATTTTAAGATTTTTTTTTTTTTTAAATCTCGATTGTGACTGAAAAATAAGTCAGCAAAAGTTCTCAAAAGCTTCTCAAAAGCTTTGAAATAAATCCCATTTTCTTTGTGTTTTTAAATGTCATTTTCTACTAACTTACCCTGTAAGGACTGTGCTGGAGAGTCATGCTATTTATATTCAGTAACTCTGTTTAATTATAGGATTTATGCCTAAGGGCTCCTTCACACAAGCGTATTTGCACACACAATACACAGAGAATAGAACCCATTGATATTAATGGGCTCATACATATTTCCCATTTTTGCGCACACAAAAAAATAGAATTCGCTCTATTTTGTGCGCATTTCATGCCAAAGTGCCCCATACGCCATTTTGAAGGAGCACTTAAGTGAGCCCCTCTTACAAGCTTGCTATCCATTAATATTCCTGTTTTTTTTTTCCATGGTAATCTTGCCCAGAGTTCTAACACTTGTTATATAATGGTGATGCTATTTGTTCCTTCCCAGGCCCAGAACCTTACATTGGTGCTAACCTTGTCTACCAAAGTCTTTTAGGTAGGGTGCCATGCTGTGGCCATCATGCATCTGTGTAGTAGTTGTGATCTGGAATCCAATACTGGGTCTGCATGGCTCTCAAATGAAATGGTAATTTAAATTTTTTTTTTTTTGCCTAAAACCATAAGGTTATTTAATACTAAAGTCAATTACCACTTCGTTCATTTGAGATCCACACTGAGCTTTTGGACGGGCAGCAGCTTCAGTGAGGGGGACCCTTTAAGATTCATACTGGTCTGTAATGGAATACTGGCTCCTTCTGTATGTTTTGCGCAGTTTAATATCCTCTTCTGCAAAACATGAAAGGTGATTAACAAACCTATTTAATGTGGGTGTATGCCATGTGGTCCTAGTAGTGTATAGGTTGGCTTTTTGAGTGAGGGTGCTCACTGATAAAGTAAACTCTCCATTAAATAAGTTTCACAATTGGTGGCGGGATGGGTCCACAGAGTGTGTGTGGGGCACCTCTCTGCGGGGGTTACCTTTTTGAAGTTACAGGTCCTTTCTGGGTGATGCCGGAAAAATTTTCAGAAGCTGTGATTAGGTCCGACGAGGCGACCTATAAGGAGATGGTTGTGGCCACATGCTTTCATACTTTAGCAGTCCAACAGGACTCCTATCGGTTTACTTCACCTCGCTCCACAACCAAGTACAATCCTCATTGTTTCTTCCCACCCTGGGTTTCCCAGGTCAGCAGTGCGTCTCCTCAGCAGACATTTGGCCGACTTTTACACTGAACAATTACACTAGGCAACACGATTTTTGTGTCTGAGAAAAGTTTTCGTTCCTCTTAACTTTTTGTATAATATAATGGAAAATACCTTTCATTAGGAAAAAAATTAGCTTTTGTTGTCAGGACATCATGTATAAGAATCATGAACCGGCACTATTCATATAATCTAAGCAATGTGACAATCAAAGTTTTGGCTCAATAACTCTTAATAATAATTTGTTTGTTATCCAAATAATGTGAAAATAACACGGATTTGCCAGAGACACAAAAAAATATTTTTTTTTTATTGCCTAGTGCGAAAATTCAAAAAAATCTATCAGACGAGCAAGAATAAACTCAGCCAACAAACGAAAAACCGTTCGCATTTTGTTCATCAGTCATTTTTGGCAAGCATAAAAATAATCGTTGGCTCATTTACTGATCATTTGGTTTAAATACAGATTGTTTGGTCATTCACTTATACAGTGACTGTTTACACAGGCAGACACATCGTTGTCTTGTTCCGACTGATTACTTGAGCAAACTTTAACATTGCTTGTCCAAACGACAAATCTTCAGGTCTGATCGGACCCTCTTTTATAGCAGCTCTTCCTCCACAAGGCCCTCAGCGTTTCTGGGAAACAATGGCAGCCCACAGGCAAATTTTATTTTTTATTTTTCCACTAACCAAATTGCTGCAGCACTCCTCTCACCTCTGTTCGCAGATCCTTTTTTTGCCCCCCTCTCTCACTTAATCTCACGAGACTTTAGCCACCACTTTGCTCTACTGCCACGGTCTAATCAATAATGATGTAGAACAACTTTAAAGAAAGTTACAGCATTAAAATACTGCAAGTAAAATGGCATACCCACTATGTTAATCCATGGGCTCTCCTAACCCTCTTTATTATAACTTTATTATTGGAGGGTCAGTTTTGCCTTTGGAAAGGAGTTTCTTTTTACTTGTGTCGCTTGCATCCATCTGTGTTGTCCTCACCATGTGCAATAATCATTATGTAATACTGAAACTTCAACTGGTGGTGTGATCTGCACTGCAGTTTGTTTACTTGGACTCGAGTACTGTAGGGTATGTTGCGGGTCAAACGGCGAGGCTCAGCTGGGGAGGCAGTTTTCACATTAGTGCTTATAGAATGCACTGTCCATTATCTGACTTCACCAGTCACTGGTTTGGCAATGTAAATGACTGCTTTTGTGCTTTAATTTACTGTTCTCCTGGATCCAGGAAGTTAATGACAGATAAATTCATAATTCACAGCAAGGATTTTAAAACAATTGACCACTGTTAACGCCCATAGAAGGAGAGTGGAACTGACTCAAAAACTGCTGGTCAACAGATGTAAGTTTGTTTGTGACTTTTCAGGTAAGGATGCCCTTCATCAGACTCCTGCAGCTGAGGGCACAAAGAGGCAGAGGTGTAACTTGAAGCTCCTGGGCCACAATGCAAAACCTGTAACAGGGCCCCCAACTATAATGGTTTATTCATAGTACTGGGCTCCCTATAAGGAGAGGAGAGGCGCTTATGGGCCCCCTAAGGTTCCTGGGCCCAGGTGCAACCGCATCCCCTATAGTTACGCCCATGCCCCTCCAGGCCCAGAACAGAATTTTGTCCTGAAACTGGAGGGTCACTTTAACTTTTTGGCTGTTGTAGTGTTAGAATGTGACACTTCCTCTTCCATGTTCCAGCATACGTGTGATCTGTGGTGTTTGTTTTTAATTAGGTGATTATTTTGATCATTTGAGACTATGTACCTCTATATAGCTCCCTTTTGATGTTGCATTTTTACTTATTTTGAGCTGGCTTTGTTTGTGATGAAAGACTGCTGTGTTCTTCCCGATTAAATAGGAGTCAATAGTCAGAGGTCACATGGTGCTTCAAAATGAAGGAGTCAGCGGTTGTGGCTGGTTTACTTTTGCATAAAGTGTAATGCTTATGTAATCTAAAGTCAACATGTAAATCGCTCATTTCCAATGAAAGGATAATCTAATATTTGTTTTAAAACCAAGATTCGGTTGCATTATATTTATTAGATGCCACATAAGAGTTTCAAGACTGCATAGAACGCTATGCACATATCCTAATGGATGCAAAATCACACAATCCAGTTTTGGCCTTTTCTCTTACCTGCCTATGACCCTCCAGTGTACACATTTAACTGTAGGACTTCAAAAAAATAGCGATAAGTTTTTGTTCTGCTATCTGGAGCATTATTGTTGTAGCTGCCAGTGCTGCAGGCAAACAGTATATCATTCAGTGCCATTTTATATACGTTGCTTGCAATACATGGAATATTGCTGGCCTTAGAGGTCATCTTCCTGAATTGCTCCAGTACAACTAAATCGCCTACTATGAAAATACTACTGGTTTTGAAAAAGATGAACCCAACGATGCAAAAGTTTGCGGCATATCCTGGCAATATTCCATCACTTTATAAGATGCAATTGCCACTTCTAAAGAGGGCCTGTTGACTCTCCAGACAAGTCTGTTTCAGTAAATGCTGGCAATACCCTGAGAGTAACAGGTCTGGTTCAGCCTTTTGTAGAACTTTGGTGTGCTGTTCCTGTTATTTCTTCTAGAAAGTCGTGATTAAATTGACAGCTGAGCATGTCTGTCCCCTTTGTCGGCAGGGTATGTTGCTTCCCAATTTGAAATGGTCCATTCCTCTTTAAGTGCTTTCCTAAAGGAGTAGGGATGCACCAAAAGTCGTAGCTGTGGGAACGTTTATCATTCTGGCCCTTTCCAACTTTACTAAGTATTTGAGAGGGCTATCGAAGGGTAGAGACATATGTGACTATTTTTTTTCCATTCCTTCCTTAGTCCTAGAAGTAGTCACACAGCATTTTCAGTATTAGAGGGTTTGTCTCATGAAGACAATTCCTATCCAAATGCCCTGTTATATTGGAATTATACAGTGGGGTCCTCACTCGGGACTCCCCTTTATGAGCCCGAATGGGGAACTGTTCTGGTAGACCTGGACTATCTATGTATTACATCGCCATCAATTTATTTGAATCGCCCCATGTAATACTACATTTTCCATTCTGTGGAAAGAACTGTCTGACTGGCCACAGCAAACTGCCAACTTTGTCAGGGGTGCTGGCAGCCAGCCTGTAACGATCTGCTGATTGCTGCTGTAGCTCCAATCTGAAAGGTGTTCTCTGGCCTGATGGGCCAACCCCTTCATAAGCAAACTTTGAAGACCAGATGAATGAAAGGAACCTGATAGGTTCCCTTTTTAAGAAGCGATAGGTGGACACTTCTCCCGCCCCTGCACTAGACAGCCTAATGGTCTGTTTTTATAGGTTTGCGTTTAGGAGAATTAGCTCTGCTAATTGTAGCATCTTGTTTTTCTACTTGTGAGCCAACCATAGTAGAGGAAGTCTAGTGTATTATACACAAGGCTGAAGCAAGAATTTAATGGATTTCATTTACATGGATGGGGGGTGTTGTAATTTGGGAAGAGTCAAAAAATACTGAAGTGTACTTGTCCCCGTTCGCACATTCATGATTGCTCATCCTGCTGGCTGGGCATTCCCACACTGCATCTGTGCATTGATCGGAGTTATCTGAGGTCTGTCCTCCCACTGAAGGTTCTGTTGTTGGGGGTTACTGTAACAACACTATTATGAATAATGCTTGTTATCTGGCACAGTTTGGCACCAGCGGCCGTCTGTGTTCTCAGTTCTGAGAAACTGTGTCTGGGCTTAAAGCCAAGGTCAGAACAGCCCATGCCCCTATTTACTATATATACTGCAAACGGGGAATTTTTGTGTTGGAATGGAACTCTTTTTCGGTCTTCCAATTTCATATCAATGTACAACGTCTCATTATACAACGATTACACTTTACAACTTTCTTCCATACTTTTTGTTTTAGTTCCACACTACTGTATTTGAGGCCGTGTCCTATCCATGTTAATCCACAGATGGCAAACTGCCCCATTATAGGCCTTTTGAGCCTATACACAGGTGAAAAAACTCATGACCCATCCTACTCCTGTCAATTTTATGCTGCAAATCTGCATACACTCTCATGGCGTGGATGTGCGCGTAATACGGGCTAAGATAGTGCATGCCGTGATTGTTTTGTGAGCATATTCCGCCTGGCTTGTGTGAGCGGCACAATTAATCCCTTAATGATGCGGCCCCTTTTTATTCTCCATTTTCGTTCCCCCCCCCCCCCCCCCTTCAAAAAAATCGTAACTCCTTAATTTATCCATTGACGTCCCTGTATGAGGGCTTGTTTTTTGCGGGACGAGTTGTATTTTTCAATGGTGCTATTTAAAGTACCATATAATGTACTGAAAAACTATAAAAAAAAATTCTAAGTGGAGTAAAATGAAAACAAAACGACATTCTGCCATCTTTCAGTGCATCCTGTTTCTACGGTGCACAAACTGCAACAAAAGCGACATGATAACTTTATTCTATGGGTCAGTACGATTACTACAATACCAAAGACATTTAATTTTTTTCAATTATTTTCTGCGGTCATTTTGTGCGTGCAATAACTTTTTTTTATTTTTCCGTCGACGTAGTTGAGCAAGGGCTCACTTTTTACGGGATGTCCTGTAGTTTCTGATAGTACCAAGTTGGAATGCATACGACTTTTTGATTGCTTTTTCTTGCGTTTTTTCTGCGAGACAGGGTAACTAAAGTGCATTTCTGGCGTTGTTGTTTTTTTTTTGTTTTTTTTTCAGACGACGTTCACCGTGCGTGAAAAATAATGCACTGCTTTGTTAGAACGGACTTTTACGGACGCAGCCATAACAAATAAATATTTTTATTTTATGATTTAGATTTTTTAATAATAGATATGGCAAGGGGGGGGGGGGGGGGATTTTAACCCTTTCCAATCCCATTTGTATCCTGGTTTTCCTAGGGGGCTTACTCTTATTCTGCCGTTATACAACGGCACTATATGCTGGCTAAAGCCAGTACTGCATGAGGTGACACGTTGGATAGGCTCCGACAGCAGAGAGGCTGGCAATATACTGTAAGAGAACCCCCGACGATGTCTTCCAACATTGGAGCTGTACAGCCTTAAATCATAATGTCTTCAGATGTCAGACAGTGGATTGGAAAGGTTTAAACTGTTATAACTTTTTTTTTTTTTTTACTTTAAAGTCCCCCTGGGGGACTACAACCAGCGATGCTTTGATCGCTTCTGCAGTATGATGTAATGCTATAGCTGGCTTGATAGGCAGTCTGGTAAGGCAGCCCTGGGGCCTTTCAGAAGGCCCAGCTGCCATGACACCTGCACGGCTCCCCGATCTCACCGCAGGGAGGGGGGGGGGGGGCGGCGGCGTGCAGGACCCCCAAACACCGTCCGGGAATTTAAATGCCTCTGTCAGAATTGACAGCGGCATTTAAATGGTCAATAACCGTGATCAGCTGATTGCGGCTATTGCCCGCGGGTGTCAGCTGTAATAAACAGCTGACGCCTGCACTGTATGAAGAGAGGTTGCCCCGCAACCTCTCTTCATACATACCCCGCCGCTCCATGATGTACCTATACGTCGTGGTGCGGGAAGGGGTTAAAGTCTATGGGAGATTGCTACTGTGTATTAAGTGTGCAAAATCTGTGCAGGTAAGGGTGCCTGTCCCTCTGAAGCTTTCCATTGCGTTGCTATGGAAAGCGTCGGCCCCCTGTCCACGAGCGGAGAATCACTGCGATTCTCCGCTTGCGGCGGGCAATTCACAGCATGCTGCGAATTGCCCTGATTCTCCGCGGTCAGCTTATTTATCAGATAGGGCTGACCCGCGCGAGATTCGGCTCCCGCAACACCCGTGGACGGGGGCCCTAATACACAGTGAGCATACGGTCATGTGAGCCCGACCTTATTACTTCTAGCTGGGATGTGGATACAGTTGTAACTAGTCTGGATAATTGTACTTGTACTGTATATAACAATTGAGCTTGTTAGTAGGGGGGAAAACCCTTGATGGATTTTTTTCTTTTTTTGTGTGGATCCACGCCATTTGGTATGATTTTTTTTTTTTTTAATGCAAATCTACATTCGATATTCCCCTTTTTCAGTCACGTGATGCAAAAGTCAGTAAAAAAAAAAAGCAGATTATGAAACCAATAGTTTCCTTTCCACCTGCGATGTTTTCACGGATGCGATGTTGAGTGAACAAATATCGCGGCATGCTCTTTTTGCGATGTACGATTTCTAATTTATTTTCCCTACTGAGCCTTCTTTTTATTGCGTTGCAACAAAGTTGTGATGCGATGCAATTTTAACATTAGAAGGTCCTATTGACTTTCGCGACAAATAAAATCGCATATCGCAGGATCTTATTGGGGGCGGCAGCGATGCAAGATTATTCTTTAAAAAAAAAATGCTGACACCCAAAAATCGCGACAACAAAGACGCAATTTTAGCTGCGACTTTTTTTTTTTTTTTTTCCACTTGCGACAAAACTGCTAATGCCCGCGCGAAACTAGTATATAGGGAGAAATTGTCTTGAAGCAGTTTATATTGTGATTCACCAGGTGCAATAGTGCCCACTGAGTTGGGAGCCCAATATGCCGTTAGTTACCTGCATACACTTCTGAACTAGAAAGGGAGGCCTCAGGACCGCATAGTGTCTTTTGGTCAGTTGGGCTGGGACGTGGCATAATGATGTGCAGCGCATGGTTCTAAAATCTGCTCAGCAGGGTGTGCCTTTCAAAAACATGTGCCTTATATTAAATATAGATTCTCTTTTATGTAAGGTTCAGACACAACCCTTTCTGATTCTCAATTCTTATCTTAACCTTTCATGACAAGATTTCAATCCCTCTAACACATGTGCTCACTGTGGTGGTTCTTACTGTAGCGTATATAACCTCTCAAATGAACATTTTTCTTTTATTTCTTTTAGTGGAAAGTTGGTGTCTCCAAAATGGAAGAACTTTAAAGGTTTAAAGCTTCAGTGGAGAGATAAAATCCGTCTAAACAATGCTATTTGGCGGGCCTGGTATATGCAGTGTAAGTATAAACAAGAATCCAGAGACCTATTAGAAGGCTTTCCTTTCTGGCTGCATCTTCATATTAGAATTCAGGGTTGCACAACCATATCAAAAAGTTGTTTGTGTCTTATGTCCCAGGCCTCTTCTGTATAACTAACCCTTTGTCATCCTAGTCCCCATTCACACAGTGAACTTTTAGGAACCGATCTTGGTCTTGACTTTACCAAAACAGAAATGTATAAAGAAGAGACTTAGGCCTCATGTCCACGGGAAAAAGAAGAATTAAAATCCGCAGCGGATTTTAACTCTTCTCCCGCCTGCGGATCCGCAGCCCATAGGGATGCATTGACCACCCGCGGGTAGATAAATACCAGCGGATGGTCAATAAAAGTGAATTTTTAAAAAAATGGACATGCTCCATTTAGGTGCGGGTCTCCTGCGGGGACGGCTCTCGCAGGCTTCTATTGAAGCCTATGGAAGCCGTCTGGATCCGTGGGAGACCTAAAATAAGAATAAACTTACCCGCAGCGGACCGTGCAGATCTTCTTTTCTTTCCGGCCAGATCTTCTTTCTTCGGCCCGGCAAATGTGCCCGGCGCATGCGCGCGGCACATCCGCCGGGCCAAAGAAAGAAGATCCGGCCGCGAAGAAGAGAAGATCTGCCCGGTCCGCTGCGGGTAAGTTTTTATTCTATTTTCAGCGCTCATGTCCGCGGGGCAGGAGGGACCCGCTACGGATTCTCCATGGAGAATCCATAGCGGGCCTGATTTTCCCCGTGGACATGAGGCCTTATGCTTCTTCTCATTTTGGGATTCATTCTTTGCTCTAGTGTATAAAATGCGCCAAATCTACACTGTGTGAATAACTGCTTATGTTATGCAGTTGTTGGCTCGAATACACAACCACATTACAGATCTGTATTGTACAGAAATAATAAGGATCCCGAATAACATCATCTTGGTGACACACAACTGATATTTTTCTAAGGAGTATGGCTAATTTTATCTTGTGGTTTGCTTGTGATAGGACCTGCAGGTTCACACCCAAGGGCTCTATCACGTAGTAACACTTCTGCACCTTTTGTAGTGCTTTGAAATCCATAGTCCTGCAAAAATTTTAATAATGTTAATAATTAATAAATGTTAATTTCTCATGTTTACAAAACTGAATTTTTTTTTTTAATGCATTAAGTCATGTAAAATTTATTTACGTAGTTCTGATGCAATAAGGGCCGCTTCACACTAGCAGTCTCATTTCTAGTTTGCTGTTCTGCCGTGGGAACAGCAAAACGTAAATGCTTCAATTTTACAGCCCGTAGAAATGTATTTAAAACGGAAGCCCTTCAGTTAGACTGTTTCTGAATTTTCCATCTTCATTCCATTTTTCACACTGGAACAAAAGCGTGGACTACTGTGCTTTTTGTTTCCAGTTAAAACTATGGAATAAATTTTTTTCCCCTTGCATTGTAGTCAATGGGAGACTAATGAAAACCAGAAAGCATTTTGTTTCCATTTTCCAGTTTTGTTTGTGAGCATGCGCACATCAGGCGGTGGTAGTTCTTGTGCCTCTTCAATGAATGTGGCTCAGTGGTTAACGTTGCCTTGCAGGGCAGGGGTCTTAGGTTCAAATATCAAGAACCTCTGCTTGGACTTGATCAAATTCCATACAGTTCTTGCTCTTGTTTGGCCCTAGAACTCTTTGCTGTAGCTCCTCCTCTGCTCTAGCTCAGTGGCTGAGTGGTTAGCACTATGGCTTTGCAGAATTGGGACTCTAAGTCTGACCATGAACAACATCTGTATGGAGTTTTTCAAAGTCCTCTGCAGATGTTCTGCATGGTAAAACAACTGAACCACAATCATTGAAGAACCACCACCACACAAAAATGTCCTGTGGTACGAAAGGGCAACATCACTATCCTATGGGTTCGGTTCACTCTCTACCAGGCGGCACAAGAAAACTCGTAAATTTCACATCTGTTTTTCAGCATTGCAAACTGAAATCATTCTATCCGTTTTATAAATCCAGCAAAAAACAGAATTAAAACAGAAATGAGCTTTTCTATCTTCCTGATTTCCAATTTTTAGTACCGTAGAACTGAATTAGTTGAAAAAAATACTAGTGTGAACATAGCCTAAGGGAACAGGGGATACATGACTAGCAGATTTACCATTCAGGATTCCATGTAAACTGGGCCAGCCTCACATGAGGGCTGTAATGGTAGCCATATTGGTTGTCACATGGCTTTTCTAGAAATTGGATATAAATTTTTGTTGAGTCCATGTTTGCAAAAGTGTACATGAAATGCGGCCATATTGTTGGTCACCTCAAAAACTGATGCTTAGCAGTTATTTATGTTTTGTCAATAAGAAAGTAGACCGCTTTATGTTTTGGGTTGAAATCTTTTAAGCAGAAAAGCTCCACATTAACAAGTATCTCCCTTACAGTTGCCCAAAGAAGTCTGTTTAAAAGGGTTATACCAAAATATTAAGTTATTCGAATCCAACACACAGATACAATAGTAGGCTTAGATTATTACCTGAAAATGCTTCCATATTAATGCTGCCCTGCTCTCAAATGGAAGCATGTACAGCTAATAATGTAAGCCTTACACTGAAACTAACACTAAAACTCAGTCCCCACGCTGTTAGGACTTTGCTGCAGGCTGCCAATCGCTAGCTTGTGGGCGTACACTGGGAGGATACAGGTGGAGACAAGATACATCATTACCGCATGGCACTACCCAACTTTAAACTGTACTACCTGGCAGGCCAAACTGGGTTCATTCGCCACTGGCTCTCTGATTCAGACCTCCCAAACTCAAAACATCATTTAATGCACTTCCTTTCTGAGACCTCTCTCTGGATTGTAGTGGAAAAAATGGGCCTGCACACTAGACTGCTGCTCCCAATACACAGATTGGCCGCTAGAGTCTGACAGATGTGTAAACAGATTACTAGGTATGAAGGCACTTCCCTGGAAACCCCCCTGTGGGGTAACAGAGCACCCCCACACTTGCTGAACCTCCCAGACACGCAATTCTGGAGAGATCTGAGTCACCTCCTTGGGGCATTAATGGAGTTTTGCAGCAGATCCCTAGAACCAGCTTTTACAGATGCCTCCAGCTAAGACATGTGCTCAATGCCCAATTCCCAGAGCTGCATCAGTCCCTTTCCACCTATCCCTTGATAGGAGTTTTGCGCACGCAGGGACCTACAGGGTTAATCTTGCAGATATATACGCACCTCATTCAATCTAAAATTTCACACGTAGAGCGTAGTCTTGGACAAATAGGCAGAAATTATGAGGAGTGGAGTACTACAATATCCTCATATACTTCAGTCTTGCAGCAGCTAACAAAAAGATGATTTAATTGCACATTATACAACAATGTTATTTGACACCAAGCAGACTCTTTAACATGAATAGAATCTCTGACACGCAATGTCATCGCTGTCAGACACCCAATGCTAACTTTAACCATCTGATGTGGAGCTGTCCGATGGTATACTCCTTCTGGACAGAGGTTACAGACTATTGGGGGTGCCACTTCCACCAAACCCCACTGAAAGTCTACTAGGTATACTAAACGAAGAGCAGTGGCAATTCTATATCCGCATTTTTCTTGAAGTGCTGTTTCTGGCCCGTAAGGCTGTAGCATTGCACTGGATGGATAGGAGACCCCCAACGCTCCCCCAATGGTGTAATCTAGTCAATCCTATTCTCCCATATGATAAAATAGTATGCAAAAAATAGAAAGTGCCTAGATAAATTCTTTAAAATCTGGGGAATTTGTGGCTCATAAAACACAACCCACATGCAAAACGCATTTCAGCAATTGGTGGACCAAATGAGGTTTTCGACCCATTCAGGTGCCATTTAGCCCTTCACAGGTATGATGATGATCTGAACTCTGCAAACTATCTTTTTAAATACGCTATGTTATACAGTGTATATTGTTTTAAGTAATTGTAACTGATGTGTTGACTTGAACCATGGTACACTTGGGTTGTCACTGAGTAATATAAATTAATATGTTCTGCTGTTCTCAATAAAATGAGTATTAAAAAAAAGTTATTCAATCCACAGGATAGGAAGTAACGTTAGGATCGTGGGGAGCCACCTGCTGCAACCCCCAGTGATCAAGAGAACGGGTATCCTGACAGTTCCTGCATGAATGAAGCAATGGTTGCATATGTGCGCCACAGCTCCATTCATTTCACTGACTGTTCTGGAAACTTTAGTACTCAGACCCCCACAATCATAAAGTTTATTCCCTGAATAGAAGTAGTGGTCAGAAGCAAAGAAAAGTGGAAAAAACTCCACACTTCAGCAATTCAGCTAAGATGCCATATGCACGCCATATAAAGGGTTTGGACCACAACCCAAAAGTAATCCACAAAGTCAGAAATATGGCAGCAATGGAAGATGCAGGAAATAAAAAAAAAAAGCAAAATACTTTATTTCTCCATCACAAGTCAAAAGCAACAGCAATGTTTCGACCTTGAGAAAGGCCTAGTTTTAGAGGTTGAAACGTTGCTGTTGCTTTTGACTTTTGATGGAGAAATAGTTTTTTCCCTATCCTGTGAATGGGAGATAAGTTACTTTGGTACAACCCCGTTTGCTGTATGTTGTGCATGTGCCTTAGGCAAAGGGCATCTTTCTGTTGCCAGTCTGACTGATAATTATCTACCCAGTGTTCTTATACAGACTTTATTTTTCTGTCTACCAGATATTGAGAAAAGGCAAAACCCAGTGTGCCATTTTGTGACGCCATTGGATGCATCTATTGATTTTGATGAGCACAGAAGACCAGAGGTACACATGTATGACTACTTTATAATGGTGCAGTTCGACTAGACCTGTAAACGGTATTTCTGTATTCTAGAACCCTGCTAAAGAGTCTTAAGAAAATTGAATATAACGAAGTGATGGACTCAGCCATATAGTCTTTTAACGTCAATGGTGTTTACTCCTGTAATTGCTTAAAAAAATACTGCATTTAACAATGTAAAAAAAAAATTGTCCCAGCTTTTTACAAGCAGACTGTTGATCTCAGGTGCTGCATTATATCCAATATGATATGTAAGCTATGGTGAGCAGTCTGCAGCTATACATTACTATGACAGTTGGGTGATCCTCCGATTGAATAATTCTAAGTCATTAGAAATGACTCCTATAACTTCCTGGACCCAACTACAAGGTCAAGAAGACGTCAGCAGCCTAACTGATGGATGGTACAGGGAGCTAAAAAGATGCAGGAAGCTAACCTTGACATTACCATGGCATAAAACTAATCACTGGCCTTTGTTTTCAAGTTAAAGCCTTTTGATTTTGGTCTTTTACCTTCTATTTCACCAGTATTTCCTCATTGTTTATTAGTTTGTTTAATGTCGGATTTTTGTCTGTTCATGAACCTTCTTAATTGTAAAGTGCAGCGGAATATTGTGAGCACCATATGAATAAAGACTATTATTCAGCAATAGTGTAACTTTTCTGTGGGTGCATTTTGGTCCTCCTGGACATAGTCAAGCTTAGCTTAAATGAGTTTTTCAGGTAAATGTTATTGATGACCTCTCCAAAAAAGGTAATCATCTGGGGTCCAGCGCATGGGCACAGTTGTCACTAGTAAAACACAAGGGGTACGGAGAAGATGGCTCTGCCAACTGTATAGTGGCCAGAACTGGTAATTGCAGGCACAGCTCTCATTGATTTTAATGGGTGCTGCACCTGAAATTTCCAGCATTGGACACTACACAGGGGTTGGACCAATGTCGTTTCCCTCTGTACCCTGTATGTTCTGCCGGTGACAGCGGCGCCCAAACAGCTGATTGGTTGGGGTCCTGAGCGGCTGACTCAACCAATCCTCTATCATAAGGATGGGTCATCAATAAAAAAATAGCCTGGAAAACTTCTTTAAAGTAAATCTAACATGAATGCTATTGAAACCAATTGTGATATTGAGTTCCAATTTAGTTGTTATGGATTTGTATACGGTAGCTTGTCAGTCTCTTGTCAATTTCTTTATAAAACAAACCAAGTTACCCATCACTCTCTATAGGCAATTGCAACTGAAGGAAAGTATTGGAAAAGAAGAATTGAGATAGTGGTGAGAGAATATCACAAGTGGAGGACCTACTTCAAGAAAAGAGTAAGATTGTGTTTTAACTGACTTATTTTGCAAAAAAAAAATGTAAAAGAGAGGCAATAATTTAGGTAAACATTGAAAACTTTACAGATTAATCATCATGTAGATTAATAATAATTCTCATAAGAGACTTGCAGATATTCCTTCGACTGTGCTATACAAATGAATGGGGCTTGCAGAAATCTATTCACATGCATAGAATGAATTTTTCAGAAACTGCCTATGCAAAATACTGTGACTCTAATGGTAGGCGCTTTTATCTCCTCTCATAAAATTAAATATTTTTTAGCTTGAGGAGTTGTGTGTTGGTGAATTATCAGTTTTATATCAGCAGCAGTATTCTAATGACTATTGTTATCCAGTTCAACATGGTGCTGGCCTCGTTCTTTGGCACCAGAGAAACCTGTTACAAGATAATGATAAATTTGGCTGTAGGAGCTTTGCTTATTACTGCCCTGAGCAGCCATTGTTTGCTTCACAATGGGGTACTTGTTTGAGTGCCAAGGAAGTGTTCATGCCATGAAGAATGCCAGGGCATTAGTTGTTTATGACAATATGTGACTTTTTTTCCAGTTACAAAAGCACAAAGATGAAGATCTCTCCAGCCTGGTTAAAGTGAGTAACTTACCCCATTCGGTACTATATCGAAACAAATTAGTTGCAGCAGAACATTAGAAGATGCTTTGATGTGAGACTGCACATGGCCAGGAACAGATTGCCAAAGCCAGTACGCAGCAAGCTTCAAGTCTTGTTGAGTAACTTGATGGCAGTCAATTTTTTTTGTTTGTTTCAGTCATTAAGTAAATCATGAATTCTGTGCTTTTCAGCTTGCTGTCCCATTAACAGCAATAGTTACCCTTTAGTGATGATGGGCTCTACTACTGTCATATGTTACTATATTGTGCACGTCCTTCAGTATGATCCATATTCCACATGGAAAAGCCACAGATTAGCTCATGAAACAATGATGCTAATCTTTGTGTGCATCTATGCTACATCTGCGGCAGAAACCTGACTGCCAGCGTAAGCCTGGGGTCACACGGGACAGAATTCTCGTGGAATGGCCGCGCCGAAAAACCGCAAGAATTCCGCTGGGAAAGTGCAGCTTCAAAACCCGCAGCATTTAGCCGTCGGCATTCCGCTGCGGCTTTCTCTCCCCCATAAATAGGAGAGAGGCTGCTGCAGGAAAAAAATTTGACATCCTGCATCTGTTTTCCGCGCCATATGTCCGTTTTCGAACGGCTTGACCGCAGCATGTGGACGAGATTTTTGGGAAATCTCGGCCATTTTGCTGGCTAATGCCAGGATTAGGAGCCGCGGACGGAATTGCCGTGCGAACGTTCCGCACGGAAATTCCATGGCAATTCCGCCCCGTGTGAACCCAGCCGAAGATTTCTTTTGCACATTTTCTTGTAAATTGCACATCAGGTTTAATCCAAGAAACTTAACTATACCCTTAGGCCTCATGTCCACGGGGAAAATCAGGCCCGCCGCGGATCGTATATGTAGAATCCGGAGCTGGTCCCTCCTGCCCCGCAGACATGAGGCCTAAAAATCAGAATAAACTTACCTACTCCGGGCGATGCAGTTCTTCGCGGCCGCATCTTCTTTCTTCGGCACGCCAGCAGCCTGCCACGTGCATGCGCCGGGCACATCCGCCAGGCCGAAGAAAGAAGATGCGGCCGCGAAGAAGGGAAGAACTGCATCGCCCGGAGCAGGTGAGTTTAATCTGGTACGGGTCTCCTGCGGATCCGGATGGCTTCCATAGGCTTCAATAGAAGCCTGCGGGAGCCGTCCCCGCGGGAGACCCGCACCAAAATTAAGCATGTCCATTTTTTTTCCCACACGCAGATCTGTGCCTGACGGGAAAAATGACATCCGCAGGTATTTAACTATCTGTGGGTGTCTAATGCATCCCTATGGGCGCGCGGATCCACGTGCGGGAGAACCGCTGTGGATTTAAAGCCCATGGACATGAGGCCTAAGTATTTAAAATCTTTTGCATGTTAATTTTTCCATTAATGACTATTAAAAGTGATTGCCTGTTACAAAGATATTCCCCTACAATAGGCCTCTTCATCAGGCTGGTGTCGCAGATTAGATCAGATATAAGCTGTTACCTACCCTGATGAAGAAGCTTAAGTAGCCTCAATTTTTCTGATTAGCCTGGTTTTCCTATCTAACATGGTACCACACTATTTTTGCTTTACACCTATGTCAGTAAGGATGGCACCCCTTGGTGTTTCTAATGCTGCCTGCTTTGTTCTTCCATTTGCGCCACTCCGTTCTGGTGGCTAATCCTGTGTGGTGTCCTCTATTAACACAGTAGCACTCGCCGCATGCATATTAAAATTTGATTTGCTGGACTCTAATCAAGTGATATGACAGAGATGCACAGGGAGCGTTGGACGTTCCTATATGATTGCACCCTGCACACCCTGGCTTTAGGGCCACATTTTAGATGTTGCAGACTTGTTGTGGATTCGTAATGAGAATTACACAATGAAAATCTGCATTAATGTGCAGCACAGTGCTAATAAGCAGGCATTTACAAAGCAGCATGTAAAAGTGGGAAACAAATTCTGCAAGGCTTTATATGCTGATTTTTGTCATGAATTTCACATTTTGCAATGCAGTGGCTGAAAACTGCCAAATTCACTGCAAAATCCACAAGTTACATGAGACACACGATGCTGGAACTACTGTGTATTATGTAGTGAGGGCAGGTGCTGTGCAGTGGGGTTGGTAAGGGATTTCTGCTTGTCTTGCAGGATGATGATGTCGTTGCTTGGCATGCCAGTGTGGATGGCAGAGAAACGCCCGTGCCAATGGAAGAGGAGCCTCTTCTGGACATGGAGATGCTCATGGCAGAATTCAGTGACACTTTATTTTCTACTATTTATTCACATCAGCACAGTCCAAAAGAGATTGGTAAGAGTCCTCCATCTGCTGAAGCCGTCCCGCTACTCTAGTTCCTTGTTGTGTTTTCTTCTCTTTTTTTTTTTTTCTTTAAAACAAATGTTTTGAGATTCATTATACCTGGACATACAAGAGTATGTTCACACTTTGCAGATTTTTTGCAGTAGAGAATCCGCATCAGATAGTGCTGATTTTGGTGCATTTCTCCTCATTTGAAGGAGTGGTATCGGTGGTGAAAATGCTGCAAATTTAATGTCCGCATTGCAGATCAATTTCTCCTGCAGACTTTCTCTGCAGCATGTGGATGGGATTTATTAACCTACTTATCGACCAGGGTGTTTTGGTCCAAAAGGACAACACACTTTTGTAGGGATTTTACTCATGTGGGGGTTTTACTGTCCTAATTTTCTTTTCTATTCAGCTACCAAAAATTTATTAGCTCTTCTTTTTTTCACACTTGTTTTATTTAAAGGTATAAAGCTAATTTTTTTATTTAGGGAGTTTTGCTATATAATTTGTATAGTTTTGGATTGCTAGTTTTTATATAACTTTTTTTTTCCTTCTATAATAATTATTTTTTGTTGTACTTATGTTTTGAACCTTTTTTTTTTGTTTGTTTCTTTTTTTCTTTTTTAACCGTCTACGTTCTCTAAGATGTCCCTCTGGGGGAACATTCACATTTGTTGGTGTTGTGAAATTACAAAAACAAAACCAAAAACACTTTTCTGCTGTAGCTTGGACATCCCCCTGTAGTGTCTTTCACTAACAGAGATGATCTGGGTCTGCTAGGACCCTGCAACTCTGTCATGGTAGGGGGCGCCCAACAGTCACACGATCGCCGGTTCGAATAGCGGAAGGAAAATTTCTGCTTTCTCTCTTCACTACATAGTGCTCATTGATTGCTATTAAAGATGAGCGAGCGTACTCGTTAAAGGGGTTGTCCCGCGCCGAAACGGTTTTGTTTTTTTTTCAATAGGCCCCCCGTTCGGCGCGAGACAAACCCAATGCATGTGTTAAAAAAAACAAAAACGTTTAGTACTTACCCGAATCCCCGCGCTGCGGCGACTTCTTCCTTACCTTACTAAGATGGCCGCCGGGATCTTCACCCACGATGCACCGCGGGTCTTCTCCCATGGTGCACCGTGGACTCTGTGCGGTCCATTGCCGATTCCAGCCTCCTGATTGGCTGGAATCGGCACACGTGACGGGGCGGAGCTACGAGGACCAGCTCTCCGGCACGAGCGGCCCCATTCACCAGGGGGAAGACCGGACTGCGCAAGCGCGTCTAATCGGGCGATTAGACGCTGAAATTAGACGGCACCATGGCGACGGGGATACTAGCAATGGAACAGGTAAGTGAATAACTTTTGTATGGCTCATAATTAATGCACGATGTACATTACAAAGTGCATTAATATGGCCATACAGAAGTGCTGAACCCCACTTGCTTTCGCGGGACAACCCCTTTTAAGGCAAATTATTCGAGCAAGTATCGCCATTTTCGAGTACATGCCCGCTTGTCCGAAAAGATTCGGGGGGCCGGCGGGGGTGAGCGGTGAGTTGCAGAGGGGGGGAGAGAGAGATTTCCACCCCGACGGCCCCCCGAATCTTTTCGGGCAAGCAGGCATGTGCTTGAAAATGAGCATACTCGCTCAAGTAATTTTCCTTAACGAGTACGCTCGCTCATCTCTAATTGCTATGTATCCTGTAGAGAAGTAGCAATTAAACTCCTCTGCCTTCACCAGGTGCTCGGGTATGATTAACAGCCGCGGACCCAATTTACTCCTACTACATTGCAGGAGCTTTAATCCTGTGCCGTATTTTTACTATCAGCTGATATTAAAGCCCCGACCCAAGTGGCGTAAATTTATTGTGCTTGGTCCTTAAGGGGATAAAATTCCAGGTAGTTCTCTTGTACATTTTGAATTGTTGGTGTGCTGGCTCTTTAAACAACGGAACGCCTGCTAATTCTATCCTATTTATTACAGCACATTCAGTGAATGCAGATATGATCCAACCGGAGCTTTTTCCACTGCAACCCAACTTGGACTTGATGGATACGTTTGAATCATTTCCAGGTGAGTGGTTGTACAACGAAAACATTGCTCCTCCGCTTTAACCAATTATGGGGAGGGTAAGATATTGGAGTTGTTAAGGACATAACATTTGATTAATGTATATACATAGATCTACATCATAGATTCTTATGATGGGGACAGTTTGGGTCAGTAAACCCCGCAATTGGTACGGAGCACACAGCAGTAATACTGATGCCGATGTAATAAGCTTGTGTGAAACTGGCCTAAGGAGAAGATTGGATAAAATATAGGAGGAATTCATGAAAGCCGTTGCAGCACTTGGACATTTGTCTGCCTCTCCTTATTGATAAAAGTATACCGGGCTTAGTGGGGGGCGCCCATGGTCATCAAATTCACTATAACTTAAACCAGAAACTAGTGCAAATATATGGCAGGCTGTACCAGGCACAGATTTCAGGAGGCGTGTTAACGTCACAAGATGCGCCAAATGTATTACATATATTTTGGAGTTGCATGTTTTATTACATTAGTGGCACTTTAATACTATATAAATGCCGGTCTTGGATAAATCGCACAAAAGTAAAGTTAAAATTTCTCCTACCGTCACGGATCAAATCTGTGAGGGGAGGTGAAATTACTTAAGGCCTCCGACGATGTCCCTTAACGGGATCTTTATCCACGGACCTTTCCCCAACTTCAGTGCATGCGCTGTTGGCAAAATGGCGGACGCAAGCGCAGAAGCTGAGGAGGGTGCTGAAAATTTAAAGCAGAGAGCCTGAAGCAGTGACCGAGGACCCCGCAGGGAGCGGTCTCTGGTCACGTGATCGTCATTCTCCAACGGATAATGGCGATCACGTAAAAGATAAACAGTTGAACTTCAATGCCCCTTTCGGTTTGAGCCCTGTTGTGCAGCCAGACATAAGATTAGGGCCACAATGGATATATTTCTGAACATGGGACAAACTGGAGGGGATCCATTTTGCGGCTCAAATCTTTATTCCTATGTACACAAAATCGCATCTTTTATTCACTTCGTTTTGTAGCGTCAGCGATGCTTTTTTTGGGAGAATAATCTCGCATCGCTGCCACCTGTGATAAAATCGAGCATTTTTTTTTTTTATCGCAAAAGTTAATGTGGTTTCTATTGTTACAATTGCAACACATGCATTGCAACGCTGCAAACAATAAAACGCAGGCACAGTTTTTTTGGGTTTTTTGTCTGCTGAACATTGCATCAGTGAAAACATTGCAAGTGGGAAAGAAACCATTGACAATCATTGGTTTCATAATCTGCTTTTTAATGGACTATCACAGCAAGCGAAAATCGTGGCAAAAAATTTGCATTTTTCTCGCCCGTGTGAAACCACCTTTATTCTATGTTTAAGTGCCACATGTCAGATTTCCAAAATTTGGCTCCGTCACTAAGGGGTTAAGAAAAGTGTGTAACTTTTACTCACAGCCATAAGTTTGTACAGAAAAAAAAGTTTCCTGACATATTCCTCTTTCCTTCATTGAACTTTGAAATGTTGGTAATTTTAAGATTGATGGCTGGATATGCTTTGTTGTAAAGAGATCTTGTCCCTGTGTTGTCATCTAGATCTGTGTGTGTTTACATGTATTCTATAAATGCGCATCATACATGATTCATTGAATCGGTGTTGGTAAACACTAGATAGAACAGGAAATGGAACAAAACACTTAACTGTCTGATTAGAAAGATAACACTGGGTGATGCTTGAGTTAAATCAAAAACTGGTTTCGCAGGCTAGGGCCCTTTTTTACACATCGCGATCATTCAGGTTCTCTCTGGATTGTGCAAATATTAATTGATAGTCTTCAATGTAAACACTGTCCTAACTGAACGACAAGTAATAATTCATGTGCTCATCGTTCATTCAGTTTTCAGAGGCATAAAAATCAAATGGCAATCGTCCCATGTAAACAGGCAGTTGTTCATCGATGAACGACTGCCTGTTGGCTTACAGCCCCCGCCTCTATTCACAGTAATCGCTGACCTACATCACCTCCATTTACTGAGCGATATCATTCCTAAATCGAGCGAAATGAATGTTGGCCGAATGAGTGTTCAGCCAACAGTTATTGAAGTACCTTTTAAGCAGTGTGTTATTATGGGCTTAATTGTGTATGCAATATACAGAAAATACAGGCCACTGATTTCAGTGCAACAAGTGCGTATTTTACTTGCACAATTGCACCGCAAAAGAAAACCTGCTCTAGGAAAAGCATTGTACCTATTAAACTCTTTAAACTAATTGGCTATTTCATCAACTTAGAGCATCAGTGCATGTTTTTTGGGGGGTTTTTTGTGCACAACTTGCTTTTGCAAAAAGTACATATATGCTGAAACGCAACAAACATTCCGCAAGTGCGCACACAAATGCGTGCACATTCGTATGACACAGGCCTAACCCCCAGTTGTCACTTTGACAGTTTTCCAGGACAATTAACAGTAGGAACAGCATAGTGCAGAGTTCTTTAAATAAAGTTCTGTCATTTTAGGAAGAATCTACTAAAATACGTCAGGAGAGCTTATAGGTCATTTTAGTACTGAAATCTATGTGTTTTCCTTAACCTGTATTTAAAAAAAAAAAAAAAAAAATTGTCAATGTTCATTATTTTTAGTCACAAACACCTAGAAATTGGAGTTTATTTTTTTTATTTTATCTTACAGATATTTTCTCTTCCAAGACCCTGTCATCCACTTTATTCAGTTCTTCCTCTTCTGTGCCTGCCGTCCCACTGCCTGACCCTACGTTGCGCTCCTGTAATCAGACATTAGTGGTAAGATACCTTTTTATCCTTAGAGTTTAGTTGTGTGTGTGGAGGTCAGGCTTGCATCATTCAAAAAATGAGATGTATTCTAGCATATTAATGCTGGTGAGAACTGGTTGCTCACCAAAGACACGGATACAGTCATCCAGACTTTTCTTGACTTTTCGTAAGGAGGATTGACATGAAAGTTCCGGAGGAGGATGTGTGTTGTTTTTTTTTTTTTTTTCTTCTTTTTTTAAAATCTTCTAGACCTAGAATCTAAATGTCTTGAGGGTTTCATTTATTGTATTGATACTGAAATCTGCATAACACCCTTTTAATTAAATTGAGCACAACATCATTTAGAGTAATCACTGGTAAATTCGGTTTGTGTTGGGTACAGATGTAAAATGTTATGCTGCTGGATGTTAGTGCAGTATTGAGTTCTGGAATAAATGTTCTTGTTTCTCACCCTACCTTTCTTTGTTACAGCCTCCTATTTTGCCATCAAGCACTCTTGCTCCAGTGAATCTTGATGAGGAGTTAATCCCGTCCCCAGGTCCTCCTTCCATCCTCCCTCGAGTACCTGAAGTGAGAAGGGAGCGAGCATCTAGTCTCGGCAGCATCTCTGCTGTCCATGGGCCAGTCAAGTTTAGCTCAGAGACTGCTATAAGCAGCCAGCACGGTTTTGTCCCTGTTTTTCCTCCTCCAGTGACGATCTTCCAGACCCCCTCTGCTCCACCAACCGTGCCTCTACATTCTCACCTAGCACCCCAGCCATCCTTTGTTAGTCCGGACAGTGATAAGTTCCCAGTGTGTAACTCCTCAGTAATCACACACACGGCTTCTGCTACACTTACTCATAATCCTTCCTCAACTACCTTCAGCCAGAGACAGAACCTCATTCTTACTACTCAGCAACAAGTGCCTTGCAACATTTCACTACAACCTACTGGGGTTGCTCAGCAAAATGCCCCTCAGACTAATACATACTTTGCTATCTCCAACTCTGGAGCCAAGAAAAAGCATCCTCAGAAAATTGTGCCAGCTCGCCAGCCAGAGACACTGTCTTTGCTGTTTACTCCCGGTAAGCTTATTTACAGCACTGAAACAATGTCTGCGACTTAACGAAAAGCCAATTTAGCATTTGTTGCATAATGATCATGCTTTATATCATTGCAGCCCTATTACCCTTTACACAGATGATCTGTATACAATTTACTTGTGAGCTCATTTCCTAACCTTGATTCCTATAATGTTGAGGTCTTTGCAATTCACCTAACGTATAATTCAGACTATGGGTCCAACAATTTGGCATGTCATTTTTAGAGCAGTGTCAAAACCACAAGTCCCATCATAGAAACATAGTTGGTAAGGTTGGGGAAAAAACATGAAGACCCGTTCATCTTCTTAAACTTTTAATCCTACAATGTTGATCCAGAGGAAGGCAAAACGCCCCATGAGGACAAAGCTAATTTTCCTCCTCTTTGGTGAGAAGATTCCTTCCCGACTCCAAATTTGGCAATCGGAAAATAGCTTTTAATATTCTTGCACTCAAAGACCACAATCGGGCCATTTTTACATTTTTTTTGAAGTTTGATAATCCCTTGAATTAATTGCAAAACAGCTGCAAATGTTATAAAACAAATAGTAGTTGCCGCATCTTTCTTCCGTTGTTCCATTGGTCACATGTCGTCATATTACTGGCATCTTGGTGCAGCGCTGAGTGGTGATGGCAGTAAAGTATAGCATGCGGCCACTAATTGTTTGCAGTAGTGACAATGCTGGCTGCTTGTTATAAAAAAAACAAGAGGACCATCCGCGTTGAATCACTGAGGAAAAGAGGTCAATTTACTGATTTTATATAATTTGCAGTTGATTTCTCTTTTAGAAGTTTGGTAACCCCCCCCATGACAACAGTTTCTCGCAGATGCCCTTTTGTTATAATCCATCATTGGTCTGACGTGACCTTTTGAGTAAGATGACATGGGATGATTTTGCCCCGGTGAAATCTGTAGCATTACACAATAGGAGGCAGGGAGATGGGACTTGTAAACAAGATATCTATGTTTAATAGTGATGTGGCACAATTTAGTTACAGCCATCATCAATGGAGTTTGCGGAAGTGCAGAGATAGAAAGGGTAGGAGGGTCAGATGATGAACAGTTCGTGTCAGCCAATCTGCTCCCAGGGATGGTTTGATATTTTAGAAGTAACCAATGAGATGCAGTAGAGGGGTCTAGCTGCCGACAAATTGGTGCTTAAGGTGACTGATTGGCAGCGGACTCAGGATACTGGGTTTCAGCACCTGGGACACAGCATCTTGTTAGGCCAAATAATGATCATGTATAGGCAGCAAACTAAAAAGATGAAGGTCAACGGGGACAACTACTGGTAGATGCAAGTACAGCAGTGTATTTTGTGTCTAGGAATTAAATCATAACATCATAATGAGCCACAGCAGGGTGAAACTCTCTAAAATTGGTACTTCGTAAGCCAGGGTTAAACTGAAGATCATCAGTGAGATGCGCAAACGTCCTAATAAATTTTAATGCATCTTAGACTGTCCCAAGTACAGAAAATTTAAATCTACGCTTGCTATAAGCAGGCATAAATTCATGCCACAATTTTTATGCTATTTTTTTCTTTTTTCCTTTTTTTAAATCGTGCTAAATCTGATGGAAACATTTGGTCCCCCCCCCCCCCCCACTGTTTAGTCCCAACAAATCTTAAAACCACCTTCAAAGGTGGCAAGAGAAAAGGCTTATGTTTTAGTGCAATTATAACCTGTCTAAAAATAAATTAAAATCAAGTCAAATTTTTGAGTGTCAAAATTCTGGTGCAAAGTTAGATATTTTCTCCATAATAGTCAACAACTGCGGTAATCGCGGTACAGCGTACCTATTGATTTCAATGGGGCCTCACAGACCTCTGCTCAAACGCTGCGATTTTCAGGCTCTGCTTTATTTTGGCGTGTTTTTTGTGCTTTTTAACGCAAGATTTCCGCGAGAGAAATGCAAGGCCATGGGTTTTGGAGCGGCTTCACCGCCTGCATTCCGTTGGGACCATCTCTCACCATCGAGAGGAGAGAGGCCACCATGGAAACTGGGTAAGAATTGACATGGCATGTCAATTTCAGCACTGCTTGGCCACAGCGCGTGGACGAGATTTTTGTAAATCTTGACCACTTTGCTGGCCAATCCTGGGATTAAAGTTGCAGGCGGAATTTCCGTGCAGAAAGTCCACTGAAATTCTGCGGTAATTACGCCCCCGTGTGAACCCAGCCTTAGCCCTAAGATGTGCCAGACTAAGGTCCCCCTTCTACCCCCTCCCCTTCCTGGGTTTTTCCATCTTTCTGTACATTGCATGAAGAGCCATCAGTGCTAGTAGAGACTTTTTCTTGCCTTTTTGGGTGACAATCCCAAGAGTATGGGCACTGATCATTGTTGCCACAGAGCTGCCTAAACACAATGATCTTACTGCATGACTTTTTGCGAGGAGTTTGAAAGCCTAAACAATTGGAAACAATGGTTTGTTGAACATCTGCATATGTTCACAAGAGCAGATCCACAATCTGTTATTGCTGGAGAACAGGTAGTATACAGTTGTTTACAGTACTATTGTCAGAGCCGTGCATCTGTATCCATCACATGGGCAGATTCTTATCACTGGAAGGAAACTATGAAGGTTCCTATTTAATGACTGTAGGCAGTGATCTTGAAAGGTGTGAAGCATGGACAAGGTATACTGTAAAATTATACAACTTTGTATCATGCAATGAATACTGTAACCTTTATTTGCAGATTGTGATCTAGTTGTGTAAATATAGCAGTTGTCCATCACTGCCGTCCCCTTTTTTCTTGTTTGGCAGTACTGTTTGTAGGTATTACATGTCCTAGATTCTGACAGCTCCTGTCTCTCTCAGCACCCTTTTCAGGTCAAACTCAAACTGTGATCGTATCTCCTGCCCCTCTCAAGACCGATACCTTGCTGGCACCACGGATTACACAGTCCAATGTTGTTATCGCACCAGCTGGACTCGCTGGAGTAAGAGGCTATGGTTTTCCATTATATATGTACAATTTTATTGCATCACATTCTCAGTATAGTCAAACTAGTCTCTATAAAGCTTTATATAAGGACTTGTTTTGAATACTCTGCGGAGTACTCTATTTTGTTTAGTACTCGTATTTTGTGTGCAAATTAAAGTCATACCAGCAAACTAACAAGACCTTCAATGTGTAGTTTTGTAGATCACATCTCCACTTAAATATCTCCATCTTACAGGCCTCGGGAATGCCGGAGTTTCATGGGAGTATTCTTGTTGGACCATCTAAACAATCTCAGGGCACCCAGAAGTCCCAGTCTGCTGTTTCTCGAATCTTTCCCAGTCCGACTCAAGATAACCTGGTGAAAAGAGAGATGACCCCATTACAGACCTGCAGCACTGTGCCCTCTCCATCTTGTGAGCTCAGGAGAATACACCATGCTATGATGTATATTTAATTGCAGTTTATCAGTTCTGTCTATGGGTTGTCCATAAAGTTATTCTAGAAATCCTAATGCAGACAGTGGTGGAATATGTAAATGTACCTATGTGTAGGCTTCGTATAGAGGCATACTGTATATTTAATTGCAGTTTATCAGTTCTGTCTATGGGTTGTCCATAAAGTTATTCTAGAAATCCTAATGCAGACAGTGGTGGAATATGTAAATGTACCTATGTGTGGGCTTCGTATAGAGGCATTCTGTAGCTGTATGTCATTTATCTGGTACTGTGAACATTACCACTATTTAATGATTAATGTAACGTGTTCTTGTTGTCATATGGTTTTTAATAATGACCCTAGTTTAAAGCCTAACTCCACTTTAAGCCTAGAAATTCAAATCCTCCTGCGTTTCACACTCGCGGTGTAGGAGGGTGAGGTATGTGAAATTGTTTGATTGGATTCCAAACTTTTGCTGCATTTGCTGCCCCAGTACGTGCCTGCGACATAGGGAGAACGCTGATCAACAGAGATCTCCTATCTTGAAAAATAAATTCTTTGATTTTTAAAGGATTTAGACTTCAGTAACTGTTTTAAAACTGTTCATTTATGTAAATTTTTTGTTTTTGTGTTTTAAGGCCGAGATTGTCAGAATTCAAGGCAAGGATCACCATGTGCATCTGAACACAGCCTCAGTCCTCCGCACAGCTCAGGAAAAAACACCGCTGACCAACAAAGCTCTGCACTAAAGGTAGCGTAGCCACCTGGAAAACTTGTTTCAGCTATCCAAGATACTTGGACCAAAAAAAAGAATGCACCCAGATAGAAACATCAGATTGCTGTAGAATTCGGCATGCACTTACATCTTAGGCAGATATGTAAAGGATTTACAGTTATGGTTATGGTCTGATTATACATTGGGTCTTCCACCAGAGGCCATAAAAGTGCTGCTTCTGTTGCCCTATAAAAAGGCTCTCAGAGGCTACACAAGTGCCGGGAGCATTTTCAGATGCTTGGCAGAAGGAAATTTGGTGTCACAGTACCCATTATGTCTCCCGCTAGTAACATCCCAACCCTACCGCCTTTTGTTTGCAGTGGTGTCATGAACGAGAATCTTGAACTGCTAGGGACTGGGACTGTATACTCTTTAGGGCTGAGTCAGAAGAGTGTTTTTTTTTCCTCATGTATAGGTCGCGTTTTTATTCGCACTTGTGCGGTCACACGATCTAAAAATTTGCACATATAGTACGGCCCCATTGAAAGCAATGGGAGAGGATCGCTATCCCCTGCTCTAGCTGTGACAGCTGCAGCAGGGTTTTCCTTGGATGTGAACCCCCTGGATGCTGTCACATACAGGGGTTTCCTGGACGCCGGCCCCATTGAAAACATAGGGAGAAGATTTTGCTCCTCTGCCACTGCTGTGACAGCTGTGGGAGGGAATTCCTTCATCCTCACGGGAAGTCCCCTCATCACTGAACACTGTGAGAGCACTGACAAGGGGTCTTCCCGTGGGATGAAGGAATCCCCTGTCACAGCAGTGGCAGAGGAGCACGAGCTGTGGCAGGGGATTTCCTATTGTCAAAGTTGCATCGATTCGGTCGAAAACTGGGTTTTTCGCGAAACGAAAAACGTCGTTTTTTGGTTTTTTTGCCGGAGCGAAGTTTAAACACGTGAAAAACGGACATGTGACCACTTTCACTGGAAAGTGTTGGTTCTAATAGATCCGTTTTAAAAATGCATTTATACGTGTGTGTAAAATGTGCTCGTCTGCCTGAGCCCTTAGCAATGATCAGGTTCTATTTAAGAGCAAACAACGGACATCTTCAAGTATGGAGGCCTCGTGGTGAGCACTTCAATCCTGCCTTTATTGTGGAATGACACCCTGCCCCCACTGCTAGTGTGGTGATCTAGGGAGCCATCACATACAACTGTCAGTCATGCCTGGAAGTAATACAAGGGACACTAACAACTCAGGGGATATGTACCAAAATCCTGAAGCCACATGTTGCCTCTCATGGCAGGGCTTCCAACAGACTTTTTTGCAGGCTAATGCAAAAGTTGCCTCCATCAGGTTGGCACACTTCTTTAGTCTGCCCGTGGGCATATTTATCGCCGATCGCGCATTTATGTAACTAGCCAGTATGCCAGCTTTGGCAGCCTACAAGCGTGCAGGATCTAGAGGCCCAGTTGAAACATCGGTGGGCAAATGTGCTGCAGGGTAACATACAGAGCCAGTATGCCTCCATGCCTGACTGTATTGCATCATGTATGCAGGATAGTGGCAGCCCAACAAGGGTACACAGTCAGAGGACAGTTGAAAAAGGAGTAACTCCCAGGAACAAATAGGTTTTTCCAGAAAAAAGGGGAGTGAGGGCGAGGTAGTATTTCTAACAGGCGCAGCCAACCCAAAGATCATGTCGACCTTCTCAGAGGATGCATCTATAATTTGGTCGCTAAGTAGTAAAAAAAAAAATGGGTGTTTCTTTTGCCCAACGTTCTAAAGACCTTCCTAAGGACTGAGAACCTAGACTTGGAATGGTCCGTTTCTATCTTCCAATATCCACAGTTGCTGGTTGCAACGAAAAATATACTTCAACGCAAATAAGAAGATACCCTTATCCTTCGTTTACACCCCAAGCCGTACCCAAATACCATCCCTTTGAAAAAAGACACGACGTTTCGTCTCAACAAACCTACTCATATAATCTTTGGAATGTGCAAAACAACCGGATTCCTATCCAAGGTCCCCCATCATCTCCCAGATCCAGCAAAAAGAACCCCAACTCAAAATGGAACTAAAGCTAACATCCCTAAATGTTAGGGGGTTGAACTCCCCTTATAAAAGATCGGCTCTATGGAGAGAGATTATCTTATCTAAAGTGGACATTTTCTGCGCCCAGGAGACCCACCTGAACAAGCTCAACCCGCCGAAGATATCCCACCCCAAATTCTCCAGATGCTTTCAAGCAAACGCAACTAAGAAAAAAGCAGGAGTACTGATCGCAGTGAAGGACTCAGTGGACTTTCATCTGATTGAAGAAATCCAAGACATCGAGGGTAGATATTTAATACTAATATGTAAAATTGATGGCTTCCTTGTCACCTTGGTCAATGTCTATGTGCCCAACTCCAAACAAATCAGATTTTTGAACAGGGTGGCAAGGAAAATCAGGGGGGTCCAACAGGGCTCGTTAATTATTTGCGGGGATTTTAATGCAGTGGCGGATAGCTCCCTGGACTCTAGCCACTCGAGAAAAAATAGAGGTTTAAGTCTAGCATCCTGGATTCATAACATTGACATGTATGATATCTTTAGAGCCTTGAATGCCAGCTCCAGGGAATACACTTTTTATTCATTTAGACACAAATCTTCATCTAGAATAGATATGTTCCTAGGAGACTTCCAAATCTTAAACAAATCCCGAGAAGCCACAATAGGCGTAACAACGTGGTCGGACCACGCTCCGATCTCGTTGAAGCTAAAATTGGGCCCACACATAAATTCCCCTAATTCTTGGAGAAATAATACCTTCCTCTTAAAAATTCCAAAATATCAAAACAAAATAAGGAATGCTATAGCAGAATATTTTCATTACAACGACTCCCCAGACATGTGCCGTTTTACACTCTGGAACGCGCATAAATCTGTCATTAGAGGCAGAATGATCCAACAGGGAGCCATATATAAAAAAGAAAAAAACAACCTCCTAAAAGATGCTACAGAAACACTAAAAAACCTAGAAAAATCTACCCATGCCAACCCTTCACCTTCCTTAAGCAAAGATATTAGAGAGGCTAGACTGAGGGTCAGAAATATCTTAATAGATGAACACGAAAAAAACATAAAATTCACCAAAACTACCTACTATACAGAGGCCAACAAAAACACCAAATGGATGGCCAACAAGGTCAAACTAAAAAGATCCAAGGCGAAGATCCCCTTTTTGTATGACCCTACCTCTAAATATAAAATGTCCAACCCTAAAGCAATAGCGGAGGAATTCCGAAGGTTCTACGAAAAACTTTACAACCTAAATAAAGAACAGTCGGAACACCCCCCCCCTCGCAAGCTACCATTAACACTTTCCTCGCATCCCTACATCTACCCAAATTAACAGAAACCCAACTAACAAAACTAAATTCTCCCATCACCCACCAAGAGATCCTACAAGTCATAAACAGAGCCAAACAGGATAAAGCCCCAGGACCCGATGGTTTTTCGAGTGAATATTTCAAAATATATAAAAAACAACTCATCCCCCATATGGCAAATACATACAACAAAGCCATGCTGATGGGTTCCCTGCCGCCTGAAATGCTACAGGCAACGATAGTAACCATTCCAAAGCCCGGTAAAGAACCTTTGAAACCCGCCAACTTCAGACCTATTTCTCTCCTAAACAACGATGCTAAAATATATGCCCAAATCCTATCCTTAAGATTGCTGGAGGTAACTCCGGACCTCATTCATAGCGATCAGGTCGGTTTCGTTAAGGGCCGGCAGGCATCAGATGCTACGCGCCGACTGCTGGACATAGTCTGGGAGATGGAGAGCTCTCGAATGCCTTGTCTGCTCCTCACCCTGGACGCAGAGAAGGCATTCGACAGAATACATTGGGGTTATGCCTTCTCGGCGTTGGAAAGCTTCGGCTTTGGAGGTAACATATTGTCAGCTATAAAGGCCCTCTATAGCTCTCCTTCGGCCCGGATATTCACCAATGGCGTTATGTCTGATCCATTTACTATTTCCAATGGCACCAGACAGGGGTGCCCCCTGTCACCAACTCTGTTTATCCTCATTATAGAACCCCTAGCCGAAGCAATACGCATGTGTAGTGAAATAAGAGGAGTTCCCTTGGCAGGTAGAGACCAAAAAATAGGCCTATTTGCGGACGATATTGTGTTAATGCTCACATCCCCCCTTAGCTCCCTTAGAAAATCCTCTCAGCTTCTGGAATTCTTCGGGACAATATCCTACTACAAAATAAACCCAACTAAATCAAAAATTCTCCCCATTAATATTCACCACAAACTACAAAATCTAATAAAGGAGGAGTTCCCATTCGAATGGGACCCATTGGGCATCCAGTACTTAGGCACAACAATTAACCTCCCGATATGCAAAGTACTAGAACATAATCTAATGCAATTAAAGGAAAACATTCAGCAAGACATGTCCAACTTCAACAGAACAGAACTGTCATGGATGGGTAGGATCGTCGTGTATAAAATGATGATCCTGCCCAAGCTACTATATATATTTAGAACCATCCCCCTAAGTTGTAGTACCAAGCTCCTGAAGGAATTACAAAAACAACTAATGTCTTTTATTTGGAACAATAGGAAACCAAGAGTAGCTGCATCCATATTATATTGCTCCAGGAGGAATGGCGGTCTGGGGGTCCCTAATATTGCGGCCTACTATAAAGCAAATATCATATCCCAGATGAGAGCCTGGAGCTCCCCCCAGTCAGGCATCAGTTGGCCATCCATAGAGCAAAGCTCCATAGGCAACAAAAAATTAAAAAACCTACTTCTAGCCACAAACCTAAAAATGAAAATATTCCCGATCAAAAACCCAATAATATTAAACACTGTAAAGATCTGTAAGTTGCTACTTCACTCCTCAGAACATCAATCCTTTAAAAAGGAGGTCCCCCTCCCGTTCGAAATCTTAGACTTTGATCCAGATACTCATAACACAAAAAGTTGGAGAATAAGAGGTATCAAAAATCTCTCGGACCTGGCCAAAGGTAGCGACATGAAATCCTTCAAATGTCTTCAAAAAGAATTTGGTTTGCAAGGTGGGGATTTTCTTTTATACTCCCAACTGAAAAGCAGATGGCCAACTGTGGCTTCTGGTTCCACATTCTTACCCAAACATATATTTAATCTCCACTTCAATTCCCTCTCTCCAAAAGATCCCGTTAAGGGAGATCTATGACATTTTTTGCAGAGGGAATGACGCAGGACCTGACCTAAAGAAGAAGGCCCACATTCTTAACTGGGAAAGGGAAACTGGGACAACCTTCACAGTACAACAATGGTCCCAAGCCCTAACCTGGGCAAATAAAGCATCTTTATGCGCACCTCTCCTAGAAGTACATTATAAATTAATTACACGCTGGTACAGATCCCCTGTGAGACTGGCGGATTTCTTCCCAGACACATCCGATAGATGCTGGAGGAATTGCGGAGAGAGAGGCACACTCCTTCACATTTTTTGGAGTTGCCCAAAAATTAAAACAGTATGGAGGGAATTCCTAGAGCTTATGAAAAGGATTACTGGAATTAGGATTCCCTCGAAGCCGGAAAAAACAATACTACTATTAGATTTGGGAAAGATGCCTCAGGGATCAAGAAAATTAATAATCCACGGACTCCTGGTTGTTAAACTTCTAATAACTAGGAACTGGAAATCCCAAACAACCCCATCTCTCTCTGCCATAACCCAACTTATGTCCGATCATATGTCCATGGAAAAAATCCATGCCATCAGACAAAATAGACTGCCAGGTTTCGTGGAAACTTGGAACTCCTGGTTAACACATTTTCATCCAAACCAGAGAATGATCAACCTGAATACTTAAATTCAGATGGACTGGACCTTGGCATATTCCGAAAGAACCTACATTTTAATGTTTGTAGAAACAGAAGAAACTTTAACGATAACTATATCCATATGCATCCTTACCCCACTTATCCAAACCACCCTCCCTCCCCCATCTCCCCCCCGCCCCCCCTCCCCGTTCCTACCCTACCCTACTTCTCCCCTGCCCCCCTCCCACCCAGCTAAGTACCAAACAGTTTATTTGTTGGAAGTCAAAGCAAGTAGCCTAATAGTTTACATGTATGTTAAGCATAGTTATACAATCATTATCCTTCCTATGCATTGTCAATGACTATAAAAATTGACGATTCTTATGTTATTTACATGTTGTAACTGTATAAATCTTATCCAATAAAAACTTATTGAACAGTAAAAAAAAATGGGTGTACGTGCAACCCTCTTAGAGAAGCACAAGACATCAGGGTATAAGCTTAACTCTTATATTTTATTGCAACAGCATAAATGGCATTGCTCCTCCCTTCTGTGTAAGAGATACATATCCCAGCACGAAGAACACCCTGGATGTGTGTCCACAGCAAAAACTAAGCAGTTGACCTAATACCCTAATGTTTTGTTCTTCTCTAAGAAAGTTGTGCCTACACCCATTTTTAAATTTACTGACCGAATGGATATTAGAGCCTCCTTTTGAGTTGTACGTTTTTTTTCCCTAATAAACTTTAACCTTGTTCTAATATTGTAATCACTTTCATACATCAGCATTACATTCACACACCTAAAGTTTCATTTGATTCTAACAGCTTCTTCTTGGTGCATTGTTTTTGTTTTTCGTCAATGAGTGTAGTTCATTAACATACTTGCCTGTTTTTTGTCTTTAGCATATTGTAAAGCCTGTATTATCTCAACTTATGACAGTTGCAGAACAAACTTCCAGCTATTGCTAATATACACTTTGTAGAAAAAATAATCAAGCACCTAGAAGGAGTTTTTGTAGCAAAACTCTGCATACAGTTACATCTTGGGCAGACATGCACATGATTAGAGTTGTGGTGTGATTAGATGAACAGTCTTGCCACCTGAGGCCCTAAAAGCAGGTCCACCCTTGGCCTATAAAAAGGCTCTCAGAGGTTCCTTGTGTGTAGTAGACCTCTTTTTTTCGCTTGTCTAGAGCGTATTGTCCACTGGACATGCCTCTGACGCAATTGAAGAGTTTTCGCCCAGTTAACAGTTTGATAAGGGACAGTCTGTCCAGACTGTTAGGAGGTGTTGAACCAGTGGACACGTGAGGGCAAATATAAGGCGACCGGGCTCGGGATGTCCTTGACAGACCGCAAGTAGAGAGGATCTTCTGCTTGTCCGACAAGCACGAGCAGCTCCAACGGTTTTGTTTGTTTTTTCGACCATCCAGAGACAGTTGGCACCTTCATTATAGGCTCCTGTGTCAAAACCATTTCCAGGCGCTTGGCTGAAGCACATTTGGTCTCGCAGCGCCTATTGCATATACTGACTTTGACACCCACCACCACCTCAGTGTGCAGTGGTGTTGTGAACGTCTAAAACTGAGTGAAACAGAGTTGTCTCCAGTGCTGAATCATGGTTTAGTTTGGGCACGGATGATGACTGTGTTCATATCTGGAACCCTAGGTGTGAGTGGCTCAATCCTGCACATGCCGTGTAGCAGCACACTGCCCCCTCTGCTGGTGTGATGGTCTGAGGGACAAAGTCTGTCGCCTCTAGTAGTAGTACAAGGGACAATGTGACAGCTCAACGATATGTTCAGGACATTCTGCAGCCACCTGTGTTCCTCTCATGGCAGGACTTCCAAGAGGCATTTTCCAGCAGGATAATGCTCAGCCCCACACAGCAAGGCTGTTGCACGATTGCCTCTACAAAATTGCCACACTTCCATCGCCAGATTTATCACCAATAAAACATGTATGGGACCATCTGGGACGTCAACTTCAACACTGTATGAGTTTCCAGGATCTAGAGGCTCGACTACAGCAAATGTGGACCTGTATGCTGCAGGATACCATACTGAACCTGTATGCCTCCATGCCCGCTCGTATCACATCTTACATCCCAGCTAGAGGCGGCCCAACAGGGTACTAGAGCCTCCATGCCTGCCTGTATCACATCTTAAATCCCAGCTAGAGGCGGCCCAACAGGGTACTAGAGCCTCCATGCCTGCCCGTATCACATCTTACATCCTAGCTAGAGGCGGCCCAACAGGGTACTAGAGCCTCCATGCCTGCCCGTATCACATCTTACATCCCAGCTAGAGGCGGCCCAACAGGGTACTAGGGTCTCCCTTCAAGGGTTCAGTTTTCTGCAATAAGTGATTCTTTTGCTCTGGTATTGTAATCGCTTACTTATATCAACGTTACAATCACACAGAGAAAGCTTCATTTGATTCCGACAACTCCTACATGCTTGATTATTATTGAATTTTTTTTTCTTTTTACAATGAATATACATATAAAATGTGCCTTTCTTATTTGGTGTATAATGAAAAGTTATGCAATTGTTCATTTATACTTTTCTCTATTCATTCTCTGTTTAGGATCTCTGCTTGCACTCATTCATTGTCTGCTTCCATCGTCATGTGATGGATACAGTTGTATTACATTTTACAAGACAGAACTGATAGCGTAATGCAGTCATATAATTGACACAAATATTTCCATGACTCCCATAGAAGTAAATAGAAGTTGCGCAAATGATCTAGCACAGTGTGCTATGCTGTTTCCATATCTCAGAAGTTACGGGAATTGTATATAGCTCACTGTGCTGCTCTGTTACACAACTCCCATTTATTTCTATGGGAGTCAGCAAATTGTTCTACTATTTGTCAGATGTTATCCATAAAACCTGGCTACCCTGGGTAGCCTGGATCAAGGGCCCATGGAGGTGAGCCATTCAGCCCCAATTCTCGAGATCGATGTGGGCTCCAGGTCTCTTGTGGATATACCATACATTTCTGAAATGGGAATATCAGCCATTTGTGCAATAATGGCTCTTCTGTGGGATAGGACTAGAAGGGCTAGCCATGCACCTCAATGAACGTTGGGTGCTCATAACGCTGTCACCTGTTCATCGCTTGTCCTTCCGTAGACCACTTTTATTTTATTAGATGTCTACTAGAGATGAGCGAGTATACTCGCTAAAGGCAATTGCTTGAGCGAGCATTGCCTTTAGCGAGTACCTGCCCGCTCGAGACTGAAGGTTCCAGTGCCGGCGTCGGGCAGGGAGCTGCGGGGGAGAGCGGGGAGGAACAGAGGGGAGATCTCTCTCCCTCTCTTCTACCCCCCTCTCTCTCCCTCTCCCCCCCCCCCCCCCTCTCTCTCCCTCCTGCTGACAGCCGCTACTCACCGCTCCCCCGCATCAGCACCCGAACCTTCAGTCTCAAGTGGGCAGGTACTTGCTAAAGGCAATGCTCGCTCAAGCAATTGCCTTTAGTGAGTAGACTTGCTCATCTCTAATGTCTACCTAACCATCCTACAAGACCTGCCATTTTAGAGATGCACTTATCCACTTGTCTAGCCATCACCGTTTTGTCAGTCACTGGAGTCCTTATACTTTATTTTCCAACACATCAACTTCATGAACTGAGTGGTCATTTTCTGCCTGACATATTTCAAATGCCACTGTAGCAAGATAATGCTATTTACTACAAAGTTATGGCTGATCGGTGTATGCCAAGTACAATTTCACTCTAGTAGAAGGATGCAGGGAATGTACGCAAAATTCAAAACAGAGTTTAATGTTTTCAAGCGAAATTCTACCAAAAGCACCAGTTTGGTTGTGCACTTGTCTATCTAATCACTTTTGACACCATATTTAGTAACAAAAAGTCTGATCACTTTACATCTCCATGTTCTTGTGGAGATCTAGTGTGTGCATATTCATATGTCCCACTAACCACTATTGTCTCTGCTGTAGAAGATTAGACCTAACACTGGATTGTGGATGTTTTTAGTAAAGATTTGATTTATTGGGTGCACAACCTGGGGAAGCCTGCTAGAATTTCTTTTAAAATGCAAGTATTTTTTTGAAAAAAAATTAATGATTTCCATTGCCTAACCTGCAACGACTCCTATTTTCTACTAACCCTTGTAAATTCCACTATGGAAGCAATACAAGTTATAACACTCTCAAACCAATTACTTTTTTTATAGACTCAAAGGATGAAGCATATTTCAGCAGAACAGAAGAGGAGATTTAACATAAAACTTGCCTTCAACACCCTAAACAGTTTTGTGTCCTCAAGCAACAAACCGGTAAATTAAACCCCCTGAATTTTAAGTCTCATAGAAGTCTTGGCGTCTCATAGAATTTGCATGGTGAAATGTGTGAGTGAAATGTATTGAAGTTGTCCACTGCAGTGGCTACATGGAGACATTTCTAGTACACATCAGATGGTTTAAAAATTAAAAAAGAAAATATACAAGTTCCTATTTATAATCTGACATCTAGTTATTTGCAGGGGTTATCCAGGGACAATTTTTATTAAATTTTTTTTTTAGACTGCTCTCATTCTGCTGGTGCCCTTTCCATGCTGGTCTTCACTTCCTGAAGCAACAAACCAGCGAAAACCCCACTGACAACAGAGACCCGTAACCACTGCAGCCAAACACTGGCTCACTTCGGCCATTGATTAGTTGCAGTAGCCACTTGTCCTGTTGTAAGAATGTCAACCCTGCTGTAGACAGAAGTGACGACAATGAGGGAAGTGGGTGAAGAGAGCATGGCTTCTTTTATGTTGGTACACTACTCCTGCACAGCTTTGTAAAACTGTTTTGTCCCTGGATAACCCCTTTTAATGTGTTGATTTTAGTCTATACAATAAAGCTGCTGCAAACTACGGGGATATGTGAACTTTGCATCTTCTGTAGCTAATCCAGTTTTTGTTTGTCCATATTTAGGAGCTGTAAAGCGACTTTCCGGTCCTGGAGAAACAAATATGGCCACACCGCTTCTCTGACTGATGCACATTGTGTATTAGTATGCATAGTTAGTCTAAGACCCTACACCTGCTTTCATTGGCCAGTCAGAGCAGCATGTAGTATCTTGGACTACTATTGAATACAATGTACAGTGTGCATCATGTAGTCAGAGAAGCTAGTTTAGCCATCTTTGTTTCTCCAGGAACGGTGAGTTGCTTTAAATAAATGGAGTCCGATATAGGCTTTCCTTCGCCCAGGCTAAAATTTGGGTTCACTGTTCTAGTCCTGTAATTGTATCACACAGCCAAGGTAGAATGGCTTGTTGGTTTGCTGCTTGCTCATACTCTACTCCTCCAGCTTTTAGCACTTGGGACTCAACACCCCAACTGAGGAATCAATACCAAATTGTTATGTTGGATATCATGCAAAAAAGGGCTACAGTATATACCTTTTGTAGCATAGGGCATCATGGTTTATAAAGCACACATTTTTGAGCTTTATGATTTCACTCTTCGTCTTTCATAAGATCTACCTTTTTTGATTCTTTATTTACCTTGTTGTCTTCTGACAGATCAGCCATGCAATTATTCTACAGAAAACGGTGGAGTACATTGCCAAACTTCAGCAAGAAAGGTCCCAAGTGTTAGAAGAAACCAGACGACTCAGGGAAGAGGTGGAAGAGTTGCAGCATGCTATTAGGTCAGTACATCCATAGCCTTCAACCTTTTAGAAATGAGACTAACCAGTATCTTTCTGCAAGTCCTGATGGTAGAATCCCATGGGGTTATGAATCGCAAATCTGCCTGATTACATACTGATCTTGCTTGATAAGAGGGCAAATTATGGTATGGCTATATATGCGCTGGAAGCACTCTTTGAAGCATCTGTCACAGATTCTGCCAAAGTTACTAGAAAAAAATAACTGCATACAGCACCACTTTTCTTTCACTAGAATAACTAACACCATAATGGATATTTGACAGACCCAGTTATAGTTAAAGGAGTTGTTGGTCTTTTTTTTTTTTTTTCTCCTTTGCAAAACCATATTAACTATGCAGTAACATAACTAACTGGCATATATTCAGCTCTCCCTGTGGCACCACTCGATCCTCTGCTTCTACTGCCCATTTATGGGATGTCACAGGCTGCTGCAGCCAATGACAGAGCTTAGTGATCGAGTGCTGAGCTCTGTCATTGGCTGTAGCAACTTGTGACATCTCATAAACAAGCAGAGGCATCCTGTAAACATGTCTCGGGAAACATCTGGCTTGGTGGCATAGGGCAGTGTTCCCCAACTCCAGTCCTCAGGAACCCCCAACAGGTCATGTTTTTTCAGGATATCCTATAGTAAGAACACCTGTGGCAATGTCTGTGGACTAACGATAATTACGTCACCTGTGCAACACAGAGGACATCCTGAAAACATGACCTGTTGGCGGTCCCTGAGGACTGGAGTTGGGAACACTGGCATAGGGCACAGTAAAGGGTTGGGAGAGGCGAGTATATGCCGGTTAATTCTCTTACTGCATGGTCAGTGTGGTTTTGCAGAAGAAGAAACTCCCAGTCTCTTTTAATGGGGTCCATTATTGGCTGTTGGTGTTCATTATATAACATCATTTTTGTTCCGCTTGTATGATTAAACAGAACAGTGGAGATGGATAACATAGATATGAAAACATACTTAAAGGGGAAATCCATCCCCATTTTCTAAAATTTACATTACATTTCCAAAACTTCAGAGCACCCAAACTCCTTTTGACTCATCTTAAACTTTCATCATATAGCACAATGTTTCATGCAAGTTAGAACTGATTTGTCATTTCCTCTTGCTTAAAACTTCGGATTTGTAGTAATGATACTGAATAATTACAAGGTTACAGTAATTGTAACAGCATCTTAATCTGTAAATTACTGGTGGCCTGGGCCTATAGACTTCACTGTTTTTAGTTTTCTGACACCTTTCTGACAAGTCTAAATGTCTATTTTTTGGATTGACTTGTTCTTTAAGAACCTTCATATATTTTGTAAAGTGAGTTGAGAAGTAATATTGAATGAGACTGATATAGATTTTTGTGCTCCTTTTTGTGTTGAGGAAAATATATAAATTAATTAAACTTGTGTTATTTTCAGTTCCTATCAAGAGCAGCTTCCAGCCACTGGGGTACCGATCACCCTTCAGAGGGTTGAGCACACAAGAGATTTGTTTGACAAATATGTGAAAAGCAGAACACTTGAAAACTGGAAGTTCTGGATTGTATCCTTTTGTGGGTTAATTACAATGTTTTATAAGGATTTCAAGATATTTTAGAAAATTTTGATTTGCGAGTCAGAACATTCATTCTTGAAATAAGGACATTATATGACCAGTGCTGTAATATGTTGCATCAGTACGAAGACCTTAAAGCTAACTTCATACGGGCGAGTGCAATATCGGGCCGCGAATCCCACCCCCATATCGTGTTATCCACCATGTGAAATCCCCAGGGATGCAAACCATTTTCATGGGTAAATGGCCTTACATCCCTTCAGGGATAAAGGGATCCTTTGCCGTGGAGTTCTCAAAACTGCTTTCAATGGAGTGGGCGCTGCTGCTACCACCCCATTGAAAACAATGGGGCTGTAATGTGAGATCACGCAGCCAGATGGAACCTGCTGTGACTTGTTTCCCGCTTTGTATTGTGGTGCCATGCAGGAAAAAAATCACTTGTGTGTATGACCCTATTCAAAAGAATGGGGTTCACATTTGTGCGTCTCAAAATGCACAAATCTAGCAGGTTTTTCTCGGCCGTATGATGCTGGCCTTCGAGAACCCCTCACCAGGACCCTAAGATTATGGTGCCTTTTATAGATGACCAACTTTTGTTTTTGCTCTGGGGCAATGAAAAAATACAAACCATTGTTGTTTTGTATTTTAGATGATCATTATACCACATGGTGAACACTGTAAAAAATGTTAACTCTATTCTATGAGTCATTATGATTATTAGAAGACCATTTTTATAAAGGTTTTAGGCTTTACTACTTTTACACAATCTTAACACTTTTAATTAAAAAAAAAAGACATTTTATGTGTTACCACATTCCAAGACCAGAGTAGCTTTATTTTTCCATCGACAAAGCTGTATGAGGGATTTTTTTTTTGATACATTATGACTTGGAGTTTTTATTGGTACCATTTTGAGGTATATGACTATTTTGAATACTTAGTCTTTGTATGGTTGAACAGTTTCTCACTTCACCAAAATTTGAACAGTGCTGAAAGTGTTAGCCCTTTTATAAATAATGTAGGAAAAATAATAGAGGGCGATGAGGAAAAAAGCAAATCTATTAAATAGTTTGTTTTTTCTCCAGTGTATTCACAGAGAAGTTAAGTTCCACACTGGACCAGGGAAGAGTCATTGGATCTTATAAATCTTGACTTTTCCAAAGAGTTTGATACTGTGCCACATAAAAGTTGGTATATTAAATGAGATTGGTGTGGGTGTAACTAACTCAATGATAAAAAACATAGGATGGTTATTAATGGTACATACTCTGATTGTGTTACCATTACTAGTTGGGCACCACAGGGGACAGGGCTGGGCCCTATTCTTCTGTAATATTGGTATTTTATTGTGCAATTCTTCTACCAGGTCATTTAATAGTTTTTGTATCATCTGCAAATATATTTATTAAAGTAATTAACATGAAAGCACAGAATGCAGTTGCAAATGGATCTGGATAAGCTGGGGTATTGGGCAGAAAAGTGGCAAATGAGGTTACTGCTGATAAATGTAAGGCTATAAACATAGGCAGGAAAAATTCATGTCGCCATTACATACTAAATTGGAAACCACTGGGTAACACTGACATGGAAAACGACTTAGGGATTTTAGGTAAGTTGCGCTTAACTGGAGCAACCAGTGTCAGGCAGCTGCTGCCAAGGCAAATCGGATCATGGGTGCATCAAAAGAGGTAGAAGGCCACATGATGAGAACATTGTTCTTCCTCTTTACAAATCAAGGACATGTTTACTTAAGGACATATCGGGGCTTGGGTGGGTACAAAGATGGGCATCAAATGTAATAAATGGCAGACTACAGAATGCAAAAAGGTTATCACAATTGTGATTAGTCACTTAAAAAAAAGACAGCTGAGGGGCGACCTAATAACTATGTATAAATATATTAGGGAACAATACCGAGATATCTCCCATCATCTATTTATACTCGGTACTGTGACTGTAACAAGGGGGGCGTCCTCTACCGTCTAGAGGGAAGAAGGTTTCCACACAAACGTAGAAGGGTTTCTTTACTGTAAGAGCAGTGAGACTATGAAGCTCTCAGCCCAAGGATGTGGTGATAACTAATTTGATAAGAGTTTAAGAGGGGCCTGGACGCCTTTCTTGAGTATTAAAATATTATGTTATAGTCACTTAATTACTTCAGAAGGGTGGTTGATCCAGGGATTATTCTGATTGCCTGACTTTGTGTCAGGAAGTAATTTTTTTCCCCCTTAAGTGAGGGGAAAATTGGCTGGGGGAAGGGGTGGGGGAGTTGAACTACATGTACGTATGTTGTGTTTTTTTGGCTTAACATAGTATGTTAGCAAATGTCTATTTTGGCATTTTTATCTTAGGGGGGGGGTTAAATAGCATAGAAACCTCGTGTGTGTGTATAGACTGATGCTTGTGTAATTCTCCTTAACGTATATTGTTAATCCAGTTCAGCATCATTATTAAACCATTGTTTGACTCTTTCAATGACATGGTATCGACAACCAACATCGAAGAGTTATACACTACCACTCTAGAATGGCTAGATCTGCATTGCTCCCTCCCAGCTCTAAGGCCTAGTAAGTACTGTAGTGCACCTTTTACATAATACATGGTCTTACAGTGTGTTTAGATATTACAAATTCCTTTTGATGATTTTCATCTTTTAAAATCTTCATCCTTTTTCACAGTGGTGCTAAAGACATTGCGTTATCTGAGCACGACGACGTCCATTTTATCTGATCCATTAAGTTTGCCAGAGCAAGCCAAGCAGGCTGTCACTAAGAACAATAAGACTTGAAAATCAATGAAATTATCCAGAAGTGGAGAGAAAAGCTTGTGCTGTTACCCAGCATTGCTCTGAGACGTCTTTCAACACTCCGCCTGAACATCCGTGCTGAAGCAACCAGTGATTAGTCATCAAATGTATTTGGGGAATCCCTGTCTTGGCGATTTTTGCTAGACATCTCTTCTTCAAAGAGCAGAAACGACTGGAAACTTTCTGTACTGATCGCTGCAACAAAGATGCCGCTGATGCCAGAATTACAGAAACAGTCAAAAGGGAAATACATTTTTCAGATGTAATTGACTTTTGTTTTTGCTGAATCCTTAAGACCTCCTTAAAGTGTTTTTATTCCTTAAAGTTCTAGCTGCTCTATTATAATCGTGTTAATGAAGTAAGGAGAACTACAAGCTCTGTATACAGTGAAAGCACATATAAAAGTTGACAATAAATGTCACCGGCTCTATTAGATATAAATGGATCTGCCATCAGCCTAATGTCTATAGGGCCATCAATTGATGTCTGTATTCGGGAGACAAGGATTAGACAGGCTTTTTTCTTTTTTTTTCCTTTTATACTTGTTAGATTTTTTGTATTTACCAGTAATGAACGTCATACTGTTGTCTGGTAACTACTAGCTTGTTGAATTGAAAGAACGTGTTTGGCCAAGCACATGTTTAGCAGCGGGAATTCTGAATTGACTGGTTGTATAACTATTTAGTGTGATGCCTATGTCAAGTTGTTAGAAGTTGAAGCTATGAGCCACCACCAGTGGTTCGAACTTCTGTTCTTCTATTCTAATGGCTGTACTTATAATTTTGCCTTGCAGCTTAGTGTTCTCATGTGGCCACTGGATCTCATAGCATCTAACCAGGTCTTTTTTCATTGTCTTACCTGTACTGGTAATTTTGGCTACTTTATTTGAGGCCCTGTGTCCTTGTGATAATGCTGAACTGCCCAAGAACAGATGAAGTACCCTCAGACGTCATCGCAGATGTTCAAGTACTCCTACTTGATCCCTATGCTAAGTTATCAAGTTGATGGGACTTTTATATGACATTTGTTGGGTGTTTTCCTCTACTATTAAATAAAACAGAAATGAACATCTTTCAGTATTATATTCAAAATCGCCCATTAAGCTCTTATGTTACGTGTTAATTCACTCAGGTTTTTGCTTGATTATTTAATTTTCCAAAGTGATTTGCGTTGAAGTAGTGTACCAGGACTTGCCTGTTATTTTTTTGTTTTTTTTTCCCTTTACAAACCTGGGTTATACAAGCTCATTTATAGTCTCACTATGATCTTGGCAACTGAAGACTTGCAGAGGTTTCTGCTGTACTGCCTCTCCTCAGCTGACAATGCAGGCTCTCATATAAGCTTATGGGTACTTTATGAAGACCTAGAAGGTGGTTTTATGTTACAGAACATTCTTAGACTTTTGCACACCTGGCCAGTTAGAATGAACTTTTTTTGAGAAGCTATTGCCAAACTTTTCAAAGGGAAAGTACAGCTGGTTTAATTGTATTTAATAGTCATAAATGCCATGTAGTTATAGAGTTTTGCGTAGGATTTTCAAGATATTCGGATTTCTTTTGAGCTCCCAAGATATAAATCATTTATTGGCATGTATGTCCAACCCTGTTTTACAGTAAAGTCTGCATTCCAATAGAATATTGCTGGATCTAGTGTACTACCTCCTATACTAGTCTAAAATTGGTTTACAGAATAAGACTACTGATCTTCAGAACACCCCCAAAGCCCCCTAGAAACTTTTTACCTAAATGAACGTCACAAAACGTTTGTTCTATTTGCAACCCCAATTACAAAAAAGTTGACTCTGTGTAAAATGTTTTTCAATTTCATTTTTTAAAAAATTAACTCGTTTAGAAATTGGCAGCAACAAATGTCAAATAAGTTGACAGGTCCATGTTTACCATTGTGTAGCATCCCCTCTTTTTACAACAGTCTGTAAATGTCTCAGAAGTGAGGAGACCAATTGCTGGAGTTTTGGGAGAGGAATGTTGTCCTATTCTTGTCTGATGTAGAATTCTAGCTGCTCAACAACACTGAGTCGTCTTTGCCAGACTTTTCATTCCCTAATGCACCAAATGTTTTCTATTGGTGAAAGGTCTGGACTGCAGGTACGCTAGTACAGCACCCAGACTCTTCTTTTGCAAAGACATGCTGTTGTAATGGATGCAATGTATGATATATCATTGTCTTGCTAAAATATGCAAGGCCTTCCCTGAAAGACATTGTCCTTATGGGAGCAAATGTTCTAAAACCTCTATATCCTGCTCAGCATTGATGGTGCCTTTTAGTATTTGTGAGCTGTGCATGCCATAATGCAGCCCTATACAATCCAAGATGCAGGCTTTTGGATCTGTGTGCTGACAACCTGCTGGATGGTCCCTCTCCTCTTGAGTTCACACTTACACTGTGTCCATGGCTTCCAGAAAAGAATTTCAATGTTTCGTTTGACCACAGAACAGTTTTCCATTGTGCTTCAATTTTAAAGAAGCTTTTAGAGCAGAGAAGACATTGCATTGCAGAATCATGCCTGTTTTTAATGCAGTGACTCTTGAGAGCCCGTAGATCTTGAGCATCCAATATTGACCGTTGACCTTGTCACTTGTGCACATGAGTTTCTCTGAAGCTTTGAATATCCCATCTACAGTAGGTTTTATCAAGAGACTTCACAATTTTACATTGGAGAATTGTTTTCATTTTTTTTTAAAACAAAACTCTGCCTCTCTAACATGCTCCAACAGGGTCTAAATTGACCCTCCAGCTGCTTTTCATTAGTACGACTTGCTTTTCCAGCCTTTTGTTACCCCTGTCCCAACTTCTGTGAGATGTGCTGTTGCAATCAATTTCTTAATGAGTTAATTTTTTACATTGGAAAGGAAAAATGTCTCACTTCTGTTGCCCAGATTGGTACTGCAGGCTGAGTCCTATTGAAGTGATTTTTGACTCAGCTGGCAATACCAATCCAGTCCACTGCACAATGTGCAGAGCTGTCTGCTTCCTACAGCAAATCGGCTCAGTGCACAAAGACACCATTCTGGGACACTGTTGATTCCTGGGGGTCCTGGGTAGTGGAAACCCGCTGGTCTAGCTTATTGATGGCCTATTTTGAGGATACATCGTCAGTAGCTAGAAGTGGGACAACTCCTCCTTTTTAAGTCTTCCCTTTTTAAAACCCTGGAATATTCTTTCTCAAAGTGCATTTACTGCTTTCTTTCTGACACAATTTAGGAATAGGTTCATTACAAGGTGAAGTTCTGGAGCTCAGATTCTTATGGATCATACAGATTTGTCTCTCTTTGAGCTTAGTGTGATTTTATTAATAGAAATTAAAGAAATTGGTCAAGAATGTTTTATTGTATAACCTTTTTTTCATTTTTGTACTGCAGTATTTGAATGGATAAAGTAACAGAGTTTGGTTATTCCCCAAAACTGTCTCAATTACAAGAGCTTACAGGTTGTAGGACCCAGTGTTAAGTATATATTTTAAGAGCTTGCATGAGATTTGAGAAAAGTTTGTGTTTTTTTGGCTGGTGGCGTTTTTTAATTTTAAACCCAAAGCAGCACCTCTAGTTGGTTGTGTCTGGTATTACAGCCCCATTTAAGTGAAGTCTTGGAAACTGCTAGAATACAGATGTGAAATTTTTATTTAGGTAATATTTTTTCCCACTTTAAAGCACAAGGAAGAAGAAAAGAAATATACACAGAAGGTGATTATTCATTGACAGTATGTTTTTTCAAATATGAGCTCAGATAAACAGCGTTCTTCAGACTTTGATTTAGTGTTACAAAATTATAGACAAATCCCCTTAAACTATAGAACTATGGAAACCAAAGGGCATTCAAATTTACATAAATGCTAAAGGAAAAATTTACTAAAGACTACTGATCTTACATCAGTCTTAAATGGCAGTTTCTGGAGACAGATTGAGCAAAACTGAGGTGCAATATATCGTAATTTTTGTGCATTTTTTTTTTTTACTGTCGCTGCATCAGGAATTCTAATCTGTACCTAATAAAGGGCAGCATGTCACATATTACTCAACTATGGTGTGCGCCTTTTATTAGCAACCTTTCTTACTGCCTTCAGCCTTGGTAATGTGTTGGCATCAATTTTATGTAACAATCCCACGAACGCCAGTGTTTGCTTTTTTTCTCCATAAACTTACCTAATAGGTGTATCTGTGTATTGTACATGTGTGGATGTATAAAATGTATAAAACTTGATTTGCCACACAATTTAAAGGGGTTTGCATTAAAATCTAAAGTTATCCCTTAGCCACAGGAAAGGGGATAACTATGATTGGTGGTGGTCTGACCGCTGGAATTCCCACTGATCATAAAGTTCTTCCCTACCCTGTGCAGAGGGAATACGTGTTTTTTAGCTTTTTGTACATACCCCTTTTAAGAGATGGCCAGCCTTCACAATATTTGACTCTGTTTCTGAAAAGGCCAATTTCCAATTTTGTAGTAACCTTTTTAGTGGGATTCCTAATTCTCCCCGTCATTTCTTTATCAAGCCTTGTGACAGAAGCTAAAGATGTACACCCTATATCTAAAACAGGCTTTTACTTGCTGATGGAATTTATAGTCCCATGCATGGGTTTAATGTTTACCAGCAACAGAATAAAGCAATAAATATGTCATTCTAAGTTGTCTTGCATTCATTTTGTCTAGATTTGGTATGAGGGGTTTCAATAGTTGCACTGATGTATACAGTAACTGGTGGAGGCAACACTTATTTATTGTAATAGTCAGGGGGATAACTTGAAGCTTCAAGCCTCATTGCATAATCTGTAATGCGACCCTCGCCTCTAATGTGCCATCTTTTTTTTTTTGTTTGTTTGTTTTTTTTTTTTCTTGAGCTGATGTCATACTGAAGAAAATATAGAGCTAGGGGTTGCAGAGAACCAAAACCCACAGTATTGGCCTGTAGATCAATCGGGAGTCCATTAGGGCAGTCAAAGCTTAGTGCATAAAAGCAAAGTAATAATTTTGAAGCTTCAATCCCTTTTTTGAAGAAATTGTATTTTTAAAAAAATCTATATGAAATCTGCTTTCTCCCTGAAATGGCACCAATGCTCGTCTGTGGGCTATCTGGTATTACAGCTCAGCCTCCTCAAAGTCTACAAATGCCAAACAATGTTTGAATCCTGGGATCTAAGTTCAGAATGGTAACCATTACACTATAGAACAACAGCTCAACAAACCCGCTTTAGGCTAGAGCCACAAGGTCAAAAACTGCAATGCTTTGTTGGCTACATCGCCACTAATAAAAGTGTGGTCATGCAGAAATTTATTATGTCTGCCTTTGTCAATTGTCATGCCATGGTAAATTACAGGTCGCACTGTAACCACATTCACTTTTATTAATTGTGATGTAGTAGTGTGACGTTGCTTTCCCCCCCCCCCCCCCCCCCAATGTGTCAAGGAGCCAGAGTTGCTGTTCGTCGCAAGCCTTAGGCCTTATGCACATGGCCATGAAAGGCTCCGCAGGCGGAATACCGCAGCGGAGTCCGTCACGCCCCCCCCCCCCCCCCCCCCAAAGACCCCATACTTGCCTCCGGATCCACTGCGCAAAGTCCCGCATGATGCTCCGGTGCGCATGCGCAGTACAGCGCATGATGCACCGGCAGGGTCATATGACACGCTGGCGGTGTCACATGACCCGCCGGCAGCGTCATATGATGCGGTGGACGGGGCGTGTATTCACGCTATAATTCAGCTGTGCTAAAGCGAAGTATAGCGTGACAGGCGGCTTCCATTGACTACAATGATAGCCGTCCGCGCGTATAACCGCAGCAAATAGGACGTGCCGCGGGTAATTTTATGCTGCGGAAGCAGCATGTACATTGAGCTATTAGGTTCAATAGAACCTAATAGCTGCAGTGAAACGCCGCGGAAATCTGGCCGTGGGCATTAGGCCTTTAAAGAGTTTGTGTTTATTAGAAATTGACCTGTTATGTTTAAACCTAGAACTTTGATTTAAACAGGTCTGGAGTTTTTGTAATTTCCATGGTGCCAACTATATAATAAGAATCCTGAAATCCCTCTGGCTACTAAGCTTCGTAATAAGACAACCCTTCCTGTGCTGTAGTAATCCCTTCTAGACCATCTCATCGTTATTGTCTCAGAAAGGATTACAATGAAAGGTAATGCCTAAGTAGTAGAGATGAGCTAACGTACTCGGTTCGGGTGTCTTTGGACCCAAGCACCGCCTTTTCCATATAACTGACTACTCGGACCAAAAGATTCGGGGGGCGGCGTGGTGGAGTGGGGGGTAGCAGTGGGGAACAGGGGGGAGCTCTTTCCCCCCCCCCCCCTCTCCCCCCTCTGCAACCGCCGGCGCCCCCCGAATCTTTTCGTCCGAATAGTCAGTTATATGGAAAAGGTGGTGCTTGGGTCCAAAGACACCCGACCCGAGTACGTTCGCTCATCTCTACTAAGTAGGTAACCTAGAATCCACCATTCAAGATGGGTGATGGTCACAGCTTACCTCCTCCTCCACACCATGATTGCTGCACATGTCACAAAGCATGCTTAAATCTCTTCCATAAAAGTAAATGTATTTGTGCCAGTTGGAGTAACTTGGCTAACAAATTTTCTTGAAATCATGGTGAACAAAAATTGCACAAAAATTTCACTTTTTAAGACCTTCATAAAGTTGAAGGGCAGAAAATGAAGCATTTGTTTGTGCAAATCTACCCCTACTGAAAGCAGGCAAATATTCATTTTCAGACTTTTGGGCAGTCCAAAATGTGCCAAATTTATGAAGTGTACCATTTTTAATGTACATCAAGACATATTTTGAAATGTGTGAAGGAAATCGTGTGGCCTAGTCCGCTGACCTCCACCCCATCAAATACCTTATGGAATGAATTGCTTTAACAACTGCAAACTCAAATCTTGTAGAAAGTGTTCCCGTAGAGTAGAGGCTGTTGTAGCTGGAAACAGGAGCCTAACTCCATTTTAACCCCTTCTAGGTTTCGAAATGAGAGGTCCAAGTTCATACAGGTGTGACTGTAAGGTGCTCACATACCTTTTGGCTACAAGGTTTCTTACAAAATACAAGTATTCTACTGCTTAAAATCCGCAGCAAAAGTTACGTGTGAATATGTCCTATGACTAGACAGCGCTGTGAGTGAATGAGATTTGTTAAAACCCCCATTCACTAATTGTACTGTACTTTTCTTGCAGAATGTCAGTGTATGTTCTACAGCCTAAACTCTGCGACAATATTATTATGCAGGAACTCTTAATGGCTAAATCAAATCCTTTAACCCCTTAACATCACACGACGTAAGGTTACGTCATGGCAGTGGGGTACTTAATGCAACATGACGTAACCTTACGTCATGTGGATGGTGCGGGATCAGAAGGGAGCTTGCGCCATTCGGAAGCGAGAGCTGGCTGTTACTGATGGTCTCCTGCTGCAACAGCATCAGGACAGCGCTCCCTGCTGTTAAACCCCCTAGATCGCAGCACGTAGGGCGCTCACTCTGACGTCATTGGAACCCCCGCGATATAATCGCAGAGAAACGACTGGTTGCCACGGCAACAGGTTGCCAGATATAGACTTCCTGCTTTGCCATTGCCTATGTATGCTATTACAAGTGATAAGGCATTTCAGTACATAAGTCCTGCAATACTTTATCATAGCTGCGATGGCTCAGGTCCCCTTCAGGGACATAAACAGTGGAAAAACCGTGGAAAAAAAAGACCTGGTAAAAATTAATACCACCCACATTTTTGCTCATTTTTCCTATTGGTGTAAAGAAAATTAACATTTTAAGGAAATCCCCACATATTTGGTATCATCATGTCCCTAATTACCAGTACTATAATTTGAGCACACTATGCAGCATAAAAATGCTTTTGTTCATTTTTACCTCCCAAAAAGTGCAACAAAAAAGCCATATGTACCCCAAAATGGTACAACTAAAAACTATAGCTCATGCTGCGAAAAAGATTGACACTGTAAAAAAAAATAAAAAAATTGTGTTTTTCTCTTCCTGCTCTCAAGAAAAAGGTTTACAATGCATTATATGCACCTAAAAATTTGTACCAATAAAAAACAGTAGTTCGCCACGCAAAAAAATAAGCTCTTATATGGCCATGTTGACTGAAAAATTAAAACGTTTATGGCTTTTGAAAAGTGAAGATGCAAATCCCGCCAAAATCGTTGCATCCTCAACGCCCAAAATTGGCCATGTCGTTAAGGGGTAAAGCTACATGCCAAGTTTAGCTGTGATGCAGGAAGTGCAGCCAAAGATTGCAGCTGATAAAGTCCTCTGCGTAGGACGGAACGTCGCAAGTTCTCTCTTAATGGATGGAGTTTTTAAGCAATAAAGATGACACTTGGATTTTTTACCATATGAAGACTACTTGAAGATTCTTTAAAGAGTTGCATGCGGTGCTGCTTACATCTACACATTTACCTAGTATCCAACGGGACCCAAGTCCGGTTCCAATAGTGAGCATGCACCTTCAAGCTTTTGCCTGCTATATGTGTCTCCCCTACTGCTGTAGTGACTTAGTCTGCTGCTGTGAGACCCCATAATTATTTACTAGGAAAGGTGGAGGAAGAATAATCAGAAATATTCCCTTTGCTGCAATTCTGCAGCTGCATCACATGCAGCAGTTTTGCCTGAATGGGGCTGTTTCTGCAGGATTGGATTGGATTTCTACAAATCTGCTCTGTATGAATATACAGTTCTTTCTCACATTGGTGAATAGTCTCCAGTGCCTGTAACTTACCCTAACAGCACCAACAAATGTTCTCTCCATTTAACAAAGTATTGATAAGTGTATTTGAGAATGTTTAGAATTAAAACATTCTTTAGGTGTATCTTAACTGTAGCATCTGCTGAAGTAATATGAACGGCACAGCTTAAATGGTTCGCCTTGGCTGATAAGTTAATTGTGGCCAAGATCACATGAGACTGCAGTAAAGTCAGGAATACAAAGAAGCTTTTAAAACTTGCGGAACAGGATATTGTGTGGTTTCTAAGGAACAGAATGCGGTCTCCAGTCAACAGAGTGTTTCTCCTAAATCTTATGCCCACGTTCTGCACTTCGACAGTGGAGTATTGGTTTGTACTGGGCTGAGATGTCATCATGGATCACATCACTGTGTCTGATGCCTTGAGGAAGCAGCTGAAAGTCCTGTGTTTGACATCCTTTTCCCGTGGTACTGGAAACCGGGTAAAACACCATTTAGCTGATTCCTATTAGGGCTACCGCTGGTTTCCCACTTTACATGCAAACTGACAATATTAATATACTGTGTTAATGAAGCTAGCCATATTGTCTGAAGGACACAAAGTATTCTTCATAACTGATTTGATATGGCAATCAGTATCTCTGTTATGATTAACCATATGTTACACCTCTGCTTAGGACAAGTCTCACCTGGTAGCTGGGAAAAGACCTGAAGAAACCTACTGGGAAGATGAGGAGAACCAAGACATTCTGTATGATCCCCTGAACCAGCGTAGCTCGCCCTGGGACTCTGATGACAAGTATAGTTCTGAAGTTCAGCACTTGAGGCAACTAGCAGTTAAATGTCCAGAAAACATCACTGATCAGTTCATTTGTTCTTATTTCAAACAACTCAGAGTAGTTGATAAAGAGGTGGGTTGAAATGTTGCTGATTGTAATCAAGAATGAATTATGGTTTCTTATTCTGACCTCTAGACTAATGTTTTGTGTGTTTTAATTAGATCAGTAGACCCTAACCAGCTCTGGGAGTCATGGGTTGTAATCATATGCAGATATCTCCTAGCCACCAAACAGTGTTAATTCTAATGGAATAACACTAGATGTAATACTTTCTTCACAAGGTCCACATGGTGGCTTTTGGCACGACACATGTCGCGTGACCAAAGATTGCATCTGAATGCGAGTAAATGCAGTCGGCGGGTTTGAATTTCTTATGATCGTCTGGTTGTGGAGACAGGACGATCTCTCTTCACGAAGTGGATAAGCTTATTTGTGTGCACACAAACTAGAAGGACTTCAGTCCAAAGCTCTAAGTCCCTTAACAGAAGACTTCATACAGCTTTATACCAAGTAGGCTGGCTTATTCACAGCTTCATAACTATTGGTTAATCATTTAAACAAAGAACCAGGAAGCGAAATTCTGCTTTCACTTCTAAACAAAGAAACTGGGAAGGGAAGGAACATGGGTGGGGCTTTCTCACAGTGTCAGATATAGTTCAGCAGTAGTATATAGTATTTTTTTGAAGAAAATGTTTGTTTTCTACATAAGGGTAAGAAAAGTTAATAAAGCAAAAGTTAGTATGCAGTAGCTACATCCTATGGGTATTATTGTATCTTGATGCCAACAGGAAGTCCTGGTGGAGTCAAGATTGACAGCGGGGTTGATGCCCCCCAATGTTGATTGGCTGCACATCTTCGTTGCCTCAAGGTCCTGGAAGGCCGCTAATGTAATGCAGCTTGAAGTGCTTTAGTAAAGCACAGCGGCCTGCAGCTCTGTTTGTTGAAACCCCTGGTTCCCAGTGGCAGAGCAGAAGGCGGCACCCCACTCTGTCTTGAAGCACAGAGCGGGGTTACCATGAGCGACGACAAACTGTTGTGAAGGCTGTTTGCCGCTCCAAACCCCACGCCAAATATTTGTCACATTGCGGTGCCCAGCAGGGGGGACACAGCGCTGGGGCTCCTGTAAGTGACACACGGCGTGCAGACATACACCAACACAGCAGCACAGAGGCGGGAGCAGCGCGATACACTCAATGCATCCCCGGCACACTTGCATCTGGACAGCAGGGAGCGTACAGTTGCAGGGGACAGTATGTTAGAGCATGCGGCCACATAGAGCAGCAGGAGGAGGAGGAGACCTGGGAGGTCACAGCAGGGACCCAACAGCGGCGGCAGAATGTAACCTACAGCCTGCAGACGCATACAGCTGCGCGAGGAGGAGAGCTGGGAGGCCACAGCGCCGGGACAGGGCCACAGCCATGTAGCTGTGGAGGGCTCTTCACTGACATAGCACATCGTACACCTCACATTAACCCACTTTAGCACCTTCAAGGACCTTCGTGCCTTGACCCTATCAAGAGCTGGGGGTGTGACAGGGGTGTTCCTTCTGTCTAACCTCTAGCTTCCGGTGGGGTCAAGATACAATAATACCCATCCTATGTGCTTAGAAACACTTATAAATAGCAAAAAAGTCTATAATATACTTCAGCTTTCTGGCTGATAACAGAGAGCAATAGCAGTTACAATATTACTTTTTTTGCCAGGCGTCCCTAAACGCTTGCTTGCAGATGGAAGACGCAAGTGCTGTGTCTAAAGATGATAGTAAGGTCTACCAGCAGCTGGATTTGGGGCCACAGAGGCCTTTTACTTAGTGGGGCAATAGCGGATGCACTATTACTTACTGAGACGCCAGTGGGCACATCGTTACTACAGGTGGCACTGAGAAGTTAATTAGGGTTATGGCAACAGGACTAAGAATCCTAAAGATGCGAGTTATGGCTGAAAGAGATCTCAGTGGAACCAGAGAACAGAAAACCAAATATGAATGACTCCAAACAGACAACACCACCTATAATCACTATTATTGTGTAGAGCTGGTATTTGAGCACATTACATAAATGTATTATTTTAGAGATGTACTAGAGCTGAATCGCTGTGTCTATGCCTGCAGCCTTATAAAAGTTGTTATATACTTTATTTCTATGACTTTTTTTTTCCAGCTAGGGCAAATTCTGAGTTTTGTTATGAGGCCCTGTCAATTCTTTATACACCCCTGTTCTACTCTCACCTGCTCACCTCATAGATCCCTGTCTTTTCGTGAGCTTAGGTCAGTAGACCCATGGTTGAATTGGGGCACTGTTCTATAAAATGCACTCTCAATATGCACGTTTGAATCTGGCTATATAGAGAAGAAACATTAGTTCTTGGTTCTGATTCTGCATGTAAGTAGCTTGGTTCTGGTATTGTATTCTTAGTAAAAGCTTATCTTTAAATATGTTGATTAAACATGGTGAAATTAAGTACCAATAAGGCAACGTTCACACGGGGCGGATTCCTGACGGAAATGTCGCAGTTTGGCCGCAGCAAAAAACCGTGACATTTCCGCCAGCAGAACCGCTGCTTCAAAACCCGCGGCGGTTTTGAAGCGGCCCGGCCGCTCGCTCTTCTGCTACGGCCGACGCTCCCATAGAGGAGAGCGCAGCCGCAGCGTAAAAAAAAAATGAACATACTGCGGTCGGCAAATCTGCGCCACAGCGGCTGTTTCTGACGGATTAACCGCAGATGATTTGCCGTCCCGTGTGGACGAGATTTCTCAGAAATCTCGTCCACATGGCCGGCTAATCCCGGAATTAGCGTCTGCATGCGGATTTGCCACGGCGAAATTCCGCATGGAATTTTCGTGGCAAATCCGCCCCGTGTGAACCCAGCCTAACAACCATGGAATAAAATAATTAAAATGCCTCTAATGACCACTTTAAAACCAACATCCAATTTAACAATTACATTGACTATCTGTTCTGTTCCCTTGTGAGTCAATGTTCAAGTTCCAGCTACAGCTAAGGCAAGAGAAAGTGTATGGTCTGTGGTGGCTCAATAGCTGAGCCCATGTCCTGGGTAACAATGATTCCTGTGTTTACACATCTTAGTTGAATGCCCTATGCTATTCAAATTCTTGGTCATAGTAATCTCATTGATGTTGCATATCTCTCTATCTCTTATATAGGTAACTGAAGTAGATCCACAGCTGCTTAAATTTCATAATCTTGAAGAACTTGTGTTGAGTGTAAATAAATTAAAAACTGTGCACTCTGGGAACCTTCCAAGAAAACTTAAGGTGAATATGCTGATCGCAGTTTTTTTTTCTAGTCAATTCATTATGATTATTGACAGTTTTATGACCTTGAGAACTACCGGATATGCATACTGTTATTTGTTTCAGATATTGGAGCTATGTTCTAACCACATTACAAGCTTAAAAGATCTAAGTATAAATCCACCTCCATTGTTACAGCATTTGGGACTTGCTTATAATGGCATTCACTGCTCCTCGGAGAGTAGATTTCTAACTGTGGATATCTGGTAAGACCTTTTGGTTTATGGATGAATAGTAGTCCATTATGAATACATTAAGGTATTATTCTTGGCTACATTCATTATAGTTCGTGTATACAATACATTGTAATTCACATGAATATAATGTGCCTTGTTCTTGCAATTTTTTGAGCAAAGCTGACAGTTAAATAAAAAGGACAGTCTCTAATGTGCAACTTTGTCATCAGATGAGTTAGTTATATATTTTAATAGGGTATTATTTATATAAGGGTTGATTCGTTCATAATTAAAATACTCAAAAGTTTCTCCCCTATAAATTTTTCAGTATTTGCTACCTTTCCAGAGATTTGTGTTTTTTAGGTTTTCACATTCTAACAGAAACTGTTATTTGATTTTGTTTTTCAGGCCAAATTTGGTTTCTCTTGACCTTAGTTTCAATGAACTTACTGATCTCTTTAGCTTAATCTCTGGAATCTCTACTTTACAAAACCTTCGTATTCTTGTGCTGCAAGGAAATCCACTGACATTTATCACCACATATAGAGGCTACACTATAGATTGTCTACCAAAGCTATGCATTCTGGATGATATCTTAATATTACCAGATGAAAAATATAAATTCTATGGACTATCAAAAAAGAAAGGTGAGGTTATGGGTAATGGCCTACAGTTGGATAATACTAACCTTATTTTCCCTGACCTAAGGGAGGTTTATTATTTATTTTTTTAAATCTTTTATTTATAGCCTTTTTCCCCCCTAAAATCTAGGGGATTAACACAATTAACAGTTCAATAGTACAAAATCCATAATAAATGCAGATCATCATATACTCTGACCGAGAAATGAGGGATTGTACAATTCTCAAAGCGAAAAGTCTGCATTCTGTTACTATAACATTCGGATTTAGATTTGCAATAAGTAGAGCAAAAAGAAAAGCAAGTTTTCATAGCTACATAAAAGTTCATGTTATCAGAAAATGCCACTAATCAAGCAACGTAAACATGAACTAAAGGAAGGGACAATAATAATCTTTATTTGTTTAGCGCCAACTTAGTCCGCAGCACTTTCAAGCACAAGAGAACACAGACAAATACAACAGAGTACATGTGGTATACAAGTAGGAGGTAACGGTGGGGGGGGGGATAAAGCACGGGGGACAGTACAGAAATTACATGTGGAAATCAGTTATTAGGAGGCAAACGGGGTGGGGGCAGTAAGGAGTTGCTCTGGAGGAGTTTGGGGTAGTGCGTTTCAGAGGATCGATGCTGCTCTGGTAAAGTCCTGGAGGTGAACATGTGTGTTTCGTATTAGAGTGGTATTTAGTCTGAGTGTGTTAGCAGATCGGAGTGTGCGGGCTGGGTGGTCTATGGACAGGAGGGAAGCGATGTACGATGGCGCAGCACCATGGAGAGCTTTGTGGGTGAGTTTGTAGGTGAGAATTTCGTTTTGCAGTGGATGAGCAGCCAATGCAGTGACTGGCATAGTGCAGAGGCATCTGAGAAACGGCTGGATAGAAAAATGAGTATAGCTGCCGCATTTAGTATAAATTGGAGAGGGGCGAGTCTGGTGCGGGGAAGGCCAATGAACAACAAGTTGCAGCATCACTTAGACAGACAGTATTTATTAAGTAGAGCAACAAAGGAGAGGAAGAGGAAAGAAAAGAGGGAATAAAAGGAATGGGGAGCCAAAACAAAGAGGAGGGGATTGGAGGAGGGTAGGGGGTGTCGATAGGCAACCAGTATATCCTTGTCACTTCCCTTCTCCCTCCTAGCTGGTGTCTCGGATAGAGACTAAAATCCAGTACTTGGTATTCTTGTGTGTGTTTGAAACGAACCCAGGTACCCATATTTATCATAAGTCCCACTGAAGGGGACTTCCAAAGAGCCAGGATACACGAGTGGGCTGCATTAATGAAATGTTTAAGTATAGATTTGCGGTATGTGCATAAAGGGAGATCTGAGAGATGTAGAAGGCATAGGGTTGATGACTTAGGAACTTGCAGGTGTAAAATGTTAAAGGTAATAGAATGGACAGCCTTTTAAAAGTTACATATCAGCAGGCAATCCCAGAAGACGTATAAAAGGATACCTACTTATGTACCACAGTGCCAGCACATCGAAGGTGAGGAATGGAAAATTTTGGCCAATTTAGGGGGCACCATGTATTAATGCGAGAGGAGCTTAAAGCCTGCCTCTTGATATTTATTGGCGATTGATCTATGCCTGAACTCGAAAAATCCTATCCACCTGCCTGGGAAGACACAGGTCAAGCTCTGGCTCCTATTTGATCAAATAAAGGGGTTCATAGTCCTGTGGCTGAAAGATTAGGAGAGAGTAAATCAGCAATAGAGAGTGAATGGGGCCAATTCCCAGACAAGCATTTTCAAATATTGTGAGTGGTCTGCAAAAGTCTCTCACTGGTGGGAGGGACCTCAGGAAATGTGCTATCTGTATGGTTCTCTAAAAACGCAGGGTCATCAAACAATGACTTTTCTCATAAATATGACAAGCAGATCAATAAGAAAGAAAGGAGGAGGATCGCTGAAGGATAGTTCAAACATCCAACTTTCGTGTTGTGTAGTTTGATGTTGTCTCTGCGACCCTTATTTTCTTGGTCACCAACTTGGTGTAGGATTGCTTTGTTAAAGGCATCTTGAGAAGCTAGTGTTTCCTCAATTTTGGTCCCCTGTGCTTCTAGCATCGAAGAGGTTTGTCCTGTAGTCGACACACACCAGACAATTGAACAGAGTTCTGTTTTAAATGCTGCAATAGCTTTGGCTCCATGCGTTGCATCATGGACTCTGTCTTTTTTGGTAGGTAGAGCATGAAGGAAATTCCAGAGGTCTTTTGAGATCAGAAGCAGCCATGGGAGCCCCATAAGGAAGATGGAGGAGTCCTTCAATGGAGTTAGAGGTCAGGGACGAGTGGGTAGAGCTGGGAGAGGGAGCCCCAAAGTCCCGTTCCACATTTGTCATCCTGACAGGCTCTCCAGACACTGTGCTGAGTCTCTTAAAAAGGAAATATACCCACAGTGAGAGTTCTAGCGCAGCCTATGTGCATCCACTCTCCCAAACTGTGTATGTCTCTCAGAGAGACCAGGTGATGGGTGGGTAATTTCACTCACCCCCTCCATCTGCAACTGCCAGGGCCCCTTCTCTAGGCATGTGTGTGCTGCAAGAGTTGGGCTGCCAGGTAACACTGAGGGTCCAGAGTCAGATATGGCCTGGGTAGCATTCACACCTGGTCTAGAGGCTGGAGGAGCAGATGGGCACTTGGTACCAATGAATGGCATGGCCACTGAAATTCGTAGCCTCAGGCCTCCTGGGTGAGGGGAAAGCTGCCAGTGTGCAGTGCAGTGGTGCCATCTCGGAATCCACTGCCTGCAGCTCCAGGCTCAAGGAGGGGGACACTGATAAGTGAGCACAGCGGCGCCTTGTTAAATTCTGCAGTCCCCACCTCGAGGCTCAAGGAGATGGCTGCCAGTAAGCATTGTGGCATTGCTGCTGTAAAGTTCATGGTCCTAGTGTTAGAGCTCAGGGGAGGAGACACTGAGGAGAGGCGTGGGGGTGCCTCACTGAGGTCCGTGGCCTGCGGCAATGGAGGAAGTGCAGGTACCTCGAGATATCGCTCCCTGTGGTAGCAGAGCAGGTCCCTTGCGTCTGGTCTTCCTCCCCATCCATGCTGCAGCTTAGCGGTAAAGAGTAGAGGCGACTGTCTGAGCTGAGGAGCAGTGATGCCCGTTTCAGGAGCTCACAAGAACGGCTTCCTCATGGCACCATGTTCCGTAAGGGGGGATTTATTAAAATGAGTGCAAAGAAAAAGTGAAGCAGTTGCTCACTATAAGAAATCAAAATTTGGCTCTCATTTTCCATAGAGGCTCTCAGAAGTGAGAATTTGTATTGATTAGTTACTATGAGCAGATTTTCCTTTGCACCAGTTTTTCTTAATCTCCTCCAATGGGTCATATTCTCTTTCTCATAACCTCATCTTAGAAAAGGCAACAAATGGAGATTTCAGAAGTGAGGGTCACACTTTTATATTGACATTATATAACTGTAATTTTGTTCATTTTATTGTTGTGTAAGCCAGACATGAGTCAGGTAGAAATCCTCTCAAAACTATCTGATTTGTCCTAGATATACTGTATAAGATTATTTTAATGGCGAAATCCAGGATTTCAGATCACTAATGATTTCCAGAAAGAATAAGCTCTATAGAGCTTGCTTAGAATATTGCATAAGAAACAGAGATTCAAAGGGGTTGTCTGCAGTGGGGAATCTTATTCAGTTAGAAGGGTTTCCTAAAAATAATCTGTTCACAGGGTGTCCTCTTCTGTGACTGCTGCCTGTAATCTGCCGGGGAACTTGGCAAAGCTTTAAATTGTGTGCCAATTAATATTAATGGGTTGTCCATGGTTAAGTACAGGGAGAGATCCTCTTTGTAGCAGCTCTCCACTCCAGCTTATTGATAGAGGTTATAATCTAACTGTTCATCATATCTTATGTTTTACTTGGTTGTCAGAGTGCTCTGTAGTTAAACAAAATTGAACTACTTAAAATAAAATCCAAATTTTCGGTTGTGTCAATAGATACAACCTAAATATAATGCAGCATAGTGGAAAATTGCAGTTAGAGTACAAACTAATTTGACTATGTAAGTGTAGCAGATTTGTTGCAGAAATTTCTGCAACTGTTATAATCCATGCATATGGTGAGGAAAGTGTCTACTCAGGTGTATGGAAGTGATTTTAGTTGCAGAACCTTCTGCAGCAAATCTACCCTAGCTATACAAACATTGGTAGGTACTAGGCACCATTAACCACTAAAAGACCCATATAAATATAAAATATGAAATACTTTTACATACTATATGTAAACTACTTCTATAGGATAATTGAGGAAAATATATCTTTTCCTTTCCTTCATAAAAATACATTTAAAATATGCTGTATAAAATGGTACATTATGTCAAAAAAAGTCCCTTTTTAACAATAATATATCTCTATTGGATGAAACATTTTTGTATTACAGAAGCACTAGAGAATAAAGCAAAATTTTGTGTGCACATAAGGAAAGTGCAAGGTATTCCAAACCCAAATGTACAGACAGAACAGCAGAACTCAGCTGACTATCCAATAACCACCATCACTTATCATGTATGCTATGAATTTATTGAGGATCAGCCTAGCAGTGAGATGACAGAGTACCAGGTAAGCCGAAAAATCTGGGTTACTGAAAATACATTGAGGAACACTAGCTTGCAGTTTAGTTGGCAATACACTACAGATTTTGGATTGCTGAAAAGGTCTAATTAGAACATGTTATACTGACCATCAGTGCACTTTTGTGAAAAAATCATGACAGATGCTGACAGATGGCAGATATCTGTCAAAACTTGATGTGCCATGTTGAAGATTTTGGTTGTTGTCAGGTGCCTTAGTTGAAAAGTCAGCCATGGGCAGCAATAAAGAGAGTCCCTCACCCAGGATCTGCTCCACAAGCAAGAACAAAGAGCGCTCAGTGGCTCCCACTCTTGCAGATAAGGCTCACTGATGCATTACATTAACAGCCATTCATCTGAATAGCCCCCATGTAATACTAGATTTACCTTGGCCTCCTTGTGGCAAGACAACCTCCTTAATGCCTTCTATGGCATAGCTAATTACCACATGAATATCCAATGCAAATATCAGGCATGTATATGTTAATGAGACTCTTTGGATGTCCCTGAGTTAATAGGGATCTGGTATTCACTTGGTAATATGAAAATCTTTCCTGGATATTCCCACAAGGCTCAATTAGATTTAAATAGTGCTACAGTAAGATCTCAATAGTACATGGGATATATTACAAGTATTAGGCCAATGTTAAAGGGGTTGTCCCGCGAAAGCAAGTGGGGTTATACACTTCTGTATGGCCATATTAATGCACTTTGTAATGTACATTGTGCATTAATTATGAGCCATACAGAAGTTATCAGAAGTTTTTCACTTACCTGCTCCGTTGCTAGTGTCCTCGTTTCCATGGAGCCGTCTAATTTTCAGCGTCTAATCGCCAAATTAGACGCGCTTGTGCAGTCCGGGTCTTCTTCTTTTCTCAATGGGGCTCCGTGTAGCTCCGTGTAGCTCCGCCCCGTCACGTGCCGATTCCAGCCAATCAGGAGGCTGGAATCGGCAATGGACCGCACAGAAGCCCTGCGGTCCACCGAGGGAGAAGATCCCGGCGGCCATCTTCAGCAGGTAAGTAAGAAGTCACCGGAGCGCGGGGATTCAGGTAAGCGCTGTGCGGTGTCTCGCGCCGAACGGGGGGGGGGGGTTGAAAAAAAAAAAAACCCGTTTCGGCGCGGGACAACCCCTTTAAGCAATGAAGTATCACTTTTAATATTTATTTTGCACGAATAGCTCTAAAGATATTAAATTGTAAGGATTTAAGGACACAGATGATCTTCACATAGATGGATTAATGATGCATGCATGGTAATAAATGCACAAAATATTGTAACAAACCTTCACACTTCTCACAGTTAGGGCTTATTCACACGAGCGTATATCAGCCGACATTTTCACTGCTGGCCGTTATATGCTACCATCTAATGCACGGGCTCTGCATATATGCCATCAGGCAGGGGGAGACAGCTTAGCTCTGCTAAGCTGTCTCCACCTCGCCGTCTCTGTGCAAGGGGAGGAGGCGGGACGGAGCGGGAGCTAGTGGGCTGAACTCCTGCCCCCTCTCCACCCCTTGCCACTGTTTGCAATGGGCGGGGTGGGCAAAGGTTAGCTCGGCTCCCATCTCACCCACTCCCATTGCAAACAGTGGCAAAGGGTGGAGAGAGGGCGGGAGCTCAGCACACTAGCTCACGCTCCGTCCGGCCTCCTCCCCTTGCACTGAGTCACGCTGCTAAACTCCCTCCCACCTCCATTCTCCGGCCACTGTCATTGGCTCCCATAGGAGTCTGTGGCAGCGGACGTAGTCCGGCCAGGAAGATAGTTCCAGGACTATCTTTCCTGCCCGGTGTAAAAGCGCCCGGCCGGGAATTTTTGCGTCGCTTGGATACGCCTGTGTGATCTCATGCATTGGAATCCAATGCATCAGATGGTAGCGTTTATCGGCCGGTCATGAAAACGGCGGCCGATATACGCTCGTGTAAATAAACAGTCAGGCTGGGCTTACACAGGAGGACAGGATTCCACATACGGAGGCCTGCAGCAAATTCTGGCTGTGAGTCTGGCCGTCAACCCTGTAAACCCGAGGTTACTGTATTGCGGATGACCGTGGCAGCTCGTACAGGTTTTTCTTTTTAATATTTGTATTTCTCGTGCCGTTGCTTAACAATGACGCGGGTACCCGCGGCTCATACGCAATATTAATTGCATATGGGCTGCGGGTCAGACAGCCTCCATTGACTTCAATGGAGGCAGTCCGCAGCAAAATAGAGCATGTCGCGAAATACACCACTTCCTATAAGTGAGCCTGGCCGAAAAGATTAAAATGTAGCTAAACACACAAGTGCATGGTTGTTTATGCTAAATATTTTTTGTTTTTAACAAAACCTCGGACATGTTATAAATCACTGGATTGCATTTTATTTCAGCCGTATGTGAGCAGCCAGCTGCACCAGATGATTCCTGAAGGGAATGTAGAACAACTTTACCCACTTAACCTTCACACTGGTAACTTATTTTGAGTGGTTGACAATGTTAAAAAAAGGCAATGTTGATGATAGATAGATAGATAGATAGATAGATAGATAGATAGATAGATAGATAGATAGATAGATAGATAGATATGATATATATTCTTTTACTAAAACTGTTCTGCTGGTGAAGGTCCCTGCTTATCTTCACCTCTGGGACCTGCCCCTACACCTCTTAACCCTCTTCTAACCTGGCTCTCCACATTTTACCGCATTTCTCTCTCTCCCCCTACTCCCAGACACGAGCCTTCTCCTAGCCTACCCTATCGACTGTATGTCTCCAGTGAGACTGAGGAAAAGGCGCATGTACCTCGAAACGCTTGGCGTTTCATGCTGGTTTTTTTAATCAAATAAAGAGATACTCCTTTGAAAACACAAACAAGTGCATACGTGTCTATAAGTTCATGCCAACATGTCAGTGGTTTTCCCTGACTCACACATTGTATCATTGGCCAACTCTAACTGGTTGCACAGTCACTATATTGGCAGTACCTCTAACTATGCACATAACCTTTTTTTCCACCAAAAAAAGGAAGCACTTATAGAAAACCTCACTGCACTTTTCTTTGTACTTTAACCCTTTCTGCCTTCTCCTTCCCCGAGTACACAGCGCTCAATGAGCACTGTGTACTAAAAAGTGAAAGCAGAAGTGTAACTTCCACTACAGGAGCCCGGGAGTCGCGTGAGAAGAGCTGCAGGGTCATAATAGACCCTGACTAGCTCTGCTAGTGACTAGTGTCACTACAGGGGGATGTTATTCTCTGTAACTGGGGCTCCTATGGCTGCCCCAGCTACAGTGGGAAAGTGTTGAATAAAAAAAAAAAAAAAAAAAGGGAATGTCACCCAGAGGTCTTATATGATGTCACGGGGGACATAGGTAGTAAAAAAACATAATTACATACATAAGTAAAACAAAATTACAGAATAAAACAACAATATATACATAACAAAGGAAAATAACCCAAAACCGTTGCTGTATGCACCCTGTAATCCAAAACCTTACATATTATATATCAAAACGTCCGAAACAAAATGAGGAACCCATTCCTATACTTTATTTTAGTGTAAATATACTAAAAAAAAAATTGAAATGTTAAAAAAAAATCATTTTTCTTAGCTTTTTACCCCCAATAAAACTAAAAAATGAAAAAAAAGGCAGTCAAAAAGATATTTAAAAAACAGCCCTATATGTCACGGGAAAAAAAACACAGTTAAAATAATTTTGGTAGCTAAAGACAAAAAATAGGGCAGTAAAACTACCACATGGGTAAAATCCCTAAAAAGTGTCTGGTCCTTAAGGTACAAAACAGCCTGGTCCTTAAAGAGTTAAGCAGCTTTTGAGAAAAATATCCTTTTTTATTATCCATGCTTTTAAGCTTCTGGAACCTCACAATACGTGTCTTTCAGGTAAGCTCAGGGGTGGACAAACTAAATGTATCATCAAATTAGCAGGTGGAATCAAGGACTCCATACATTGTCCTTGCGCAGTGGCCCTCTGTGTGTATGGCTCTGCTAGATATTGTTTTTTACCACTATATGTTATGATTTTCTACTACCAATGTAATTTTATGTGCAGGTTGAGTGGCAAAATGGTAGTTGGACTCACCTAAACTTCCGATCTGCCAAGTTCTATTTCATTTATACCATTGATTTATGCATTATTCTGTTAATCTAGGTTAGGCAAGTTTCCCGCAAGTGTATTGTAACATAATGTGGATCTGCAGTATTGGCATGTTGCGGATTACATTTTAGCTGTATGTCATTAGTATTTCATCATTGTTTGATCTGTATTTGCCTCTGTATCTGCTGTCATTGGTTTTATTGTCAATGGGGCAAATATTGATCCATATTTGCTCAATAAAAAACACCAGTAATGCAAATATGGAGGCAGAAATTGACAAAAGTGGCACATGCTGCTCTTTAAAACATAAAACAAAAAATAAATTTGCATTAGCTCTGGTCCACAAAACACAAACCAAATATGCTATTTGCAAATAGTAAAAACATGCTTGTATGAAAGCAGCCTAAATATATTTTTGGTGTATTATGATACACTTCGTCCACATCTACATGACTGCTGTTGCCTTTCTTTATTATGTCTTACACTGAAATTTGGTGAGATATTTCCAGATTCTTTGATCACATGACCAGTGGACAGCATAATTGACATTTTTTAGAGAAAATGTAAGAGCCATGTTAACCTTAAAGGGGTTGTCCCGCGCCGAAACGGTTTTTTTTTTTTTTCAATAGCCCCCCTGTTCGGCGCGAGACAAACCCGATGCAGGGATAAAAAAAACAAAAACAGGTAGTACTTACCGAATCCCCGCGCTCCGGTGACTTCTTACTTACCTTGCGAAGATGGCCGCCGGGATCTTCACCCACGGTGGACCGCAGGTCTTCTGTGCGTTCCATTGCCGATTCCAGCCTCCTGATTGGCTGGAATCGGCACACGTGACGGGGCGGAGCTACGAGGAGCAGCTCTCCAGCACGAGCGCCCCATTCAACACAGAGAAGACCGGACTGCGCAAGCGCGTCTAATCGGGAGATTAGACGCTGAAAATTAGACGGCACCATGGAGACGGGGACGCTAGCAACGGAACAGGTAAGTGAATAACTTCTGTATGGCTCATAATTAATGCACAATGTACATTACAAAGTGCATTAATATGGCCATACAGAAGTGTATACCCCCACTTTGTTTCGCGGGACAACCCCTTTAAGGGGTTTTTACAACATGCTTGACATTGAGCCACTGATAGCAGTCATCATATCTATACATGCAGAGCGAAATTCTCGTGCATTTATCTTTCATTTTGGACAATCTGTTCCCCCAGTCATGTATCACTGAGCTCCCTCTAATGATGCCTTTACAAATTATTATTTTCTTATCTAGCTGATGCATATGATCTACATAAATTGCAAGAAATGTTTGTTTTGTATGTGTTTATCATTCATTATTTTGTCTCAGGTCTCTATAAAACTGATGAATCTCTTTGGAATGAAAGTATAGAGTACGAATATGTGAAGGAACACAAATCTTCAGATTTATTATCTGTGAAGTCTTTTCTTAACTTTGGAATGAAGGTGACAGTCACAGAAGAAACGGTAATGTATACAGTCCAATAAACAGTATGCATTCATTTATCATCCAGACTATTTAGGTAATAACTGTTAATGCAAGGAGAAACACATGTTGTAAACCACATAGACTGGTTGAGCACATGACTTCCATGTTGCTGTCACACTGATATTCTGAACAATGATTAAAAGGGAAAGTGGAAGTGGTCAGTGGGAATATACTTACTTGAGTCAAATACTCCTTTTTGGTTAATAGAATCAGTACTGCATTTGTATTACATTATTTGGGGTCCAATTACTTATTATGAACAACCAATAAAATTGTGCACTACTATTGGTCTGCTGTACCCTAAAAATACCACTGCAATCAGCAGGTATGTTGATGTGACTGACTGCAATGGATTGACCATCCTATAGTTCTCCTTTATAGAGGCCCAGTTAGAACAAAAATAGGATTCCTCTATTTCAGAAGGTTGGTTTCTCACAAACATAATAAGTGTGATTTTTTTTTTGCTACTTTATTACAGCTAAGAATCTGGCTTGGCTGGGAATCTAACAACCCAAACGTACTGCATTATAGGGATATACAAATATTAAATGTTTGGAGTTTTGTATATTTTAAAGGGAACCTGTTCCAGGTTTCACCCTTCTAAATCGTTTGCAAGATGCTATCCATCATTAAGAAACCCTTCCCAAATATGCGGCTACAGTATTATTGCTCTATATACCTTATGAAATTAAGTTTTTAAAAATCCCACGCCATATGTAAATGAGTTTTTAACAGTCCAGTGGGCAGCCCTATGAACAATTTTATACAACCAGGCCTTTTGCCTATGATTGACATGCATGATGTCCCCTACATCATCCACAAGCTGGGGAAGAAGCCAATGTCCCGCATGCACATTTTGTTTTGCACTGTTGTGGGCAGACTCCTCACTCCCCTTTGCATATGTACTAGTTTGCTCTGGCTTTTGGAACATCAGCTTCTTCACTCCCTTGTGGATGATGTAGAGCATGTCATCTAGTCAATCAGAGGTAGAGGAGCTGGTTTACAAAGAAATCTTTGGGCGGCTGACACAGAATGCAACCACCAGACTGTTACCTCATTTGCATGAAAAGGCTATATTGTTTTTAGCTTCCTCCTCGACAGTGTCTCAGACTCTTCTGCTATGCCAGCAAACAATTGATGCTCAACACTAAATAGCTACAATGTTAAATTTCCTTCCTTTGAAAGTGGCAACATATTACGAAATGCTAAAGTATTCATTAGCAATAATTGTGTCTAGTTTCTGTTAGTTCTGCAGTAGTGGTACTCATGCATGAATCCATGTTTCCATTAGAACCTCTCATGGCCCAAAGATCCAGAAGAGAGTGCTGCTGTATCAAAAATTGACAAAAAAGTTGGTGGAAAAAGCAAGGAAAAGGACAACGCAAGAAGTAGTACTAGGGTTAGTTTGGTTTCAAACTTGGTTAACTGAAATGTTGCACTGCTGTTACTAAACCGAGTGGTAAAAGAAGTAAAATAAAATTCTATGAAATTCATAGCTCATTAGATCACGGATGGGCAATTGGCAGCCCAGGGCTCCATGCCCCTTTTTATTTTGCATACTGCACAGTGTGTACAGTATACAGCTCCATGCACTGTGCTCTTCACACTTCAGAGTTTCTAATCCCAAGAGAGTAAGTCACTATTAATCATCAATGATCTGGCCTGTTCATTTTGCACTTAGATGATATTATTACTATACATACTTATGCCATATTGATAGGACTTGCTATAAATGTTTTCTCATTGGACAGAATGCAGTCTCTACAGTACTGAGAAGAGATGTCCACTGCCTACAGTTTGCATGAGAGAGCTGGCTGGACATGTGAAATCATCCTCTATTATAGTGAATGGGGATACATAGACAGTTTTGAGCATGCTTACTCATCTATTCTATGTCTTCCCATGCCAAAGTGAGGTGGTGGCTCACATGAGTGCTTCTCCTTACTGCTGTGATACATTAAAAATGAAGGAGGCTGTTTAGTGGGTACCAGTATACACCCCATTTTCTTTAGTAAGAATGTCTTATAGATGCCATAAAACAAACCTAAAACATTGTCAGGCGACAGACACTCTAAGGTGACCAGAGATATCCACAGCAGACAGGCAGATGCCAAGCAGTCAACTATAATATGAGAATTTTGGATGAGTAGTTTTGGTGAGAAAACAGGGGCTAAATAAAAAAAGGGTTTTTTTTGGACTACATAAGATACCACATGAAAGTGCACAACATTTAAACTGTTTTGTACATTTTCAGCAAATGCATTGGACTACCATCACTGTATAAAGAAAGTAGTAATTCATACAGAAATATAAAGGACATTTAGGAATTATGGACTGCAGTGAAATGTATATTATAACGGCTATTATTCACAACAGTCCACTTACACCATTATACCACTTATATCATTTAGATCTCTGAATATTAGTGGGTAATTAAAACCACAAAGGTGTTTTGGAGATTAGAACTTAATTAAATTGTATTGTTCCAGGGAAGTAAATCTGCTGGAAAGAGCAAGAAGAAAAAAGAAAATCTCCTTGAACTGCGTCACGATCCTCCAGTCGTGCAGATCCTTGGATCTGCTGTAATGTCTTTAAAAAATCTTGTTTCAGGAGAGATGAAAACATTTTCTGTTTGTAAATTGGAGCCAATTAACAACAATATCGAGCCGCAGAATGCAAATGACAAGGTAATACAATCCCATTATAAGGGCTCAGTCAAACAAGCGTTTTTGTGCACATATGTTAGGTGCATGTTCGATTCGCCTTTATAAGAACCAATGCTTTCCAATGAAAGCGGTCACATGTGCGTTTTTTACATGCAAATAAAATTTGCACATGCAAAAGATAGGACATGTGAGTTCCAATGCACCCGGTCATGCAATTTTTTTTTTCTACACACGATGTGCGATTTATTTTTTCCCCCCGCCTATAATGAATGAAAAATTTGCTTGTCTGACTGAGCCCTAAGGATGCATTCAGACGACCATATATCGGCTGGGTTTTCACGCCCAGCCGATATACGGCGTCTCTCTCTGCAGGAGGAAGACGCTGGAAAAGCCGGGAGCAGTGCTCTGAGCTCCCGCCCCCTTTCTGCCTCCTCTCCACCCTCTCTCTGCACCTCTGCACTATTTGCAATGAGAGGAGGCGGAATGCGGCGGGGCTAAGTTTTGGAAATTAGCTCCCCCCAGTCTTGCCTCTCCTCATTGAAAATAGTGCAGGGGGGTGCAGGAACTACAATAGTTCAGTTTTTTTTAAGGGATTATCTGGATATAATAATGATTTCTAATGATTTTATATTAGTAGCAAACAGAATACAATTCAATTAATTTGCTATTTTCCTCAGATATAATTTTGCAAACTTATATTGTTGCTGTGAGTCACCTTAATCACTAAAACTGTTCGAATTCTCAGTATTAGAGTTTACCAAATGTATAAGAATTATGAGGTCAATGTGACTGTCCTCTATTTGTCTTTACATTTGCAAGTCTTCATGCCCATGTAACCAAGAGAACTGTGAAACCAACTACACTTTTATTTCAGAACCCTCAAAACAGCAACAAAACCAAGGAGCACAAGTTAAAAAGCTGTAGAGAAAATGTAGAAACTCCTAAGACAACTCGATATTCATCAGGTAAGCATATTTATTATATTTTTTTCACTCATTTATATAGTACTTATTTTACAGCTCTGTTCATCACTTGAAATTGGGTTTGTCCCCACTGGGGTTCACAATCTGAATTCACCTATTAGTATGTTTTTGGAGTGTGGGAGGAAACCAGAGTATATGAAGGAAACGCACACAAACACAAGGATTCCTATCAATTTCTAAAAATGCTTAAAATATTTAAAAAGTAACACGTCTCCATAAATGACGTACTTTCTGCTCGACTTAAAGAGAATCTGTCACAATATAATAACAGGGGTTGCTTTCCCCTCTAACTGGGGCTCCTATAGATGCCCCAGTTACAGTGGGAAAGTGTAAAATTAAAGAAAAAAAGAATGTCTCCAGAGGTCTTATATGACGTTATGGGGGGACATAGATATTAAAAAAACATAATTCCATACACAAGTAGAGCGATATTACAGAATAAAACAACAATATATACATAAGAAAGAAAATAGCACAAAACCGACGCCAACCAAAACTGTCGCCGTATGCGCCCTGTAAACCAAAACCATACATATTATATATCAAAACGTTTGAAACAAATAGAGGAACCCATTCCCATACTTTATTTGAGCAAAAATATACTAAATAAAAAAAAATAACTATAAATGTTAAAAAAATCTTTTTTTTAGCACTTTACCCCCAATAAAACTAAAAAACGGAAAAAAGTCAGTGAAAACGATATTTAAAAAATTACCCTGTATGTCACGGAAAAAAAATGCTGTAAAAATAATTTTGGTAGCTAAAGGAAACAAAATAGGGCAGTAAAACCGCCACAGGGGTAAAATCCCTAAAATGTGTCTGGTCCTTAAGGTATATAACAGCTTGGTCCTTAAGGGGTTAAACACTGATCGTGTCAGATTTCCAAAAGTTGTCATGGAACGGCCGCGGAAGACTCTCCCCCCCCCCCCTTTTTTTTCCCGGTCACACAAGCACATTAAAATGAATACAAAGTTTAAAGTTTCCTTGGGGGAAGCTAAGAACACTCACCCCCATCCTCCGCAATGTCTCACGGCGTTCTGGTCCTCCAGGACCTGACGCCGGTTTCTGTGTGTCATTACATCACGCGCACGCACAGAGGGGTAGAGAGGAAATTTAAAAACTCCCTGTTGCTGGCTAGTTTGAGTAGCCGATGGCAGGGAGCTGCTGTATGCGGTTACCGGTAACATGATCACTGTTATCCATTGGATAACAGCTCTGTTATCCATTGGATGTTATCCATTGGATAACAGCGATCACGTAAAAATAAAAAGTGTAAAAAAAAAAGATCATATCCGTAAGCGAAGATGAAATTACGTACCTAAGGCCCCCGGATTTATCTGCAGACCTTAACTCTGCTTTTAAGCAAGCATTGGTCACCAAGATGGAGGACTCATGTGCAAAAGCCGCAGATTGCCAGGCGAATTTAAAATCTTCCCACTTCTGGCTACTAAATGTAGCCGAGAGATGGGAGATTTCAAAGTGGGCCACAGTACACGGTTCTTGGTCCCATGATCGCTGTTATCCGATGGATAACAGCGATCACGTAAAAGTTAAAAAAAATTAAAGTTTCATCTCCCGTCACTGATCTGATCTGTGAGGGGAGGTGAAATTACTTACCTAAGGTCTATGGCGATGTCCCCCAATGGGATACTTATCTGCGGACCTTTCCCCAGCTTTGGCACATGCGCCTCTCGCCAAAATGGCAGACGCAAGTGCAGAATCTGGGAAGGGCCCGGGAAATTTAAAATCTCCCTGCTCCTGGCTACTAAAGGTAACTGAGAGCCTGGAGCAGTGATTGAGAGCTGCAGTGAGTGGTCTCCGGTCACGTGATTGCTGTTATCCAATGGATAATGGTGATGACGTAAAAATTAACAGACAGCTGGTTTGATGCCGCGTTCTGTTTGGGCCCCGTTGTACGTACAAACAGAAGATTAGGGCCACAGTGGGTATGTTTCTGAACACAGGATAGACAGTGGTATCCATTTTGGGGTGAAAGTCTTCATTCATATGTGGGCTGTACAAAAGAAACAGTTTTCAAAATGACTCACCTTCAAGCAAAATGTTTGTTCTGAAAACCACTGGCTGCTCCTTTCGGTTTGGGCCCCGTTGTGCATACAAACATAACATTAGGGCTACAATGGGTATGTTTCTGAACACAGGACAAACAGGGATCTCCATTTTGGGGTGCAAATCCTTATTTTCATGTGCACTATATAGAATTTTTAATTTTTTTAAAATTTTTTCCCCCTCTAAATTGCATTAACTCCTGAAAAGAAATTGTGGGGGTCAAAATACTCATGACACCCCTCAGTGAATATATTAAGGGGTGTAGTTTTTAAAATGGCGTCATTTGTGGGGGTATCTATAATTCTGATACCTATGAGCCTTTGTAATCTTGCCTTGGTGTAGGAAAACAAAGTGTTCCTCAAAATGTTGATAATTAATGTTAAATTTGTACGTCTCCTAAATGGTAAAAAAAAAACTAAAGTTTTTCAAATGTGCATCCAGAATAAAGTAAACACATGGAGATATATATCTTATCAAAAATTTGTACAGCATGTTTGCACATCGTTGACATACTATAGTTGAAAATGTGAAAAATAAAATAACAATTTCTTAAAAATGTTTCCAATTTTGGCACTTTTGATAAATCTACACAAATTCTATTGGTCTATTTGTACCACATAAGGCTACCTGCACGTGGGCAGGTCAAACTCTGCATGTGGGATTCCCGCAATGGAGTCTGACCCGGTACCCGGCTGGTGACCCCAGCTTACCGCTCCACCAGTCATCTCCTCTGCTGCACATGTGCCGACCGGCATATGAGCAGTACAGAGGATGCCGCACCGTCGCTATGGCTATGACATGGCCCCCTCTGCTGAGAATGTGTCAGCCAGAGAGCCGGACAGCACATGTGCAGTTGAGAGGATGCCGCGCCATTGCTATGGCCATGACGCGGCTCCTGCTGCCATTCTGCAATGATGATTGCAGAATGCTGCTGGACGGACAGCTTCCATTGACTTCAATGGAAGCCAGCCTTTCGTAACTCACACAAATTCGCAGCATGCTGTGATTTCTTCCCCGTGACCGGAAAATTGCAATCGATTTCCACTCGTGGGCAGGAAATCACGTATTCTCATAGCATGCTATGGGCTGGATTTGCTGTAGAATCCAGAGGCGGAATCCCGCTCCAGATTTCGCAATTCAAATCTGCCCGTGTGCAGAAGGCCTAAATGAAGTACAATGTGTGGCGAAAAAACTGTGTCAAAATCACTTGCATATGCAAAACCTTTACAGAGTTATTCTATGTTAAAATTTGGCCTTATCATTAAGGTGCAAACAGGCTTGGTCACTAAGGGGTTAACGTTGGAGCTGTAATCTTTGTATTTGGACACCATTGTCCTATGCTGTATTGTTTTGTCTTTCCATTTCCTTTTTGTGTGAAACAGGAAAAGAAAAACAAAAAGATGCTGCTATGAAACCAGCAGAAGAGGAGCCTCCTCCTCCTAAAGTAGCAGTGACTGTAGAGGTTGAAGTCCAGCTCATGTGCTAATAGTTGTTTGCCGTGCCCCAGCAACTGGATTCTGACAATAGATGGTTAAATACTGTGCCACAGCTCTGAGGTTACTGTTTGAATTGTTCAGTGTGTGCAAATGCCAACAATTTAGTGCTATTTTAAATATACTGCATATATCTGTCGCCTTTTTCACTGATCTCCATGCCATGTATAGTGCTGTGCTGCATCTACAGATTTGTAATTGTCATTATTTTTCAGCAGAGGTGGCAGATTCAACCCTGTCATTTACTGTTCCATAAAATATTAATACTTTAGAAGGCACAAAAATAACAGCTAATAAAAATGATATGATGAAATTCAGTAATGACTCCATTATGCAGCTGTCATGGCCAAGGGCCCTTTTTGCATGGAGCATTTTCTCCAATAGACAAGTGATGATAAATGTGCTACTTGGACTTTATGCAGACCCCATAGTGCTATCACTGCTCAGCTGCACACCACCCTAGTTACATGGAAAGACATACAGCCGAGCAATGAGTGTTTTTTTTTGCTTGCGTAAACTAGCCAGTCAGCCAACAAACAAGTGTCCGTTCATTCATCAGCTGATCGTTTGCTCTTTTACACACTCCGATGATTGAGCAAAAGAACATTTGGGCAAATGTTCTTACTCAATTACCAGACCGTGTAAAAGACCCTTAGACTAGCTGCACACGACCAGGTCGAGTTCCAGATGCAGGATTTTACCGGATTTTTCACTCTATAGAATGCACTTTTCTCCCCCCCCCCCCCCAAAGTGGGGGGAAAAAGTCAGTGCATCTTATAGAATAAATGTGCCGTTTGCACGATCGCGAGCTAAATGCGTGATCGCATGTTAAACGCGTGATTGTGCAAACACTCAAGTGAGGAAACTTGTGATCAGTTAGGATAGCAGTTCTCTCTCCTTTGCAATGCCGCCCGTACGTACCGCTGATTGCTGGAGAGCGCCAGTGGGAACTGCTGCTGCTCCCCCGCCTCCACCAATCGGATTCTTCCCTTCCTTCTCCCATACACAAGCGCTGCTGTGACACGAAGCTCTGGTGTTTCAGAGCTCTGCTGCGCCTTCTGCTCCGTGGCTTGGTACTATCCCCTGCACTGTCCCTGAGTAAGTTAAAAGTATTTTTTCCCTATATTCCACCTCTAAAACAGGGGGCGTCTTTTCTTCCGATGTGTCTTTTGGAGCGACAAATACGGCAAATATCTTTGAAAAAAAATAAAAATAGTACCGCAAACAAAAAACCTATATAAGTTTGGCGTCGTAGTAAACGTACTGACCTAGAGAATAAAGTTATCATGTCATTTTTGATGCAGTTTGTGCGCCCTAAAAATAAGATGCACCGAAAGATGTTTGAATGTCGTTTTTTTTTTTCATTTTACTTCACTTAGAAGTTTTAAAAAGTTTTCCAGTATACATTATGTGGTACATTAAATAGTACCATTGAAAAATATAACTCTGCCCGCAAAAAACGAGCCCTCATACAGCTAAATCGATGGATAAATGAGTTACGATTTTTTAAATTGGGGAAGGAAAAAACAATAATGGAAAAAAAGGGCCGCATCATTAAGGGGTAATGGAAGCTATCCACGTGGACACCACCCTAAAATAGAGCATGCTCTTATTTTTCCTACGTGAACGGAACATCACAATTCATTTCCGCTCGTGTGCAGGAAAAAAACGCTGTTCCATAGCATGCTATGAACTGTATTTGCGGCGCAATCCAGGGGCGGACGCCTGCTCCGGATTCCACAATGCAAATATTCCCCTGTGCAGGTGGCCTTAGGAAAGATAATACATAGCAGGTTATACAGAACAGTAAATAGAAACCCCAGCACTCCTTTTTAGCAAATGAATTTAAAAAACTAAAACTTTGGGATTATTTTGCTAAAAAGGAGTGCTGTGGTTTCTATCTACTGTTTGAAGGTGGGCTGAATTTGGCCTGGAACCTGACACTGCAAGCACTGCAAACATCAACTGTAATTACCCTAGTTCAGGTGTAGTGGTGTGCTGTTAATTTTATCTTTCTAAACACTGCTGAGCAATAGTGAATGTAATTTGTCAAAACCGTCACGGAAATAGCTCTAAAATGAAAAAGGTTTGGTACCATTTTAGCCACTACAGCAAAATGTGATTGATTCCCGCAAGAGAAACCAAGTAATCATGTAGATATGATACCTTTTAATGGCTAACAAAAATACATGATGTTACAGCGAACTTTTGAACCTCATGAAAGCTTGCATTAACATCATGTATTTTTGTTAGCCATTAAAAGGTATCATATCTACAAGGCTACTTAGTTTCTCTTGCGGAGAACAGTCACATATTGAAATACCTCTGTGACGCTATGCAGTGAACTGTAGCACGGCCCTATTTTCTTGAATGGAGCAGTGCTGCTGTTCTGGATTATGATTTCTCCAGCAGGCTTTGGGGTATTTTGTCGCTTTCCGAATTGAGTATCGTGTGCACACATCATCGATCCAGAATCAGACACAAATGCTGGTCTAAAACCGGGAGAGAGTCTCTACCATGTGTAGAGGCTCAGGCTTTTTATTATAACACATGACAACCGCCCTTCAATGGGCGTGCAACAGATTACATCAGTAACATATAAGATTCTCATTTGTCGGTTCATATAGAATCCCCCACCTCTCTGCCCACCCCCTCCAAGTGTTGAGGTGGTATGGACTTCGTCCTCTAGCTGAAGTCATCTCCGTGTAGTGATGACTCATTGTTTACCTAGCTTCAGGATGAGGAGTGGAAGGGGGCTAGACAAACACTCAGTATTAAACACAGGATATAAGAATATACACGACACTATGGCCCTTAACTCTTAGAAGCTGGTTGTGCAACTTGTGTAACTTCTATGTACTTAACTAACATTAGATCAGACATCCATTGTCTAGCAAATACTATGATTAGATTGTGTGTGTGTCCTTTAAACTCCTCAGAGCTGAAAGTCATTACAATAGCAAAATACATTTGGGTTATATACAAATAGCGATAGACATTTTATACTAAATAATTATCATGCCTATCACAATCCCCCCTTAAAATGTCTATCCTCTAATTCTTTATCTAATTTTCACAGTCTTCTGCGCATGAGCCTATAACCGGAGCGCGTTGAAGGTTCGTTTTAGGGTCTTCAAGGGGGTGTAGGACTTGTCCACTCCTTCTGGGGATGCATTCAGCAAACTCATGGTGGGAGCGGCTTTTCCAGCATCAGTTTCACAGGTCTCTCTGACACAGGGGATAACACAGCAGACTAGAACAGAAAAGGTAACCATCAGTTCACATACAACAGCGACGCCCGTCTGTGCCAGGATCCTTTACCACCCGCTCATCCATGGCGAGTGCTGGTCCCAAAAGTTAGCTCTTTTTAGTTAGTGTGGTCAGCTTCTTAATAGCAACTGCGTCTTTACCCGCGGGTCACGTGTCGTCTAGGATGTAGGTATGACAAGTCTCCCCTATCATCTTTCAGACACTCCCCTTTTTAGCTAAAGTCGTCTCTAAGGCCATTCTATTTTTAAAAAAGTCATAGTCGAGGTAGGTCCTATTGGTCGACTAGTCCCTATAAGGCGTCTCTAGTATAATTTATAAACCACTGCTAATTATAATAAACATAATTAATCCAGTCAACGTTTATTTACCATAATGATCAGGAAAATGGACTCGAATCTAGTTTTAACTTGGTCTCTAATTTTTAAAACTTGTCAGGTACCCCCCTTGGCTATCCTATGACGTCAATGTACACGTGTAGATCAAAACTACCACCAGGGGTCTCTCTTCTCGCTCTAGCATAATGTTACAATACTAGTAGCGTACACAGGTGCGCACGGCGTGGGACTCCCTAATCTTCACCCACACCAGTGTCCCTCCTGGAGATAGTCCTAATGGTGAACACGTCCAAGTCGCCTCACCCTTGCGTCAGGGTTTTCCCACTGCCCGTAAGTCCCTACTCCTAGGAGGGGGGGATCCCTACCTCACCTCAGAGGGAGGCCATGGATTCCCTGGGCTCATTTCCGGGCATCCATACCCTCTATCTGTACAAGTTAACACCCCACAGGGTGTGCCCTCGCCGGAACCTAAGGTCTTCTGCACTATCCCTAGGCAAATGGGAATTCCACTGACAATCCATCTTAGGAGATCGGGGCAGGCACAGTACTAGTACATTTCTCCTTTTCTTTGGTAGCGTATGTGGTTGGCATTATCGGAACTGGCTCTTCATCTTTTTCAAACAAGGGAAACGTTGGTGTCTGACAGGATGTGGAGGAGCATAAGGGCTTTACTAAGGCACACTCCCCTGTCCAATTACCCTCCAGGCGGGTCCTCTACCTCATGTCTCCACAAAGCCAGTAAACGTCTCCTAAGGACTGGACCTGATTCTGCATCTATTCCCCTCCTATCATACTGTAGGAGGAGCAATACCCGTTGGTGAGTTCCCCAAAAATCTCCCTCCACCCTGCCTATTTGCCTGGCAGGTGTAGTTTCCAGGGTAGTCAGTAATACTCTCTCCGGTGCAAACACTTAAGTAGTTATAGAGTATTCCTTCTTTCATTTCTCACGGACAGTGAAATTAGCGGAAATGTTCGTGAAGAGACTAATAAACCACTCTTCAGCATCTACAGGGAGATTTAGGGGGACCATCCCCGAGTGTAGTCGGGCACTACAGCACACGCAACAGTTAGACTTGTTGCTCCTGTTAGCATTGTACCTCATCAACTCCAACCAGAGATTCTGGTCAGAGTAGCCAGTCGCTACTGTCAAGGTGTCCTCAAAAGGTAGGGTCGGCTATAATCATCATGTTCGTCAAGGTCTTTATCTTACGGCGGAGGGGGTTAATTATGGGCACGGGACTAAGTGAAGGCTTCCATTCGGCTGCATCTACCATATCCCTTATTTTAAACTTCCCTAAGGGATCTATCCTCCCGTACCGGTATGTCCCCAGACTATAAGTCTCCCCCGTCCCCCGGGCTTGGATCTCCCATGGTTAGTGTAACAACCGCATTAAAACCAAGCAGCATACTAAGTTCAGCCTTCCAATACCTGCTGTCCTTATTATTCTCAAGGAGGGTTATACGACTAATTAGGGATTTCCCGCTCTTATTTTTCTTATTTAAGGCACTTCGCGGTTTATAGGACTAGTCTGTTCCTGCGTTCCATCCCACTAATCCCCAATAACGGCAGTCTTCTCCCCAGACGTTATCAGTGGCGCAAACATATTGTATTCCCCGGGTATATAAGTCATATAACCAGCTGGACTGAGCTAAATCTGGCCTGCGGTGGGATCTTGCGCCTAGACACGGGACCACAGTACAATAGTCGAAGGAATATGCAGCTACTTGAGCATTGGACGAGTTATACTAGAAGGTAACCATACCCCCATATTCTTCCGACTAAGGATTTCAGTTGCTACCTTCCTCTCTCACTAGCCCTAACCAGAGTAACGTCTTTGGCACAACTAAGACTGGTCTCCCGGATCTGAAGCTTTCTTACAGTATGAAGCGTGGATCCATGTAAGTCTTTCGGCTAGTTTCACAGCTGTGGCAGTAGTCAGAAGCACCTGGTAGGGGCCATCAAATCGGGGCTCAGGAGGGTGCTTCCTGGGGAACTTCTTGACGCACACCCAATCCCCAGGCTGCAAGATATGTGTCCCAGTGTCTGCCTCTGAGTCTGGAAGAGAACACCTGTGCATAGGCTTTGGTTAGTTCTTTAACAACGGAAATCACATACTCAGTCAACACATCAGATTGTAATTGTAACCACTGAGGATAGTAACGACCTAGTCTTGGGGCTAGCCCAAACAATCTCGTAGGGAGATAATGTATAATCCCCCCTGGGTTCATATCTAACACTGTATAAGGCTATTGGATGACAGTCTTTCCAAAGTGGCGTCATTTTTAAGTATCTTACTTTTTAGCGTGCCACTACGTCTCTCCACCTTTCCACTACTCTAAAGATGGTAGAGTATGTAAAAGGCCTGGGATACACCCAGAGCAGACATGACATGTTACATTCACCTGCGAAGTTTATACCTCTGTCTGACTCTGAATCACCTCTGGTACCCCATATTCACAGTTTACCTCGTTCATGAGCTTCTTTGCGGTTACCTACTTGTTTACCTTGGTGACAGGGTCGGCCTCCAACCTGCAAAGACATCAACAACAACAAGCACGTAGTCATACTTCCCAACAAGTGGGAGCTGAACGTAGTCAATTTGCAATCCCTGAAATGGGTAGAGTGGTCCCGGCAAGTGTGATGTGGCAAATTTACTTCTGCCCTGACTCACCTATGGCATAGATCATGCTAAACCGGACAAATGATGCAGCAGCTACAGAGAACCCAGAAGTCGCCCAACCTCTTTCAAGCGTCGTCGTCAGTGCTGCTTTACTAGGTGGGTCTTTGCGTCCATCAGCTGGGCCATCATGGGATACAGGAACTGTGGTGGGCAAGTGCTGTTGACTGTTCACCACACGCTGTCCTGTTTCTGCTGCTCCCATATTAGTCCATTTATTCTTTCCTTCCTTGCTGGCTGGTAACTGTAAAAGTCTTTAGCATATCAAAGTCCAAATTTTTGTCAATGTCCAAAGTTTTTTTTACCACTGACTCATGCTGTCAGTATCTTTCTTCTTTCTTCCACGGCTTGAGGGCCGCTGCCTTTGCTGCGCTGTCAGCGAGTGTGTCGTCTCTCGCCTCTCCAGTGTAGGAATCGGTGCGAACTCTCAACTTTGTCAGGTAGAAGCAGGGCCTCCATGCGACTCTGTACCGTTGCACCATTCTCAATTGGTTGTCCTGCTAAGGTAAAAAACTGTCTGGCCTTCCATATTGGGCCGTAATCATGAGCTATGCCAAATGCATACCAGGAGTCAGTGTAAAGGATTGCCGGTCTTACCTCTCTCCACTCTACACGCCTCAGTGAGGGCCTTCCATTCCGCTTATTGTACTGTGACATGCGGAGGCAGAGCTCCTGCTTCTAGGACATATTGTTGTGTGACCACTGCATATCCGATGTGGAGTCATCAGTCCTCACCCTGGTACCATCTGCAAAAAGCTCAACATATGCATTATCAACAGAGGTTCTGATAACTGTTTGCATATCTGCAGTTTCTTACTGAATTAGTACTAAATAGTCGTTCTGATGTTCTATTTCACATGGCTCGGAATCTTGTAGTACAAAATCATTTATTTTTTTTTTTTTCAAACCCAATAGCTGATCTACAACACCTAGATCATCTATGACCCAGATCACCTATGCCTCCCCCCTTTTGAACCGCAATACTCAATGGAAAAAGAGTCATTGCGTTCAAACTAGTAAACCAAGAGGCACAAAAACAAGCACTTTGTAGGTCAAGGTGACATTGTATGCAGCGAAGTCTGAGCGAAAATCTCCTTAAAAAAAATTTTTTTTTAATTTCAGGTCGCAGTTAGCATTTTTTAACACAAGGGGGCGCAACACAAGTAAAATTTTACGTCACCCAGTGTAATAGTATTTCAGGGTATGGCCAGCGTTTAGCTTTTACTCTCCTGTCGGAATATAATTATAGCTTCAGTGTAAACTGACACTAGAATATACAAAAGACTTAAAGAAAAACTAAAGAATACGGATGAATTAACATCCTACTCTGGGCAATTCAGTCCCTCTTTCTTCACATAAAAAGTAAAATTACTTCACCAAATTGCATGAAAAAGTTTGCTGGGTGACTATAGTGAAATTATTCCATCTGTAGGAGCCTTCCATAACATCATCTGTCTGAGCATCCATTGGAGAAGCGGGCAGTGGAAAACAGAGCCCCTGGGAACATGAGAGAGCGTCCCCTGTCATGTATTCCCGGCCTCTGCCCCCCATGCATCAACTCCAATCTTCCATGCACTATAAACCAGCTTAGTCATCTACTATGTCCCAAGCTGCATCTCCTCAAAGGTTTGTTTCCCTGAACTTATCACACATCCAAAGTGGCCACATCTTGGAGCGTAACAAAGTCTGGTCAAACAAAACCTTACTTCAGACAATCATGATGTTAGCACTGGATACAGTGGCATTGGGAAATATAGGCTTCCCAAATGCAGCAAAATGGCCGCCAGAGGCAGAAAGGGGCGGGGCTACAAATCTCCCAAGTGAGGCAAAATGGCTGCCGGAGGAACGGGCGGGGCCAGGGGCAGCAGCACTTCCAGGTGAGGCAAGATGGCTGCTGGAGGAGGAAGGGGCGGGGCCAGGTCCTGTCCCGGATGGGGAGGGACCGGAAGTAACATCACACACCCTGAAAGTGAGCACATGGGGGGAACTTCAGGGTGGGGGCAGGCCTCACTACATTTACTGCAGAGTCACACTATGTTGGATTGTAAACATTGCAAGCACGGCCGCCATTACAGGGAGGGGCCGCAGTCAACACAAAGACATTACATTGTTCATAAGCAATACACATACCCCCCCTACATGCTTTCCCCTCTTCAATCTCTTAACTACATTATACCTCCTTCTAGCAATCTAAAAACACATTTCTTTCTGCTAGGCTTCCTGCTCATCTTCTGAAAACTTTCTACAATCTATCTTATCTGTCTATAACCTGGCATTTCTTTCTGCAACTTTTCCTGATCCTTTCCCATTGTTCAGTAACCAAATCACAAGCTCTATGACCTTTGTCCTTGCTCACTTTGCTCCCCATTCTCTAAACAACCTGCGTCTATGCCTGAACCTTCTCAATCTGCTCAACTTTATGCTACCTGCTTATTCTATTCTATTGCAAGGTTTCTGGACACAATAGTGTTTCTCTTGTAAAATCTGCTTTCTTCAAATCCTTCCCATATAACCTCTTTCCCACTCAGAATTATAATGCACATTAATTCTACAAAACACAGGGAACGACAAAGTAAACAGAAAGGGTTAATTGGAAAAAGCTTTCAGTTCACTCTTATCAGCAGCCCTCCCCCCAACAATAAACACTGCACATTCTTTCTATAATACCAGACAGACGGGATTACTGGAGAATACCCACAACGGCTCAAGGTATATATATATCTCATCTACCTTTTTTAACAACCCACCGTCTAGTAATCCCCAAGAGCACTCCTTGTACACGATCTAGACAGGACATTTAGCTATACACAGAGACTGACGATTATTTTCAATGACCAAAACCTCAATAATATTCTGGAGAAATCAGCCGTCACAAAGCACGACTATACTTCATACGTATATACCTTTCCACATATGAGAACATAACACGCTCAATCATAAAAGTTAAGTATACGTATCATAAATCTTCCTAACCTCACACTAGTTTTACCTAGGAGCACGTGTCACTGGCGTGTTCCCTCAGACTTAAACAGCCGAGTCCGCCCTCCCGACACATTAACCCTCACAGAATTTATCTCTTGGTCTTGCATAAACAATTTTTAACCGTCTCAGACATAACAGACACAGCATACAAAATACCCCTTAAGCAGGTTAAAACGGTGGTCTTTTCCGAGTAAGAAAGAACTATATTACCTGCCTTTCATTGATTTATCACTCTGGATCAGGAACAGGCAGAAAAGCAGTCAGAACCCAGATTTGACACAGGTAGATAAAGCAATCTTACCGTGTTCAGTAGATTTTCGGGCCCCTGAGTTCTGCGTGCCATCTGCCGATCTCTGTACGTTCCAGGCTGTGACCTCACAGATCCACTCGCTCACCCAGGGACTCCACTGTTCTGGATTATGATTTCTCCAGCAGGCTTTGGGGTATTTTGTCGCTTTCCGAATTGAGTATCGTGTGCACACATCATCGATCCAGAATCAGACACAAATGCTGGTCTAAAACCGGGAGAGAGTCTCTACCATGTGTAGAGGCTCAGGCTTTTTATTATAACACATGACAACCGCCCTTCAATGGGCGTGCAACAGATTACATCAGTAACATATAAGATTCTCATTTGTCGGTTCATATAGAATCCCCCACCTCTCTGCCCACCCCCTCCAAGTGTTGAGGTGGTATGGACTTCGTCCTCTAGCTGAAGTCATCTCCGTGTAGTGATGACTCATTGTTTACCTAGCTTCAGGATGAGGAGTGGAAGGGGGCTAGACAAACACTCAGTATTAAACACAGGATATAAGAATATACACGACACTATGGCCCTTAACTCTTAGAAGCTGGTTGTGCAACTTGTGTAACTTCTATGTACTTAACTAACATTAGATCAGACATCCATTGTCTAGCAAATACTATGATTAGATTGTGTGTGTGTCCTTTAAACTCCTCAGAGCTGAAAGTCATTACAATAGCAAAATACATTTGGGTTATATACAAATAGCGATAGACATTTTATACTAAATAATTATCATGTCTATCACACTGCGTTTCCATTCACAGCAGGTGGCCAAGAGAACCATTGTGCACAGAGAACTTTGAAGGGCACATTAAGTCTGCACCAGCGTTTTGGTCCCTTCATTTTCAGAATTATTGGGGGTTCGGGCAATCGGACCACTACGATCCCAAAGTGCATAGGTAACAACAGTGAAATACAGTTTAAATAAAATAGTAAGTTTGATGTTTTTCAATTATAAGTAACTCTCCTTCAGGAGACCTATAATAAACTATTTAGTGTAAATCTGTTATGCGACTTAGGCCCCCTGCACACGGGTTGATTTGCATTGCAGAATCCAGGGTGGGCGTCCGCTTCCGGCTACTGCAGCAATTACCATCCATAGCATGCTATGGAAAAGTGAATCTTCCTGCACACGCGGAGAAAATATTGCAGCATGCTCCATTCTGACCCGCCCGTGTGCAGGCAGCCTAGATTTTCACTGCACCCTCCTTAAATATTACCAAGGATGGCACGTTATGAGGTTGCACATAGCAAGAGCCAGCTGTGATGTTAATCAAAGTTAACCAAAAAGCTGTCAATATTATAATTTTGGGAAGTTGCTACTAATCATGAATGATAAAATAACATTTAGAACATGATCAGTCATATTTTCCAAGCTAGCTTGTTTTTCTATGGTATTCAATTTTTGTTGTTTACACAAGAACAGAAATGCCTGTTTAGCAAAGTAAACATGTATGATCCCCAGGTAGTCAGAAAAATCTAGAAGGATGAAGATAAATTGTGAGGAAATGCAAGGAAAGTCAGGAAACATGGGCATTTGTCAGATGAGGAAGGAAGGCAGAAAGAATGCTTTTCGCAAGATGATCCATGCCCTGGAAGCTAATCTCTAGTTAAATGGTAAATGGCAGATTAATTAGAGTAGTAAATAGTGCACTATGCTGGATTTAGTACTAAAGGCACATTTAGACACAACAATTTTAGCTCAAAAGTACATGGATTTCTGGAATCCCCACCCAGATCTACGGGGCAGTTGTAGAAATTTCTGCAACAAATTTTTTGTAGGTAAATACACCCTAAAAAGGCATGTGCTTCATAGACATTTTCTAAATCCAGGTTCACACAAGCATATTGTGGGCACGTTTATGTTCAAAGGGATTTTTATCAACACCTATAAGTATAAACAATGACATGCACTAAGAAACAATAAAGATACTTTGTACAAATTTTGTTGTCTCTCTTTGTATCACAGTAAGCAGCTTTCACTTTAAGGGCTTATTCAGACGATCGTATATCGGTCAGGTTTTCACGCCCGACCTATATACGCTGCCCCTCTCTGCAAGGGGAGGAGGTGCGGACAGGACGGGAGCTTGGTGCATTGAGCTCTCGCCCCCTCTCCACCCCTCGCCACTGTTTACAATGGGAGGGGTGGGATGGGGGCAGAGCTAAGTTTTAAAAACCCACAAAAACTTGCTTTAACCCCTTAGTGACAGCCCTATCGTAAAACTACGTCCTGCTGTTGCAGGACGTGTATGGAGGGAGGTAACGGCGCTATCTCGCTCCATACAGTGCGGGCATCAGCTGTTTATTACAGCTGACACTCGCGGCCGTTCGGCCGATCGCGGCTATTAACCCTTTAAATGCCGCTGTCAATTCTGACAGCGGCATTTAAATCCCCCGAACGCTGTTCGGGGGTCCCGCACGGCCCCCCCGCGGTGACATCAGGTGATCCGTGCAGGTGTCATGGCAGCCGGGGGCCTAATGAATGGCCCCAAGGCTGCCTTAGCAGACTGCCTATCAAGCCATGCACACAGGGTGGCTTGAAAGACTGCCTGTAAAAAAGCAGTATGACGTAATGCTATAGCATTACGTCATACTGCAGGAGCGATCAAAGCATCGCATATTAAAGTCCCCCAGGGGGACTTCAAAGTAATGTAAAAAAATAATCAATAAAGTTTTTTTAATTGTTAAAAAAAAAAAGTTATAAAAGTTTGAATCCCCCCCCTTTTGCCATATCCATTATTAAAAAATCAAAATCATAAAATAAAAATATGTATTTGATATCGCCGCGTCCGTAAAAGTCAGATCTATCAAAGTAGTGCATTATTTTTCCCGCACAGTGAACGTCGTCTGAAAAAAAAAAAAAAAGAACGCCAGAAATACACTTTTTTAGTTACCCTGTCTCCCAGAAAAAACGCAATAAAAAGCGATCAAAAAGTCGTATGTATTCCAAATTGATACTATCGGAAACTTCAGGACATCCCGCAAAAAATGAGCCCTTGCTCAACTACGTCGACGAAAAAATAAAAAAGGTATTGCGCGCACAAAATGACCGCAGAAAAAAATTAAATATCTTTAAAAAAAATAAAAGTACTACAGCAAAAAAAAAATACTATACAAGTTTGGTATCGTAGCAATCGTACTGACCCATAGAATAAAAATATCAGGTCGTGTTTGTTGCAATTTGTGTGCTGTAGAAACAGGACGCACCGAAAGATGGTGGAATGTCGTTTTTTTTCCATTTCTCTCCGCTAAGAATTTTTATAAAGTTTTTCAGTAAATTGTATGATACAATAAATAGTGCCATTGAAAAATACAACTCATCCCGCAAAACACAAGCCCTCATACAGCGACGTCGATGGATAAATTAAGGAGCTACGATTTTTTAAAAGGGAGTAGGAAAAAACAAAAATGGAAAAAAGCAAAAAAGCTCCGTCACTAAGGGGTTAAATTGATAAAATAAAAAAAGCAACACATAATAGGTATTACTGCGTCTGTTACGACCCAGACAGTGAAAATATTTTGTCGTTTATCTTACATGGTGAACACCATAAAAATAATTTTAAAAAGTAATGCCAGAATTGCTATTTTTCTTTTGTTCACCTCCCAAAAAACGTAATAAAAAGTAATCCAAAAGTACCACAAAATGGTACCAATGAAAACTACAGCTCTTCCTACAAAAAGGAAAAACTCCCATAGAGCCATTTGCATAAAAATACTATCGTTTTTGGCATGCGGTGATGCAGAATCAATTGTTTTCCTTAAAAACATATTTTTATTTCTATATAAATTTTTGGATGTAACCCCTCCAACCCCCCCCCCCCCCAAAAAAAAAGTGCTAAAAGTTATTCAATACATAATACCCAGAGTGGTGCCCTTAAAATATACAACTCGACCCCAAAAGAACAACCCCTTATATGGCCATGTCAGCAAATTATTGTCCTTGCAATGCCACTATGAAAATTGCATGATCCTTAGGGTACAAAATAGGCTGGTCACAAGGGGTTAAACTTGCTGTTCAATGCTGCTGTGTGTAAGAAAAAGGTGCTGACTGTGTTATCATGTGCTGAAGATGTAATAGACTTCCTCTCCTTATTCTTTACATGATGTTGCCTTATTTCTTTCGTTCACGTTTATTAGGCAATATTTTACAATTAAATCTTAATATTTGATGTAACATTTATTTATTTATTAACTTAATGGTATATTCACAATAACATCTATAATCTTTGTTTCAATAATTTAATATAAAATATATCCTCAATTTCTATGAGGCTTCACAAGATGAAAAGGCAGTTGGTATCTTGCAAGTTACTGATTAACAGCAAAGGCACCCATAGGTAATGTCCTTTATATGTCCTTTGTATGTTCTGCAACCACAGTATATCTATCAGTGTAAGCACCAGTTCAAAGAAAAAATGTTTTCTCATGAATGCACTGCACGTACTAATGACACAGGAGTATGGAAACATCTTTATAACTAACTACACACAGTCATATTTTCAGTACCTGCCGTGTTCCAGAGTTGTGGCCGAGAGGCTCAGGCACAGGCTTCATTCACACAAGTGTACATCGCGCGCTTTCATGGCCGGCCGATATACGCTGCCCATCAGATGTATTAGTTTACAATGCATCAGTTCAGATGGGCATACGTCCATGGCGTAAAAGCGCTGGTGCGGCCAAGATAGCACATAGGAGTGCATTTCGACCGGGCGCTTTTACGCCGGCCAGGAAAGATAGTTCAGGAATTATCTTCTAGCCGGAATACGGTGGCAGCTCCCGTAGACTCCTATGGGAGCCTATTGTAGCTGCCGGAGAAGGGAGGTGGGAGGGAGTTTAGCAACGTGTCTGCTAAACTCCTACCCCTTCCCTCCTCCTCTTCGCCCCTTGCCAGCTGTTTGCAATGGGAGGGGCGGGACAGGGCGGGAGTCCCGCCCCCTGTCCATGGTTGGTAGCCGACCAAACTAGCAAACTAGCTCCTGCGCCATCCCCTTGCCGAGAGCCGGCGAGGGGTCAGAAAGGGGGAGGCAGTTTAGCAGAGCTAAACTGTCTACCCCGCCCAACAGCATTCCGGGCTCGGCATATTCTCGCCACCCCTGCGCTGTCTGAACGGGCACACAAACAGCTCCTGTTCACGTCCATGATATGAACAAGAATGGGATATGCAATTCGTTTTTCAAAAGGAACATCAGTCCAGCCTGACAAAATGGCTGTGTGCATAGCCCAATAGGCTATAATGGGTCCGTGTGCTAGACGTGAATTAACACAGAGCCAAATAGCCTTCTGCCTTCTGTATCAGAAGCTCAAGGACCCATTCACACAGCCATATTTTCAAGCCGTATGCTGCCCTGTATTCTGCAACCTCCCAACAGCCACCTAGACACGAGACCCACACTAAGGAGTTGGCGGGGTAGAGTTGCCACTTGTCACGGTGGCTCTACCAGACTCCTTCCCGGAGGGACGCACGGAACCTCAGCCCAAGTACCGCTAGGCCTCTTCCAGGCAACGCTGAGACAGCGGTTACCTGTATAAGGCCTCCTTCCCACGAACGGATTTACGCCGCGTAAATTCGCGGCAAAAATCCGCTGCGTTGCCCCCTGCTATTAGGTTCTATTGAACCTAATAGCACAATGCTCACGATGCGGAATTCCACCGCGGAATTTTGCACCGTGAAATCTCCCGTCCTCACCCGCAGCATGCTCTATTTGCCGCGGGTGTACGCGCTGATGGCTTCTATTGCAGTCAATGGAAGCCGTCCGTTCACGCTATCTCCCGCTGTAACACAGCAGAAGATAGCGTGAAAACGCTTCCCCGCCTACCGCCGCCGCGTCATGTGACGCGGTGGGCGTGTCACATGACGCGACGGCGGTGGGCGGGGAAGCGTCTTCATGCTATCTTCCGCTGGTAAGTATGGGGTCTCTGGGGGGCGCCGTGACGGGCTTCACTGCGGAATATTCCGCAGCAGAGCCCGTCACGCTCGTGTGAAGCCGGCCTAAGGGTGGTAGACTTTAGATTTGTCACCCGTGATGCCACCGTTCCTTCTCACAGTAGCTTGTACCCGGCGGTTAAATGAAGAGAGTCCACACACAAACTTGATAACTCGGTCACTGGCAGCGGGCAATGACCAGTGAACTTTACTTGAAGCTTTGCATAGTACAGCTTTACACACCAGTTGTGGCAAGACAGAGAATGTGAGTTCAGGGAAGAGACACAGGATGATGCCGGTCCTACAGGCCAAGTTATCTGTACGTTACCGCTCCTGGAAGGGGAACACTCTGGAGGAGGATGGGAGTAGGAACACTCCACATACATTTACTTAGTACTTGAAGACTTCCATCACTTCACCACATGAGGGTTGAAGGTACCCGCATGTGGCCAGCACTCCACTCCACTTCAACCGTTGAAGATGATGAAAGACCCCCTACCACACCCCAATAACACATTTATAAGCTGCAGACATCATGTGACTAGACAGATATTGTTACTTTTCCAGACATATCCTAGCCCCTTTCAGACATTAACCTCTCACATGATGCACAGTGCATCCACATAAAAGACATGACATGTATGACATTTATAGAAGGGCCAGAAATAGGTGTTTTGGGCCACTACATATTCCACTGTCAGTACACTGCCTGATTATAGCCTAGGAGCCTATTCACATGAACAAATTTTCACATAGACTAATGGCCCATGTGAAAAAAAAATCATTGCATGTCTTATCCTCATTTCTTTTCACTGATGATAATAAGACATGCACTGTGCAGTGTTAGTGGTGATTAAACAGTGCATGGTTGAGTCTCCGTATACTGTCTGCTGTGAGTTACGCCCATGTAAATCTGGTATAAAGTTGTCTTCACATCACGTTTTGTGATATGCCCTTAGCCTGTATGCCAGTAAAACACTCAGAGTACACGCTAATAGTAGCCATAGATCCCCATTACCCAAACAAGGCCAAAGGATTGCCTTTTTGGCCGCCGTGAGGACAGTATATATTGTTATACTAATTAAAAAAAATATATATATTTAAAAGCATTGTAGACTATGCTATTCCATTCAACAGTAACTTGTAAAAAGAAAAGTGCTATATACATTAAACGTATGCTTTTATTTTATGGTGTGACTCTATGGATGCCACTGTATGGCATCCGTCAAAAGCCTGTGTTAAATGTATTCAATGACAAGTTTTACTTGCCAGGAAACAGTAAACTGACCCATTTTTTTTAGCAAAAGGTATACCACTCTATACTTTATTTTTTGCAATGGATCCTTATGGGTGTCTAATGCCATCGTACTGCATCTGTCATGGCCTTGGTTTAATATATACACTAGGAGCTTTTTCCTAGTGCATACATTAACGGGGTTTTACCAAAATAACAGTTTATACCCTATCCAGAGAATAGTGGATAACTTGCTGAGCAGTGGGGGGTCTCACTGTTAAGACCCTTGCTAATCTCCAGAACAGGACTCCCGTATCTCTGTATCTCGTTCTCCTGTCTCTGCGAGGATTGCTTCTTCCCCAGCAGTAACATGACTGTGAATGCAGCGCTGACTGAACATGCCAGGTCAGAGCTCCATTCATTTCAATGGGAATGACGGAAATATCGGAGCAGATGCCACACTGATATATCAGTAGTCTCATTGAAATGAATGGGGCGCTGACTGTGCATGCTCAGTCAGTGCTGAATTCAAAGTGATGTCAAAAACGCCTCCCATCACTTCAGTAAAGTATTGATCCTCTGACGTGGCTGATCACCAAGTGTTTCCCATTGTTTTCAATGGGAAACCTGACATCGCACACTGTGTGATGTGTTTTACTGTCCCATTGAAAACAATGGGCAAAGAATTCCGAGGAACGCAGAAAGGTAAGAGATGCATGCATGTATGCAGCGATTTTTTTTCCATCGCTCATGTATATGACTTCATTCAAAAGAATGGGGTTCACATCTGTGCGTGTTGCAACACACAAATCTTACATGCTTTTTCCTGACATGTGAAACCGGTCTTAAGTAGGGACCTTAAGGCCTCATGCCTACGACCGGGTTGGATTTAGACTGTGAGATTCACGCAGCAGGATGCGACCCAGCCCTGGCACTGACCTCCTGCGTACCTGGCTGGCATCTTCTCTCTCCACTCTGCGATGTGCCGGCTGGCACACAGCTGCAGAGCAGAGCCGGCACATCAGCGGTGACGTTTCTGTGTGCGCCTCTGTGAGGCCTGCACAGAAACATAACATGCCGCGATTTTAATACCGTGCGAGTTTTCACATAGTCAAATCGCGGCTGTCAGCATAGGATTGCATAAACTAATGCAATCCTAAGGCAGCGTGCAATGGCGAAAATTCCTCACAGAATCTCGCCACGGAATCTCCGTCTGTGGGCATTGGGCCTTAACGTGATGTGAACATAGCCTAAAGCTGGTTGTCCCGCAGTATCTCACTGTATCTTGTACTATCTGCCCTTCAATTTTAAGAAGATGCCCTGTCCCAGCTGAGGAGCAGCATCCCCAGGGGACGATGCTGCCAATCCTACACTTCAGTGCCAGCAGAGTGTTTGCTGAGGAATGGCTGATAAGAATACTGGTTGCACGAAATCCCTCTTATCAGTAAACCAGACAAATCTTATTCCTTTGTCTGTCTGGGGTGAATAGTTTGGTAAGACACTGTGGGGCAGATTTACTATTGAAAATTCACCAACTTTCTGACACAGATGTGGTAGAAAACCGTCCTACATGGTTTGCACCCCATCGTGTGTTTTTAGACACTTCTGGACCCCCTTTACAACTTGCCCAACCAAAGGGTGTTGTCTAAATGCAACCTTGTACACAGAAGCGTATGCCAAATTTTGGCACAATGTTTGTCATAAGCTAAAGGCACTTTTTACACGGATCAACAGTCTGTGAAGCGACTGCACAACCGCGGACATCACCGCTTAGGTCGTTAGCGCTCATGCAGAGCTTTCACACTGAAAGTTCTGCCGGCTGCTTGCGAGCTTCTCCTCTGCTTCTTGCTCCCCGCTTCCTATTTGAAGCGCTGTGTGGGGAGCTTTCACACAGCAGGAGAAGCCAGCAGACCAGCGAGTGCTAACGAAGTCGTTTAGGCTGACAGAAAAGTTCGCTTAAACTATTGCGAACGAAAAGTGAAAGATAGTCTCACTTTCACATCTAACGATTATCGCTCAGTTCAGCCATTTGGACGAATTTTGAGCGATAATCGTTGCGTGTAAAGGGGCCTTAAGCCTAATAATAGATGGTATAAGGTGAGACTAGACAGTCTAAAGATATGCTAGATTTACCATCCAGCATGAGAAACTGTGATAAATCTGATGCATTTTAAGACTGTCTAGTCTAAAGGCCCTTTTAGACGCAACAATTATCATTTGAAAAATTGTTTACATGAGCAAAAATGATCGATAATCATTCAGTGTAAACAGACGAACAATGAACAATAATTCATTCGCTAATTGTTTATTTCATGCAAACATAAAAATCATCAATGGCTTCTTCGCTAATTGTTTGGTTTAGCTGGACAACTTAATGATCCTGTTGCAAAAAAAAACCCCAAACCTTATCTATTTCTCTAAACTAACTGCCTGAGCAAACGCTCATACTATATGGATTTGTAGGCACGTCAAAAAAATTGCTACCATCTGAAGCATTGGATTCCAATCTATTCATTCAAATGAGTGATTTTTAGCCACGAAATAAAATCACTCTGGCACGTGAAAAGATAGGCCTTGCTGGAGGCTCATATAGGCTCCTATGGGAACTGAAAAAAAAGAGAGGGGAAGGGAGTCTAGCTGTGTCCAACACTGGGAAATTAAGACAGCTGGCTCTATTTGAGCATTAATAGTCATTCAAGGATTTCCGCCGACGGAGGGATTTCCGCGCTGCAGCGTATTTTTTGACTAATACGCTGCGCATGTGAATGGACGAGAAACTTCGAATAAAGCTTGGGACTTGATCTTGGCTATTCTTCATTCATGCAATTTAATTAGCCGCGATCGGCCCGAGCGTAAAAGCGCATATGGTCTGCATACCTTGTTGATGCAGTCCACAGGCTTCTGTTACTGAAGAGCACTTTTCTTGTATACCAGTATAAAGGTTTATATGGATGGCAATTGTGTGGGTACCGCTCTCTGCCCAACCTGCATCTCCGATTTTGTATGAAGGTACAGTTCATACAGTTTTTTTTTCCTCTCAAGTATTGTGGGAGACCATGTAAAATAGTGGCATGTTCCTTTACAGGTTGTGTTAGGGACGCATATGATATGTCATACGAGTACCAATGGGCAGAACCTTGAGTAAAACACATGACGGCATGAAATCTGCTGTTATAATCTATGGACTAAACGGCAAAAATAAAAAATAAAAAAATTAAAAAAAAAATATATATATATATATATATACATACACACATATATATATATTTACTGTTCTATCATACCGTGATTAAAAAATACCACCATTCTGGGACTGGATATCCTCACTACACAGTGACTAAACGGAAACATAACGAGTCCAGGACTTTATAGGGGTGCAAGTCTGCCCGCAGTGTTTTACCGGTTTGTAAACATCGGCTCTGCAGGCAGAGACCGCACATGGCCACTTATCACACGGTAATGTGCAGTGTGATTTTTTTTTCATACCCCACTCTGTTTCATAGCGGGGATGCGTATGAAAACGCTGCCCATGTACAATGTATTGCGTATGGAAGGCGGTTCATATGCAGCCTATACAAGTGTATAAGGCTCACTCTGCGTGATACGCAGAGAAACAGTGCATGCTGGACAATACACGGATGTGTCTGTGAGGTGCCTGATGCGAGTCGCACCCGAGTCTATAGGGCGCAACTCTCATATGGCCTAAGTCGATAAGTACTGTCTGCCATCGCCGTGTGCTCCGGCACTGCTTGTATCTGTCAGTGATGCTGGATTGCGATGGCGCTCGTCACACCTGCGTTGGAGCCGTCATCGCAGATTCCATAGTTGCTGCACACAGTCCTAATATTCCCTCCCAGCCAGGGACGCCTTGGCAGAACCTAACAGACGCCATTATAAGTCAGTGGTATCCGTCAGGTATTACTGATATTCGCCGTATTGCGGATCCATCACAATGTCATGGCTTTAGTTATAAACGGAAGCCACAATACAAATCTGCACAGAACTGATTTCATGTAAAAGCCTCATTTTTAGGGTCATGGCTTCCATTAATAACTGGATGAGGAGTCGTAATGGACCACTCTGATTTACAATGGGGCCCCTGGGCATTTGGTACCAGAACCCCGGACTGACATGTACAATGTGAGGGGAGAGCCTTCATCTTTATTCCCAGAATGGCAGCTGTATAGGAATGTCCCTAGAAGTCATGGGCACTGCGGGTGAGCAGGACTGTACAATGCCGCACTGTGACAGGTGGCGCCCCCTCTGCCAGCCGCTTGCCCTCTAGCCCGTTTAACATGCACGGCAGGCAGCGCCTCTCCATAGAGATCCCGGCGGCTTTGTGCTTCCTTTGTGACTCCCGGGCGGCAGCAGGTTGCTAGGAACCGCGATCTAGCTGAGCCCTCGCAGCCACACAAAGAGGCGGGAAGAGCGCAGAGCGCTGCGGGCTCGGCTGACAGCCTCCCTCCCCTCTGTGTGGCTGCTGTCTAAGAACTGCTCCCCCTCCCGGGAAGTTCTCCTCACACGGCAGCTGTGAACATGCGGAGGAGCCGCGCAGGAGACTCGGGAAGCTGCCGCAGGTCATAGCCGCGTCCCTGGGAGCCAGGCAGCGCCTGCCCGGCCGGGTGCTGCGGGGAGAAGCTGGCGGGCTGTCCGGGACCTGCACCCCGCTGCTGACAGCCTCTCACTAGAAGGTAAGGTGTTCTGCCCCTCATCACATGCTGCAGCGCACGGGAAGGCTGCCGGCTCAGTGATGGAAGATGTATGTCCATGCTGAAGACCTCTCCCCCTGGCTGCAGAGGAGGGGGCAGCAGTATGGCCTCAGGGGCAGTTATTTCAGGTGTTCTACAACCCCCTGGCTGCAGAGGAGGGGGCAGCAGTGTGGCATCGGGTGCAGTTATTGCAGGTGTTCTACAACCCCCTGGCTGCAGAGGAGGGGGCAGCAGTATGGCCTCGGGGGCAGTTATTTCAGGTGTTCTACAACCCCCTGGCTGCAGAGGAGGGGGCAGCAGTATGGCCTCGGGGGCAGTTATTTCAGGTGTTCTACAACCCCCTGGCTGCAGAGGAGGGGGCAGCAGTATGGCCTCGGGGGCAGTTATTGCAGGTGTTCTACAACCCCCTGGCTGCAGAGGAGGGGGCAGCAGTATGGCCTCGGGGGCAGTTATTGCAGGTGTTCTACAACCCCTGGCTGCAGAGGAGGGGGCAGCAGTATGGCCTCGGGGGCAGTTATTGCAGGTGTTCTACAACCCCTGGCTGCAGAGGAGGGGGCAGCAGTATGGCCTCGGGGGCAGTTATTTCAGGTGTTCTACAACCCCCTGGCTGCAGAGGAGGGGGCAGCAGTATGGCCTCGGGGGCAGTTATTGCAGGTGTTCTACAACCCCCTGGCTGCAGAGGAGGGGGCAGCAGTATGGCCTCGGGGGCAGTTATTGCAGGTGTTCTACAACCCCCTGGCTGCAGAGGAGGGGGCAGCAGTATGGCCTCGGGGGCAGTTATTGCAGGTGTTCTACAACCCCCTGGCTGCAGAGGAGGGGCCAGCAGTATGGCCTCGGGGGCAGTTATTGCAGGTGTTCTACAAAATCTTTCCAGACTCCTGAATTTAAAAATGATTTGTCATTCATGGAAAGTTGGGCGACCGCCTCAAGGAGCTGCTTGCCACCCAGCGCCACTAGAGCGAATGTGCCACTGTTTCTTGGCTTGGGTCTTAAAGGTTCGTGATGGATGACGCAGTGGTGTGGGGCACGGGCGCTGGCGCTCCCTCTCTTTGTGGTAACCAGCTGCCGCTCACCCATGACTTTCGGCTGCATCGCTGGCAATGTTCCCTGCAAGCTTTTGTAGCAGGTAGCGATCCGGGCACTGTTCTCTTTAAAGGGGTATTCCAAAATTGACTGAGAATGGGGGTCCCGCGTCCCCCCTCTCCTGATTGCAGGCTCACCGCATCGGCCGCAGTGAGGAGGAGATGCCATGGAGCATCAGTGGAGCGTGCATAGTGCTGCTCCATTCATCTTCAATGGGAGTGCCAGCGATAGCTGGGCGCTTGTAGTTGGCTATTCCCATCAGTACCATTGAACTGAATGGAGCGGTGCCATGAAGCTTGGCCACCTCTTCTTCATCTTAAAGGCACTGTGTGGGGTGTCATGAGTCCACAGTTCAGAAAAGAGGGGGACACAGGACCCTCAGGATGGGTGGCGTCTCAGCTGTGAGACCCCTGCTGATCAGACATTTATCACCTATCCTATGCATAGTTGATAAAAGTAAATTTTGGGAAATTACCTTTTGCATCAAGAATGTCATCAAAATCTGCACCATTGGTGGGAAATTGGAATCAAAATTGGCTGAGGACCAGCAGTGATGTTAGCCTGCGCCGCACTCCTCTCACCTCCCCATGCTGCGTGCTGCTCTACCCAGCGCACATCAGCAATTGCTACGGAGTACCACCACCAGCCTTCATGTGATGTGCCCGTCATATAATGCCACTGTCTGGCAGCTTTCAGTTGCTGGTGTGCGCTGCGCTCTGGGTATAGCGGTGCGCAGTACTGGGAGATCTACAGCGGATTTTGATGGGGTTTTTAATGTGGAAATGCTACGGATTTTACTGTTTTTTTGGCTGTGAAAAATCGGAAACATTTTCGCAACGTGCGAGTTTACCCTTCTGTCTACTAATTATAAGCAGGCACCATGGTGCTGCCCGCCTCACAAGCCACAAATATGTTTCTCAAACGGAGGATAGTCTTCTTAACACTCAAAGCTCACTTTTATATTCTGCCATGCAAAATGACCCACTGCCGGTCAGAGATCTGCCCTCTGAGCCCCGAGTCATGCCTCACCTTCGCTGCTGACCTTGGCGCGAGCGAGCTTACACTGTGCGCTCTCTGTCCCAGCCGGAGCAGACGCTGTGACTCGGTGGTCAGGTGGCCCATCTCTGACTCGAGCAGATTGTTTTGCATACCGCACGGCAGAACATAAAAGTGAGTTTTTAGTGTAATGAGGAATCTTCACCTCTTGATAAACATGTTCAGCTTGTGCGGCAGGCAGCGCTATGGTGCTGCTTAAAATCGCTATTTCTATCCCTTTAATCTGGGCAGTAGAGAACCGCATGAAATATACTTACTTTTGGTCTTTTTGCATAAATTCTATCTCCATCTCTCTCTCTCCATTTTTGGTGCAGAAACATGAAATTTCAATGGTTATGGAAAAAAATGGAAGACTGTCAGTTCTCTTAGTTTCCATTCGGCATCTATTATGTTCACTGAACAAATAGCGCAGTCTGTAGCGCTGTTTGTTCCCTTTAAAATAAAAAACCGAAGATGTCCAACAGGGTATTCTTACCGTCTATCACCAGCCACTCTGTCGGAGCCTCTCTGGCACACACACACTGGCTTAAGCCAACAGATGGCACCGTTTTATAATCGCCAAAAGAGAAAGCCTTTTAGGAAACCCTGTATCCAAAATTAGATTGGAAAGGGTTAACTGTCCCCTTAAGACTAAATCCCTTATTTGCTCCCTATTGCTATGTTAACAGGTTGGATTTGTGTATTACAACTTGGCTCTATTGTCTCTTCTCAGCTGCTACATCTTATAGAGATTGTGTAGCACCATTTGTTTAACATTTGCCACTTCTGGCAGTCCCATAGTGTTTAGAGCGGCAGTGTGCAGGCTCGACCACACGCCATTCAAATGGGGGACCTGGGTTCTGATGATTAATGGGGGTGTCTGCTGTGGGACCCTCATTGATTACACCCTTATCAGCTATCTTGTAAATGGGTAATAAATTGTCGTTCTGGAAATACTCCCTTCAGTGTTGGCGCACGGAAGGGGTTGGACGCATCTTAGGAATGACAACACACACAATTGTTCCGGGCAGCGGACGTGCCTGTCAGTGACACCTTCTCAAACTTTTTCTATTTAGACCTCATTAGTTATTAAATACTGCCACACTACGCCAAAGAAATACCACTGTGCAGTGCCCATTTTACCCCAGCAGCTCTATGAATGCCACCATGCAGCGCACATAATACCCACTCCTTCCCTCCTGGCAGCAGCACTGGCCCCTTCCCACCTCTCCACCGCTGGCAGCAGCACTGTACCCCTTCTCACCCCTCCCCCACTGACAGTAGCATGATGTCCCTTTCTATCCCTTTTCCGCTGTGCATCCCTGGTGAAGTGACAATGATGCCATCGCAGGTCCTTCACCCTCTCAAGACCCTGCACTGCACATACAGCGGATCGCGCAGGGATGCTTTATCAGGGTTCTTGCTCTGTTCCTCACTTTCAGAAACAGGTTTTTTTTTTGTTTTGTTTTTTTTAAACAAAGTGACAGTTTTAAGATATCTGAAGGTGCAGCCGCCGGGCACAGAGATGGGTGAATTATCTACTGGAGCCAGGCGGCTGCGGCATCAGCTGATACCTTCTACTACCGGCTCCTCATATAACTGTCCTCCACGTCAGGCACACAATGTTACCATCTCTCTGTTTCGTTTTGACTCTAATCTTTTCCTAGGAATACCTGAGTGTTTTGACGTTTCCTGTTTGGGCTTTATAAGGAACATGTTAATATTGTGATCTACAATATGAGGGCTAATGCCCACGAACTAATTTTTGCCGGCGGAAATCTGCGGTGTTATTCCGTGGCTATTAGGTTCCGTTGAACCTAATAGCTTTCTGCCTTCCAATGCTCACACTGTGGAATTCTACCGCGGATTTCCACAGCGTGAAAGAAATAGTGGCATGCACTTTCGCAAAAATACGTGCATCCGGCTTCCATTGTAGTCAATGGGAGCTGTCTGTCCCGCAATACCTCCGCTGTGAGCACACCGGAAGTAGCTCAGGAATACGCGTCACCGCCGGCACGTCATGCTCTGCGCTGCGCATGTGCACCTGCGCGCTGGACGGGACTCTCTCCTCGGAACCTGAGAGGTGAGTATGTGGTCTTTGGGGGGCGCCGTGTCAGAGTCCACTGTGATATTCCACTGGCGAAGTCTGACACGGCCGTGGCTATGAGGTTTGCTTGAATTCTTACTTTACGGGGTACTATTTACAAGATCTGTGGTGAAGATTGATTGACTAAATGAATGAATTTCTGTATCACATAGACGAGCCTTCAACTAAATTTAGCAGGATTAAAGCTTATTACCACTGCAAAAACATTGAGAACCTTTATTATTATTCGCATTCACTAAGCTTCCTTGTGTGTTCTGTTACAGATTTGCAATTTTGCCGCTGCCAGCAATGAGAAAAGCGGTGAGAAACTGGCATTAAAACAGGAGGTATGTCTACAGTCACATGAAAGAATTGAGGTTTTTTTTTGTTTTTTTAAAAGGCCTAATTCACATCTGCATTGGGGCATTCCATTTTCCCCATGCGTCATAGGAGCAGGAAAACGGAACCCCAGCCAGGGACAGAGCCATTACTTGACGAAAATGAATGGCACCCAACACTCACCTTCCATTTTCTCAGACAAAGTGCTCACTCACACGGGAGGATTGTCATTCCAAGTATTTTTCACACGTGTAGTGTGCAGTACACAGAAAATACATATGTAACATGCATGTTTGCTGCGTTTCCTAAATCTCCATAGCCTGTAATGGGACATAATATGCTCCAAAATAGGACATGCCGTGTTTTTTTTCTTTTCTACGTGCGTGAAAAATGCAGGTGTGAGCACCTCAATAGAAGTCAATGGGCTTTTAGCACCACGTATTACTGGTGTGAAAAGTATGCCCGTAATACTTGGGCCAGCTGCGTCCGTGAGAGTAAGCCTGCAATGTTGCAGCATTCTGCTTTACTTTGAGATCTTGTACCCGAGGCTTTAAATGAAGCCTCCAAAGCAGATGTGAACATGGTCTTGTTTGCTTTAAGATGGGTCTAGACAATATGGTTGTAGTGCAGCAGTCACACTAAAACGCAGATTAAAAATCCCTGTAAAATCAGTTTTTTAGTTCTTGAGGTTTAGTCTAGAACCTAGGTTGGAATTTATGTTAAAGAAAATGTTCCTAAAACGTGTTTTAAATGTCTATGTAGGATATTTACAGTCCGCACAACTGAGCTCCAACCAAAATCAAGATTCATTAAGAAATTAAAAGGGTTTTCCCAAAGTGAACACTTATCTGCTGTCCACACAATAGGCAATGAATATCTGATCGCAGATATTCCCCATGCAGGGGCGTAACTATAGTGGATGCGGTTGCGCCCAGGAGCCTTAGGGGGCACATAAGGCCTCTCTGCTCTATAATGGGAGCCCAGTACTATGAATAAAGCATTATAGTTGGGGAATCTGTTACAGATTTTGCATTGGGCCCCAGGAGCTTCATGAACACTAGAATGGAAATCTGCATCCCCCATTACTCCTTACTGCATGACTGTAGTGAGGAGTTTGAATGGAGTGGTGTTCGAGGATGCACTGTGCTGCTCCATTCATAATCTATGGGACTCGTAGAGACAGACTAGTATACTGCTCTCAATACAACCAATGTGATGCACTATGGATGGGAAGCAAGCATTAAGAGCTTGGTTTCCAGATGTGTAACCTCGCATACTCAGCTACTCATCAAGGGACCTTTGGACAATCTTTTTAAATGCATACATTGGGAATTTATGCATGGTTATGAAGAAGAATATTTTATCCCGTCCCCATGAGCTGACAGGGTCAACTATTTACATTTTTTATTTTGTGCCTTTTTTATGTGATGTTAAATGGTTTTGTGTAAATAAGACAAGTGTTAGGTGAATGATGGCTAACATGGTACCACCCCATCTTTGCTGTCCATTCATTCATTTCTAAAAACTATTAAGGCTTTGTTCACATTTGCAGCATTGTAGATTCTGTATGTTGTTGCATATATGATTTTCCTTCTTGCCTGTGTCATTGGACAGTGCGTATAACGACTGCCACTAGGAGACGGACACTAAGCAATGTTAGTTCCTTCTACCAGCTATGCCCCTTCTGCAGGCACCAAGCTAATCAATTTTAGCTTGGTGTCCGTAAGAGGCAGACCTCTCAGTTACCTGTCTTTTTTTCCTTTTTCTATGACTGCCTTTGGGAATACAGGGTAGGCATTAGATTCTCCCTGGTATCTCACTGAGGAGAGCTAACAGCGGGGAGCTAACCACCCTGTTGTAACCCCGAACCTCAGAAGAAAAGGCGGTATGGTGTAACGCCAATTTGACCCGCCAGCCATAGTGTGCACCCACCAATGCAAACACTCCCTCCACAAAGGGTGGATGAGCACTGGGGCGCACGCTGTCTGAATATAGGAGTCAATCTATGGATGGGTGAGTAGACTTGACCATGAGGTAAGTACTCTCCTCACTCCTAACATCTCACCCACTGATAAATTGAAGAGTGGCAGCATAAATGGTGCAAAAAACAGTCTTTGTATCAAATGGACATTTATTGTTTCATGATTAGACGTAAAGGCTCCGGAGCATGGACTTACTGCTCTGTTTCATCAGATAGCGGCTTGAAAAAGACCGATACGGTCGAAATGTTGCCCCTTTACATCTAATCATGAACAATAAATGTCCATTTGATACAAAGGCTGCTTTTTGCACCATTTATGCTGCCACTCTTCAATTTATCCTTGAGTAATCCTTGGGGTCATTGGTTCATAACCCCGTAGCTGGCTATGCATAAAATCGTGAAATAAATCCCCCCCCCCCCCCCCCCCCCCAAATAAAGAAAAAAAATTCTTTGGGGGATGAATTGTGTGCTCCTGAAAATTCTATTAATCTGAGTAACACCTCACCCACTGAATGGGAGTCTGCCTGCTAATGTCCCTACTACCACCTCCATCATACCCGCTTAAGGCTCTTCATCTCAATTCAGCTCATTTTCAGTTCTCCCCTCCATGTGCTCCAGCACTTATTTTCCTTTTCTTTTACACCAGTGGGACAGCTGCCCCTACCAATGCCTCTCTACTCCTCTTTCTTCTGCAGGTGCCTGCTGCTTGGGGGTCAGACAGGAGCCTCTCTCCCTCCTACCCGGCAGGACTTTCTTCATTGCACACAGTGCAGGATCTTCTCCCAGTCCTGCTTGCTGCCAGACCGTGTTTCCCTTGGGGAAGAGAGGAGGCACGGGTTGTTGGCAGTAATATTACTAGGACCTTAGGGGGGTGGCTACACTTACAGGGGTGGGTTAACAGGCTCTCTTCAACTTATTGGGGTGCCCCTACAGGGAGGCGGTACTTCATGGAGAATCCTCCAATCACTGCTCTGAGCGCTCTTTTCCTGTGCTCCCATTGGTTCCCATGCTACCCAGGGCTAATGCGTGCCCTCGGGTCCCTTTCCTCCTTATCTCGGCATCTTCTCTTTGGCTGAGACCTGTGATATTACTCGTGGCTTGTCATCTTCTCACAGCAACGAAGTCTGAGACCACCAGCACAGTATAGGGTACGCTCTACCTGGAGGCTAGCTCCCTTTTACTTGTGCCCCTTGTGCAGCACTCATAGCAGCAAGCGAATTAGACCCAGGCACCATATCTGACCCCAGGGCAAATTCACATGCGGGCAGTCTGAACCACACTGTGCTGATTGTCTACCATCGCGACAGGTTCCCAGCAATATACCTACTGTCCCACTCAGAGCTACAGCTCTGTTGGCTGCTCAACTGGAATGGGCAGACTGTAATTGTCCCGGCTGCACTCGTGGAGCATTTGACAGGTTTTTATTCAAGCATTCCAGTTGTTCCCAAGAAGGATGGGTCTGTCCTGCCCTGTTCTAATCTTGAAGAAACTGAATCAATATGTGAAAGTCTGGCCTAAAAGCCTTCATCACATCCATGCAACAAGGCAAATTCCTGCCATCCATCAGCATCACGGATGCATACCTCCATGTGCCCATCTGCAGAATGCATGAACATTTTCTGCATTTCACACTTTGGTCGGAACATACCAGTTTGTAGTTCTCCCATTTGGGTTGGCCACGGCTCCGTGGGTGTTCACAAAAGTCCTGGCAGCAGTGATGGCTCTTCTACACTTCAGGTGAATTGTCACTATCCCCTATCTCGACAACATCTAAGTTAAAGGACCTTCTCACTCAACCGCTCTGGAGAGTGTCCACATCACCCTAGACACTATCTCTTGTTTCAGCTGGGTTATCTACTACTCCAAGACCTCTCTCTTCCCTTTTCAGTGTCTGGAATTTATTGTCCTGGTCTCTGACACGATAAGTTCCCGTGTTCTGCTACCATTGTAGAAACTTCAATTACTCCAGACACAGGTGAGCTCCTTACAAATTTAGACTTTGATCCCCATTCAATATTGCATGAGAGTCCTCGGGTTAATGGTCTCTTCATTCAAGACTATTCCATTCAGCCAATTTCATGCCCAACCTCTCCAGTGGACAATCCTCTCTGTCAGATATATCCGCACACTTGCTGGATCAGAGAATTTGGTGGCTGGAATCTCCTCTCGTTCACCAAGTGCGATCCTTCTTGACACTACAGTATTTGGTGCTGGCCACAAACGCCAGTCTCTTTAGATAGGGAGGGCTATTGCACAACGTAACAGCATCAGGGAAGTGGATCGTAAAGGAGTCGTTGCTCCCAATAAATGCGTTGAAACTTTGGGCCATACTACTGTCGCTTCGTCACTTTGTGCAACAGCTGTTGGGGTTCTCAGTCTTTGTCCAAACGGACAACTCGACGGCTGTTGCGTATATAAATCAAGGTGGAACCCACAGCTCAGCAATCATGGAGGTGGCGGAAAAAATCCTAGCATGGGCGGAAACGCATCTCTCTCGGCGGTCCACATAGCAGGCTTGGACAACTGGAAAACCGACTTCCTAAGCAGAGAGAAAGTCAACCCGGGAGAATGGAAATGCTCTCGGGTTCACCATGTTGTGTGAACGGTGTGGTTATCACCCTATGTGCTTTTCTCTTTCTCGTGTACTTTCTTTTTTCTCCAGGCAGGCCTAAACATGTGCTTGGGCTTCAATTCCCTAAAAGGGCAAGTATCGTCCCTGTCCATTCTTTTCCAGCGCCCTCTAGCGTCCAAAGCGGCCGACTACTTTCAAACTGGGAGTTGCCCTTGCCGCTCCTCCCTATTGTTCTCAAGTTCCACATTGGGATCTTAACTCTGCCTTGGTGCACTTCAATCTCAAGCTCACCTTTTCAGATATAAGGTGGCTTTTTTGGTAGCTGTTGACTCCATTCGCTGAGCCTCAGAGCTCGCAGCCCTCTCGGCTACGTCTACCTTCACTGTAGTACACCAGGATAAGGTGGTCCTTCGTCCTGTGGCTTCCTTCCTATTGAAATTGCTGCTGTCAGTCCATGTAAATGCGGACATTGTGTTACCATCATTGTGCCCTGCAGACTCATCTGAGGGCATGGGCTCTCCATAAACTCGATTTTTGGTTCATGCTCTGATAGTCTATCTGGCTCAAACTTCCTCTTTCAGGTGCTCTGACTTCCTCTTTATGATTCCAGATGGTCCTAGAAAAGGCCTTGTGGCTACCAAGGTGATTATTCCAAGCTGGATGGGGTTCGCCGTGATAGAGGCATACCGTGCAAAGGGCAGAGATCCTTCCTTCTGCAAAACTGCACATTTGACTCGGGCTGTGGGTGCCTCTTGGTTAGCGTGTAATTTCCCTTCTGCCCTTCAGATCTGCAGAGCAGCCACATGGACCTCTTTACCCACTTTTACACGGTTCACACCTTTTTGTATCTGCTGACGCCTCTCTCGGTCAGCACATTTTGCAGACAGTCAGACGCCCCCCCCCCCCCCCACTCCCCTCTGCAACCCCCGGCGCACCCCGAATCTTTTCGCCCGAGTAGTCAATTACTTGAAAAAAGCGATGCTCGATTGCAAAATCGCCCTAAACGAGTACGTTCGCTCATCTCCAATGCTGAACTTAAAATCATCGTTCAGCAGAAAAGTGAAAAATGGGCACATTTACACCCAATGATTACCGCTCAAAAGATGCTTTTGAGTGAATTTAGAGCGATAATCGTTGCGTGTAAAATGGCCTTTAGTGGCAGTAGCTATACCCAAGTTCCAAATAATGTCCCCCAATGAACGACGCAAGAACAATGTTACGGTAAGTACAAAAATCTAATTTTCTGTCAGTGACCGACACCGTTATAAACTGAACCTGGGACATTTACTGCAATTCTGTCACTTAATATTTTTTCTCTGTTCCCATGTTTTGTTCCTTTCATAGAAAAATTCTCAAGTTGCTGCACAGAGATGGTTCTACGGCTGCGGAGTATTGTGCTCTATACCTTGTTTTTGTCAGTCTTTGGGCTTTTTATCTACTTTTACAAAGATACTAAAACAGAAATTGGCACTATTGTCCCTAGAAAAGCAGACGCACAAAAACAAGAATTTGTCTTCTGGGCTCTTCCATCAAAAAAGGTCATTCAATGTTCTCCCAATGAGTCTGTAGTCAATGCTTCCTCAACCTTTCCTGAACTGCATCGCATATTCTTGATGTACAGACATTGCAGGAACTTTTCAACTCTTATCATGCCCAAAGAATGTGAAAAAGATACCTTCTTATTATTGGCTATTAAGTCTCATCCTATGAATATAGATAGGAGGATTGCAATAAGAAATACCTGGGGGAAAAGGCAGGAATTTCAGGGCAAGAAGATTAAGCTGGTGTTCTTGCTTGGCAAAACCGAGGCCAGTGTACCAGCTAAATCACTGGACCAACTCATATCTTATGAAGACAAGGAGTTCAATGATATCATTCAGTGGAATTTTTTAGACAATTTTTTTAACCTCACACTTAAGGAGCTTCATTTTTTGAGATGGTTTACAGAAGGATGTTCACACACCAGCTTTGTTCTTAAAGGGGATGACGATGTCTTCATTAATACGTACAATATTGTGGAGTTTCTGCTGGAGATGGATGCAGAACATGAACTTTTTGTTGGAGATGTAATCAGCAATGCATTTCCCATTAGGAACCCTAAAGTGAAATACTTCATTCCATCTGAAATGTACAATAAGAGTCATTATCCTTTATATGCTGGAGGAGGAGGCTACTTAATGTCCAGACGGACTACCCAACATCTTCTTAGGACAGCTGAAAGCACCGAGCTCTTTCCTATTGATGATGTTTTTGTTGGCATGTGCCTTGAAAAGATGAATGTGACACCGCAGTATCATGCAGGCTTCAAAACATTCGGTATCCGTAAACTGGTTAATCCATTCGATCCGTGTTTGTACAAAGGGCTAATGGTTGTTCACAAATTAAATCCAACAGAAATGTGGATCATGTGGACTTTAGTGAATGATGAAGGGATGCACTGTGCACAATCAAAAAACTCATTGTGAACTACACACCTCACGGATTTTGCGAATATTTAGACTTGAAGTGCTTTTGTCTTGAGACCCAAAGATAAAAAAGGGTTATAAGTTTAGCCCTAGTTAGAATTATCGGACCTCGCTTTGGTTCCTAAGAATATGGCCCTTTAAGAAATGAAGGGAATTTTCCAGGAAGTAACATTATGTCTTTTCTTAGGGTAGGCCATCAGTTTTTGATTGCCAGGGACCTCACACCTGGGATTATGGGAGGTAATCTGACTCCAGAGAGGAAGGTCTGCATCTATAACACCTGACACAGCAGCTCTGCAATTCATGCAACTGGTATTGCAGCTCAGCCACATGCACTTAAACTGGATGGAGCTGCAATATCGCTGTGCTGGCATGGACTTTACTATGTTGGTTACTACAATGAAGGACCACAGAGCTGGAACAGGTGTCTAAGGCCTCCCTCACACAGGCGTTTGCTAAAAACCGCAGCATTTTTCAATGCTGCGTTTACTGTGGTTTCAGCAGCATTGGCATGCTTTTTTTACATCGTTTTTGGCACAGCTGAAAACGCAACCAAGGAAACTTAAAAAGTAAAACTCACTTAGAAGGCGCCGTCCGGGTCCCTCCTGCTGCTCTCCAGCGTTCCTATAAACTTCTGTGGAGTTGTCAGCGCCGACAGAGCATTTCTTGCTGGTAGCCATTGAATGGCTGTGATTGGTTCATTGATCATTGGGTCTGATTGGTTCTTGAGCACTGTCTCAGCCAATCAGAGTAATCTTTTGCTGTAGCTACTCTGTCGACGCGGAGAACTGCACGGAAGCCTGCAGGAATTCCGGAGAGCAGCAGGAGGGACCCAGACAGCGCCTGCTAGGTATTGCAATTTTTTTTTTTCACGTATTGTAGCTAGGGCATTTAATGCTGTCAAAAACGTGGTACCAAGTTGTGCCACATTTTCAGCAGAGCTGAAAATGCTGCCCATTCATTTTAATGGGCGACGCACAGTGTTTAAAATGCTGGAACGCCAAAAAATAGAATATGCTCTGCTCGAAAATCAGGATGCTGAAAAGCGCTGCAATTAAGCCGCTATCTGTGCCTGTGTGAGCAGTTCCATTGAAAACAATGGGAGTGTTGTACCACTGTGCTGAAAGTACTACGCTAATCGTGGTAAAAACCGCCTGTGTGAGGGGGGGGGGGGGGCTAGGCCTTCTCTTTCTGTTGCATGGCGCTTGGATCCCACATATTAAAGACTGATGGCTGCCAGTGCTACTTCCCTGATAATTTTTGATAAAGGCCAACTACACACTACTTTATTTTGGCCAGCATTATGCATCCGTAATACAGAATTGTGTCCCATAGGAATGTATGATGCTCGGAGGTCGGGTCAGGAGACCCCACAGTTGGGCCGGGACACATTCGTATTATGGATCCAAAGCGGCGGCTGAAATACAGTAGTGTGCTCCTAACTTAAAAGAAATTGAAAGAAATATATTTGAAAAAAACTTAAATATGCAAAATATGTGCAATTCAATTCATATGAGGGAATGTTATTTACCTGAGATGATACTGAAAGCTAGAAGCTTGTTTAAGGGTGAATTTCTTAGAAGCTTCAGTCAGTATTAAGTGCTGCACCAGTTATTGATCATTACATCCGTGTGGAGTGAAGAATCAGCAAGGAGACTAGAATCTGCAGTCAGAGCACAATTTCTCAAATGTTCGTTGCACACTAGGGAATAACTTTGTTTGCTAATTGACAGTTCAGAGATGGCTGTTTCTGGAACTTGAATAAATGTCTCAGAAATTCTGTTGTTTCTGTCTTTTACATAATGTCATATCTGGATTTATCCTGTACTAGCAGTATAAAATGTGCAGCTAAAAGCAAAAATTTCCATGCAGCACATTAGAAGAACTTACAAATTTGTATTGGGGAATTTGGTATTCTACTTAACACTCATAACACAATGCAGTAAGGCCTAGTGCCCATGGCCGTAATGGGCTCCGCAAGCGCAATTCCGCAGCGGAGCCCGTCACTGCACTCCCCCAGAGACCCCATACTTACCTTCGGATCCATCCCCCGACGTCCCTCATGACGCTCCGGCGCGCATGCGTACGCCCCCGCAAATAGAACATGCCGCTGATGAGTACGGGTGAATTCCGCACCGTGAGCATTGCACTATTAGGTTCAATAGAGCCTAATAGCTGCGGGGCAACGCCGCGGATTTCTGTTGCGTATCACGCGGCGGAAATCCTCCCGTGGGAATTAGCCCTAACTTGGAATGAACATGGCTTTGCCAACTTAAGTCTGTTGTCATTACACTAAAGCCATAATATGTTCACATTGTAGGGTCTGCGTTGTGGCTGCAACAACTAAGCAACTATTTTGCCTTGCAGACCTACTGAACTGAGCTTAGATCACTGTTGGGCCTCGTTCACACGAGCGTGGTTTTAGCGCAGTATAGGTGCCCATAGCCCCGCCCTATCTTTCCCTGCTATGGGGGATTAACTTATAGCCCAACTCCCCCGACTGATATCCCCATAGCGCAGAGTGGGCGGTGCTACAGGGCTTCTCACAGGGATTCCCCATAGCAAAGAGAGAAGGGTTGGGCTAGAGGGCAGATCTCTCTAGCCCCACCCTCTTCTGCCATGCTCTTTTATCACCACCACACACACAAACACCTTGCTCCTGGGGAATTGCCCAGCAGCGGGGCTGGAGGAATTCCCAGCTGCTTACAGCGAGCCATTTAAAACATGCTGCCCAGAAGCACACTTTAAATGTCCCACTGTAAACTTCTGTTAGTCCCCGCAGGGATTAAGGTAAACCTCGGGGACTAACAGGAGTTTACAGAGCGACATTTAAAATGTGCTTCTGGGCAGCACGTTTTAAATGTCTCGCTGTAAGTAGGGGGGAATTCCTTCCATCGACAAAAATCCTCCTAATGAGATTTGTTATCTCATTTTCGTGCGCAGGAGTTTCCATAGACTCCTGCTCTCATAGGAGCCTATGGAGACTCCTGCACATTGCGCACCAAAGATAGGACAAGTCCTATATTTTCTCACTGCAAGGACCTTAGATGCAAAATTTGCAGTCGCATGTTCTATCTTTGATTGGTACGAGTATTTAGCGCTTCTAAAATACCTTCATGTGAACGCTTCTATAGGAAACCATTGGTTTTTACGCGCCTCTAATATGCAAAAACAGTACTTGTGTAAAAGAACCCTTAGTGGTAAATCCATGGATTTGCAGAAGATAATTTCTGAAGTAAATTCACAATCGGTAGGGAGATCTGCAAGACCAATCTGTACCAAAACATGTGGATTATGCCAAATTGGAAAAAATATTTGACTTGAAATCTGCAGTTGCAAATTTTGCTGTAGGTGTGGTGCACAGCAATATCTATAACAATACATTGCTTATAGATTGTAAGGGCTTATTCACATGGTCATATTTTCTCATTATAGCTTATGTGGCTATACACACAAGTGATATTTCACAGAAACCAAGGGTGTGTGGAAGAAAAAAATCATTGTATGTCCTATTCTCGAAAATAGGGCATGTAATGTGCTGAAGCCTGATGGATAGATTTGAAAGCTTGCTGTAACATAATTCTCTTTTAGGATACCTTTCAATGGTGATCATATCAACAAGATTACTTTGTTTAGCTTTTTACTCTACTGGCTAAAGGGACATTTACACAGGACGGTAATCATTCAAAATTGCTAACATTTCCACACTCCAGCGGGCATTTGAACAATATTCGTCCCGTATAAATGCATGCACAGACTGAACGAGAGTTCAGTATCTGCATGCAGAAAACCGATAATGCGCCGTTTAGTGTAAACAGCAGTCATCACTTCTGACAGACTGTCTGCTTACAGTGAATGGAGGCGGGCGGGCTGAGAGCGCTACTCGGACCGCTCTGTCTCCATGCCGGCAGTGCTTTCAGCGATGCCAGCAATATTCGCTCCTGCGTAACAGCACAGGAGCGAGCATCAGTGGGGCGTGAGGCCGGGCATTGTTTGCCCGACAGCTTGTCCTGTTTAAATGGGGCATAAGGCAATACCAAACATTTTTTGATCAGATGGCACACATATAGGTGTGTTGTCTGATGCGAGTTGCGCCTGAGGTCCTTGGGTTTGGCTTGCAATTGCGTGTGTCATTATTCCTAACTTCCAGTCTTTGACTTGAAATCTGCAAAAAAATCAACAAAATATTCAGCAGATTTTAAAAATCAGTTTCTGTGCTGAAGTTTTCTGCAACATGAATGTTTGAATTGTTAACGTTGCATCCATTTACCTGCAACTGTAATCTGAGGCAGAGTTTTCCTGTGAAAATCTACAGAGAAGAGTTTCCTCTCTTCATCCTGTTTGGATTCACCCCAAAGTTCCAGAATGCTGTAGGTTCAGTAGAATCGTGAAGAACTGTCTAAATTTGGCTTTTTCAAATAGCTATAATATTGGAGGTGTATGTTAGCTGTCAAGTATGACATTGGATCCTTGTAGAATCGGAGATTACTTTCTCTGTGTTTCGGAAAGGTTTTCCTGTTGTGTTCTGATAGGATCAGAGCTCCTTCTTGACACAAGATAGAAACATCCTGTACATAGCAGCTTTTTACTTGTGTATAGAAACAACCCAAGACTCTTGGGCAAGAAATGTGCAGATGAAAAATGGCCATAAAATATTGTACATGATTGTACCCCAGGAAACCAGATTGTATCCATTTACTATACCTCTGTGACTAAAATGAGTTGCATTCATCAATTCTAACAATCCTTTTTTTTTTTTTTTTTTTGCTCAAACTTCCTGTGACGTGTGAGAAGTGTACATATACTGTACATCTGCATGTACTACTAGAGCATGACTTAAAGGGATTGTCCAGCTGCTTTTTAAAAATTTTAATGACAGCTGCAGATGTGTGAAAATTACAGCTGCGGGGGCGTTGCAGCCCCGCGACTCTCCCAGTGAAGTCAGGTGTCCGCCACCTGTCAGAGGTCACAGTGTCTTCATTCCTGGCGCCCAGGATGCGAGTGCTAATGCTAAGAGAAAGGGTGGTGATGCTGGCATGCAGAGGTCACCAGACTTCTGCTGTCAACTGAGACCAGGACAACCGTTGGGCTGCAACACTGGGTTGCCAGAGCCAACGATGGGTAAGTACTGCTGCAATAGTTGTTTTTCAGTAACCGCACCACTCCTTTAACGTGAGCCTGTTACATTAAGATCGGTGATTGACAGCCTTTCCCTGTATGACTGTGCATGCAGAGGTGGCTGTCAGTCCCGGGGTAAGATGGCCCAGATGACAACTAACCCAAGAATGAGTATTTTTAATTAATAAATGACTGGTTATACTGAATCATTTTGACCAAAACTGGTCTGTAACTTGTGGCCTGCAGAATGGACTGCACTTTCAATGTGACAGGTTTGCTTTGAAGCAAGACTCCACTATTGCACAACATATTAAACCATTCCGCAGTGCAGAGGAAACATTAAAAAAAATTGAAGGCAGAAAAAGACCATATGGTCCATCTAGTCCATCTGCACCTATATTATTTCCCTCTTAGAATGGCTATATTCTTATCCCAGGAAGCTTGAATGTATTTATTGTTAATTCTCCAACCACGTCAACTGGAAGTTTGTTCCAAGCACCTACTACTCTCAGTAAAATATGTACAGGCAACACTACATGTTGCTTTCATTGGGCAGCACTGGGCGGTCAGAGCAGCATGTAGTGTCTTGGACTACCCGTGTAAACTAATGTACAATGTGCATCAGGTAGTCAGAGAAGTGGTGCAGCCATCTTTGTTTTTCCTGGACTGGAGGGTTGCTTTAAAGGAGTTTTACTCACTATTGACATTTATCCCCTATCCACAAAATAGCTAAATGTCTGTTTACTAGGAGTGGGATCAGCAGCAATCCAATATCTGTGCCCCCTGAGTTGCTCATGTGAATGGAGCGAGTGTGCGCAGGTGTGATCACTGCTCTATTCACATCAGTGGGATGGTTTGAGATCAATGTGCTCCAAAAATTTCCTTCGTCCAATAGACATGAATTGAGTGACTGGTAGTGTCTGCACAGCACTTCTGCCATTCACATAGAGAGCTCGGGATGCACAGATATCTGCTTTCGCTGGAGGTCCCAGCAGTCCTACCCCCAGGGAACAGACCTTTTATCTCTTATGCTGTGGGTAGGGGATAACTGTTAGCAGAAAAACCTCTTTAAAAATTGATGGCCTGTTCTATAATAGCTCATCAATATCAGATTGAGGGGTCCCAGCACCCCCACTGATCAGCTGTCAGAAGGGGGAGTACACACCCTTTTTTTCAAGCCTGTGACATCATGTGCTGCAATACCAGGCACCACGCTGCACGTCACTGTGCCTGTAATACATACAATGAAGAGGCCGCAGTGTCGCGACCCCTAAAGCAGTTGATCAGTTAATATCGACTACCCCTCCAAAGTACTGGTAAGCATATAATATGGTCTTGGGAAGGTTAATGTCCCTTAGTTACTGAATTATGTGTAAATGTTTTATTATTTAGCTTCTACATGTTACTGAAATTGAGCTTGTTTTGAGTTTTATACAGGCAACTATAAATAGGCAGAAAATTACATGTACGGGCACTATCTGAAAATGTGCTGTGCAATCATAATCACTGCTTTTCTTGAGCAGTAATTTCTATTTTCCTCACGCCTCATTTTCCCAGAGGAGCCATACGTTGTGCTCTGCTGTATGAGGCACAGCTCCCTTATCAGGCAGTGCAGGCTTACTAGGTTTTCTATCATGAAAATGGACCTATGTATCTTTTTGAGAGCGGGAGTCTTTCCAGTGCATATATCAAACGGTTCACAAATACTCCACTCTTTGCCTTTCCTCTGACGATATTACAATTCAATTCTAGCTTCCTCTCTACTCCCACAGAAAAAGAGAACTTTCCATAAATATACTTTCTAAATTGTCTTACTCGGAAAGTGTCTTGATGTTTCCATAATCGCATTTAATTTTTTCACCACAAGGCTCCATCACTAACCAAAACTAAAAAACAAGGAACAAACTTGTCTTGTTCCCTATGCCTAAGCGAAATGCTCCTGACCGGATAGCCTTGTGGCCCAAGTTGTGATAAACTATCATATACTAGCCTAATCCAATTAATAAATAGTTCACCAAAATTGGTGGCATGCTAGGGAGTGGTGTGACATAATGAGTACCTGTAACACACAGGGCAATAAAAGTGCCCCAAATCTGCTATACTTGGATGCAATCTGTTTCCAGTCTTTTAGTCTTGGGAAGGCACCTAATCAGAGAGGGGGCCCGGTTTGGCCGCTGGAGTGAATGGCTGCCTAGTGTAGAGCACCTTATCCACCAGGACCCAAAAGCGACTTTACAGCCGTAAAATCTAGGGTTCCTCGGGCTTCACCTCTTGTTTAGACATCCAGGATGCCACAGAGGAGGACGCGGATGTCTGCCAAGCTGGAAAAGACCTAATAATTTTTATTTCTCCTGATCGCCAGCGTGAGGCCAAGATGGCATGGCCAGAAGCTCGAGGGTGCAGCTCCCCAGTATTGGAGCCTGCAGACTGATCATCGGAGCGTACAGGTTCTACAGAACAAGGGCAGGGGAACAGCTCGATTGCTTCAAAGGGCAAAGTTTTCCATGCAGTCTAGCTGTTCCGATCGCTCCCGCACCTTACAGTTTGGAGAGCAGCCCTATGAAAAACGAGGCGGGAGTCTTCACAACAGCAACATCATCAGCATTATCCTCTGCATGGCCACATGGCAGTGGCGGCCTCTTCTCCTTCTGCTAGCCCAGTAAAACAAAGGCAGAGGATGGATTCTCCAGAGGGGCAATCCAGTACCAGGGTGAGTGGCTAATCGCCAACTAACACTACACTTTTGCTAGTGGTGGACAGCTAAAGCTTTGCAATTATCTATGCAATCTAAGGTTCCTTTAAGACAAGCTGATTCTCATTTGTAATGTCATCGCTAACTCGTTCACACTTGTGTAGCGTCTTAAGACAGGCAAATGCATCGTTGGTTATTTCAAACAAGAAGCGTTCAATCCATGTACTGCAATGTCTTCTTGATCATAGGCAATGGCAAGCTGGGACATCAGTATCTGATGTCCGGTTGCAATGTCAACCCATCGCCCTCCGCAATTGCATTGCAGAGGGCCGACATTACAAAGGGAGTGCGCTTCCTCTGTGAACCCTCGGCATGCCATGATCTAACAGTGGGGATTGCTGTTGCAGTGGGAAGCCATTTATCAGTCAGGCTCCTGCTGCGGGATGGTGTGGGCTCTGCTTCTGAGCCTGCACCATCCACAGGACATAAGTTTCCGTCTTCTTGCGTTGAGTACCCCGCAGGCAGGACACAAACTTACATGTAGCGCTAAGGGGTTAAGGTAGTTTTGTTGAATTTAAAGGGGCTAAATAGCCTAAAAAACTGGTGTATATGTGGGAAAACGTAAACGCTATCTCCAGATATTTTTTGTACACTGGAAACCTTTAGGCCTCTTTCACACGGGCTACAAGATCATCATTTCAAAACGTGTATCTGAGGCCAATAGTTTCCAATGGCTTCTTTCACATGAGCGATGTTTTGTAGCCTAAGCGGCTTGTTTCCTGGAGACACGGTGAGCAAAACAGTGCAATTCTGGCATTTTTTTTTGCTTTCTGACAGTGTTCAGCATGAGGGCCAATAATGCATTAATTTGATAGATCTGACTTTTATGGACGTGGCAATACCAAATATGTTTTTGTTTTTATTTATTTAGATTCTTTTATTATAGATATGGCAAAAGGGTTTTTATTTTTTAAACTTTTTTTAACTTAAAAAAAAGTTTTATTAACTAATCTTTCCCTTTTCTTTAGTCCCCACGGGGAACAAGAACTTGTGATGGTTTGATTGTGCCTGTAGTATGACGGAATACCATAGTACAACATTATACCGCAATCTACCTGTAGCATCGCTTGGTGATCTGCCATGGCAGCTCTGGGGGGGGGGGGGGGGTTCAGAAGGTCCCCGGATGTCATGGCAACTGCATGGTAGCCTGCAATCTTATCACAGGGGAGCCATTCAAGACCCTCAAACAGTGGGGCATTTAAATGCCGCTGTCAGAATTGGCTGCATTCAAAGGGTTAACAGCTATGTTCTGTGGCGATGCAGGCAGGTATTGACTGTAAGAAACAGTCGGCATCCGCACTGTATGGAGCAGGATCAACCCCCAATCCCCCTCCATACATACCCTGAACCTCCAGGATATAAATGTACGTCCTGTAGCGTTAAGGGGTTAAACAACAAACTTCTTATCTGCGGTGATTTAATGCAGTCTCTAATACTACTATAGACACAACCTCTAAAGGCCCTTTTATATGGAACAATTTGTTCCAACTAGCAAAAATGAACGACCATTGCTCAGTGTAAACGCAGCCAACGCTCGAACGATAAATCATTCACTTTTCCTCATGGTGGTTTTATACAATAAAGCTGGGAAACAGCTGCCCTCCGGCCCTAATGCTAATTGTTCTAACAAGTAATGTGTCTTAAAACACATCTCTTTGTTTTAACTTCCTCTTGCAACAGATTGAGTTACCAGAAATCGATAAGATGTCTCAACTGATATCACCAGACTCTAGCATAGGGGTGGAAACAGGATATGATGGGAGACAGGACAGGATGTTTGCAAAGTAGGTCATAAGCTTGTCCCATATACGTAGACGTCTTAAAGCTCTTCATCTTAAATCTCAGATTCCATATCTGATAGGTCAGAACAATAAAGAGAAACTAACAAATCCAATAGATATAGAAAATAATTTTAGAAACCATTAGGCGGAGCTCACAGGAGTGGACCGGATTCCGCATGCGGGAGGCCTGCAGTGGATTCCAGCTGTGAGCATGGCCGCGACCCTCCGTACCTATTTTTACTGTAATGCAGGTACAAAGGCGGGCAACTAAAGTAATAAATGGAATGGGCAGACTACAATACCCAGAGAGAGTATCAGAATTAAGGTTATTCCCTTTAGAAAAAAATGACTGAGGGGCGACCTAATAACTATATATAAATATATCAGGTGGTCAATACAGAGTTCTCTCCCGTCATCTATTTCTACCCAGAACTGTGACTGTAAAAAGGGTGCATCCTATATATCTAAAGGAAAGAAGGTTTCATCACCCACACAGAAGGGGATTCTTTACTGTAAGAGCAGTGAGACTATGGAATTTGCTAAAGGCGTTTAACCCCTTAGTGACCAAGCCTGTTTGCGCCTTAATGACCAGGCCAAATTTTGGAAATCTGACGTGTCAATTTTACATAGAATAACTCCATAAAGATTTTGTATATACAACTACCTATATATACTAAAATATGAGCCGAGTTTTTCAGCACAAAAAAATGTGCTGAAAAAAGCCAGCACAGCTTATACTCGAGTGAGGTAAAAAAAAAAAAAAACCCACAATACTCACCTTTCAGCCGGCGTCTGTGTCCCCGGGGTGATGCTGTACCTGGCGGTGCGGCAAGCTGCTTCAGACTTCTCCCCGCTGTCATCTCCCTGGCTCGGTTTTGAATTCCCCCGCTGTCAGCGCTGTGTAACTAAGCGCTGTGATTGGATTGAGCGCCGGCCATTCAGTAAATGCCATTACTGAATGGCTGTGATTGGCTGGAACTCGATCTAATCACAGTGCTTAATTACAGAGCGCTGATGGTGGGGGAATTCAAAACTAAGCTAGGGAGATGACAGCGGGGAGAAGTCTGAAGCTGCTTTGCGCACCGCCGGGGAGAGCATCGCGCTGGGGACACAGACGCTGGCTAAGAGGTGAGTATTGCGGGGGGGGTTCCCAGTATATAATCGAGTCAATAAGTTTTACCAGGTTTTTGTGGTAAAACTTACTGACTCGGCTTATACTCGGGTCGGCTAATACTCGAGTATATACGGTAATTCTGACATTGTTGTGCTTCATTTAGGTGCTAAAAATAGACTGATAGAATTTGTGCATATTTATTTAAAGCACCAAAATTGGGGATTTATAGCCACCCCCCTAAATGACTCCATTAATGTATTCACTGAGGGCTGTCATGAGTATTTTGACCGTACAGTTCTTTTTCAGTAGTTAATGCAATTTAGAGGAGAAAAAATTAAATTTCATATATTTGCAAATATGTCATTTTGAAGACCCTTTTTTTTGGTATAGTGCACATGAAAATGAGGATTTGCAACCCAATTTTTTTTTTCTGACATTTGTCACTTGCATGACCATTTTCTTTGTTTCAAGCAGGAAAAACTGGGGAGACTCGTCCTAACTTTATAGCGCTACTTCTATGTTCAACAATACCCTCCTTGTAGCCCCCAATCTATGGATGGGACACTAGGCTAATAATGGAGTGAACACCCATAGGCCAACTAGAATTACTTTGTGTTATCTGTTTGTTTTTTATGTTTTCCTGTCTTTGTGCTGCAACTACTGTAATCAGTAAAACTCTATTTACACGCAAAGATGATCGCTCAAAATTCGTTCAAAAGATAAGAGAAATGACCGTTTTGAGCGATTATTTTGCATAAGGTACTAATGGGCACTAATGCCCATTAGTACTTTATCAGTTTCATTTGCGTGCAAATGAGCCTCCAGGAGCTGTTGCAGGTGGTCTGACGTCTGCAATTAGCTTCACTGTTCTGGCAGGGGCTGCTTAGAGAAAACAATGTAATCTCTAGCTCCCTTGTACCTAACAGCCTGCGGGTTGTTTTCTCTGGCTGGCTGCACACAGAATACATTGTTATCTCTAGCTCCCAGCATGCGGTATGAACAATGGTTTTTGAACTCTACTAAAAATCATCGTTCAAACGAAAAGTGCATGATGGTAGCATTTACACACAACGATTATCGCTCAAAAGCCATCGTTTTAATGAATTTTGAGTGATAATTGTTGCGTGTAAAAGGGCCTTAACACTTCTACCTCCTTTTTGATAATTGTGTGTCCTTGACCGAAACTTGCAAATTGATTATACTGTATGTTATCTGCCTTTAAGCTGACACATATTGTTATGTTTAACTGGATAGTATATAGTGTAGCGACTGTATTTTGTTACTATTTTGAAAGGAATATCAATTCTATGTGCTGATTGGTGTTTGGATATCACGAATATAAGTAAAGTATGAACACAATGCATCCTTATAACACGAGGCTATGGTGGGTGGATGCGTATTGCATTGAGGGGTATACTCTTTTTGATTTTGTCGATGACATTGTAGTTGGCATATAGGATCTACAAAGATCAAAAACACGGGTTTCCAATAGCTAGATTGTTGTGAACTATGTTACATGAATGGTCTGTAATTAGTGTGTATGTACTGTGACTTCGGCTAGACAGGAAACTAAAGCAAGCCCCTTGGATTCTTTGGCAAGTATGTGCGACTATTAGATCACGAGTGTATTAATATATAGATAATAGGCTGTTTCTTGGTATTCCTTGTTGCGATATTCCACATCCCTCCGCACTAGGGAAAGTTTGGTCACAACTAGAGATGAGCGAGCATACTCGCTAAGGACAATTACTCGATCGAGCATTGTCCTTAGCGAGTACCTGCCCGCTCGGAAGAAAAGGTTAGGCTGCCGGCGCAGGTGAGAGGTGAGTTGCGGCAGTGAGCAGGGGGGAGAGAGGGAGAGAGAGATCTCCCCTCCGTTCCTCCCCACTCTCCCCAGCCGCTCCCCGCCAGCCGCCGGCACCCGAATCTTTTCTTCCGAGCGGGCAGGTATTGCTAAGGGCAATGCTCAATCGAGTAATTGCCCTTAGCGAGTATGCTCGCTCATCTCTAGTCACAACTAATAGCCACTAGCTGGTATATACCTCAGTGGGTACATAGCATTGAATGCTAAAATACGTTTGAACACTCAGGTGGTGATTTGGGGGTGGATGCTTAAGTGGTTGAGAATAATATCTGCCATGCAAATATTCTTCTGAGTTTGAAGTGCAAAGCTCCCTCAGTATAAGTCTAGAATATCCACAACTATTGCTCTGCATTCTGTTGGCTGCAGCGTTTACGTCTACTCTAATGGGTCAGTAGCTGGGTATTTAAATTGTATTTTTACATAGCAAATACTAAATCGAGGGATTGCTACCCTTGACAATTGCTAATTGTCCTTTGCCCAATCAGGACAAAATATGAAACTGGACCCGAAACCCACAATGAGAGATTTGGTAAGGCGTAGTACATGATAAATCAGCAACACGAAATGCAAGACGCATCCTGAAAAAGGCAAATATGCCTAGGATTAGAGGGGTGTCTTGCTGTGGAGAGGTGGAGGGATTTTGCATGCAGATTGTTGGATAGAAAAACATGGATATGAAAAACAATCTGAAGCATGGACTAGTACAGCAGGGAAATATTATCTCCCTTAAAAGCCAAAGTGATGAAGAAGTGATATATTTGTAGATCAGTAATATCATACCAATACTGCCATAAGTAAGGATGCACAGCTATACCTGTTTTTTCTTCCCGTTACCCATTAATAAAGTCAGCATTAAATACTATTTGTCCCGAATTTATGTATACCCCACTTGAACACACAATTGTGCTGGGCGAGACTACCACAGGGCAACTTCTCCGTTAGTACAAGAGCCACATGCAGTGTGGCTTTAAGATTCCAGGGGGAGCCCAGGGTGGCAGTACCAATGTGGTTGTGATGGAAGTGCAGGGCAACCCGCCGAATTATTATGGCGTCATTAATAGGTTGCTGGTCTGCATGGGTGAACTACATATATCAGAATGGTCTGGCACTTTGTATCCACTATGTGTGGGAGTATACACCAAGCAGCCACCCCCCCTCTATAGCAAGAGGCAGTGTGAGTGGCTGTCTCATTGGTGTCCTGCACAGGTGTAGTTCGCTCCCTCATTTGATAGTCAGCTACCTGCATGGTGAGAGGAGGATGCATCTATATGCACTCCTCACTCAGTAAGTAAGGGCCGTTTTCTGTGATTGTTTTTAATTTCTTTTATATTTCCCCTTATGTGGTGTAGCTATCACAGAAGACAGAAAAGCAGCTATTACACAAGCAGTAGAGCCCACAGGGTTACGGGCACTCAGAACTTTCCTTAGGTTGATCAGTTATTCGATGGAGTGGACTCCTGCATCTCGCCTGAGGTTTTGATTACCTACAATAATGGACAATTCTATCAGCTCACAAAAGAAAGGTTTATGAAATTGAAAGATGCAATTGTAACAGTTCCAGCATTAGGCATCCCAAACTACGCAATTTCTGTCAACTTGTTTTCGCATGAGGCTGACTGGCATGCTAAAGGTATGTTGACCCAAAGACATGGGGTACTATTCCTCTAGACTTGATGTGATGATTAAGGGAGCTCCTTCATGTATCTGAGCCATTACAGCTTGTGCAAGTCGCAAGGAAAAAGAAGGGATTAAGTGTACATTGCGGGAGGCCTCAGGTTAAAAGTTTATCTCCTCTCACAAAAGCAGGTTGGTGACGGGAGAGGAAACTAACTTTTTAGCGGTCACACTCCCCGACCCTGCAGCTTTCTTCTACAGGGCTAACGTATTTTCACAGCCCTGTAGAATAAAGCCCAGACACCCAGGAGGTTAAAACACATGGGTGGTTGCTAAAGGGTTAAGAGGGGCCTGGATGCCTTTTGAGCATTACAATATTACATGTTAGAGTCACTAATTACTTCAAAAGAATCTGTGATTCAGGGATTATTCTGATTGGAGTCAAGAAGGATTTTTTTTCCCCTTGAGTTATTCAATTTTTTTTTCTGCCTTCCCCTGGATTAACATTGGGGTAATAGTCTGAACTAGATGCACACATGTCCTTTTTTTGGCATTACATACTATGTTACTGAAAGACATTTCTCTGGTGATCAGAGGGCATGTGATACTGCAGCGGTCCTAATGATCAGAGGGCATGTGATACTGCAGCGGTCCTAATGATCAGAGGGCATGTGATACTGCAGCGGTCCTAATGATCAGAGGGCATGTGATACTGCAGCGGTCCTAATGATCAGAGGGCATGTGATACTGCAGCGGTCCTAATGAGCAGAGGGCATGTGATACTGCAGCGGTCCTAATGAGCAGAGGGCATGTGATACTGCAGCGGTCCTAATGATCAGAGGGCATGTGATACTGCAGCGGTCCTAATGATCAGAGGGCATGTGATACTGCAGCGGTCCCAAATCTGTAATGGAACGACTTATTTCACTGCTTCTCAATGTAGAATCAGGTTATATAGGAGCACTTTTGGTGCTTGGGTAAGTGTTTACTAGGAAATACATGAGCTGTGTTTTATTATAGCACCTGACGCCAATACACTATGGGAATAGCAGCTGCATCCTGGCAACTTGTGACGTCTCTGTACAACAGGTGGAATATAATGAAAATGCTGAACCAGTCACCTAAAACTGCAGTGAAAAGCGGTCTTCGAGAGTTGTAGTCCTCTCAGAAAAATCTGGCCTAGATTGGGGGTTGATCTCCAGAAATAGGTGACTATACATCTATTCATGACTGTACAACCAATTACATTACAAAAAACACAAACATTTTCTATATAAAATAACATCTCTGTACTTATGTTTCCTTCCCTCATGCAGTATAATTTCACATGGGCGAGTGCAATATCAGGATGTGAAACTTGGCCTGATATCTCGCTCGGGAATCTGCGATTTGCCCACGGCTGCAATGCATTTTTCTGTCAAAAATGCCTCCTATCTCTCGCTTCAGGGCATGAAGATCAGCAAGTGCTTTGCATTGTTTTCAATGGGAAACACTGCATTGCAGTCGTGTGCACTTTGCACGCTGCTTTGCCATCCTAATTGAAAACTGTTTGTTTGTCCCCCCCCCCCCCTTCTCCTCCTCCTCCTCCTCTGCCCCATGCCCACTCCCCACGTAAACGAAAAAAATTAGTCATTCAAAAGAATAGGGTTTATATTTGCGCGGAATTTGAGCATCTTGCACGGCTGTGGCAGGCGTGTAGAAGTGGCTTTAGGCCTCATGTCCACGGGGAAAATCAGGCCCGCTACAGATTTTCCATGGAGAATCCGTAGCGGGTCCCTCCTGCCCCGCGGACATGAGCGCTGAAAATAAAAATAAATAAGAATAACTTACCCGCAGCGGACCGGGCAGGTCTTCTCCTCTTCGTGGCCGGATCTTCTTTCTTCGGCTGGCGGATGTGCTCGGCATGTCGGCGGTGTGCCGTGCGCATGCGCCGGGCCGAAGCAAGAAGATGGAAGGAAACATGCTGCGGTTGGCAAATCCGTGCCACAGCGGCGGCGTCTGCCGACCTAGCTGCAGCAGATTTGCCGTCCCGTGTGAATGAGATTTCTGAGAAATCTCCTCCACGTGGCTGGCTAATCCTGGGATTAGTGGCCGCATGCGGCTTTGCCGCGGCGAAATTCCGCATGGAATTTCCATGGCAAATCAGCCCCATGTGAACTCATCCATACACTTTGTATGTATGAATCATTATGCATTTGTATTATATGAATGGATACGGTTTGATTAGTGAGAACACCAATGGAACGCAATTTGAGGCATTCCTTACTATGTAATAATGGAACGCTTGGAGCGTTCCATGGTATCATGTGACTCATTGATCATGTGACAGGGAAATGTCACAGGTCTAACGCCTCCCACATGCAATTGGTGTTTGGCAAGGTAGGAGCTGTTTATTGTATACTATATATATGTGCACCCCTTTTTTTTTTCTCTGTATTGCTTGAAGAAGACTTTATAGCCGAAACGCATAGTATGATATTTAAAGAAGGGACTTTTATACTTTATTCTAGTCAATCCCTGAATTTTATACCCCGGATCCTGTGAGCGCTATACCCAGTTTTTTGTTCTTATGGTTTATGCTTAAGTGAAGACTTCTCCCTGTAAGGAATCTTGGTGGATGGTAGCCTGCTCTCCAGTGATCAGCTGGATTACGGATGGGGTTTATGATTATATCCCTGCCTGGAGAATAGGTGCTAGTAGGTCCCCTTTAGTTTAAAGGTATGTCCCACTTAGCACCAAGTGAGTTGATTGCTTTCTTTCTCACCTATTTATTGCCTATAACAGAGGAGGGGGGGGGGGGGGTACAGTGAAGACTAACACCCCCCCCCCCCCCCGTCCCCCCTTATGAGACCAGATTTCCTGTGGCAGATCTTCAGTTCTCAACACAGCAATAAAGACCCCAGGGGAAAAAGACAATATACTACAAGAAGAAATTGCCCAGGGAGACAAATAGGCTCTTCTATAGTTAGGGCCAGAAATATTTGGACAGTGACATAAGTTTTGTTATTTTAGCTGTTTACAAAAACATGTTCAGAAATACAATTATATATATAATATGGGCTGAAAGTGCACACTCCCAGCTGCAATATGAGAGTTTCCACATCCAAATCGGAGAAAGGGTTTAGGAATCATAGCTCTGTAATGCATAGCCTCCTCTTTTTCAAGGGACCAAAAGTAATTGGACAATGGACTCTAAGGGCTGCAATTAACTCAGAAGGCGTCTCCCTCGTTAACCTGTAATCAATTAAGTAGTTAAAAGGTCTGGGGTTGATTCCAGGTGTGTGGTTTTGGATTTGGAAGCTGTTGCTGTGACCAGACAACATGCGGTCAAAGGAACTCTCAATTGAGGTGAAGCAGAACATCCTGAGGCTGAAAAAAAAGAAAAAAATCCATCAGAGAGATAGCAGACATGCTTGGAGTAGCAAAATCAACAGTCGGGTACATTCTGAGAAAAAAGGAATTCACTGGTGAGCTTGGGAACTCAAAAAGGCCTGGGCGTCCACGGAAGACATCGGTGGTGGATGATCGCCGCATACTTTCTTTGGTGAAGAAGAACCCGTTCACAACATCAACTGAAGTCCAGAACACTCTCAGGGAAGTAGGTGTATCTGTCTCTAAGTCAACAGTAAAGAGAAGACTCCATGAAAGTAAATACAAAGGGTTCACATCTAGATGCAAACCATTCATCAATTCCAAAAATAGACAGGCCAGAGTTAAATTTGCCGAAAAACACCTCAAGAAGCCAGCCCAGTTCTGGAAAAAGTATTCTATGGACAGATGAGACAAAGATCAACCTGTACCAGAATGATGGGAAGAAAAAAAGTTTGGAGAAGAAAGGGAACGGCACATGATCCAAGGCACACCACATCCTCTGTAAAACATGGTAGAGGCAACGTGATAGCATGGGCATGCATGGCTTTCAATGGCACTGGGTCACTTGTGTTTATTGATGACATAACAGCAGACAAGAGTAGCTGGATGAATTCTGAAGTGTACCGGGATATACTTTCAGCCCAGATTCAGCCAAATGCTGCAAAGTTGATCGGACGGCGCTTCACAGTACAGATGGACAATGACCCCAAGCATACAGCCAAAGCTACCCAGGAGTTCATGAGTGCAAAAAAGTGGAACATTCTGCAATGGCCAAGTCAATCACCAGATCTTAACCCAATTGAGCATGCATTTCACTTGCTCAAATCCAGACTTCAGACGGAAAGACCCACAAACAAGCAAGACCTGAAGGCTGCGGCTGTAAAGGCCTGGCAAAGCATTAAGAAGGAGGAAACCCAGCGTTTGGTGATGTCCATGGGTTCCAGACTTAAGGCAGTGATTGCCTCCAAAGGATTCGCAACAAAATATTGAAAAAAAAATATTTTGTTTGGGTTATGTTTATTTGTCCAATTACTTTTGAGCTCCTAAAATGTGGAGTGTTTGTAAAGAAATGTGTAAAATTCCTACATTTTCTATCAGATATTTTTGTTCAACCCTTTAAATTAAACGTTACAATCTGCACTTGAATTCTGTTGTACAGGCTTCATTTTAAATCCAATGCGGTGGCATGCAGAGCCCAACTCGCGAAAATTGTGTTACTGTCCAAATATTTCTGGCCCTAACTGTATATTCCCCCCAAAATGTATGATTTTCAAATCTAGCTTAGTATATTACTGGAAAGTCATCATAGTAAAGCTGCACATAAAGCTCCAATAATCTGCTTTGTACTTTAAGGTGCTTTATCTGTAATTTTAATATTACAGGATATAGACATTAGGTGACCAGTGGGGTTGTTGATCCAGGTCTCGGAGTTGGGTAGGAACTCAAACGTTGATCCAGGGATTATTCTGACTGCCGTTATGGAGTCAAGAAGGAATTTTTTTTTCCTCCAAATGAGTTAAATTGGCTTCTGTCTCATTGGGGTTTTTGTTTGCCTTACTCTGGATCAACAAGGAGGGGAGGGGGTTAGAAACCAGCTGAGCTAGATGGACATTGTCTTCATTCAGCCTAACATGCTATGTTACTACGTAATATGGTGGTTTTACATCGATATAGCAGGTTATCTTTTGAAATCACACTTTTTTGGAGGGGGGGGGGGGGTTTAGAAAATAGAATAGTTTATTTGTCCATCTGGGCATTTTTTTTTCTCCTTGAAATTGTCAGTTCTATCAGTTTTGCTTCCTGGCCATCTTCTTTCAGAGGACCACCTACTAGAAGACTACTTTTTAATGCAATTTTAGGTGCTTGTCTCAAAGTAGTTTCACTGTACCAACAAGAATTATGTTCAACAGAATTGCTTTGTTCTGCCTCTTAATGTTAGTAAAGGACATGTTGGCATTCTTCACAACATCTTCTTTAGATGTGGAGGATGAAGTTAAGATATGGTCAAAAAAGGAGTTAAATACAATTTAAATTTTATTAACATTATCAATAAAAATATATCCAGCAGTTGGCAGATTGTTTATAGTCCTATGAAACTATCAAAACTGACAAAATTGTGCATATTATTGACTAAGGCAAGCCATAATCTGAAAAAAACCCAACAACCTACAAAAGAATTAATGGGGTTATCCCACCAAAAACAATGTAGTATTGGTGATAAGTGTATGAAGGCCGGAGGTCCAACTGCTGGGACCCCCAGGGATCATGAGAATGACCCACACAACGTCCCCCAGGTGAATGGAACAGCGTTACACATGTGACCACGGCACCATTCACTGTCTTTGGAGATAGAGTACTGTTCTTGGCCATCTCCCACAGTTCCACAAAAGCGAACATGGTGGCCGTACTTGTGCATTGCCATTCCATTCCCTAGTAAGACTTGGGGGGTATATTGTTCTAGGGGACATTGCAGTTGGACCCCTCCTCTATGATCATAACACTTATTGCCTATCTGGTGGCTACGCAATAAAAGGTCTATAGGGAATAACCCCTTTAAGTGCTTGCCAGCTCACAATTTGACAGAATCCATAGTTTGGTTGTATGCAGTTTACACAATACTGTACCGTAATAGCTGAGGCACCCTCGTTGTCTGTAACAAGTTTCACCCACCTTTTGTAGAAGTCTGTGCACATGTGGGTGAACAAGGACTAGTAAATACAAGGATAGTAGTTCTGACAAGAGAAGACAGTCAGTCTTCCCGTTGCTCTACAGTGATTTAAAAACAAAACAAAACATATGGATAGCTTCAGCACCAAGGGATGCACCACATTACTCCAGGGACTGCTTCCATGTATATATGGTAGGGCAGGGAGGGGTTATCTGAGGCAGATCATTGCTCATCCTCTTAAGGCAGGGACTCTGCCCCCACTATTAGTACATAGGCCATCAGTAGTAAACTGTACAATTAGTAGTTTGTTATTAGAAGCTGATAAAACATAGTTCAATCTTCACGCAGATAAGCCTCAGGAACGTCTTCAGAAAGACTGCTTACAGGACTGCCAGCATCCGCTGGGTTGTTTTTGTCCTCTGTAATGGTCTTCATAATTTCCTCGGACTGAGAGGCAGCCAGCAGGGCTTCTGCTCTTAGAGCGAGCTCACGGGTCTCCTGCACTTGAATCTGCACCAACTGGATGTGATTTTTGACTGTTACTGAGGCATGATCTGCACCTGCACATTAGAGAAAGAGGGATCAACTCAGCACGCAGGCCAAGACATATACTGGAGATTACAAGTGACTTAATTACTGCATCTGAGTGATGGGAAGAGAGCAGAAGGCTTCCTTCACAGTTTTTTTTGAAGCTTTAAAAAAAAAAATAAAAAAATAATTTCATAATGTGTGTTTTTTTTACAAGATAAAAGTTTATGGTGTTTTTGGGAAAGTATTGTCATGAAACAGGACATCACACCGCATGATGTGGACATCACTTACTTTCACTCTCTGAAACCTGTAGTCCTTGCTGCAAGATCGAGCACAAATCACACACTGACCCAGTCCTGCACGCCCCAACACTCACTGCCACCACTAACCCTTTTACAGTAAGGCAGGTCAGACAAGTTCCTGTAGTTGGTACAATTTCCTGAAGTTGTATTGTAGCCTTGCAAGGCTTGATTCAAGTCTGACTAGGACAATCTATGCATGGAGTTTGCATGTTTCCCCCACACTCCAAAAAACATACTAATAAGTGAATTTACACCCAATGGGATATAAACCCTTTATCAAGTGATGTACAACGATGCAGAATATGTACACCCTATACAAATGAGTAAAAGGAATAAGGCCACACACACACACACACACACACACACACACACACACACACACACACACACACACACACACACACACACACACACACACACACACAGCGTTGGCGAAACGCAGCGATCAAAAGTTTTGCCATGATTTTACCACTGTTAACCCAGCATTGTGATGGGTGATGAGGTGCGTTAAAAAAACGTGGCAAAATAGAGTAGACAGCGAAAGAAAGAATAAAAATCATGGGAGTTTTCTACCACGGCATTCAAAACGCCAAAGTAATCGCTGTAAAAAGTGCATGTGTGGGAGAAATGCCACACCAAGAGTGTGCTGTGATTTTGAAAAAACACCATGGACCCATACAAATAATGAAAACAAGAGGGGGAAAAAAAATCATTAAGAGCGAGGGAGAACGGGCAGGTGCAAGAAATGGACTATTTGTATTGAGTTTAACAACTCCCCATTGACCTATAATACAACTGACTTCTGGTGGCGGCGTTTTTTGCCTTAATAGTGGCAATAGTTGCCTGTAACACTGCATTTAAACAAAAAAGAAATCTGTGTGCAACATAAGCCTATAAGGATTTCACACGGGCGTATTTATGCGTGCATTACACAGTGCATAGAACCCATTGATTATAATGGTTTTGTTCACGTGTGTATTTCCCTATGCATTTCGATCGTGCAAAGAAATACGGAGCATGCTCTATTTTACTGTGCATTTTGTGCACCACAAGTTCCCATAGAAGTTAATGAGGATGCACAACTGCAAGCAATACACTAGGAGATGTATGATACATTTTCTAATTGCGCAGAAAAAATAAAATATTGAACTCATTAAACTAATTATCCATTTCAATTGCTGGGAGAATCAGTGCACATTTGCTCATGCAAAAAAATGCATGCCTCGTGCATGTAGAAAGCAGCACAATATGTGCTGATGCATCCGCAAAAAAGCAACATTGATTCTATAAATACATGGCATCATGCGTGCGCAAATACGCATATGCTCGTGTGAAGCCCACACCATAATTTTATCATTGCGCTGCACCATATAAATATTTAACTTAACCTGTAACAATCCTTCGGTTGACTGAATAGAATATAAGTTTGTCTATGGACGACTTACACATAGAAAACTGCATATACAACAATCCCCCCATATACTTCTATTGTTGGAATTACTCACTCTGAGCAATCTAATAACAGAGAAGGAAGAAAAAATTGAGAAATAATAAGTCCTGTTTTGAGAATGCCAAAGCAACATTCATAAGTAGACTGTCCAAAACTGAGCAGGGCTGGCACAGGAAATACATAGTGGCAGCACTGCCTTTAATGTGTACCGAATACTCACCAGCCTGGTAAGCAGCTTCTGCTGCCATTTCTGAAAGACTGACAGCACGTGCCCAGCTGGCCTCATACTTCAGGTATTCCTCTTGCAACTTTTTCATCTTCACATGTAAGGAAACATTTTAAGAGGATAAATCATCTTAAGCCTGGTCAGCTTTCAATGAATTTCAAGTAATTTGATGCTATTCAAACTTCATTCTTAAAAGGGGTTTTCCAGGGAGAATGCTACTATCCCAACGATAGGTCATCAATAGTTGATCGGCTGGGGTCTGTCGCTCAGGACCCTGCCCGATCAGCTGAGTGGGCGCATGCTGTCAGCGCCACAACACCACAGAGGTTGGAGCAGAAGTCTCTGCGCTGACCTCCGTGTAGTTACCAAGAAAATTGCCAGAGGCAAGAGAATAGCCTAATGGTTATACCCTCACATTCACAAAATAAAAGATTGTATACTTTATTAACATATATGCGTTCAAAAAAAGGACAATAAAGACACTTTAAAATAAAGGAGTAGGTGGCTGAACTAAATCTGGAGTGTCCATATAGGCACTAAGTGTATGTTAGCTAGATGAGCTGAAAGGGTATGATACACAAGTGTGAGTTAATAAAGGTTCTATGCAAGCAGCCTGATTATAAGTTTCCTAGTTAAGCTGAAAGTGGCTATAAATGACTGCCCCATCATATTCACACAGCATGCAGTCCTCAGGGAAACGACATAACTGCAGGCAGCCAATACTGGGATGCACAGGGTGTTAGTTGATAGAAATGCTATAAGTAATTTTTTGTTTAGCCAGGTATACCCTAAGGCTGTCTCCTTTCCTTATGACCACTGTGTAGTGGCCAGTGCTTGTAACTGCAGGCATGGCTCTCATTGATTTAAATAAGAGCTGTTCCGGCAGATTCAAACGACAGCCACTACACAGAGGTCAGTGTGGAGACTTCCGCTCTGATTTGTGGAGCTGACCGCATGCGCCCACTCAGCTAATCGGTTGGGTCCTGAGTGACAGACCCCAGCCGATCAACTACTGATGACCTATTCTTGGAAAACCCCTTTAACAATATAAGGTAGTAAGACCAAAAGCAACCCACAGGTGGAAACAACTTTATCCTACAACATTTCCTTATCCTTCTAAAACTAAAGTATGATGGAAAATAAAGCTGGATGATGTCGACAAGTTCACAGTCATATCTTCCAACTACAAGCTAGTTGAATCTCATCTACACATATATAGTAGTAAGTAAAGCTGAGCGATTTTGCCAAAAATTACGATCTCAATTTTTTGAAATGCATGCACTATTCTCGATTTTAATCTTTATTATTTTTTCTAAATTAACTGAAAAAAATAGCCATATGAGGCATTGTTTTTGTGGGATGGCACATTAACAGCCACCATTGGTACCATTTTGGGATGCATGTGACGTTTTGACTGCGTTTTGTATTTTTTGAGGTGGATGAATCGAAAATAGCAATTTTAGCATTGAATTTATTTTTTAATGCCATGCACTGTGCAACTTAATGTACATAATATTTTTATAGAACTATTATTATGAACACTAACTCCCTAAAGACCACCGATACGCCCATTGACGGCCTGCGGCATTGGAGTATGTATGTAGGGGGATTGCATGGCAGTCGGGGGGTTTCTAGACAATGAAAAGGAATTAATCACTTTCTACCAGCAGCAGTCCTTAAGTTCTGTGTATACACCAAGTGCATTCATTCACTTCAGCCTAGATTATCCAGGACTTTAGAAGGATAGCAGACAGTTCCAAGGAAAGGTTGTAGAGAAATATGCAGCCATAATATTACAAACCTCAGCCCAACTCACCTGCACACGTGCCCCAATCATCACCTGCCAAACTGCACTTTGTTCACTTGAGTTCATCTTATCCAGAAGGGATGTATATTTCTTCTGTAGAGAGAGAAGTGTGTACACGGCCTGGATGCAAAAGGGAGAACGTTACTGCACATGTGCTCCACAGGATGGAAATTAAAAAAAACCTCTTCATTCTACAATGGACCACTACACGCCAAGGTAGAACACGCTGTGATTTTTCTTGTGTGCGCAGTTTACGCAATTCGTGTGAGCTGTAACATGGACACCTATGCGATATTGGTGCAGGACATTACATGCATAAACCCCCTGCGTGTAATCCGCTATCATCATATGTTCCTGTGAGACGGCCTAACGCACCACTCACACTGCAATACAATATTTTAAATCGGTATTTGCAAGCTAAAACCAGAAGTGGATCCAAAGTATGGAAGAGGTGCAAACTTTCTATTCCTATACCTTCTCTCTGTGGGTTCAATTTGAGGTTTTGGCTCACAAATCGTAATGCAGAATACTAAACAGAACGCTGTTGTGGGAACAAGGCTTCACGTAACAAGTGTAAATCTGGAATAAAGATAAGTAAAACGTACAGTTGTCCCATCATTTTCTTACCTTAGTGTATTCTGTGAGCGAGTCAATAAGAGCGTATGTAGTCTGTGACAGGAGGGTCTGTGTGCTGTCTGTTACCAGAGCGGCAGCCCTCTTTATCAGATACTCGTTCGATAGCGCAGGTTCTGATCTCTACGTGAACATGTGGAGGAAAAGCAGAGTCAGCGTTTTATTATACATCATCATCATACAGTAGTCAGAAATTACAGTGAAAGATGGCGGCATAATATTCTGCTTCTTCATTCAAGAATACAGAAGTAAAAGCTTTTTATGCGAACATCTGATTGTGACCTTGTTGGTTTTAGCATTCATTAAGCTAAAGGATTAATTGGTTTTTAGCATTCACTTGACTGAAGGGTTAATTGGTTTCACTCAGTTGAACATTGCTTACATTCCTTAAGAAGAAGTCTGCCTGTCCACGGAGCAGGAGCCGGCAGACTGATCTCTGCCAGTCAGCCTGTCTGACAGATAGGCTGGCCGTGGAGAATCGCGGCAGATCGCTGCATGCTGCGATTTGCCGGCAATGAGCGGAGAATTGCAATGATTCTCTGCTCGGGGGGGGGCTCTCTCCATAGCAACGTTATAGAGAGCGTTCACTGCGTTCCCCACAGCTGGATTATCGCCACAGGGAATGCAATTCAAACTCGCCCGTGGACAGGCAGCCTAAGATATTTGGCCATGTGCCATACCTCATAAGTGATGAGAGAACAGCTCTATAATGCCTCATTGGATAGTTTGTAAAAGCATTATGTAACGTCACCCGTGGTATACACGCTCGCTTCAGACTAAGAAGGATGAAGTCTACTCCCAGCCTCTGGGGTTGGGGGGTTGGGGGGGCATGCTGATTTCCATCAGGTTGCTCACTGCAGATCATGGATGCCAAGAACAATACCATTTTGCTTTTCTATATCTTACGGATATAATATTATACTATTTGCATGCTTTGATCTTATACGTCTCTTTTGACGACATCTTTCTTGAGATCTTGGATGTCTTTATAGCTCTATTCCTTTTGATATCTTGTATGTAAACCCACTTTATTAATGTAAGTAAACTTTATTAATATTCAGCCTGTGTATGAGAACCTACTGGTTCTTGCGATGACGCTCACTATAAAAGACACATATAAAGGCTTCTCTAGTTCCTATGAAGGACATTTAAGGCTTTTTTTTTTTTTTAAAAGATGGACAACTCGCAGAAAAAGAAGTCAGATACAAGATATATACTGCAGGGAAGGCTCAATCGCCATGTACCCATATAGCATACAGCAAGCCAGATTGCAACATAGAGGAGCAAAAGTGTTCATGTGCAGACTAATGGGCAGCCACTCAACCCAACCCAATGTGGGGGAGGGGAGTCTGTCGACAAACCTAATCTGCACAGTATGAACGGATACGTGGATGACAGCCATAGATAAGTGCGCCTCACCATAAAGGAGTAGAACCCTCACTGACAAAGCAGTGGATTGCCCTGTATTAACAGAGTGCCACACGGGCATGCCATCCTGGGCTCCCCCAGCATCTATAGCACACTGCATGCATAAAAAACACACACAGATAAATGCGGGTGTTAGTATTTTGGCCAAAAGACATAAGCCGACGGGCCGGGGCAAGGCCACCACTCTGTTTTTATTTTACTTAGATTAACAATGAAAGGTTCACAAAGCTGGTAAAGCAGACTGTACAGTACGTGCTGCGATTACCCGCGTGTCCACTAGCTGCATATACCTGAACTTTACCCCAAATTTCCACTTGGTTTGTAAGCCATGGCTAAACTACACAACTCAGCGTTATAGCTGGTGACACCCACTGGATATCTCACTATATAGAAAGTACTCCATACTCCAGTCCAATGATTCAACATGCATCGTGTGCCTGCTAAGAGCTCTGCAACACATGCAAGTTGCATGCAATTTATTTATTTATTTTTTTTATTCCCAGAGCAGATAACAGAAATTACATGCAACTGGAATCAAACCCATCACAAGTAAGGACAAGAACAACATGTTACGCATACAAGAAGGACGGAAGCCCTCAAAATTATTCTGTTGCAATATAACTGTAATGTATTTCCTGTGTTCCCTACTACTAAATAAAAAATGTTCAAAACAAGTAAGGACAAGAACATAAGGGCTGTGCGCTAGTGCCTGGCACATCCAAGATTCATTCTTTAAGGCCAGTTACCTGTGTGTGTATTACAGACACACATACACCCCAATAAGGAAGAGCATTCCAGCCCAACCATGAGTCTACTGTCATGAAGTCAAAGCATTGTGTATTCCCAATTACCATTTATAGACCTAACACTTTATAGCTGAGGATTTGCTACAGTTGTATCCAGTCTAGACAACCCAAAACTATATAGGGGAAAAAAGGGATGAAGTGGAGCAACCCCGGTGTGGAAAAGTCTGAAGTGAGGAACCTGAAGCTTGGAAGCAGGAATAAGATGGAGACAACTTTTTTTTTTATTTTCTTAGGAAGGTGCAGCCCACGTCCCTGATGGTGTATATTAGAAAAAGGTCTTTCAGCGCTGCAAGAACTTTTTCTAATGTAAACCGTCAGGAACTTGTATCTCAGGTACTGAGGAAGAGGTTCATACACCTCGAAGCGCATTTACAAGCTAGTTCTTATTAATAAACTAATATTTTTTTGGCAAAAAAATTAGTCATTTTTGTCTGAAGATTCTATATTTGCCCCTCCAAAAAAGTTTTTGTTTCTCTTTTTCTTTGTCCGCGAGACAAACCAAAACTAGAATGTTTTTTTTAAAAATGCTTCAAAAACAATGTGTAGATACAACCTAAACTGCCCATAGGACATGCGTTCAAAAAATTATTTCCATGCCCATGGGCGAAAATCAACTGTGATATTCCGTTTGCTGGGGTGGAAATCGCAGCATGTCCTATTCTAGTGCGAGTCTCATACTATTGACGCAGGGCAGCGCACATGTACATTCTTGGCAATAGCTCGGCATTCCCTGCTAGATTGTGAACGCTACATCACTATTGACATAGCGAACATTGCCCTGCAGAAAGAAGAATGCCGGCAATGTACACTTGGTCACCGGAAGATCATCCAGATGGCTGGAGGTGAGGTGACCCAGGGGACTGGAGGAGCCAGAAGATCGGTGGGAAGAAGATCCAGTAAGCAGACTGACAGGGGAGGAATAGGTAAGTATTGATTTATTTTTTTAATGACAGAACCTCTTTAACCCATTCCCGCTGCAGGGCGTAAGTTTACGTCCTGGGAGCGGGGTACTTCCCGCAACAGGGCGTAAACTTACGTCCTGGAGATAGGGCTGGATCATATGTGATCCAGCGCTATCCCGCAGCGGGAGCCGGCTGTCAGTCACAGCCGGCATCTCGCTGCAGCAGCGGGGGGACATCGGAGATGCGCCCGCCACTTTTAACCCCTTCCCTGCCGCGATCTAAGTAGATCGAGGCAGGGGAAGAGTTCACAGCGGGAGCGCGGCTCCCTCTGTGTCTCCGGCCGGCTCTCACGATGTCATCGCGAGAGCCCGGCCTGTCACCATGGCAACAGGACACCAGACACTGGCGTCCTGTATTGCCTATGCCTGAGATCGCTGTATGAGCGATAAGGCATGGGAGAGCAGTAGCTCTGCCATGCCTTATGACAGCGATCATCAGGGCAGTGGTTAAAGTCCCTCAGAGGGACACAAACAGTATAAAAAAAAGAAAGATTTAAAAAATTAATTTAAAAAAATGTAAAAAAAAAAGAGTAAAAAAACCATTTTTTATGCTTTTTCTCAGATTAGCATAAAAAAAGGTAAAAAAAAAATAAAACTCCACATATTTGGTATTGTCGCGTCCGTAACGATGCGTACAATAAGTTGCACATGCTTTTGACTGTGCACCGAAAAAAACGCTAAAAAAAAAAGCTAAAAAACTGAGGCAAAATGCTCATTTTTAGCATTTTGCCTCACTAAAAACGCAATAAAAGTGATCAAAAAAGTCGTATGTACGCCAAAATGGTACCAATAAAATCTACAGCTCGTCTCGCAAAAAATAAGCCCTCATAGAGCTCTGTACATTAAAAAATAAAAAAGTTACGTGACTTTGAATGCAGCAATTTAGAATAGAAAAAAGATTTCCAAAAAAAAGGGTTTTTATTGCAGAAAAGTGGGAAAACCTAAAAAAAAAGTTAGAATTTTGGTATCGTTGTAACCGTACCGGTCTGCAGAAAAAATGGAAAGTCTCATTTATGCTGCATGATTAACGGTGTAAAAAAAAAATAAAAAAATCTATGGCAGAATTGATGCGTTTTCTCTCTCTGCTATCATTAAAAAAAAAATAAAATAATTTACAATATAGTCTATGTACCCAAAATTGGCATCGATAAAAACTACAGTTCGCCACGCAAACAACAAGCCCTTATACGGCCGCGTCCACGGAAAAATAAAAAAGTTATGGCTTTTGAAAAATGGAGATGGAAAAATACCAAAAAAAAAAAAAATTAAAAATCGCTTGGTCCTCAACGCCAAAATAGGCCATGTCATGAAGGGGTTAAAGAAAATATCCCCTAGCACTGGGCGATATGGCCAAACATTTAAATCTTGAATTTCTTTTTTCTCAATCTCAACTTTTTTTTGTTGAAATGGATGGACATGTGTCTTTTTTTGGCCTTACATAAAATATTACTCACATGCACAGATCATCTGTCCCATAGACTAACTCAATGCGCATATGCAAGACTTTGCAGTGCTGCATAGATGGCGCCTACTACATCATCCACATCAGAGGAGACAAGAGTTGTGATGGCAAAACCATCAGCTAGCAGAGACATCTGGCCTGAACTTCGAAGTGCTCTACATGATTTACATGCACCATGCAAAGCTTTTAAACTGTAATTCCTCAGGTATGGTTTTATAAACTTTTCCACAGGGTAAAATAACTTTGTGAAAGGGGGCAGTCATAATTGTAGCACTGTTCTAGGTTTAGTTTGGTAAAAACAGATGACAGTTTCCCTTAGATCTATACAGATTATCAGAATGGAATGGGACAATTCTGATAATCATGGCTTAGCAAAGAATTGCCATGTATGCGATTCCCTTATATAAAATAACCCCCCCCCCCCCATGTACTATGCACATATCCACAGGGATTAAGAGCATGGGACATCCTGAATGCTAGATATGAATGGAGTGAAAGTGCATATGCAAAGTCACGGCTTCATTCACTTCCATGGGGCTGAAGGAAAAAAAAATAAAATCCAGTGCACTTCTGCTTCATTCAGTAAGGGGACTTGGAGTGCAGCGTTCTCATGGTCCCTGGGGGCCCCAGTGATCGGACCCCAGCAATCATATATTTATCAATAGTCCAGCAGATAGGTGATAAACGCTTTATTGTGGGAAAGTCCTCATTATATCCGCAGTAGCACAAACCTCTCACCTGTTTGGTGTGCCGCCCCAGTGCAAGGGTGCCGCGTGTCCCCCGGGGGCACTGTGTTAGGGTGCCGCGTGTCAGGGTGCCGCGTGTCCCCCGGGGGCACTGTGTTAGGGTGCCGCGTGTCCCCCGGGGGCACTGTGTTAGGGTGCCGCGTGTCCCCCGGGGGCACTGTGTTAGGGTGCCGCGTGTCCCCCGGGGGCACTGTGTAAGGGTGTAGTCACACAGCCTGTAACGTCCATGTAATATACACCCCCAAGGTCCCCACATAACATTAAGTACACATTTTGCTAACAATCTACTATGTTTCTCCATAAGTATAAGCAGCCATGTTACCTGTCCCACCGGAATAGCGCAGACAGCGGCACCCAGTCCCATGGACAACACCCGATGCCATGAGCCTCTAAAGAGCCTGATGACATGACTCCTGTAGAGCAGCGGAGCGGACTGTCTGCGAAGAGAGAAACAAGCATTTACTGAGGCCAGAGCCGTGGCAGGTCAACAGTGTGACAAGCTGTAATACTACAACTCCCAGCATGCCCCACCTAGAGAACCCTGCCAGGAAATGATGGGAGTTGTAGTCTCACTCCAGCAGTGACGTCACCAGGTGTCACACTGTGTGTCAGAAGCAGGCGCACAGCAAGAAGCTCCTCCATAACAGACACAGCAAAAGGCGCCGTGTAACCGGCTGCAGGAATATAACGTTACACTATGGTCCATCAACACACAACATGCCGGTAACCGGCTCCGATACCTGAGGAGGTGAGAGAAACTCCACAAGACTCTTCTACTGAATGCCGCCATCTTACCGGAGGCAGCAGGAAATCTGCACCTCCTTCCGTATAGGATATGACGTCAGCGTAACCAGGAAGTGGGGTCCAGCGTAGGTCCGGACAGGTCACGTGTCCGGCGCGCTGTGCTAGCAGCAAAGGTTCCGCCGAGAATTGTTTCCTTGTCTCTATAGAGTAGCGGACAGTGTGTAGTGACTGCCAGGAGAGGGCGCTGCGGACGTGACATCATGTCCAATTTGTCCTTTTCGCTGTCTGGTTAGAGGGTGACTTCAGTCTTGGAGGCCATATAGAGGCCACAATGTATGTCAGTACAGCCGGGTCATATCATACAGCCGGGTTACCTGTAGTGATGGGCAAGCTTTTGAAAAGTTCAGCTCTGCCAGTTCACCTAATTTTGGCAAAAAGTTCAATTCACTCCAAATTTGTTCAAACTGACCCGGCGTATGATTACTGCGTATTGCGCAGGCTCTGTGCGCCCCGTGTGATATGTGGTAACTCACAGGCAATAAATTACATTGCCTTTCGTAGTTGTGATCACATTAGCGTGTCGGAGTTGTGTAATCCGCAAATGCAAAAAAGAACGCAGTATGTTCTATTGTGCCCTTATGCACATGAGATGTGTTATTAATGGACGTGTATGGATGCGTGTCCGTACGCAATTACACTGCATATGGGCGGTGTGCATGGACTGCGCATGGCCGTATGCATGAGTACGCGGTCATGCACAGTACTACGCCAGGTCACGGCCAGCTCCATGGCTGCAAGGACGCTGCAGGACCCAAGCGTTTTACGCTTACAGCCTTGTGATCCCTGCCTAAAACTAGTGTGTAAAGTGGGTTCCAGGCAGTGGCGGCTGTCAGTAATAACTGGCGCAAGTAGTTGAAGATGCAGCCCTCTAATAAATGGGACCCCAGCCTGCGATTACAAGCACGGCCTCCTATCAATTTCAGTAAGAGCTGCGCCTGCAATTACGAGCGCGGGCCGCTACATGGGTCAGAGCAGTGGCTTCCGCTACAATACCCGATGCACAGCCACTTTACACTAAGGCCTCATTCACATGGGCGATGTACTCTTATGCCGGCCAAGAAACACGGCAATGTAGAATAGCCACAATCGAGTCCCGAGATAAATTAGCGATTTCTCGTCCATTCACCCAGGCATATCGCATGAAAAATATGCTGTAGCGCGGAATTCTGTTGATTGGCAGAAATCCTTGTAATGACTTCTAATGCTTAAATAGAACAGCTGTCTTCTTTTCTGAGCGTCGGCTGCAAGTAAAATCTCTTCCCCTCCTTTTTATTTCAGCTCCCATAGGAGTCTATGGAAGCCTCCAGCTTTTTTCGTCAAAAGATAGGTCAAACCCTATCCTTTGATGCAGCGTGAGAAATCGGCAACCAAAAACGGTTGGTGTTTTTTTCACGTGCCCGAAAATTGCCTATGTGAATTAATGCTTTGGAATCCAATGCTTCATATGGTCGCAATTTTCAGCCGACGTTTTATCACGGTGTAAAAACGCTTGTGTGAAAGAGGCCTAAGGCTCATAAATACCCGATATAACACTCTTAGGTCACCTAGGGGTGTATCTGAGCACTTCTCAGCTGTTTTTAAGCTGTTAATAAAGAAGACAAAAAATGTCATTCTTCATTTTTCTCCTTTTTAGTTTTTTGCTTTTTGCTGCCTTCATTTTCATTCTTATTCTTTTTCATCTTCTTTCAGCTTATTTGGCCTAGACAGACCGACCAAGTTTCAGGTTTTCGCCAAACCGAACTTTTAGCAAACTTTGACTCACTACTAGTTATGTGTGCTACAAGGTCTATACACTGGTTAGGGCTCAACAGCGTGTAGTACTGGCTAGGGTGCTCGCCTACATAGTGCCAGCTTTATGCCCCTCAAATAATCCCAACTACAATTCGGCCTCAATAAAATGCAGGCTTCTTCCCACATATATATCGGGCCAAGAAATTCCTTTCAAAAGTGCCTTGCATCGCTTCTTTGAAATTTGATCCTCAGGCGTGTTTCACCTGTGTCAGAGGATCACAAGTGTTTCTCATTGATGTCAATGGGAAACATCACATGACACTTGTGAGTGCCATGCGATGTCTTTTAAGGTCCCATTGAAAACAATGGGTGAGACGTTCCAAGGAAACGTCAAAAGATAGAATGTGCTGCTATTTCTTTTAGGCCTCATGTCCACTAGAAAAATACAATCCGCGCAGAATCTGCTGCAGATATCCGCAGCAGATTCCACGCTGATTTGCTTTAGGGCTATTTCAGATGACCGTATATCGGCTCCGTTTTCATGCCGAGCCTGTATACGGTGTCCTTGTCTGCAGGGGGGGGGGGGCGGGGGAGGATGGAAGAGCCAGGAGCAGAAACTGAGCTCCCGCCCATTGCCATTATTTGCAATAGGAGGGGGTGAGATGGGGGCGGAGCTAAGTACCACCGCTTAAGTCTGCCTCCATCCCGCCCCTCCCATTGCAAATAGTGGCAAGGGGCGGGAGCTCAGTTCCTGCTCCTGGCTCTTCCAATCCCCCCCCCCCCCTGCAGACAAGGACATCGTATATCGGCTCGGCGTGAAAACCGAGCCGATATACGGTCGTCTAAATAAGCCCTTAAATGTTTTTTTTTCTTTTTTTTTGCATGTGGATATCCCCACCTATAGATAGCAATGTGGCCGATCCGTGCGGACTTCGAGGTAAAATGAAGCATGCTGCGTTTTTTATCCCGCACGTGAAAACCGCAAATCAATTAAAATGCCATTTGCGGGTGCAAAATTCAATTTAATTGACTGCGGATCGCCATTGATTCCCTATGGGCAAAATTGAATGCAGATTTCTCCCGCAGAATCCGCAATTCAATTTTGCTAGCGGACATGAGGCCTTACTTGCACCATCGTTGTGGGGAAAAAGTCACTGATGTGCATAAGTCCATTCAAAAGAATGGAGTTCATATTTGTGCGCGTTTTGTCCGTCCTGCCGTGTGAATAAGCCCTTGAAGGCTTGAGCAGATCTTCAGTTGTAGGAATTTCTGCAACAATCCTGCACATGAATATACATTCAGCTTAGGGGACAATCGCATGGAAGAAGGGAGGATCGCAATGTGTTCATGCTGGATGTTGTCAAAGGTTAGTTCTAAAAGAACATTGCAGAAATTGAGTGCCGTGTGATATAAAATAAAACTTGAGAGACGTCCATGGGAAGAGGTGATCAGAAAGACAGTGGAAGATCATTTACAGGACTGTCAGATAGAACTTGGAAATAGCCCCTCAAATAAAGTAAAAAAAATGTAAGCGTTAGTGTTTACAGTGATTTTCTACATGGGTAACAAATGAGGGCAATCACTAATAGCAGCACCCCCTGGCAGTGCCGAGAAGGACTGCAAGCCAGTTCTCATACCCTGAACAATGTTACATCATTCCTGCCCCACCTCCTAATATTCCATCTACTTTTCAATGTTTGCTGTAGTTCTATCATTCCATTCCCGGATCAGGATGAGCAGCACCAGGAACGTAGCTGGGGAGTAAAGGGGAGGCAATGCAGTCAGGGGAGTTTCTTACAGTTTTTTCAACAGTGCAAGAAATGAAGATCCCTATGGGCAGATAAGAGATCTAATACTGTGTGGGCCAGATAGGAGGGCACCATCCCTGTGGAGAGGGCACCAAGGAGGTCACCATCACAAAGGGGGCTTATTACTGTGTGGGAGAAGAAGGGGAAACATAACTCTTGGGGATTGTGCTCCAATCTGTTAACTCCATAGTGATACCCCAGGCTGCTGGTGCTGCACGTATTGGTCAGTTACGACCAGGTTCACATGGTCTTTTCACTAATTCTACAACAAATCCACATCTTAAGGGCTCCTACCCACTTGCATTTTTTTAACACGATTGTCAATGAAACTTTCTAATATTAAAATCGCATCGCAAGTTTTTGCTTTGCGATTTTTGTGCAATGCATTTTTAACATTAGAAAGTCCCATTGACAATCGTGTTAAAAAAAATGCAGGGACATCGCAGTGTTAAAAAAACACAAGTGGGTGGGAGCCCTACGTCTCATTTTAATTTGTTTTGTTTGTTTTTTTACTGATTTTTATTGACTTTTTTCAACATATCAAAAGCATACAGAAAGAGATATCTCATCATTATCATACAGCTTACTTGATTTACATTCAAAGATATTGTCTGTGTCTTGAATGCATTGGTAAATTTTCATTTAGAACTTCACATTTTCCAAACGTATTCCCATGTTGTCTCCATTATAAATTCTAAGTACTCATGAGGGATATGGTCAGTATATGTGCTATCAATAAAATTAGGGGAGTACGTATAGATCATATGTTATATATACACATCTATTACTCTGGGTGTTTGCACTTTGTGAATCACTTGTCAGGTCTATTTGCTTATACGTATGCATGTTAACAAATATAACTCATCAACAATTAAAACCAAACACTTGGTTAAATAAGGGTGCATTCAGATGACCGTATATCGGCTGGGTTTTCATGCCCAGACGATATACGGCGTCTCTCTCTGCAGAGGGAGGAGGCTGGAAGAGCCGGGAGCAGTGCTCTGAGCTCCCGCCCCCCCTCTGCCTCCTCTCCACCCCCCCCCACCCCCCTCTCCGCCTCGCTGCACTATTTGCAATGAGAGGAGGTGGAACGGGGCGGAGCTAAGTTTCGGGAATTAGTTTAGCCCCCGTCCCACCTCTCCTCATTGAAAATAGTGCAGGGGCATGGAGAGGAGGCAGAGAGGGGGCGGGAGCTCAGAGCACTGCTCCCGGCTCTTCCAGCCTCCTCCTCCTGCAGAGAGGGACGCCGTATATCGGCCGGTGTGAAAACCCAGCCGATATACAGTCGTCTGAATGCACCCTAAAGGTGGAAATTATTAGTGATACTTCTCACGTCTTCCTTAAATTTGGATTCCAGAGTTATCGAGTGATCAAAACCCCTGGACTAAAGTTTCTCCTATCGGCTTATTTCATCTTTAATCTCCCCAGGCGGTTCGCGTCGTCTTGTATATAGTACCAGGTTGTGTTGCTAAACGGACGCATACACTCAGTGATCGCGTTTGGGTCCAGAAATCTCCCTATGAAAACTTGCCATTTCTTGAAGAACTTTTTGGCTTGGGACTCTGCACATCTCTCTATTTCCAATCTCTCCATCCTCAAAAGGCACCTTAATTGTTGTAGTATATTCAGTATTGTTGGAGGGTCTCTTATTAATTTTAATCAGAATCCTCACTGCAGTGTATACAGTGTACATTTTTTTCTGCATGCAAACTTCAAGTTCACGTGCAGAAGAAAAAAGTGACGTAATTTCTTAACATGGATTTTGCATTCAAAAATCACAGGGAATTTTTCCCTTTGTGCTAAGTTGTTTTGGAAGAGGAAAAATAAAAACACAGCTTTAATAGTTGTGTATTAGTATCAAAACACAGAGAAATGATGTATCAGTTGAAAAACCACAGCAGGTAGCCCTACTATGTTGATATAAAATACAAGGGCAGGTAAACAACGCATCCCTCCCTCAGCATGCAGATGGACAAATTGGTTTATGGGGGCCATAAAGCAATGAACCAATCTACATGCTGAGGGATGCCACATACTGATATACAAACGCTCATATACCTACCACATTTTGGGCGGAGAGGCTGTTTAGTAACGTACTTGTATTGCAATTTCGCAATCTTTGTGGAGGCATTGTTTTTACAGCATAAACACTGACAAAAATGACACGATAACCTCATTCTGTGCGTCAGTACGATACCAAACTTATTCAGTTTCTTTTTGTTGTACTACTCTAAAAATTTTTTTTTTTTGTTTGTTTTTCTTGACTCCATTTTCTGGCAGCCATAAGTTTATTTTTCTGTCAATATTGTTTTATGAAGGCTTGTTTTTTGCAAGATGACCTGTGGTTTCTCCTGATACCATAGTAAAGTACATGCAATGTCTTGAACACTTTTTATAAAAAATTTTCTTGGAGGTCCAAAAAGTGTAATTCTGTCTTTCGGAATTTTTTTTTTCTTTTGATAACGTTCACTATGCAAGATAAATAATTTGTTACTTTGATAGATCAGAATGTTACCGACGCACCGATACAAAATGTTTTTTTTTTTTCCATTTTGATTTTTATTATAGATATGGGGAAATTTTTTTTTTTTTTAAACTTTTTTTTTACTTACTTTTATATTTTTTTAGTCCCCATAGGAGACTTTAACTTGCAATCATTTATCGTTCATACCGTATAATGTATTACCATAATATTACATTACACCACATTTTGACAGGCAGTCTATCTTAATAGGCATTCATGGCAGCCCTGTGGGCCTTCAGAAGTCACCCGACTGCCATGGCAACTCCAATCAGGGCACTTAAATGCACCTTTCAGAGTTTATACTGACAATTAAGGGTTTATTAGCCGGAATCAGCATGAGCAGTGATCACAGCAGTTGCCAGCCGGTGTCAGCTGTCAGAAACAGCCGGCACCCACCCTGTATGTATCGAGATCTGCTCCTGTTCCCACTCCATACAAACCCCAATACTAGAAGGTATATATGTATGTCCAAAAGTATCAGGAGGTTAATTGTATGGGTCATTATGGACATGGTGATATCAAACACAGTTTTTTTTTTGTTTTTTTCTTTTGTTCAAAAGTAATTAAACGCTAATCACATCATCTTCACCACTGTCCTCACTACTCATTAGCTCATCCAGATTGTGGTTATTAATGGGTAAATGGCTGCAATAAGCGATTTTTTTTTTATCTAGGGTCCATTTTTTTCCACAATTCTGGTCATGTGATGTGTGATCTGGTTGCTGCTCAGGCTATTCATCATTGCATCTGCTGGAGCATGAACACACTGCACTCCAGCAGGACACATGATTATCTATAATGTCAGAGGTGGGAATATCCAAGAGTGTAATGATAAATACCTCTTCTTATGATGCAGACATTGTCAGTAGAACTGGGCCCACACTGGACTGATTGATGACATTTATACTCTTTATTCCTTATTTTTCCCCACCATTTTCCCATAAAGAAACATGCTTAGAAGGCCAAGGAATATAACGGAAATCAACATAATAGAATGTAACCGTGAATATAAAGTGAAGCAGATGCCCATATCAACCAGATGACTTCTTTTACAAAGCGGTCTCAAGAATTAGAATTGGACACTTATTAGTTGCTATGAACAAAAACATCTCTACCTTTCCTTCCAGTTTTGATCCATCTTCCCCTGATGTATTTCATATCAATATCCTTCTTGATATTGTCAATAAAAATTACTGAAGACGTTGCTGAATGTTTGCTGCTGGCCGTCATAGTAAAAGAGCTATTATACAGCAGCAGCAATTCATCTTTGTAACTTTCATTTTAAGTTCTAAATACCAGCTAATTGATTCTTGTTTTTGATATCTTCAATATTGAGTGTAGTTTCAAATGATCATTATATAGCAGTAGCTTTAGAACAGTTATAGCACTAGATGGATATTAAAGATCTCAGTAAGCTTCCACTAATGGAGGTTTCAGGAAGCCAGAATTGTATTATTCATGTTTATGGCTGCGCGAAAGGAAACAACATCCTATTCAAAGTAGGTACGAGCCAGAGTTATACGCCATCTAGAAATGGGGCAATGATTTTACAGAATGACCCAGGTATTAATACATTCTGTTGTCTGTTAGTGAACATTATCTACGCTGTTATTTCATTTCTGTCATTTGTATATAATTGTTATGTAACAGCATTAATATATCTAAAAATATGTAATACCAGATAGCATTATCATTTATATCTGTACCCTCTGCATAGATCTATTGATGCTTTTGTAAAACACCCCTTCTTCACGGATACAGAATTCTTAGATGAAAAGTTCCAGCAAAATATTTCACTGACGCAGTTGTATATTTTTGATGCAAAAATATGAAGGTGGATTCAGATTATTAACATTACAGGACATAAAATTCAGCCGAGTCCTGAGATACATTCACATCAAGAGGTGTGAATCTTAAGGTGCTTGTTTACAAACTATAGTCTTTGCTCGTCACATTAACAATATACCATCTGAACATAAGTTTCCAGTACAAGTGCAAACATGAAGCAGATAACTTAGGTCTAACCACATCAGACAGCTAATAATTATATATATATATATATATATATATATATATATATATATATATATATATATATATTTGTGCTGAGCAGCAGTTGTAGAAATCCGTACCAATAATAACTTGCATTATATAGTCACATTGTGTCAGATTCCAGCAGGTGTTTATTTAAGCACTAGCAGATAAGTTGTCCATCCAGCCACTAACAGAGCCCCAATCAGCACGGTGTAACTGAACAGCACGAAGGCCAGCATCTCCTTCAGTACCCGCAGATAGTGGACAGCGAATGAATCCCTGGGAGCCATAAGGAGTGCCGAGAAAGACCCTAAACAAACAAACCAGAGTCAGCAAATTAGAGAGCACATCAACCCCAAATTACATCCAGCATCAGTACACCAATTATATAGGACATTAACCCATATTCATTGTGACAAGCAGGATGCTACAATGTTATTCCAGCTTTATACAGTCTGTGTGTGTTATTTATATATAAGATTTGCAATTAACAGTATTATATAGACATATAGGGGCTTGTTAGTTGTTCCTGGGGTGGAGTGCTGACGGGAATATCTTTTATTGGCAATGCTCCTTGTCATGTTAAAGGTTTATGGACATCAGAAAGCAATAAGCAGAACGTAAGGGCACAGATATTCATTTTTAATGTTATAATTGCTTCTAATGCACTCACTGCCGGCATAAGGGAATAAATGCTGCAAGAAGTTTATGCAAAGAACATCTGTGATAGATGGATGGATAGATATGAGATAGACAGATATCATTTAAAATGTGCATGATTTATTATTAAAAGTAAATTAGACAACTTTGTGTTTCTTATCTAGATATAAAAAAAAGTCTATACTAGATAAAGAGCAGCCAGATGTAGGAAACTTTCTGCTTATGCCATAAGTTGGCTTCTAACTGCTAAAAAGTTTACAAATGTGTAAGACACACTATACATTTTCTCACAGAGGTAAATTAAGAGTTCCTCTTACCTTATAGAGTGCGGATGAGAGTAGCCTTCTTGGTGATGCTGCCTTACTTGTGCCGCCTGCTGTTTTTGTGTCCTGTGCGGGCAGGGGTAATGCAGTCTGATCCTCTTCCTCTTTGCTAATCCCACAATAATGATTGTGTATTCTGTCTGTACAGTTAATGGACTAGGTGTGGTCACAGACAATTACTACAGATGACAGAGGCAGCTTGAGAAGCTCTTATCAAAACCAAATCTATTTATACCGCTCAGCGAGGCTATACTGGAAAGGTAATATAGGAGATTTATATGGCACAAATGTAGCCCTAAAAACTGCAGCTGGCAAAAACCTAGTTCTATATTTTAAGCTAAAGATTTCACTGATAATACTGGGTATTAGGTTGTCTCATAATGCCTAAACTAAAATCGCTGACAAAAATGTGAAACTAAAACGTAACCTTTATTAGCAATAAATAGATAAAATATTAGTATAAAAGTAAATACTCCCCTTTAAATGTAAAGGGAAAGTCCCCTGGTTCAAATATCAAGGCATGACTGAATCGCAGGGTGACGTCACATTGTGACATTTTCTTGGCAGACTGTTTTGTGGGGTGGTTTGCCATTGCCTTCCCTGGTCATCTTTTACCCTTGTTTTGGGCATTTAGATATATTTTATATAGTTTCAGATTACAGGATGCACATGGGGACTGTTCAGGTTGGGGTTAGTGGTGGGCTATATATATTATATTCTGTAATTTTTTTAAAACTTATTTTTGTAACTAACTTTTTAGCATCTATAAGACCTCTGGGTGTCCCAATCCCTCCAGCCCCACCCCCTCTCTTGGCTAGAGAAGAATCACTATGAGAACCCCTATAGCCCCACCCCTCCTCCGCTCAGGGAAGCCCTGGGAAAGTCCTCTGGCCATGGCCCCCATCTCTCCAAATATGGGGTGGTATGTAGAAAATCCCCTGCTGCTCCGCCCCCTCTCCTCACTATGGGGGATTCCGAGACTCTTTTGCGATCTTCTCCCATTGATTTAAATGTGGCCAGCACTGCTGCTGCCGGCCCCATTAAAAACAATTGGCGATATCACAGATTTTTTTTAACACAAGTTGGAGTGAAAACATTGCAAATGAGAATGAAACCATAGAAAATCATTAATTTCAAAATCGTGCATTTTCACTAACTCTCGTAGCACAGGAAAATCTATCGTCAGTGTGTAAGAGCCCTTAGTGAAAGATAGCAGTATAGTGGAGCGTGCCTATAGGAGTTGTCTTAGGGATGCAGTCGTCGAATAGTGAGGAGAGAGTTAGTGGCAGTGAAAGCTGTTGTCAGGACGTCGGAGGAGTCTGGAGCCCTGCAGATTTCTGTTAGGAACCAGTCAGGAGAGTCACCAGACCCTGTAGCGAGTTGCAGCTACTGCAGCAGAGTGACGGCGCTGATCCCAGGGGAGAAAGAGAGCAAGCGATCGCTGAAGAAGGATAAGTAGCACCAAAATCCCCTTGCCATATACATCATCCTTTATCGGAATTTCCAGGGAGGCCATGTATGACAGGAGGGCCCTTCAGCAACGCCCCACCCCCCCACAATCAGGAGAGATAACGCTCCAAATTTCCGTTAAGGCCTAACGGTCGACCAGCGCCTGCACGGAGGCAAATTAATGTGGAAACCAGGAGTCAAAGTCATACAAGACACAATTACAAGGCTACCAAAGGGAAGCCCATACCATTAGGTCACCATTTTGGGAATTTAAAGGAGTAAAGGTGTTTAATAGCTGCGGATTTACTGTACTGTACACCAATAGAATTTCTGCTATATCTCCATTACAAAATTTTAAAAAAGAATAATTACGTTTATTTTACCAAACCTTGGCTTGGTGTGATTAATTCATCATCTTCATCATCCATTACATTTTGTGCTGTAAGGCACTGGTGTCACAACAAATTAATAGGAATAGTATACATATTCCGCAACACCCATTTATGATGCCACATGGAGGTAGTTGGTGTGGGATCTGCCAGGCTGATGCCAGAGAAGAGCCACCAGTAAAGGAAGAAGAAAGCAGACCCCAGTCACCAACCATAACCAACCGCCCCTCCACATCCTAATTCTGGATGATGGAATAAACAGTGTTGATGCAGATCCCTGAAAAAAGAATAGGCCTATCAATCCCCCATACGAAATTCCTGTCCAGGACTTCACCATAGACACAGCTGTATTTATCGGCGTCCTGAAAACCCTAAAGTTACAATTAAGGTGGATAACAGCAGTCCAGGTGTGACTTGTTCTGTACCACCCTGTACTGAGGTTCTGCAACAGTTGGAGAAATAGTATAGTAGATACCCCAGCTGCAGAACTGTGAAGAGAAGAAACTATCAGTTACTGACATGAAGCCCCCTCTTCTTCAAAACTACGTTCTGCAGTTGCTGAGGTATGTATTTCCCACCTCCTGGAAATGTAAGCAGTATCATTTAATACTGCTAAAAATTCAAAAAGTGTATTTTTATAATGAAACAAAACATTAATTGTTTGTGTAAGGAGTTTCTAAAAACTGATGTTCACTAAGGGGATAGAGATATTCATAGGGATCAATGTGCACAGTGACCTTGATCTGGATTATGATTTCTCCAGCAGGCTTTGGGGTATTTTGTCGCTTTCCGAATTGAGTATCGTGTGCACACATCGTCGACCAGAATCAGACACGAATGCTTGTCTAAAACCGGGAGAGTCTCTACCATGTGTAGAGGCTCAGGCTTTTTATTATAACACATGACAACCACCCTTCAATGGGCGTGCAACAGATTACATCAGTAACATATAAGATTCTCATTCGCTGGATCATATAGAATTCCCAGCCTCCTTGCCCACCTTCTCTCAAGTCCAGTATAATGTGGACTTTTGTCCTAGCTGAAGTCATCTCCCTGTAGTGATGAATCAGTGTTTACCTAGCTTCAGGATGAGGAGTGGAAGGGGGCTAGGCAAACACTCAGTATTAAACACAGGATATACACGACACTATGGCCCTTTAACTCTTAGGAACTGGTTGAGCAACTTCTATGTACTTAGAGCAAATACATCACCCATCCATTGGCTAGCAAATACCATGATTAGATTGTGTGTGTCCTTTAGACTCCACAGAGCTTAGAGTCATTACAACAGCAAAATACATCTGGGTTATATTAATCGATAGACATTTTATAAATAATCATCATGTCTATCACAATCCCCCCTTAAAATGTCTATCCTCTAATTCTCTATCTAATTTTCACAGTTTTCTGCGCCTATAACTGGAGCGCGTTGAAGGTTCGTTTTAGGGTCTTCAAGGGGGTGTAGGACTTGTCCACTCCTTCTGGGGATGCATCCAGCAAACTCATGGTGGGAGCGGCTTTTCCAGCATCAGTTTCACAGGTCTCTCTGACACAGGGGATAACACAGCAGACTAGAACAGAAAAGGTAACCATCAGTTCACATACAACAGCGACGCCCGTCTGTGCCAGGATCCTTTACCACCCGCTCATCCATGGCGAGTGCTGGTCCCAAAAGTTAGCTCTTTTTAGTTAGTGCGGTCAGCTTCTTAATGACAACTGCGTCTTTACCCGCTGGTCACGTGTCGTCTAGGATGTAGGTATGACAAGTCTCCCCTATCATCTTTCAGACACTCCCCTTTTTAGCTAAAGTCGTCTCTAAGGCCATTCTATTTTTTTTAAAAAGTCATAGTCGAGGTAGGTCCTATTGGTCGACTAGTCCCTATAAGGCGTCTCTAGTATAATTTATAAACCGCTGCTAATTATAATAAACATAATTAATCCAGTCAACGTTTATTTACCATAATGACCAGGAAAATGGACTCGAATCTAGTTTTAACTTGGTCTCTAATTTTTAAAACTCGTCAGGTACCCCCCTTGGCTATCCTATGACGTCAATGTACACGTGTAGATCAAAACTACCACCAGGGGTCTCTCTTCTCGCTCTAGCATAATGTTACAATACTAGTAGCGTGAACAGGTACGCACGGCGTGGGACTCCCTAATCTTCACCCACACCAATGTCCCTCCTGGAGATAGTCCTAATGGTGAACACGTCCAAGTCGCCTCACCCTTGCGTCAGGGTTTTCCCACTGCCCGTAAGTCCCTACTCCTAGGAGGGGGGGGATCCCTACCTTACCTCAGAGGGAGGCCATGGATTCCCTGGGCTCATTTCCGGGCATCCATACCCTCTATCTGTACAAGTTAACACCCCACAGGGTGTGCCCTCGCCGGAACCTAAGGTCTTCTGCACTATCCCTAGGCAAATGGGAATTCCACTGACAATCCATCTTAGGAGATCGGGGCAGGCACAGTACTAGTACATTTCTCCTTTTCTTTGGTAGCGTACGTGGTTGGCATTATCAGAACTGGCTCTTCATCTTTTTCAAACAAGGGAAACGTTGGTGTCTGACAGGATGTGGAGGAGCATAAGGGCTTTACTAAGGCACACTCCCCTGTCCAATTACCCTCCAGGCGGGTCCTCTACCTCATGTCTCCACAAAGCCAGTAAACGTCTCCTAAGGACTGGACCTGATTCTGCATCTATTCCCCTCCTATCATACTGTAGGAGGAGCAATACCCGTTGGCGAGTTCCCCAAAAATCTCCCTCCACCCTGCCTATTTGCCTGGCAGGTGTAGTTTCCAGGGTAGTCAGTAATACTCTCTCCGGTGCAAAACACTTAAGTAGTTATAGAGTATTCCTTCTTCCATTTCTCACGGACAGTGTAATTAGCGGAAATGTTCGTGAAGAGACTAATAAACCACTCTTCAGCATCTACAGGGAGATTTAGGGGGACCATCCCCGAGTGTAGTCGGGCACTACCGCACACGCAACAGTTAGACTTGTTGCTCCTGTTAGCATTGTACCTCATCAACTCCAACCAGAGATTCTGGTCAGAGTAGCCAGTCGCTACTGTCAAGGTGTCCTCAAAAGGTAGGGTCGGCTATGATCATCATGTTCGTCAAGGTCTTTATCTTACGGCGGAGGGGGTTAATTATGGGCACGGGACTAAGTGAAGGCTTCCATTCGGCTGCATCTACCATATCCCTTATTTTAAACTTCCCTAAGGGATCTGTCCTCCCGTACCGGTATGTCCCCAGACTATAAGTCTCCCCGTCCCCCGGGCTTGGATCTCCCATGGTTAATGTAAAAACCGCATTAAAACCAAGCAACATACTAAGTTCAGCCTTCCAATACCTGCTGTCCTTATTATTCTCAAGGAGGGTTATACGACTAATTAGGGATTTCCCGCTCTTATCTTTCTTATTTAAGGCACTTCGCGGTTTATAGGACTAGTCTGTTCCTGCGTTCCATCCCACTAATCCCCAATAACGGCAGTCTTCTCCCCAGACGTTATCAGTGGCACGAACATATTGTATTCCCCGGGTATATGAGTCATATAACCAGCTGGACTGAGCTAAATCTGGCCTACGGTGGGATCTTGTGCCTAGACACGGGACCACAGTACAATAGTCGAAGGAATATGCGGCTACTTGAGCATTGGACGAGTTATACTAGAAGGTAACCATACCCCCATATTCTTCCGACTAAGGATTCCAGTTGCCACCCTCCTCTCTCACTAGCCCTAACCAGAGTAACGTCTTTGGCACAACTAAGACTGGTCTCCCGGATCTGAAGCTTTCTTACAGTATGAAGCATGGATCCATGTAAGTCTTTCGGCTAGTTTCACAGCTGTGGCAGTAGTCAGAAGCACCTGGTAGGGGCCATCAAATCGGGGCTCAGGAGGGTGCTTCCTGGGGAACTTCTTGACACACACCCAATCCCCAGGCTGTAAGATATGTGTCCCAGTGTCTGCCTCTGAGTCTGGAAGAGAACACCTGTGCATAGGCTTTGGTTAGTTCTTTAACAACGGAAATCACATACTCAGTCAACACATCAGATTGTAATTGTAACTACTGAGGATAGTAACAACCTAGCCTTGGGGCTAGCCCAAACAATCTCGTAGGGAGATAATGTATAATCCCCCCTGGGTTCACATCTAACACTGTATAAGGCTATTGGATGACAGTCTTTCCAAAGTGGTGTCATTTTTAAGTATCTTACTTTTTAGCGTGCCACTACGTCTCTCCACCTTTCCACTACACTAAAGATGGTAGAGTATGTAAAAGGCCTGGGATACACCAGAGCAGACATGACATGTTACATTCACCTGCGAAGTTTATACCTCTGTCTGACTCTGAATCACTTCTGGTACCCCATATTCACAGTTTACCTCGTTCATGAGCTTCTTTGCGGTTACCTACTTGTTTACCTTGGTAACAGGGTCGGCCTCCAACCTGCAAAGACATCAACAACAACAAGCACGTAGTCATACTTCCCAACATGTGGGAGCTGAACGTAGTCAATTTGCGATCCCTGAAATGGGTAGAGTGGTCCCGGCAAGTGTGATGTGGCAAATTTACTTCTGCCCTGACTCACCTATGGCATAGATCATGCTAAACCGGACAAATGATGCAGCAGCTACAGAGAACCCAGAAGTCGCCCAACCTCTTTCAAGCGTCGTCGTCAGTGCTGCTTTACTAGGTGGGTCTTTGCGTCCATCACCTGGGCCATCATGGGATACAGGAACTGTGGTGGGCAAGTGCTGTTGACCGTTCACCACACACTGTCCTGTTTCTGCTGCTCCCATATTAGTCCATTTATTCTTTTCTTCCTTGCTGGCTTGTAACTGTAAAAGTCTTTTAGCATATCAAAGTCCAAAGTTTTTGTCAATGTCCAAAGTTTTTTACCACTGACTCATGCTGTCAGTATCTTTTCTTCTTTCTTCCACGGCTTGAAGGCCGCTGCCTTTGCTATGCTGTCAGCGAGGGTGTCGTCTCTCGCCTCTCCAGTGTAGGACTCGGTGCGAACTCTCAACTTTGTCAGGTAGAAGCAGGGCCTCCATGCGACTCTGTACCGCTGCACCATTCTCAATTGGTTGTCCTGTTGAGGTAAAAACTGTCTGGCCTTCCATATTGGGCCGTAATCATGAGCTATGCCAAATGCATACCAGGAGTCAGTGTAAAGGGTTGCCGTCTTACCTCTCGCCACTCTACACGCCTCAGTGAGGGCCTTCAATTCCGCTTCTTGTACTGAGACATGCGGAGGCAGAACTCCTGCTTCTAGGACATCTTGTTGTGTGACCACTGCATATCTGATGTGGAGTCATCAATCCTCACCCTGGTACCATCTGCAAAAAGCTCAACATATGCATTATCAACAGGGGTTCTGATAACTGTTTGCATACCTGCAGTTTCTTACTGAATTAGTACTAAATAATCGTGCTGATGTTTTATTTCACATGGCTCGGAATCTTGTTATCTTATTCCATTTATTTTTATTTTTTTCAAACCCAATAGCTGATCTACAACACCTAGATCATCTATGGCCCAGATCACCTCTGCCTCCCCCCTTTTGAAGCGGAATACTCAATGGAAAAAGAGTCATTGCGTTCAAACTAGTAAACCAAGAGGCACAAAAACAAGCACTTTGTAGGTCAAGGTGACATTGTATGCAGCGAAGTCTGAGCAAAAATCTCCTTACAAAAAAAATGTTGTTTTTTTTTTTTTTCCCTTTCAGGTCGCAGTTAGTATTTTTTAACACAAGGGGGCGCCACACAATTCAAATTTTACGTCACCCAGTGTAATAGTATTTCAGGGTATGGCCAGCGTTTAGCTTTTACTCTCCTGTCGGAATATAATTATAGCTTCAGTGTAGACTGACACTAGAATATACAAAAGACTTAAAGAAAAACTAAAGAATACGGATGAATTAACATCCTACTCTGGGCAATTCAGTCCCTCTTTCTTCACATAAAAAGTAAAATTACTTCACCAAATTGCATGAAAAAGTTTGCTGGGTGACTATAGGGAAATTATTTCATCTGTAGGAGCCTTCCATAACATCATCGGTCTGAGTATCCATTGGAGAAGCGGGCAGTGGAAAACAGAGCCCCTGGGAACATGAGAGAGCGTCCCCTGTCATGTATTCCTGGTCTCTGCCCCCCATGCATCAACTCCAACCTTCCATGCACTATAAACCAGCTTAGTCATCTACTATGTCCCAAGCTGCATCTCCACAAAGGTTTGTTTCCCTGAACTTATCACACATCCAAAGTGGCCACATCTTGGAGTGTAACAAAGTCCGGTCAAACAAGACCTTACTTCAGACAATCATGATGTTAGCACTGGATACAGTGGCATTGGGGAATATAGGCCTCCCAAGTGCAGCAAAATGGCCGCCAGAGGCAGAAAGGGGCGGGGCTACAAATCTCCCAGGTGAGGCAAAATGGCTGCCGGAGGACCGGGCGGGGCCAGGGGCAGCAGCACTCCCAGGTGAGGCAAGATGGCCGCTGGAGGAGGAAGGGGCGGGGCCAGGTCCTGTCCCGGATGGGGAGGGACCGGAAGTAACATCACACACCCTGAAAGTGAGCACATGGGGGGAAGTAACTTCAGGGTGGGGGCAGGCCTCACTACATTTACTGCAGAGTCACACTATGTTGGATTGTAAACATTGCAAGCACAGCCGCCATTACAGGGAGGGGCTGTAGTCAACACAAAGACATTACATTGTTCATAAGCAATACACATACCCCCCCCTACATGCTTTCCCCTCTTCAATCTCTTAACTACGTTATACCTCCTCCTAGCAATCTAAAAACACCTTTCTTTCTGCTAGGCTTCCTGCTCATCTTCTGTAAACTTTCTACAATCTATCTTATCTGTCTATAACCTGGCATTTCTGCTTATCTGTCCATGACCTAACATTTCTTTCTGCAACTTTTCCTGGTCCTTTCCCATTGTTCAGTAACCAAATCACAAGCTCTATGACCTTTGTCCTTGCTCACTTTGCTCAACTCTATTCTATTCGAAGACACAGTAGTGTTTCTCTTGTAAAATCTGCTTTCTTAAAATTCTTCCCATATAACCTGTCTTTCCCACTCAGAAAAGACAAAGGAAACAGAAAGGGTTAATTGAAAAAAGCTTTCAGTTCACTCTCTTATCAGCACCCCTCCCCCAATAATCAACACTGCACATTCTTTCTATAATACCAGACAAACGGGATTACTGGAGAATACCCACAACGGCTCAAGGTATATATATATCTCATCCACCTTTATATCAACCAACCTCTACTAGTAATCCCCAAGAGCACTCCTTGTACACGATCTAGACAGGACATTTAGCTATACACAGAGACTGACGATTATTTTCAATGACCAAAACCTCAATAATATTCTGGAGAAATCAGCCGTCACAAAGCACGACTATACTTCATACGTATATACCTTTCCACATATGAGAACATAACACGCTCAATCATAAAGTTAAGTATACGTATCATAAATCTTCCTAACCTCACACTAGTTTTACCTAGGAGCACGTGTCACTGGCGTGTTCCCTCAGACTTAAACAGCCGAGTCCGCCCTCCCGACACATTAACCCTCACAGAATTTATCTCTTGGTCTTGCATAAACAATTTTTAACCGTCTCAGACACAACAGCATACACAGCGTACAAAATACCCCTAGACAGGTAAAAACGGTGGTTTTTCCGAGTGGACAGACCTGTCTTTCAGTGAAGGTCCAGTCTGGATCAGGAACAGGCAGAAAAGCAGTCAGAACCCAGCTCACATCGGTAGATTTACATAAAGCAATCTTACCGTATTCTGTAGATTTTCGGGCCCCTGAGTTCTGCGTGCCATCTGCCGATCTCTGTACGTTCCAGGCTGTGACCTCACAGATCCACTCGCTCACCCAGGGACTCCACTGATCTGGATTATGATTTCTCCAGCAGGCTTTGGGGTATTTTGTCGCTTTCCGAATTGAGTATCGTGTGCACACATCGTCGACCAGAATCAGACACGAATGCTTGTCTAAAACCGGGAGAGTCTCTACCATGTGTAGAGGCTCAGGCTTTTTATTATAACACATGACAACCACCCTTCAATGGGCGTGCAACAGATTACATCAGTAACATATAAGATTCTCATTCGCTGGATCATATAGAATTCCCAGCCTCCTTGCCCACCTTCTCTCAAGTCCAGTATAATGTGGACTTTTGTCCTAGCTGAAGTCATCTCCCTGTAGTGATGAATCAGTGTTTACCTAGCTTCAGGATGAGGAGTGGAAGGGGGCTAGGCAAACACTCAGTATTAAACACAGGATATACACGACACTATGGCCCTTTAACTCTTAGGAACTGGTTGAGCAACTTCTATGTACTTAGAGCAAATACATCACCCATCCATTGGCTAGCAAATACCATGATTAGATTGTGTGTGTCCTTTAGACTCCACAGAGCTTAGAGTCATTACAACAGCAAAATACATCTGGGTTATATTAATCGATAGACATTTTATAAATAATCATCATGTCTATCACAACCTTATAAGTTGGCTTAAGAACACAAACACAGCTAGCTACAATAATGAATTTCTCTGTAAAATCTCAGAATACATATTTATTTTACTAGATTGACCCGATGTTTCCTACGCGAACATAAAATGTTTGAAAAAATGGTTTTAAAAATGTTTTAAGAACTGATTATTTTAATTGGCAAGGACTTCAGGATAAACTACATTTACAGTGTACCAACTTCCATCGGAGCGTACCCCTAGAACTGTTTGCCGTCCACGGCTTGGTCTTCCACGTTTTGAGGACATAGCAACAGTCAAACTGGTAAGCACTTGACATGAATGTCGCTTAGCAACGCTTGACTCTCCCCAGCAGCGCTGTTGGCTGAAGCACAACAGCGCCGCTAGACTTAACATAGGAATTTGACCTGGCCTGACAGTCACTCAATGTATCAAACTCAAATTTTATGATTTTACAGCAGTGGTGAGTATGTAACAAATCTAATGACACCAAAATCATCCAAAGGTCACGCAAAGGGGTCAAAGTGTGGGCCAAGAAAAAGCCTGCAGGCTTTTATATATTAGATATGGATCATGGATATATTGTAGATATTTCTGTTACTCACCAGTTATGGTGCCACGTGACTTTATTTGTGATTGTACTCAACAAGAGAAACCAAGTAATCTTGTAGATATAATACCTTTTAATGGCTAACAAAAATACATGATGTTATCGCTAGCTTTCCAACCTACTTAGGGTCCTTCCTCAGGCATTTTTTTGAAAAGTTATTCAGAACTTCCAGCTAATATATCCAATGCAGGCAGACACTCATAGCACTATATATGTTTCACTGCCCAAATTCTCTAGTGCATGTGTGGCAGAGGGGTTCCTGCTATTGTACAGGTCAGACAGTAAGAACGTCTGCACTAAGAACAACTTCTTCTCACAAGTATTGAAAATATTACATGGATGTTCCTAGAAGAATTAAAAGAACACCAGAGGATGCCAAAACAAGTATCTAACAGCAATTTCCAGACAAAGGAGCATTTTTTAATGATTCTAGTTGAAAAATGCTGTTTTCGTACAGAAGAATGTAATATTTGTTAATTTATATAAAACAGAACAAATTTGGATTGTTGGAAATAATCAGTCCTTTCCATTAAGTGACATTATACAGAGATCTTGAAAATCATTAGGAAATTATACACAAAAGTACAATATATTAGAAAATATCACTTATGTAAATAAGTTACAAACCTAGGAATCCCCCTTCCAAATATCATGCTCATTACAGTATGTTTGGTATCACACTGAAGGTTACGGAAAGCGTTACCCTATCCGCTTAAGTATGAAAAATAGTGAAAATAAGAACAGCAGTGTTATTATAATATCTGTCAGTGAATGTATGTCATTTTGAAGGTGAATGTCAAGAAATAAAGATAGCAGTGCTTATAATGAAAATAGACACAAAGCTACTAATAATGTTTGTATTACAGCCGTGCCTGGTAGACTCATTTACCCCCAAATCAAATCTCTGAGTTAAGAAAAGACATTACATAGTACCAACTGGAAGCAAATGGCATCGTAATATAATCAGCAGCTCTGATTATTGCATTACAGCCTGCCTAGCCATCAGGCCTTACAGAAGACAAGAGCATCAACAAGGTTTTCAGGAAGCTTCTTAGTGATAATTGCTCCTCCAGAGAGCTGCTGCTTGTGTCAAAGTTAATCTGCGGCAGGGCAAGCCATGGCTATATAGATCCCTGTTCAGCACATGGGATATTAAACAAACCACAGAGAATAGCAAAATGAAAGTGGAGGAATGAGGGTGAATTCTTCTGCTATTTGAAGGAAATCATCGACATGGTCAGGTCTAAGTCCTGCTAATAGGGAAGTCAAGACCTCAGTGTGATGCATTTTTGGCATCTGTAGGTAATACAGATTATGTGGAATCTCTTATAAGACATCCTCCACACTCCAGCTCAGTGCACTGCTCCCGAACCGTTCCGCCTCCTCCCCCTGCAGAGAGGGACACCGTATATTGGCGGGCGTGAAAACCCGGTCGATATACGGACGTCTGAATAAGCCCTAAGCAAGAGGTTTTTAAACATTTCCCATTTATTATCTGTATTCTTCTTTTTGCGGACATCGTCCCAGTCAATAAGGTTAAGGTCATCTCTAAGCAGATCGAACTTTGCCTTCCTAAAGTTTAGTATTTTTGTAGCTTCCTGATGAAAGACAAGTGGAAATCTATTATCTTATGGTCACGACTTGCCAGGTGCCCCCCAACCTTCACTCGTTTTTCTTTCAGGTCTGTTGGTTAATATTAAGTCCAAAGTGGCCATCCCTCTAGTTGGGTCCTATAGAAAACCCTTATTGAGATTTTATTATTGTTCCCCCCCATGTATTTCTATCCATAGAGACTGCACCTGTAGATCTCTCTCACATATATCTCCTCATAGTGTGGGCTTTAACCCCTTCCCGCTATAGGACGTACATCTACGTCATGCAGCATCGGGGTATGTATGAAGAACGATTGTGTAGCTATCTCTCGTCATGCAGCACGGGTGTCAGCTGTGTCTTACAGGTGACCCCCGTGCCCTCCGCGGCGAGATTTCAGGGAGCTGTGCGGGTGTCATGGCAGCTGGGGTCCTCCTGAAAGGCCCTAGGGCTGTCTCGGAAGACTGCCTATCAAGCCATTCCCGTGGGGTGGCTTGATAGACTGCAATATGATGTAATGCTTACATCATACTGCTGGAGCTATCAAAGCATCACTAGTTGTGGTCCCCTAGGGGGGGGGGGGGGGGCTTAAAAAAAAATAAAGAAAGTAGAAATCACATCAATAAAGTTTTGTTAATTGTTAAAAAAATAAATAATAAAGTTTAAATCACTTACCTTTTGGCATATCTATAATAAAAAAATCTAAATCATAAAACAAAAGTACATATTTGTAATCGCCGCATCCGTAAAAGTAGGATCTATCAAAGTAGTGCACTATTTACCCCGCACGGTGAACGTAGTTTAAAAAAAAACAAAAAAAAAAACACCTGCAAGAAATGCACTTTTTCAGTCACCCTGTCTCACAGGAAAAATGCAATAAAAAGCGATCAAAAAGTGGTATGTATTCCGAAATGGTACCAAAGTAAACTACAGGATGTCTCGCAAAAAATAAACCCTTGCACAACTACAAAAAAAAGTTATTGAGCGCAGAAGATGGCAGCAGAAAATGTAAAAAATGAAATGACTTTAAAAAAAAAATTAGTACAGAAAAAAAAAAATACAAGTTTGCTATCATAGTAATCGTACTGACCCATAGAATAGAGTTATCATGTCATTTTTGTTGCAGTTAGTGCGCCGTAGAAACAAGACGCACTGAAAGATGGTGGAATGTCATTTTTTTTCCATTTTACTCCATTTATAATTTTGTAAAAGTTTTTCAGTACATTATATGGTACATTAAATAGCACCATTAAAAAATACAACTCGTCCCACAAGAAACAAGCCCTCATACAGCGACGTCGATGGATAAAGAAGTTCCAATATTTTTAAAAGGGGGGAGGAAAAAACAAAAACGGAAAAAAAAGGGCCGCGTCATTAAGGGGTTTAAAAGGAGTGTGTTTCAAACAATGCAGAAATGGTCATTATTTTGCACCTGTAGTTGTAAGCCAAAACCAGAATGGCATTTAAAAAAAAGAAGCCACAAAATATAAATTCTTCAATGTTATATTTCTGTGTTTAGTTTGAGTTGACAAAATATTTATTGATTTTGTAATGGTGAAAATATATCAATCAAGACGTTCAACATTACATTCATGTATAAAGTCAGGAGGCAACTAAGGCCCAATGTCCACGGGCGGATTTTAATAATAAAATCCACAGATCTAGAAGCCCATAGGGATGAATTAGTGTCCACAGGGGATTTTATGGTTCAATTGGTTTTTTGTTTTTTTTAACTTGGTTTTATTTAACAGAATACAAAATCACAGTACAGAGCATATTTGTTTAGAAAGAAGCATTGTATATAGCGTTGAATATTTCTATGCGAATAATATATATGCGTTCAAGTACATCAAGTCTGATCTGCACCTATATAAACTGGACAATAAAAATATTGCTTTTTGGTTTTGTTTTGCTTGGTTTCATACTGGGTAATTGAGTAACAATAAAGAGGGGAGGGAGTATCGGAGAGCCCGCGCCGGGCAGCCACTCAATGCCTGGTGGGGAAAAAAGGGGGATGTATCAGAGATACGAATGGAATGTGGGGAGGGATGAGGGGAATGCGGAGTATGGATGGGGGAGGGGAGGGGCAAGAGTCTGGATAGAGATCAGGTTGATGATAGCGTGTGGCGGTTGATAAGCCAGAGGCCCCAGATCTCCTGAAACCTACCCGGGCATCCCCTGTTCTTATAGATAATTTTTTCATATGGAGTGATGTCGTTTATTAGTTTAATCCATTGTGTTAGAAGGGGCGGGCCTGCAGCCATCCAGTGCAGTACCACCACCTTGCGGGCCAGGAACAGTATTTTCCTGAGAAAGATGCGTGTATATTTGGGCCATTGATCTTCCGGCAGTAAACCAAATAGAATTATCTTGGGATCCATTGTTATAGTAAATGGGGGTAGTAAAAGGGAGTTTGCAAAGGCTGTAATGTCAGACCAGAATGTGTTTATTGGTGGGCAATCCCAAATTAGATGCCAAAAATTCGCCCCAGGTTGGTGGCATCTGTGGCATGAGTTTGATGGGACGTTGGCCATTTTGTGTAATCGGCTAGGGGTTAGATAAGCTTGATGGATTATATAAAGTTGGATCAGTTTATTATTCACGGCAGGAGAGACAGACATGGGTTCAATGGGTTTTTATTGGAATGAAAAGACATACAACAATCATATCAGCAAACGGTGTATATCAGGCTTTGAAACTTTTAAAACATATGCATATTTGAGATACATCCCCTGTTTGCTCCACTCCTACATCTCTGTGGAGACTGCAGCTTATCGGTCTTCTTTCCAAACAGTTTTTAAACTTTTCTTTAACAGAAATATTCTTTCCCCACCTCCGGGTAGGGGACCAGGAGGTGTGGATAAAAGAAATTAAAGAGAGAAATAGAAAGAAAAGAAAAAGTGAAAGAGGAGATGAACAATAGGATGGCTCTGGTGAGCTGGGGGGGGGGGGGAGGGGGGTATAGGTGGGGGGGGGGGGGGGAAATGGATGCCTTAGGGAGCTTTAATGGCCCTCTATCTGAAAAACCGGAAAATAATTTAGCCAACTCAAATTTGTGTCTCCTCAGGGAGGGCGGGCCTGAGCTCAGAACACCTCACCGGCCTCAGCCCCCAAGATGGGCCTGGGTTCCCAAACCACCAAGTGCGGCGCTCATGAATAGCCGCGTGGCTACGTCAAATTTGCCTACCGGGAGGCCCAGTCTCCCAATCCCGGTGACTGTCTAAAGTCCAGCCACGGTCTCCATGTTGCATAAAACCTCTCTACCGTTGTCTCCTCCTCCGCCCTCATTTCCTCGAATCTGGCCAAGGTATTGACAGCTTCTACCCAGTGGTTCCTTGCGGGTCCCGAGGTGACTCGCCAGAATCTTGGGATGATCTGCCGCACAGCCAGTATGAAGAATCTTAGGAGCCCTTTTTTAACGTGGGTCATGGGTTCCTGATAGATGGATAGAAGGGCCATCTCGGGTGTGAGCACAACTTTCGTTCCGCACAATCTGTTGTAAAGGGCCTCTACGTCACCCCTTAATGTCGCCATCGGAGGGCATTCCCACCAAATGTGTACCATATTTCCCCTTCTATTTGCGCACCTCCAGCACTGGGTGGAGGACTGAGGGAACATTTTATGCATTCTTTCCGGGGTTGTGTACCACTGAGATAGGACCTTGTAGTTGAGGTCATGTAGCTTTGAGTGAACTGTGACCTTGTGTGTTAGAGTGAAGGACTTCTGCCAGAGGTCAGCGGAAAAGCCCCTCCCCAGATCATCCTCCCATGTTCTCGTGAACCTCGGGAGTTCGTCCCCCATCTCACGATCCAGCATTAGCTTGTATAGCCGGGAGATTAAGTGTCTCGGGGCTTCAGTAGACATGCACAACTCCTCGAAGGGAGTGAGGACCTTATGTAAACCCGACCCGGGTGCCAGGGCCTCCAGCGAACCCCTCAGCTGTAAGTAGACCATCCAGGCTCCCGGCGGAGCCCTAGTCTCATTGAAGAACTCTGTTAAGGTTTTGATCCCTGAGTGACCTACTACATCCTTTATTCGAGGTACCCGGATCATGGGAGTAAGTAACAGGGTTCTATTATGCTCGAAAGCTGTGAATTGAGGGTTCGCCAGAAGAGGGGTGAGGGGGCCCGGGATCGAGACCAGCCCATCTTGCCTTGCGAAGCTCGACCATGCCTCAGACAGTAATCTCAGCAGCGGGGATACTCTAGGCAAGTCTCTAATTAGGCCTCCTGGAATCCAGAACATCCCTTGGGCCCGGTTCGGCTCCAGATCCAACTCCATCTCCACCCAAATTTTGGACCTGCTACACTTAAGGAGATCGAGTACACACCTAGTTATATTTGCCTTATAGTATAGGGCGAAGTCTGGGAGACCCAGTCCTCCCCTAATTTTGGTTCTAATTAGCGTGCTGTGCTTTAGTCTGGGCCTGCGTCCTCGCCACACGAATTTAGTGATTAGGGAGCGTATGTGCATCAGGTATTGTCTATGAAGGCGTATGGGGAAGGCCTGGCAAAGGTAGAGGAACCTTGGAAGCGAGACCATCTTTACCGTGTTGATTCTGCCACTCCAAGACAGGAATAAGGGGTTCCAGTTTTTCAAGTCTTTGTCAAGGTTTTCTAGAAATGGTTTATAATTTAGATTGAATATGTGTGAGGGGTTGGCAGGGAGCTGGACACCCAGGTATTTTATAGCGCTGTTTTGCCACCTAAATGGGAATTGCCTTTTCAGCCTTTGTTCTTCTGCCCTAGGGACCGTGACATTCAGAATCTCTGTCTTTTGGAGATTAATTTTAAAATTGCTAATTTTACTGAATCTGTTGAATTCTTGTAACGCTACCGGGATGCCGACGCTTGGGCAGGACAGGTAGACCAGGAGGTCATCCGCGAATAGGGATAGTTTGTATTCCGCCTGACCTGCTCTGACGCCTCTTATGGATTCATTTCCTCTAATCGCGTTAGCTAGCAATTCCATCGTTAAGATGTAGAGGGTGGGTGATAGTGGGCATCCCTGTCTAGTTCCGTTGTGGATAGAGAAGGGTTCCGACAGAACCCCGTTGACCCTCACCCTAGCTGTGGGGTTCGTGTACAAGGCCTTGATTCTCTCTATCATGCGGGGTCCCAGTCCCGTGCTCCGCAGGGATGCCTCTAAAAAGCTCCATCTCACCCTGTCGAAGGCCTTTTCGGCATCGACAGCCATGAGGCAGAGTGGGGTCCCTGACTCCCGTGCCCTCGAGATCAAGGATATGGATTTAATCACATTGTCCCTACCCTCCCTTCCTGGGACAAACCCCACTTGGTCCCTATGTATTAATTTCGGGATGAAGGGTTGCAGACGGGTCGCAATCAGCTTGGCAAAGAGCTTAATGTCTACATTCAGGAGTGATATGGGCCTATAATTACTACATACTGCGGGGTCTCTTCCTGGTTTTGGTAAAACCACTATATACGCCTGCATAGCCTGAGCTGGAAAGGCACCCCCCCCATTCACCGAGTTAAACGCTCCTAGCAACCATGGGGAGATTTCCTTCTTGAACATTTTGTAGAACTTGGAGGAGAACCCATCTGGGCCCGGGCTCTTACCCGTTTTGAGCTCTTTTATTAAGCTATTTAATTCAGGGGTCGAGAAGTCCCCCTCCAAGTCCCCGAGCTCGTCTACATTAGCTAATTTTGGGGCAAAATTATTTAAGTAATCCCTGGTATCCTCCTCTTCCGCCTCCTTGGTTCTCTCTGATTCTGATTTGAGGTTATATAGGTCTTTGTAATAGGTTCGGAACACCTCCAGTATCTCGGAGGTCGCATGGGCTACGCCCCCTGGTTTCTGTATTTTGGGAATGTGGTTTATGGGGGCTTTCGGGTGCAGTGTTCTCGATAGCCACCTTCCGCTTTTATCCCCGTATTCAAATGCGCATCTGCGTAGTCTTTCTCTGGCCCCGAGGGATCGTTGATCTAGGATTTGCAGGATTTGATGGATTTGAAATCACTGAGATTTCTGCCTTTGTTACGTCCGAGGGGCAGCTTTTATTACGGGATTCCTTTGTGGTCAGCTCTCCCATCAACCCCTGTAGCTTGGCTGATCTAATTTTCTTCAGACGAGCCCCATGCGAGATGAAAATTCCCCTTAGTACGCACTTGAGCGCTTCCCACTTAACCGGGGGGTCTGTGGTGTCATTACTATGGGTAGCCTCGAAGTCCGCTATTGTTTTTTTAATGTCATCGACACAAAGTGGGTCATTAAGGAGGTTTTCGTTAAGTCTCCATAGATTCGAGCGAGGCCGTCCCCCCAGATCCGACAACCCCCCATATATTGGGGCGTGGTCCGACCAGAGGAAGGGCCCCACCGAACATGTCGGGTTCTGGTCCAGGAGGCTATGGGATATTAGAATGTGGTCTATGCGACTATAGCTATTGTGGGCTGCCGAGTGGAAGCTGTAGTCCCTGACACCCGGGTGTAAGATCCTCCACATGTCCATTAGGTGCATTCTTTCTAGCTCCCTTTTCAGTGCTTTTCGTGCTGTGTGTGAGATGGGGGACTTACCCACCGATGTATCCAGCTCCGGGTCCATTACCAGGTTAAGGTCCCCTCCTAGAATCACCTGGGATCCGGCTGCGAATGATTCCATCTTTCTCAACGTGGTTATCCCGAAAGGAACCTGACCCTGGTTGGGGAAGTAGATGTTTGCAAATGTTAATATTACCCCTGTAACATCCAGTTTGATAAAAACATAACGTCCCATCGGGTCTGTCTCATGGTCCACCACAGTGTGCTGCAGAGATTTATGTAACCCTATTGAGACACCTCCTGCCTTTTTCTCAGGATGGGGGCCATGAAACCATGTTGGGTAGTATCTGGAGGAGAAACGTGGGACGCTGTCTACCTTAAAATGGGTCTCCTGCAGCATGGCAACCTTAATCTTCTTTCTATGCAAGTGGTAAAGAATCTGATTTCTTTTTTCTGGGGTATTGAGCCCCTTGACATTAAAGGTACACATAGATACATTAGCCATCAGGGGGGGTGGCAATTAGAAGCTTATGGAATCCCGGCATCCACATCCCTTTGGGGTGTTGGGAAGGAAGGAGGAGGAGGGAGGAGAGAAGGAAAAAATCAGAGAAACATGAGGCTTAGGGCCTCTCAAACTAAACAACACAGCATTATGAAATACCATTTCAATATAGCACATAGGCTATAGCCCCTATGGGGGGGGGGGGTGATAACCGACAGCAGAGCCGCCATCCCTAGCGGCTTCGGCCAAATGACATACATTATGCATTGAGATATTAACACATTACCGGCATGGGAAAATGACGTTTAACGAGGGGTTCTTGCCATCTTGGAACCTAGAACACAAAGCAAACAAGAACCCGCCAAACAGGCAAGCATTACACCGCATTAGACTCAGACTTTTGGTATCAGCGTTTGTCCTTGGCTCCCACTTTCTGCCAGGGGGAGTGAAGGGCAGGGGCCAATACCCCCTCTTGAAGGGGCCAGTCCGGGAGGGCTATCATCGGAAGTCCCAAGGAGCCCAAAAAGCCCGGCAAATCCCCCAGAGCTCTGAAGGAGACCCTCTTGTTTCCTTTTCTTGCCGTCAGTTGGAACGGGTATCCCCACTGATATTGAATTTCTTTCTCTCTCAGGACTAACAGCAGTGGTTTCAGCGCTTTTCTTAACTGCAGTGTACGTCGTGACAAGTCCTGAAGGAGGAGGATGGGGGTGCCTTGAAAAATCAGATCCCCGGCCTCTCTAGCTCTGCGCATTATCATTTCCTTTTCCTGGAAGAAGTGAATCCTGCACAGGACGTCGCGAGGTCTCGCCGGATCTAAGGCTCTCGGGCCCAGCGTACGATGAATCCTATCAATTTCGATAAATTTGTCTGCCGGTCTCTGTAGAATGTCATTGAAAAATTTTTGGGCCCAAGCTTCCAGGTGATGATTTTCCACCTTCTCGCTTAGGCCTCTGATTCGCAGGTTGTTCCTCCTATGCCGGTTTTCTAAATCATCCAGATGCACGAACAACTCTTCAATTTGCGCTCCCTGCTTCTGGATAACTTTTCTATGGGATTCGGTGGTTTCTAGAATTTTGTCTTGGAGATCTTCCACCTCGGTCAGGCGTTGGCCCACATGAACTATGTCTTTTTGTAATGCTGCAATGTCTCTCTTGTGGGACGCCTCTAACTTGTGTAAGGCACCGTCCAAGTCTCCTTTAGTGGGTAGGGATCTTAAATGGGTCCTCCAGTCCCATCCCTCTCCTGTGTCGCTATTGTCTGCAGCGCTGTGCTGGGGACTGCATTTTTGTCTGGATACACGTATACCTCTGTAGGGGGACTCTGAGGGGCTATCCGGCTCGCTGCTGTCTTCCCTCCGGCCGCTCTCTTGTTCAGCGTGGCTGTGGGCTGCGGGGTGTATGGGCCTGGACTGCCCTGTTTGCTGGTGTGATCTTGGCAGTCTCTTGTCAAGGGGCCCTGCTGGAGGTGAGTGTCTTGCAGGGTCAGGGTCTGCTGTCTCCTGCTCGTCCCCCCCCCTCTCTGGATGCTGCTCTGGGTGTCTGTGGGTTGCAGGATGGGTAATAATATTCTGACCTGTATGCTGCTGCTGCTGCTCCTGTATCTGGCCGTTGGTCTCCTTCTGCCTCTTGGAGTGGGGCGTCTGTGGTGGGGAGTGCTGCGCTGCATCAGCCTCCGCTATCTGCCGCTCGCCTCCCTCCATCTCAGGGATCTTCTCATGGGCTTCTGCCCGAGCCCTTCCTTCAGCAGCCGCACCACCGCTCCGCTCGCTCCCCTCCCCCGCCGGCGCCATCTTAAGTTCAGCGCCGCGGTCGGGAGCCTCTCTCTGCGGCCGTGGAAAGTGCTGCACCGCTTCAGCTCCCGCTGCCTGCCGCTCGCCTCCCTCCATCTCTGGGCTCCTTTCCTTATGCGCCTCTGTCCGAGCCCATCCTTCGGCGGCCGCGCCGCCGCTCCGCACGCTCACCTCCCCCGCCGGCGCCATCTTGGATTCAGCGCCGCGGTCGGGAGCCTCTCTTTGCGGCCGTAGAAAATGCTCCAGTCCTCCTCTTTCTCGTCCCAGCAGGTGTCCAGAGGTGCTCTGGGCTCTTTTGCGTCCCATCTTGCCTGTTTGGGCTAGTTTTTAGTGCCGGTAATTAGCTTTTAGGGCCGTTGCCGCGGGAGCTCACTCAGGGCACAACTTCCTCTGCCATAAGCTAGCTCCGCCCCCCCGTGACTCCCACAGGGGATTTTAATGCACGCAGAGGTGATTTTTTTTTCCCGGCGTGTGGATCGCACGCGCGGGAAGAAATTGCATCATGCTCCCCTTTTTCTGCAGGTCTCGCTGGGACGGCTTCTATTGAAGTCAGTGGAAGCCATCATATCCGCAGCACAGGCACAGCCACAGCCACAGCCACAGCCACAGCCACAGCTGTCATTGTGCCTGTGCCGCGGGAGAGCAAAAAAAAAAGTGAGCACGCTGCCGGCGTGCAGAGCGCATTCCCTGGGCAGAAGAAAGAAGATCCAGCTGCGACGGAGGGGAGCCCTGCAGCATCTGGACAGGTGAGTAAATGTAATTTTTGGCCCCATTGCTGTGGGCACACTTGAAAACCATGTGCGCTTGTTGACATGGAGCCTAAATTGAGCATGGAGCCTAAATTGAGCAAGTTAATCAAGAGTTACATTACTATATATTATTCTGTGTTTAGTTTGCACTCTTGCATAAAAAAATAAAAAATAGGGATGAAATAGAAGAAAAAAAAAAATACTAACCAAATCTGCACTTTGTGAAAGTTGCCCGAGGGCTGCTCCACACTGGCGGTCGCCGAGAGAAAATCACGGCAAAATCGCAACTCTGTTAAGGCGATTTTTGAGCATCAGCGGTGCTTTTTCCTGAGAATAGTCTCGCAACACATCACTGCCACCCGCGTTTTTAGCACACGAAAATCAATAGGAGTTTCTAATGTTCAAAACGCATCGTACGAAAATCACAAGTGCATGCGTTGTGATAAAAAGGAGGCTCCATAGGGAAATTTGGGCTAGAAATAAAAAAACAGGCAAAAAAAACCCTGTCCTATCGCTCAAAAAACGCAGTTTTCTCTCAAGTGTAGAGGCGCCCTAAGCGTGCTTTCACGCAGTTTAATATTCTGTATGGAAGCTATCCATACAAAAGTCTGCATGTCTAACGTGGATTTTGATGCAAATTGTACTTCCACTTCGAAATGCAGATCTTGGACATGAGGATTTTGGTGCAGACAGCTTCTGCATAGAATATAATACCCTAAGGAGGTGCAGAGCCGTTATTCACAGGAGTCCTCAATGTGTAATCTGGCAAGTCTTAACACCACAGTTTCATGCTGGTTGCAGAGGGAATAGGCAGGTCTGAAGATGCCTGATGTTAACACTTTGCATGTGAGATTATTTATTGCAAAGCTCATTATAAACACATTAATTAACAGCTTCATATAAACACAATAATTAAGAATTTCACTTCCACGATTTTTTTTACAAATTCTTTTAAAATTAAACATTATTCATAGATATCCTATAAAAATACAAACCTGCCATTTCGGTCCTATAATGAGCCGTAAACTTATGTTATAACTTACCCAAATCCTTTCCAAAATGGGTCTGTTCAACTCACTTTTATTGATTCTCTCTGCTCATGTACATTAGGCCTTACTTCACACAGTTCTGCTGCACTTTCTTGCCCTCGACAAGATTGGAGCCTGTGAACAGGCGATCCGGCTCTGACCCAGCGTAACTCCTTCCTTCTGTATTGTGGATGACTGTAGGTGCTCACCGGTCATGCGCAGAATGTTTGCTTTTCCTGCGCCGTCGCTAGGCGATGACACCGTTAACCACAGCTTATCCACAATGTCAATTACGGATGATACGCGGATCGGATGCCTGCCGAGGGAAGCCATCCTCAGCAAAATAGAGCACGCTGCCCAGCTCAAGGATATCGCAATTTGTTTCTGCGAGTATGCAGGACAAAGCGATTTTTACATACCTTCAATGCATGCCATTTGCTAAAGATCGTACCTGCAGCTACCGGCTGCGGATCCTGCAGTGCAAATCTGCCCGTGTGCAGCCAGCCTTAAAGGGGTTCTGTCAGGAGAAAAAAAAAACAAAAAACACACTCACCTGTGGGGCCGGTCACCGGGAACCTGCTGGTCTTCTCCTCTCCCTCCGGCAGCCGTCCCGCGCCGCAGAAGCTGGCAAAGTTCCAGCTTCTGCCCCTGCCCCGACCACTGCCAGACGGCAAGTCCTGCCACCTGGATTAGTGGTCGACGCGTCACAAGGGACGCGTTGCCCACTGATTGGCCTGGCTGCGTCTAACCTCTGCCATCCTCAGAGAGTCTCTGGCGAGTGGGCATAAGTCCCCCTTCCTGGTGCACTCACCGTCAACTCTCCGTGGACTGCAGAGGTTAGCCGCGCCAGGTAAACAACGGAGGGACTAAGTACAACGGGATTAAGCGAGTTTGCTTTGTTATTTTAAACTTTTCTCTTCACAGGTTAGACTGTAAAGGGATGCAGGGCAGGATGAAGGTGAGTATATTTTTTTTTTATTTTGCTGACAGAACCCCTTTAAAGAGAGACTTTGTCACCATCTTTTTGCACCCCTTTTTGGAGAACAAAGGCACATTGATTATAGTGATATATCAACTGTATGGATCTGTGCAGTATTTTGGAGAAACCTGCCTTTTATTAGTGGCAGCATATGCATAAAAGGAGTACTTAAAGTAGTCCTGGATATTCATGAGTTGCAGGTTAGCTACACCCATGCTGGCCGATAGCCGCTGATTGACAGATCTCTGCTTATTACTGTAGAGAGAGTGGTGGGGTGGGTGTAGCTAGTCTGCAATATCCAAGACTATTCTAAGAAGTCCCCTATGCATTTGCTGCTACTAATAAAAGCCAAGTTTCTCAAACACTATGGCACAGATCCACACAACAGACCTAACACTGTAATCAGTGTGACAGGCACTACCGTATGCTGCTCTCAGTGAGGGCTGCAAGAAGATCGGGACAGTCTCTTTAACCGCTTAGTGACTACCCCATAGACTTTTTACATCTTGGTTTGCTGGGCTTTAATCCCTATGGCCATAAAGACACACTTCCTCTGGGGATTAAAGCCCTGCAGCCTGTGGATATGACAGCTCCATGCTGACGGTTACCGATATGGAAAAAAGACAGGAATTAGGTTTACCTGTTAATTCCTTTTCTTGAAGTCATCCTGACAGCATACACCTGGAGGTTGTCCGCTGGACACCTGTTGGGACAGGAAGCGAGAACACAAAAGGCAACTCCCACCACCGGCTCACCAGTGTGTACCAAATGACTACAGTGACCCGGCTTGCTCAACCAATATTTTTTAATACAGAAATCATAATACAGTACGTTACTTCACGTAAACTTTAACTCAAGGGGAGGGAAAAGCCCCTATGCTGTCAGGATGATTTCAAGAAAGGGAATTAACAGGTAATCCTAATTCCTGTCTTCCCCTCGTCATCCTGACAGCATACACCTGGAGAAGTGCCAACAATCTGGGGCTTTCTAAGGGGCGACCACCGCTTGTAGCACCTTACGCCCGAAGGCCATATCGCGGCTGGCCCCTAAATCCAGACGGTCGTGTTTTGTGAATGTATGGGTATTCGACCATGTGGCAGCCCTGCAGATTTGGTCGGTTGTCGCCTGGGCCCTTTCCGCCCAGGAACAGGCGACCGCCCTGGTGGAATGGGCCTTAACGTTACCCGGGAGGGAAATCCCCTGGGATCGGTATGCTTCTTCTATAGCCCGTCTGACCCATTGCGCTAAGGAGTCTTTAGTAGCGGCCCCTCCTCTGCCCGGACCCTGAAATTGAATAAAAAGGTTATTAGACGTTCTGAAGGAATGTGTGACCTCCAAGTACTTCAAGACTGCTCGTCTAATGTCTAGATTATGGAACTTCTGTTCCGTGGTGTTAAGGGGTTCCTGAAAGAAGGAGGGAAGGATTATGCGTTGTTCCCTGTGAAAGTCCGTGAGGACTTTAGGCTGGAAGAAGGGGTCAGGCTTGAACTCGATTTTATCTGGGAAGATGGTCATATACGGAGTCCTGATGGAGAGGGACTGGATTTCCCCAATCAGTCTAGCGGATGTGATGGCGACTAAGAAGGCTACCTTATAGGAAAGGATCCTGACTGATAGCTCTTCCAGGGGCTCAAGGGGTGTGTGCAGAGTGCCTGCAAAACTAGGTTAAGATCCCATGGAGGCATGGTTTCTCTCACAAAAGTGGTGAAGTCTGACTGCCCCTTTGTGAAATTTTTTAAATTAATCTATGGTCACCCAAAGGGGGGTCAAAAAAGGCTCCCAGAGCGGCTACCTGAACCTTAAAGGGGTTGTCTCGCGGCAGCAAGTGGGGTTATACACTTCTGTATGGCCATATTAATGCACTTTGTAATATACATCGTGCATTAAATATGAGCCATACAGAAGTTATTCACTTACCTGCTCCGTTGCTAGCGTCCCCGTTGCCATGGTTCCGTCTAACTTCGGTGTCTTCTTGCTTTTTTAGACGCGCTTGCGCAGATGCATCTTCTCCCTTCGGCTGGTCTTGGAAGCATCGGCGTTTTGGCTCCGCCCCCTTGTACGCATCATCGCGTAGCTCCGCCCCATGACGTGTGCCGGTTCCAGCCTCCTGATTGGCTGGAATCGGCACATGACGGGGGCGGAGCTACGCGATGACGCGAAAAGGGGGCGGAGCCAAAACGCCGATGCTTCCAAGACCAGCCGAAGGGAGAAGATGCATCTGCGCAAGCGCGTCTAAAAAAGCAAGAAGACACCGAAGTTAGACGGAACCATGGCAACGGGGATGCTAGCAACGGAGCAGGTAAGTGAATAACTTCTGTATGGCTCATATTTAATGCACGATGTATATTACAAAGTGCATTAATATGGCCATACAGAAGTGTATAACCCCACTTGCTGCCTCGAGACAACCCCTTTAAGGGTACTAGGTCTTAACCCCATATCCAACCCATCTTGTAAGAACTCTAGTATCTGACTGATGTTAGTATCCATGACCTCCAACAACCTATGACCCAACCACTTAGAAAAGGTATCCCAAACCCTAGCGTATATGATTTTTTGAGGCTCTCACTTAAGGTAGTTATTACCCTTCCTGATAGACCCTGGCTCAGGTATTTTACCCGCTCAGCTTCCAGGCCGCCAGACTGAACTTCCGGACCCCTGGGCATATTAGAGGACCTTGTTGTAGAAGGTCGTCTCTCTGCGGAAGATGTAGAGGGTCCTGGGTCGAGAGAGCGGCCAGGAGCGGAAACCAGGGTCTTTTGGACCAGAATGGAGCCACCAGGATGACAGAGCCTGGGGACCCCTGGATCTTCCTCAGGACCAGTTGGATCAGGGGGATGGGTGGGAAGGCGTATGCGAGGTCCCAATCCCAGACCTGGGACAGTGCATCTGTTCCCAGGGAACCCCCGTCTGCTCCCCTGGAGCAAAAACGGGGACATTTGGTGTTCTCCCTTGAGGCGAACAAGTCTACCTGCAGTGTCCCCCATTTTCCTATGATCAGCTAAAATGCGTGTGGATGTAGAGTCCACTCCCCCGGAGCTATCTTCCTGCGGCTGAGATGATCCGCCATGGAGTTCTCTGGGCCCCTTACGTGGAACGCTAAGACGGAAGGTGTCCGCTGTTCGATCCATTCGAGAACTTTCGCTGCCAGGTCTTGGAGTCGGGGTTCCGCGTGGATCCCTGGTGGCGAATGAGGGACACAGTTGTTATGTTATCTGAAAAGATGCTTATGTGCCTACCCCTGACCTCTGACTCGAAGCCACGGATGGCCTTCCATACAGCGCAAAGTTCCTTATAGTTGGAGGACTGAATAGCTTCCTCCCCGTTCCAACCCCCTTGGACGTAATAACGGCCTGAGTGGGCATCCCAGCCAGTTGCACTTGCATCAGTAAAAATAGAAACTGGGGATGCGGGGTACCAAACTGTGGCTCTGGCGAGGTTGGAGGTGGACATCCACCATTCCAAAGATCTCTTTATCTTGGAAGTAAGGAGAACTGGCTGGTCCAAGGAAGCGGGTAACTTATCCCAGTTACTCAGGATGAAGTCCTGGAGGGTTCTACAGTGTAATTGGGCCCAAGGGACTACCCCGTTACAGGATGTCATGAGGCCAAGGACCCTCATGCCTCTCCTGAGGGAGATTTTAGTGGAGAGAAAAAGCGCCTGACATTCCTCTAATATTGCCTTCTGCCTCTCTAGGGGGAGGGATGAGCACTGGTGGCAAGAGTCCAAGATAACCCCGAGGAATTTTTTCTTTTGTTCGGGAAGAAGACTAGACTTGGCAGTGTTGATGATCCAGCCCAATGATTGAAACAGGTGGAGAGCGAGATCAATATGAGACTGAAGCTCTGAGGCTGATCCTGCTATGATAAGGAAATCATCCAGGTACGGGACGATCAACACTTTGTTTGTCCTTAGTGCCGCCACCATCTCCAACATTAGCTTAGAAAACACCCGAGGTGCGGAAGAAATCCCGAACGGCAGGCACGTAAACTGGAAGTGTGAGACCGATCCATCAACCACCAGGGCGAACCGCAGGAACTGTTGGAAATCTGCGTAGATGGGGACGTGATAGTAGGCGTCCTTTAAGTCTATGGTGGCCATGACGCTATCCGGTGAAATTAAGAGGATTGCCGACCGTACCAATTCCATTTTAAATCTTTTGTATCAGATGGACCTGTTTAGGAATGTCAAATTAATAATGGTTCTATAAGACCCATTGGGCTTTCTAACGAGGAACAGGGGGGAGTAGCAACCCCTGGACTGCTCTTCTATGGGAACCGGAACGATAGCCCCTAAAGATAACAGTTCCTGTACCCCCAGCTGGAGGGCCTGAGCAGACAAGGTCGACTGGCAGGGGGTAATCACGAACCTCCGAGGAGGGGAGAAGGAGAATTCGATTTTATAGCCCTCCGTAACAAGGCGTAGGGCCCAGTGGTTGGAGGTCACCTCCCTCCATTTGAGGGTGAACCCCATCAGCCTACCCCCGACCTGTAGGGTTTTTGAGGAAGATATCTCACCCTTTCCACCCTTGGGGTAGGACCAGCGTCCAGTCTTCCCTTTCCCCTTGTATGTCCTGGGGGGAATAAAGGATGGAGGGTAGGAGGAGGGAGGCCGCTTGAAGGACTTCTCCGTGGGTAGCCCCTGGCTCTTGTCTGATGCCTTTTCCAAAAGGGTATCCAGGGAAGGTCCAAAGATTCTATGTTCTTGGAAAGGCAGGGCGCAGAGTCTGTTTTTTGATGCGTTGTCGCCCGCCCAGGCCTTGACCCAGATGGCTCTCCTGGCTGTATTAGAGAGAGCCGCTGAACGGGCTCCGAGCCTCACCGACTCCATCGAGGCATCCACGAGAAACCCGGTTGCTTGTTGGAGGAGGGGAAGGCAGCTGGAGAGGTCTTCCCTGGAACCCCTCTGGGTGATCAACGTCTGGAGTTGGTCCAACCAGACTGTGATGGACCTTGCCACCGATGTGGCCGTAATATTAGCCTTAATGGTCAGGGCTGCAATCTCCCAGGCTTTTTTCATCGCTTAGTCCACCTTGGTATCAAGTGGATCCCGCAATTGTGAGACATCCTCAAAAGGGGAGGGCTGCTTTTTTTTTTTTTTTTTAATACCCTGGCCACGGCCAGGTCCATCTTGAGGGTGGTTTCCAGGAAATCGACGACATCCGGTGCGAAGCCCATACGGTCCCTTAATTCCTTTGAGAGGACGAATTTTTGTTCCGTCTGTTTCCATTCTGTCAGGATTAATTGCTTCAGAATGTCATTTACTGGGAATGTTTGTTTAGGTTGCAGCTGAAGCCCTTGAAACAGGCTATCTTGAAATGATGGCTGCTGCGGAACCTCTTCCTCCACCTGCATAGTGCGTCTGACTGCATTTAACAGATGGCCCAGGTCCGCCGATGAAAAGTAGTATTTTTTCACGTCTTCCATTGACGGCATTGATTCCGAGCAAGAATCTTCTAGGAGTCCTTCCTTGGAGTCAGACTTCTCCGTATGCATCCGCCTTGCCCTTTTTGTGGGGGGCGGAAGGGGGAGAGAGGAGAGAGAGGCTTCAATTTCCTCACGAATTACGGACCGGATGTCCGCCATGGCGGAGGAGCCTTCTTCACGGATCACTTTCGCCGTACAATCCGTACACAACGGTTTTGTATGGCTCTCCTCTAGCCCACGTAAGCATACCGGGCATTTACGTATGCGGTTTTTGGCCTCTCTATTCTATTGCGCATCTCTGTCCTAAGAAACGGAGATAGCAAAGAAAAACTTAGCACCTTAACTGCACCAGCACCTTAACTTTTCCTCTTTACCCCAGCAGAAACATGTATGGAGGTCTACTTACAGGTAGACCGCTCTCTGTGTCCTCCCTGGCCGACATCTTGCAACTTTCCAGCATAAGGTGCAGACAGGCGTCATTGTAAAGGAAATCCTGCCTTTAAAATTTTTAAGTTTGGTGCTGACACGCCCCCAACTGTGGCTCCGTCCCCCACGTGACGCGGCCGCACTGACGTCACGCCGGATCCGGGGGGATGCGCTGTTACTCGTCGGACGCTCACCAGGGAGGAACACCTTATGCTGCTGCAGTACACACGCGGCCGCACCGTCCCCGCTGCCATACCTCTGCTGTCGGCTCCGGAGGGAAGCGCTTCTCCATCGGTGCAGATGTCAGCTGACATGGACCCTGCACTCCGCTGCCAGACCAGGGCTGCAGACGGGGTGAGTAGAGGCAGCATTCTCGCGCCAGATACCGGGGCCCCTCCACCAGTCAGCTACCCTCTGGCTAGTGCCCTGGTAAGTTTTTTCCCCCATGGGGAATAGGTGCTGGGTAGTATTCCTGCGGGTGAGGGTCCCCTCGTAGGGTCTCACCCACGCAGACCCTGCCAGCCCGATAGAGAGGACGTCCTCTAAATTGCATTAACTCCTGAAAAGAAACTGTGGCCTCAAAATACTCCTGCCCCCCTCAGTAAATACATTAATGGGGTCTAGCTTTTAAAATGGGGGCAATTAGGGGAGGGGGGAGGGGGGGGGGGGGGGAGAAGAGCCTGAAAGAGCCAGGAGCAGTGCTCTGAGCTCCTGCCCCCTCTTTGCCCCTCTGCACTATTTGCAATGGGGAGAGGCGGGGGTGGGGCTAATTCTCGTAATTTCGCCCCGCCCCTGCCCTGCCTCCTTTCATTGCAAATAGTGCAGAGGGGCGAAGAGGGGGTGGAGAGGAGGCAGAGAGGGAATGGGAGCTCAGTTCCTGCTCCTGGCTCTTCCATCCCCCCATCCCCCCCCCCCCTGCAGATGAGGACACCGTATATCGGCTCGGCGTGAAAACCGAGCCGATAGACTGTCGTCTGAATCCACCCCAAGCATGACTCTACAGCAAGTGAAACCTGCTAGAAACCAACAGAATTAAAGTACAAGCCGCAGCTAGCACGGATTCACAAAATACACCACAAACAATACTGCCGCAAAATTTGCATATACCATATTATCATTCAGAAACAGAGTTGCTGCGGCTACTACTCTTTTCAATGCGCATGCAAGACATACAGATTTGGTTGCGCTGTATTTGTACTCCATGTGTAAATCCACCTTTATTCTGGTAATTTATCTGAATCGATTGGTACTTTGTAAGAAAAGGCAGTCAAATACAGATCTGTTTTTATTCTGTAGCAAGGTTATTGCTATACATCCTGTAATCCCAATATATAAAATCCATTGCTTTTTTACCCATTAAATACACATTATTATTAGGCCTTTAATGTTTTCCAGGTGCCTTTACCTACATCTTTGTGAAGAGATGTATGGTACAAATGCAGTGGACATCAACCAATGTCTCTTGTTTTTGACACAGAGCAAGCAGAAGTGATTCTACAACATCTTTCTTCCAAAGTTGCACTGCGAGCTGCACAGAAGTTACAAGTTATTTACAGAGCGGAAATTTTCAGAGCTCGGAATAAGTTGGAATCCGCTTCTCAAACCAAGTCCAAAACTTTAGCAACTTCTTTCGGAGTGTAGTATCTTGTTGCATTTCCCAGATCGTGGGAATTGAATTTAAAATGGTGGTGGCTCAAGCTTTTCCATTAGAGATTTAATCCATGTAGTGCCATTGATCAATTTAGTAGTTGCAATTATGTATTCAGTTCCACCATCCTCTAGTTGAGATAGAAAACGCAAGGCAGCAATTTCTGCAAAAGTTACTCCACCAAGGAAAAAGATCAGCATCACCTTGTTCTCCCCTTGTTGACCTGGAGGAGTAAATAGAGATTATTTTTAAACAAGATGCAACATTTCATTTATTACGCCGTGGCAGCATCACGCATGTGAGCACTGACAGGCAGAAAGGCTATTAGGTTTAATAGAATCTAATAGCTGCATTATTCCGCCGTGTAGAATGTAGCAGAAAACAGTCCGTGGGCATTAGCCCTTATACCTTACAAAAGCTTAGCATAGGGCCTTGCAGGACATCTAGGGCTTTACAATTGCTCCAAATTGAAGTGGATACTTTTTAGTTTATAGGTTTTATATAGGGAACACCAGCGGAAACAGGGAAAAAATTTTTTTAGTTATTCTCCAAGGCACTTCATTTAATCAACAATGGTAAACCAAAAAATTATACCCCCAATGCTACTATGCACAGCAGCATCAACATCTCTGTACACCGTCTGACTTATGATGCTGATATAGCGCTGTAGTTTTCTTTTACCTTTTTCTGTACATGGTGGATATACAACCAGGTACAACCGTTTTTTGTGTGAAAGCACAAGAGCAGAAGTTGAATACAGTTTGCTTGTGGGGTTAGGAGATGCGTTTGCCTCATCTAAACATAGGAAACACTAAATCTATATTTCCCATTGGTCATATAAACTTCACAGAACTTTTTCCAGTTACTTTTAATGGGTGGATGAATGTGTAACAGACCACTTACGTTTCTTCATAAGACCCGCTGGTAGAGACTGGCGCTCTTCAAATTGAGGTCCAGGAAGGAGTTTAAGAACCTCCTCAATGCTTCGCCAACCTGGCCGAACCAGAACCTGTGCCAGGCGAACACTGAGAGGAGCGTAGCCACTGTACACATAGGAGATGTCATTAGGATTCTAGGTATAAAGATGGAGAAAGTGGGGAAAATGTTAGAGATGCCCGTCCTGGAAAACCTATTACATAAATAATCCTCAGTGTTTGGTACTTTGGCTAAGACTGCCATAATACCTTATGGAGAGGCGAGCAAGATGCATCATGGTAATGCAACTGACTCCAGCAAGCGATGGCTGTGAGTGGTTCATCAAGCACCACAGTGATTGACTGAGCCAAGGCATTCATGAACCAATCAGAGCCATCGCTTGCTGGTGTTGGGGTTTACAAACCCCGTTACCTTCTGTTGGCGCTGAGAACTGCGCAGACCAGCGGGTGGGACCTGGATGGTGCCAGCTAGGTAATTATTACTTTTTATTTTATTTTTTACCCTATTTTCAGGGCAGGGCTTATATTTCAAGGCTTTCTCCCAGCCACAAAAAAAACAAAACAAAAAAAACAGGGTATGGCTTATTTTAGGGGTAGGTCTTAGATTTGGGGGAAACACTGTAGTAGATGCTGGAGCCAAAAACTACTTTATACAGCATACTGCACCAGAATGTGGGAGGGGAACAGAGAATAGAAAGATATGCATACAGTTATTAGCAGTAGTGTTCTGCAGAAGTACAAATACTCTTAAAAATGACTCTCTGGTAAGCCAACATCAAGACTGACATGTGACTCCACAAAACGAAAGGAATATGCAAAGATGTAGCAAATGTATATGATGAGAAGACAGTCCACCGGCAGACAGATACACAAAGCTGCAGCTTACAATCTCCATATTAGGAGATCCTCAGATGTCAGAGTTAAACATCATATTAATTAAAGTTTGAGACACATTTCAGAGACTAAACACCCGACAACTGACTTTATTCACTGGCCAACATCAGCAGAAGACGAATTAGATACAATGGGGCAGATTTACTCATACTCTAAAGGCCTCTCACACAGGTGCTTTTTACCGTGGTTAACGCAGCGTTTTGAATGCCGCGTTAATCCTGGTGTAATGCTCCCATTAAAATCAAAGGGGCCTTGCAGACATGCGTTTGATCTCGCTGCGGAACGGCGCCACGATTTTTTCAGTGCTGTCTGCTCTATATTTGTCCATTTAGCACACCCCATCACCCATCACAATGATTAAGTGTGCTAAAACACGCTGTCGGACGCAGGGAGCTGCGACCGAAAGTTAAAAATCGTGTCAAAGCGCCGTGTTTGAAATCGAGGCGCTTTGTTGCGTTCATGTGTGAGAGCGCCCCAATAGTTAGACAGCACAATCAGACTGGACAGTTTTTTCAGCCAGCAGAGTCCCCATCGTAAATCTGGCAAATTTTAGAATGCCATCTATTACCTGGCTTAGCTGATTTTGTGTACAGTGTTACATTTAGGCCACAGCTCTTTCTAGGAAACACACCCCTTTTCAGATGCGAAATAGTGTAAAACACATAAGCGTGGAGCAATGCATTCAAGATAGTTCTGGCAAATGACAACGTCTGTCCCACTATGCTGACAACGGGACAGACGATCACGAGTCCCAACCCCCATCCATCAACAAGTGATGACCTATATAGAGGATAGGTCATCAGTTAAAAAGGGGGCAGGCAACCCTTCTAAACAATTAACCATCAGCCAGAGAATGGCTATCCTCTTCCTACTGGGGTATAAAAGGATCCAGCCACACAACGCAACCTATGTTTTATGTTTTTCAGTGTGCAGTGGACTGCGGTCACCTGAACGTCACCCACCAGGAAGTTTAGTTTTTTTTCTACTCCTCACCAGTGATAAGTAGAAAAAGCACATGCAACCTTGTCCAAGTTGTATATACACACACCCCTATGTGCATGGGAGGAGCAGGAATAATGAGGTGAGGAATATGCAGCCTCAGGTATTTAAAGTCTGAGTCCATGAGAACCAGGTTCTGAATACATCAGCATGGAATCAAATAATATTCTACTCACTTTCTCAGATGGTAAGAAGTATATGTTTAGGTGTAATTGTATTTATTGGCAATACCTGCTCATTCACATCGTCCATCCAGAGTCGCAGGGTTTTTCTGATAGTTGGGTAGTTATTCCTACTGCCAGATTGTGCTTTTAAAAGTCCAGCCTTTTCCAGATTATGCAGCGTCAATATGTGCTCATAGCCATATGTCTGTAAACCAGATATATTACATTTTATACTACACTGGAAGAATGCAATGTAAGGAAAAAATAAATGTTTATGCTTTATGGTTAATATAGATTTCCTTGTTTAAAGCTTTTTTTTTTTTTTTAAATCAAGCATTAATCACAAAAGGGGAGAAGTGTAATTAAATTACACTTTGGATTCCATATTAGTTTTTGATTCTTAAAATGTTTATACCTGCATGAAAAAACTGCATCAAAATAGAAAGCGCAATTTGTGCTTATAGTGCCTAGAACCAACTTTTTGGGAGGATAGATATAATATTATAGAATTAGTGACTGCCATATAACGCCAAAAGAAATTTAGAAGAAAATTTGTGAGCCGCCAATCACAAGCATCAGGAGGGTTCTATAGGCTGAGAATAGCAGGACTGGGGGCTCTTTTTGCAATGCTATCCTTCTCAGCTGGATGGGAGTCTTCTTTACAACCGTTTACAATATTTGAATACATTTGATAATTCATTATGCATGTATGGTAAAGAGTTAGACAATATACTACGTGTCAATATTTCACATGTGCGCACGCTTGCCTGTACCTGTAAAATCTCTTTCTTATAAAAGTCCAAGACTTTTTGCTTCAGACCCGTATTGCACACAGACTGCAGGCAGACCAGTCTTAGGATCTTTATTAAGGGATCTTTTTTCGCAATACAATCTTCTACATATGGATTAACCTGATCAAAATAGAGGACAATGAACACATTTAACATACAGCCAAGGTCACAAAATGTCATCACATATATACATGCAGAGAACTAGAAGACTAGATAGAAACCTCGGTTTATCTAAAGCTGTGCATTTATAATCATTGAGACACAAGAGTGTTGTATGTATACTACATCAGCTAACCAGGTGGATAAAGGAATGACTGACATACACTGAATGGGTATGTGCTTGTGCATATTTTAAAGGGTATACTGCTTTGTTTTTAAATATTTTTTTATTTATTAGCAGAGTTTATGAGCTTTCCCATTTTTTGCAGTGTCCTATGTGACAGAGGTAATATTTAACCACAGAGGTAAAAGTGTATCAGAACTGCACATGAAGCAGAGAAGCATTTTAAAACTAGGAGCCAAGAATAGGCAGTTCTATAGTATTACCCTTATATTGCTTTGACCATTTTTGGCCAAGGACCCATATCACTTTTGGTTTAATTGAGCTTCAGATGCAAGCCATTACCTTCTACATCAAGTCCAATAACGGATATGTGGAGATTTCAATAGTATCATCAAGAAAAGAAGATTTACGATTTTGTATTCTGTAATACTGGAAAAGTTACCCTTTGTATACTACACTATAAAAAGGATAGCGATTAGAGATGAGCGAGCATACTCGCTAAGGACAATTGCTCGATCGAGCATTGTCCTTAGCGAGTATCTCCCCGCTCAGGAGCAAAGGTTCGGATGCCGGTGCGGCTGACAGGTGAGTTGCGGCAGTCAGCGGGGGGGAGGGGGGGTGGGGTGGGGAAGAGATCTCCCCTTCGCTCCTCCCCAACTGCTCCCCACCTGCCGCCGAATCTTTGCTCCCAAGCGGGCAGGTACTCGCTAAGGGCAATGCTCAATCGAGCAATTGCCCTTAGCGAGTTTGCTCGCTCATCTCTAATAGTGATCCAATTTTCAGGAGTTTTTCAAATACACTAGTGACAATTTACCAATCATCATTTAATGATTGTACTCTGTCCTAGAAATACTACTTTAGTGCCTCTTAGTAAAAATGCAGTGCAATCTACAGTGTATAATATGGAACAATATGGACTGCAATGGAGTGCGCAAGAGGTATTCCACATTGAGGTCCCTAATCCAGGAGAACAAAAAACAAACAAAAAAAAAAACCCAACACATTCTTATCGTTAATAGCTACACCTATAGAATAAATGGAGTACCAACCTTATCAGTATCAAATCCAGACATGAATTCTTGCTCCACTGTTAAATTATCAAAAAAAGCCTCTGAAGCTGAAGAGAAACATACCGTATAATCATCACTATTTATATAGCACAAACATATTCCACAGCAATTTACAAGTCAATATACAGAAAAGATTTTATTGGTGATGCTGAACATACGGAGCTGCCAGTTATCCTGACAGTCTAAAGTGTTCAAAGGGATACAGCTGATTACATTTGGATCAAGTTTGCAAACATACAAATATACATTAATAGAAGTGTACTTATATATTCAGAAGCGTATCTGATGCAGAAGTCTGCAAATATCAAATTGGGCATATATTCACTTTTCCCTCTCAATGATATGATAGTCCCGTCAGTCTTTTTACTAGACCGCAGTGATGCACTCACCACTGCAGGCAGCGACCGGCTGCCATAGTCATGCATTGACTAGGACATCATCACTGAGCCTTTCCATCATGAAACCATCCTCACAGAAGTAGCGAGGCATTTGAAAAAAAAAAAAAAAAAAAAAAAAGCACTCGGATTTTTTTTTTCTCCTTTTTTTTTTTAAAACCCTATGCAATTTATACTTGTGCCTTATTTTCTAAATATTGCAAAACCCCTGTAGTACCAATACAGGTGTCCTCCATCCTTACACGCTGCATGTAGTGTTTGGATGCTATTTATTCTATACAAAATTAAGCTATACATGTACACAATTTTATACCAATAATTAGCTTGGGTGTTAATTACATATTATGTTCATTGATTACAGATAAAAAAGCAAAACAAAAAAACTCATGATGGAAGAGAAAGCACATGGTTTAATTTAATCTTGTAGAATAATAAGTGGATCTTACTGGTTATGTCCTTTATGAGTTCAGCAATAGATGTGTGGTTTGCTAAAGATGCCCGTTCAGCTTGCATATGCGGCAGTTGGGAGACAAATTGTTTGATTTCACCCACAGTTTTGGCACTGTGTCTGCCCTGTATTTAAAAAAAAAATAAAATAATGAATGTCAAAAGCAAAACAGACGGCAGAGATTAGCAAAAACCGTGAAAAATTGAAAACTGTGTAAACAACATACAATTAATAAACTGATTAAAATATCAAAAAGGTACACAAAACCCAACTAGCAATCACCATGTGACTAGTGGGCAAGTCCTGGCATGTGGCAGATAATGATTCCAGGCTATTCAACCATCCAATCTCATTATCACCTTTCATAGGCAAGTCTTTTTTGTTCAGGGCAAGTATTTAAACTGGATTAAGAAGAGGAGATGGAATTAACAAAGGCCCGTTTACAAATACCAATGGTTCTTTGATTGTTATGTCTGCAGAAACTGAACAATGAACAAATTGTTTATTGTTCAGTCGCTGCCAGCATTTACACTGAACGATCATTCAGATTCCTGCGAGCCAGCAAGGAATCTGAATATTATCGCTCAGTGCAAAAAGGCCCTTAAATTCAATGGCTGCCATCCAGACTGCATTTATAACTGGTTTTTTTTTTATAAATCTTTGCACTAGTTCAACCCCCCGATCAACCTATAAACAATACAGCATGTTATTCAATAGAAGAGGGAGATAAGCAGGTACCATGGTTTCCTCAAATATTATGTAGTCTTTCTACAAGTATAAAATGTATTTTTCATCTACATGTACCTTTACACAGGAATATAATTACCCAAATTATCACTGAAAACAGCAAATTCGGGCAGTAGTTGTCCAGCGTATAAGTTCCGTCGACATGGCACTGACGGACAAATCACTCATGTGTCGAAGTCACTTAGTTTTTAGCTCCCCCTAAAACCAAGCAACTGTTGGCCCGTGTACTCAGGAGTTGCTCAATCTTTAAGTGACTGCCTGTTTACAGTGAAGGGAGGCAAGCTGTTCAGAACGATCTCCAACCAGCTCTGCGTCCCTTCACAGGACAACTATCAGTCTTGTTCAAAAGCACAGGAGCGACAGCCACTAGTACGCCCGACAGCCTTCTGGGTAAAGGTACCCTTAAGGTCCCTTTACACCGAGCGATCCTTCAGATGGTCGCTGAGAAAAGTGGTTGAAGCATATGAACGACAGTTTATTTGCTTTTACAAAAACAGATTATTGTTCATCGGCACTCCCCCTGCTGGCCTGTGACATAACGTACATTGGATGGCCGGAAGACTGCCGTCAATGTACGCAACCTCACAGGAAGTAGAAGCAGCCAGCTGCAGGTGAAGTGACGCCTCCATTCACCCCCAGACTGCAGGAGACAGTAGAAGATAGGTGAGGTGAAGATCTGGTAAGTAGACTGATGGGGAAGGAATAGGCATAAAGTATAGAATTTTTCTCTTTTAATGACAGAACCACTTTAAAGCCATTTTACCACCTATTATGTACACAAGAAAAAAAAAATCTATTGGTTTCCAAAATAGATCCTCTGAGAGTGGCTAAAAGACAAATTGAAGTGGAAATCCCAGCTGAAATAGTCATGTCACCTCCATTGAATATGTACATATTTTGTTGTTAGGGAGGAAACCAGTCTTACCTCAAAAGCTGCAGATATAATTTTGGCCTTCTTACTCAGTACTGTGCCTACGGCATTGAAGTTCTTGTCCCTGATCTCAGCATACAACTCCTCAGCAGAGTTCAGCAGCAGCTTCTTTGGTTCTGTAGGGAGATCCTTCCCGCTTTCACCCTGTTTCTTGGGTGCAAATTTTTCAGGAGGAAGTTTCACATTGCCTGTTGTAATGTCATAAAATGGAAATATCTGTAATGTAACAACACTGATTTCTACAGTGTTACCGACACAAAGTTACCAATACACACTTACTGTTTTGAATCCCATAGACTTCATCGATAAGTCCTTCATAAGTGAGCTGGGTGGCCAGTGGTGTCAACAAGTCAACATTACGATCCAGCAACAGCAGGGTATCAAACACTGGAGTTATCTGGTTGTTGCTTCCACCCAATTCTCTCTTCATCCTGATCATCATATTGGCAACATGCTAGAGGCACATCAAAAGTTATCCGTATAGTATTGAGGGAAATAGAAACAAAGCCGCACAGCACAGATCCCTTTCATCTAGTAGTTATCCATTTTCTACTGCAGGATAAAATACCAAGGTGCTCCTGTTAGGTCCCAACTATTCATTCACAGCGGAAGCTGAAAGGCTGAAATCAGCTTTGTATCCGCAGCTGGATTAGAGTCAAAATCTGCAACAACGGCGTGGTTTTCGAAGCAGATTTTGCACACCAATTTCGCTATGTGTGAATGTACCCCAATATAGAATTTGAGCACTTCTATGTGTGATGTCTTAGAACAGCATAGAAATAAGAAACCTCGCTAAGGCCTCATGTCCACAGGGAAAATCAGGCCCGCTACGGATTCTCCATGGAGAATTAATAGCAGGTCCCTCCTGCCCCGCGGACATGAGCGCTTAAAATAAGAATAAACTCACCTCTCGCCCGCTCCGGATCTTCACTTCGCCGCGGCTTCATCTTCTCTCCGTCGCGGCCGGATCTTCTTTCTTCGGCTCGGCGGATGCGCAGGGCATGTCGGTTGCGTGCCCCGCGCATGCGCCGGCCCGAAGAAAAAAAGATCCGGCCGCGACGGAGAGAAGATGAAGCCGCGGCGAAGGGAAGATCCGAAGCAGGTGAGTAAATTCCGATTTTGGTCTCCCACGGATCCGGACGGCTTCCATAGGCTTCAATAGAAGCCTGCGGGAGCCGTCCCCGCGGGAGACCCGCACGAAAATGGAGCATGGTCTAGATTTTTTCATGCTCCATTTTAAAAAAAAAAAAAAATTACTTTTATTGACCATCCGCAGGTATTTATCTACCCGTGGGTGGTCAATGCATCCCTATGGGATGCGGATCTGCGTGCAGGAGAAGAGTTAAAATCCGCTGCGGATTTTAATTCTTCTTTTGCCCGTGGACATGAGGCCTTACACTACAGTGACCCTTGTGTATGAAGTACTTGTTCTGTGTATCTTGTCAGTGTGGTGAAAAGTTACTCCGATACCAGTGGCAATCCTCACTGCCTAGTTCTGATGTACAACGTAAGTTTTAATTGTATCGAAAGAGTAAGCAAATAGTCCAGGGTTATACATGGAAATTCCACCCAAACTTACCCTTGCACACTCTCCTTTCCCACAGATCTGAGGAATGGTCCCATACAAGGCCTGTAAAGTGGTGAGCCCCTTAGCTGCATGATACAGTGTTGTCTGGTCGTTCTCCAAGTAGCATTCCTAACACACACAAAATAAATTATATATATTTTACACACACACGGTATTTGAGTTACGAATTTTAAAAGAAGAAGATTGAATCATATTGGAAGGACAGACAGAACTGGATCCCATTTCATACAGATTTAGTGATCGGAGCTTCAGCATGCCATTACAAATGTATCCACAATGAGACAAACATCCTGCAAGCAGCATTTCTTAAAGAGGCAATAGCTTTCTGGATTGAGGATTAATAAATTTGCTAATGGACATAACACCCTGGAGTGCTATTGACGTAAAGTGCTATGCGGTGATCCATTTTGGAAATCCAGATTTTGTAAAAAAAAAAAAAAAAGATAAATGTATGGAAAACAGGGGTGCAGGCCCATAATTTTGCATGATTTTTCCCTATACTCTCCAGGCATTAAAATGAAGAGGGGTGTCCTTGACATCCCCAGATAACTCCCCAAATTGCAGGTGCAGCAGATTAGAAAATGCAATATGTGGTATGAAGAATTGATTGCTGGTTGTGTCTATAAACATAGAGGTACCATGTAACCAATCCCCAATTATAGATTTCATGGAAGACAGATTATAAATCATAACATTAGGGAAATGGAGCCTTCCATTCAATTTAGTATGTTGGATATAGTATGTTTATATGGAAAGCTATGGGCGCTACCCAGATAAATTGCAAATATTGATAATTTTTTCTCATCATTAGGGTTATTTACACAGGCAATTTCAACACTTGATTTCTGGGTGTTGTGAGATGCAGAATTCAGATGTGAAAAAAACCCCATTTTAAATGGGTTAATTTAAATCATCAATTTTCCTCTCAATCTGAGATTAAAATAAAAGAACACACACACACACACACACACACACACACACACAATGATGGGAGCACATACAGGAGTCTGGGGAATTCCACCATTTGTAATAGGTTAGTTCTCCCATGCAGCCAGTATTTCATGAAGGGCTTCAGTTTTGGGAGCGTCGAGATCCAATAACCAACCCGACTGCACTAATGGTTGTCCACAAATCATCCAGGCCTATATATTACTGACTGCCTCCTTTATTTACTCCAGTATATGGTTGGTGGGAACTAAGAGGTACAGGAGATATCTGGGCATGCAGGCCAGCCTTCTTCAGTCCTCATTTAATCATGTCAGCCAAGAACTGTACCTTGAAAGCATTCTCAGACTCCATAGATAACAGATCTCCATCAAATGGGATCAGGTTTAGCCGATATTCTTCACGATGATAAAAAGAGCCAAGAACGCCAAGATCCTTCAGTCTCTGTTCACACAGCAGACTGCGACGAGGCACAAATAAAATGTGGAAATCCCGTTGCGTAAACCGCCCTTTATCTTCTCTGTTAAGAAAGAAAAAAATACTTGAGACAGATAACAGACACCTTGTTCAAAAATTGCATCGCTATTAACCTAAAGAAACTGAGGGCAGAACGCTACACAATATAAAGCTTGGAAAGTCAGACCTCAATCCTGTTCACTTACCTCCTCAAAGTGTCCCCAAACAATCTGAAAAGGCAACTGGCTGCGGCAGAAGCCCTCCCCCCTACTACTCCGATTGCTGTAGGAGACGGGGCATCCCCTCAACCTTTTACAAGCTGAAAATGTATGGGATCAGAAAGAAATTCACAAACTATTTCTACAAGTAATCCTGGAGACTGAATATCCCACAGGAAAATAGTCTACAGTTTACTACTGTAACTTCCCTGAGAACGGGAAGACGCGCCTCTATAGAGATTACTGAATTAATGGTTTCACATCTATACACAAGTCTGAATGCAACATAGGATCAAGATTAAAAGGTAGCGCTATACCCTAGAAGGTGTCTGGCAGTAGCTCATCGCCTGTAGGAACAGAATCGAACATGTTGAAATCCAACGTACGTGATCTTTCCACTCTACATCTGCTGTTGAGCAAAACTCAAGAGACCCCCTACACATTAGATGACAGTTGGCCAAATCTGCCCATTTCAGCGAGAGAAGCCAATCATCTAATGTTTAGAGCCAACTTTACTGTTAGTTTGTTTTCCCATTCCATTTGGACATGCAAGGCTGGGTTTCCACGCGGTGTATTCCTGGCGGAAATCTCGCGGTTTGGCTCGCTCAACTGCTTTAACAAATCTCCACTCACAGCGAAAAATAGTCAGGGTGTGAATTTGCAAATCTAGAGCATGCTAAGTCATGGAAAAACGATGAATGCTCACTGTAGATCTTATACAAGAGTCAAATCTGTAACAAAGTCATGTGCAGATTGTGATAAGAAAAATATCTGCAGTGTTTGTTCTCACCCTTCGGGCACACGGGCACACGTGTATTTTTGCTCAGTATTTTGATAGCCAAAACCAGAAGTGTAACGTACAGAGAGAAAGTATAATGAAAGATTTGCATTTCTTCTGTACTTTGGACTCGCTCGTGGTTTTGGCTTACAAATACTGGTGAAAAATACACCCGTGTGAAGGAGCCCTTAGGATATGTAGGGTTTGGAAACTGGCACATCCCCCCAACTAAAATCCAACGTGCAGCAGAATTAAGTCACATTAACCAAACCATTACGAATTCCAACTTCTTAAAACAGGGGTCCCCAATAAAAAGTTTCCCTTGATATTGGGGACACCCGTCTCACCCTAGGGTCACTGTCCGTAAAGACTCCCCAAAAAAAACAAAATTAAAAAAAGGGTTATGGAATAGTAAACCGAACGAAATAAAGCCAAACAGCACAGGATCAGACATTGACAACCGCAGATCAGAATATCAAAATTGTAATAATAGTGAACAAGTTCCACAGTGATTACACTTTATCACTAAGAAGTAGGGGAGGGTAAAGGAAATAGCAACATTTAGTTGCAGCTGATCTAAGTGTTCAGTAAAGATCTGTAACCATAGAGTTAATGGTACAAGATTAAGACCGCCCCAGTTACTCCACACCTTGTCAAACCTCTGAGGGCAGTTCCTGTTTTTAGAAGCCATCTGTTCATATAGTAAGGAAGTAGTTACTGTATTTTCCCATTGAGTAATAGCAGGCGCTCTAGGCGCTATTCACTTCAAGGCTATCGCCTTACGTGTTAAAAAAGAGGGAACTCCTTTAGTGATGCGCCCAGCCATCCTCTTGGAGGAGGCCCAACAGAAACCTCTGGAGTTCTGGGAATCCGCTGCCCAAGCACATTAGATAAGAACTCAGTGACTCCGTCTCATAAAATCGGTGCACCCCACATTAGGTGAAATACGGTAGACCTTTGTCAGGGCACCTAATACACTGAAGTCAAAGTAGTCTATCCTTTCTGAACAGACGGACAGGCGTCAACACTGATGGAGGATAAACAATTTAACTTATTATTGGCAGCTGGAGAAACAAAGATGTGACTCCAGAGCTTCTCAAATGTCTTCTTCCGACAGATGTGGGGCAGTCTGGCGCCATTTATCCAATACCACCAGAGGTGAAAAGGGTATACTAGTGTTAAGCAGATGTATATACCCTAGAGATACTAAACTGCTGGGACCCTGGCATCCCAATATGCCTATCCAAGCATAGAAAGAAATTAACAGATTAAGGTTACCCAATTCACCTTTTAATGCATGCCTCAGTTGTAAGAATTTTTAAAGGGCCATTCGAGGTATCTCATGCAAATAGTTTAAATTGGCCAAAGACTGCAAGACTCTTGTATCACACAAATACTGTAAGCGCGTAATGCTGTGCACGGACCAGAAGTGCGAGTCGTGCGAGGACAGGAGTCGCTCAAGGGAAGAGTTATTCCAAAGAGGGGTGTCAGCCAGTTTCCCTTTAAGCCAAGTCAAAGTTTTAGATTGTTGCCAGACCTGCCTAGGTAATTGTGTATGGGAAGTACTAAACCCAACGTGCTCCAAGACCTACCCAAGTTCTCATCCAACACACATCACCACTTTCTTTGGGGCATTGACCCTCAGCTCAATATAGAACCATCTTTGAATTCTCCAATTCCCCTAGGGTTTTCCTTTAGTCAAGTGACATTTGTCCGCTGTGTTGTCCTTTTACCCCACAAAATATGGACACTTTTTGTATCCGACAATTTTTTTTATCAAGTGGTTTCCTTCATAGAGTGTAACACTGAAACCTGTTAATATTGCTGTCACATGCATTACAGGAGTGTGCAAAAGTTTGATTTAGCCCTAATACTAAGAATAGAATGATGCATAGATCTATGGAAACATCAAAAGACAGCCTGCAGAATGGACCCACCTTAAAAGGGACTCTGTCACAAGGTCCATGCTGACCATACCCCAGACAGCATGGACACGGTGACAGCTGCCAGTTAAAGTGTAGCTCCACCTCCAGGAACTTAGTAGCGACACCCATCTGATGGGAGATGTACCGCAGCTCTGTGACTACAGGACCCCCTTGTTCTACCTACACTGCTTTAAACACTTACAATAATACATAATACAATAGATGGAAGATAAAGTACAACAAATACCTGCGAATGTTCTCAGCAATTATGTCCATTAGTTCCAGCTTGGGTCTGACAAAAAAGATGATGTTTTTAACATCCGATGCCGGTAAGGGGCCGGCCTTAAGCGTGAACATTTTTTCCACTTCATGTTCCTAAAAACAAATGTAACAGCCCGATATCAGCCGACCCGTAAAGGAACAGGACTTACTGTGCTGCAGCTACCAACCGTACCTTCAGGAGCGAATACTGTGCAATCAGTCCAAAGGGGCCGGTCAGATACTCATCCCATACAATAGCCTGCACAGAACAAAGACAGTTAGTCTAGTAATGCACAATTAGTTCCAGAGGAGGATTTATGAGTAACATTACTGGGGTACCAGAAGAGCAATCTGAGTAGGGTCTACATTTTTCAAACTTATGGAGCAACTTCATATTAACAAGGTTGAATCATGACAGCAGATATGGAGAATGCAGCCCGGAGAATGTGCATGTGCAACTTCACTCCATGCACTTCAATGGGGCGCCGGAATTAGCCAAGAGCTTGAACTTAGCTATTTTGGGGACACACTTGGGCGACATTCTCACTATCAGCTTTGGTAAGGGAACCCCTTAAAACGGTCTTCCAAAATGGCAGAAAAACCTTTCAGATGACCCTGCATGAACTGGATGCCCCAACAGTGGGTTTAATCCTTGAAGAGAACGTGAACGGTTAACCCCAAGGATAGTCCCGGCCACAAGGTATCCGTTATTGTAGCCCGTCTGCACATTAACTTGTGAATCACAAAGGTGGGCACCATACGTTGCTTTCTTTAAACTGATTTATCCAAAGGTTATAGCTTACATAGCCGTATGACAAATAGTCACCCAAGTCCAAGATTATCTGTAAGCCAGGCCTACAGTTCATAGGCAGCGAACGGAAACCGTGCGACCACTGCAGCGCCAACCTACGGAGGCAGCCTCTGTGACTTATCAGTGAATATACATACAGCACGTCACCAATTTACTACCGGGACAAACGTCTCACAAAAACAAGAGAATACTAAAAACATGAATTTATTATTAGCTCGAGCAAACGAGATTTGTGAGATTCTTGGCCTGTGAAAAGGGGCCATTATTGCCTTGCAAAGCGCAGGAGGTGGAGCTGCGCTGATGACAGCCGGCACCTGGGCATGTCAGTTCAGTGAGGGATCCTGCACACTGGTGAGAGCGACAGCGTGCAGCGACTTATGCCCTGAAATCGCACTCACAATCCGTCTGAAAAGGAAGCTCACAATCCTCTGCCACATCTGTGACAGGGATAGATGCAGTGGTGAAGGAAGGAGTTGGAGCCCCTCTGATGAGGGTCCGGTGTGGAGAAGAGCCGAGCGTAGATTCCAGTGGGTGATGCCTTTTAGTAATTAGTGAAGAGAGTTGCGTACATTCCTAGTCCGGGTGCTGCCAGATCAGTGACTGTACAGCCTGTAAGGGTTGGCCAGTGTAGAAGGAAAGAAAACCCACTGATGTAATGGCGCAACCTGATCGGACAGACGTACAGAAGCTTGACGTTTTGAGGGAAAATGTATTTTCTTTGAATGAGAGCCAGCAAATGGATTTTCTTTGAACGCAAAAACATTTCGAGGCAAACGCACCTCGTCCTCAGTCTCGCTGGAGACACACTAAGGCTGCCTGTCCACGGGTGAGTTTTCATTGCGCTCCCCGCCGGCGATAATCTGGCCGCAGGGAACACAGTGAAAGCTCTCCATAGTGTTGCTATGGAGAGCACTTTTCCCCTGTCCACGAGCGGAGAATCCTAGCAATTCTCCACTCGTGGGTGGCAAATCACAGCATGCTGCGAATTGCCCCGATCCTCCGGTCAGTCTATCTGACAGATAGGCTGACAGCGGAGATCCGTCTGCCGGCTCCTGTTCCCGGGCGGTAGCTATCGCGGCGGAGATCCGCCGCAGGATACCGCAACCCCCGTGGACAGGCAGCCTAACATACAATATATATAACAGCAACAATGGTGTTGGTGAAGAAATAAAAACAATAGTTTAAAAACAAGTCCAAAAAGGTAAAGTGAGGAACTGAAATAGCATAAAATAAAATTATTGGGTTTTTCTTTTTCCTTCTCCACAGCAGCGGCAGGGGATTCCTTCATCCCCACTGGGAGTCCCCTCATCACAGAATACTGTGACAGCAGTGGCAGGGGATTCCTTCATCCCCATGGGGAGTCCCCTCATCACTGTGACAGCAACGGCAAGGGATTCCTTCATCCCCATGGGGAGTCCCCTCATCACTGAGCACTGTCACAGCAGTGGCAGGGTGTTCAGTGATATAGGGACTCCACGCGAGGGTAAAGGAATCCCCTGCCACAGCCGTGGCAGAGGATTGCAATCTTCTCCCATCGATTCCGATGGGGCCGCCGCTGCTGCCATCAGCCCCATTGAAAATAATGGGAGATATCGCTAAAACTTTGGACAATCTTCGATTTGTTTCCTGCATCGCAATGCAGAGAAACATTGCAAGTGTGAATGACCCTATTCAGAAGAGTAGGTTTCATATTTGTGCGTCTCTCACGATATTCTCCCAGTGTGCCGGCGCCCTGACTATGAGACACCCAGGTGCCGGCCGTCATCAGCGGAGCTCCTCCTCCTGCACTTGGAGGGTAATCACACTGCAGGGTCCGTCTTTCGGCGCTCTCACACGGTTTTCCACAGGATGCAGTGAAATTTGCCGTTTCAAAAATCCACATAACTTAGTATTGGTTTTGATGCGGAACTGCTGACAGCGCTGTCCTCCTCAACACTGCAGCCCGAGCCACAGATTGTGGAGCGCTCAGCAGGACGGCAGCATCCAGGGGAACTACTGGGCAGTATGAAAGCCCCCAACTCCCCGGTTAACCCCCGCAGCTCCAAGGCGGGACATCCCTGCGTGTGAGCTCTGCAATCGGTCTGTGGGCTCAGCGGGGTGCAGCACAGGCGCCACCAGACTACTGCGGCCAGCGGTCACAGGACTGTGCGGCACATCACCACTAGGCGGTACACAAGGGTCGGCAGGACCACCATGTATGGAGCTGCAAGGAGCAGACAGCCAGGAACGGCCACTGCCTTATGTTACCACATTCCCTGCAGGTAGACAGCACCAGTCCATAAGCCCCTTCCCAGCACTGCCCTGCAGCCGCCTGTAGTCCATATATCAAGTACGGCAGGACTAAATGGACGAGGGAGATGACGGACTACGGTGGAGCGCATCGGTGATGGCGGCTGCAGGCGGCCGCACGGACCCACCTTACTCCCCGCACATTTATCCAGGAACTCCCGCAGCTCAATGCGCATCGCCTCCCTCAAAACGTTTAGGTTGACCCGGCCGTAGGAGAGATGAGACGCCATCTTGAGACTCCTGGTGACAGCAGCATTCATGTGACAGAGTTTGCGGATCACGTGACAGGAGAGACCGCGACTCTACAGACCAGGCTGCACTAGCAGAGCGCCGAGCGCTGCTCTTTATCACTTGCGTAAGCGTTGCCATAGAGGGGTCACGTGACCAGCGCCGAGAAGAACTCCGTAGTTCTATAAATGGCGGCTCTCTGGGTTGCTGTGTCATATTGACTTGTGTAATACAGCAGAGCCTGTGTGAGTGCGCTGATAGCCCGCATAGTGGGGGATTTTGGGGGGGAAGGGGCACAGAAACGGTTTACCCCTGTGTGAATGGCACGCATGTGTGACTACTCCATCCACCTATGTGGGACCGACACATCACCTGGTGCCCTCCCCCGGGGTGCTAGCGTTAACCTTTTCCCCAAAAAATAAAGGGCACAAAAAACCCAGGAGTGGTTTGGGGCGTGGCTTATCATGCCACGTGATCTGTAGGCCGCTCTCACATCGGCGTCAGATGTTCTGATCGGAGCTTCCGTCACTGATCTGGCTCAAATACCGGGACAAGCAGCGTGGCATGCAACTCTTTTTCTTCCATCCAAAAGGCAGGTGGAAAGCGGATGGATCCTGTTAGTCTATGGGGTCCGCCTGGCACTGTTCAGCTGCATCCAGAGACTGAATCGTTTCACCGCTGGGATTCCCCTTTCCTGCTCCCTGAACGGAGCGCACTTACCGCCTTTATTCCACCTCGCGGTGTAGGAGTAAACAGACCTCAGTCGTATATTGTAGCGCTATGCTCTGAGCCCCCTGTGGTGCAGTAGCCAATGCCTCGACGATTGTGTCAGAAGCTGATGATGACCCCATAATGAGACACAATCCATCCCCCATACTGGGGCACTTATTGCTGCTGCCTTCATGAAAATACATGGGTTCGGGGGCTACTCATTACCTACAGGGGCGTACATAGAACTCATTGGACCCCCTCCAAAAAAAACCTCTAAATATTGAGGCCGCTATATAATGGATAACAGTTCGACACAATAAGGGCTCTTTCACACAGGCGTATATTGGCCCCGTTTTCACAGCCGGCCGATATAGGCTGCCCATCTGATGCATTGCTTTCCAATGCATCAGTTCAGATGGGCGTATTCCTGATGTGTAAAAACGCCAAGCCGGCAAAGATAACACATTTGGTGCACATTCTGTCTGGATGTTTTTACGCCGGCCAGAAAAGATAGCTCTGGAACTATTTTCAGCCGGAGTACGGCTGCCATAGACTCATGTGGGAGCCTATGACAGCTGCCGGAGAAAGGAGGTGGGATGGAGTTTAGTAGCGCAACTGCTAAACTTCCTCTCCCCTCTCCGCCCCTTGCCGGCTGACTGCAATAGAAGGGGGGCGGGAGCCATTGTGCTAAAGTTCTGCCACCTCCCATAGGCTAGAAAAGGGGGGAAGGAGGAAGCTCTGCTAAGCTCCCGCCCCCTTTTCTTTTTGTAAGGAAAGCTAAACTCCCATCCCCCGGCCGACGGTATACCGAGACTGCGGCGTATATGCACCGCAGCCTCGGATGTCTGAACAGGCATTAAAACAGGAGTTGCAGCTGTGACTTGGTCACGGCTACCTCTTGTTCATTCGATTGTTGGCTGCGCTGTGGCCGTGGCATAGCCAGCCAAAAATCGTTGTGCTCATGTGAATGAAATAGTGATTGCAGTGCAGTTACCTCCAGTGATCACAGGCAGCCTCTTTTCTTCTATATCTGGGCCTAGAACGCCATGAAGGCATCTTCCAACCATAACTTATCTCTGGCCCGCATCCTGCTGTTACAAGACACAGAAATATGAACACTATTATTTCAAATGAGGTCATACACATGAGCGATGTTTTCCTGCATGGCATCCTGATGTGATGTGGGAAACAAATGATGGTATGTTCTATTTTTCTGCGGGCTCTCGCATCGCATATTGTGTTCAATGGGGCTGGTGGCAGCATCGTACCACGGGCGAGGTGCACTCAATGTGATGCAAGGTCTCCTATTGAAAACAATGGAAGAAGCTCAGTGATCCTTGACAATAAAAACACCTCGCATCCATGGGGAATTCACATGGTGGGGAGCATGCTATCATGTCGTGACTCACGGCCTGATATCACACTCACCCATGTGAAGTTAACCGTAGGCTGGGTTCACACGGGATGGAAAGTCCGCACAGCATTTTTGCCTGCAGCTCCTAATCCCAGGATTAGCCAGCAAAGTGGATGAAATTTTGCAAAAATCTTGTCCACATGCTGCGGCCAAGCCGTACTGAAACTGACATGCCACGCGGAAAACAAAGACGCGTGTCATTTTTTTTCTCATTTCTGCAGCGGCCTCTCTCCTCTCTGTGGGGAGAGATGGCCGCAGCAGAGATGCTTCAAAACCCGCGGTTGCGATTTTGAAGCTACGCTTATTCTGCAGAAATCTTGCGGTTTTTTGGTGCGGCCAAGCCCGTCACGGCGCCCCCCAGAGACCCCATACTTACCAGCGGATCCGGTCTCTTCGCTCCCGCATGACGCTTCCCCGCCCACCGCCGCCACGTCACATGACGCGGCGGCCGTAGGCGGGAAAGCATTTTCACGCTATCTTCCGCTGTATTACAGCGGGAGATAGTCAATGGAAGCCATCCGTTCATGCTACAATGGAAGCCATCAGCGCGTACACCCGCGGCAAATAGAGCATGCCGTGGGTGAGAACGGGAGATTTCACGGTGCGGAATTCCGCGGTGGAATTCCGCACCGTGTGCCCTGAGCTATTAGGTTCAATAGAACCTAATAGCTGCGGGCAACGCAGCGGATTTTCGCCGCGAATTATGCGGCGGAAATCCGTTCGTGGGAAGGAGGCATTAGAGTAAAGCCTCTTTCACATGGGTGACAGCAATATCGCTGCGAGAAAAAGCACACGGGTGACAGCAAAATCGTCGTGAGATATCGCAGCTGTGTTCCCACAATTTCTGTGCAATATCGCGGTGCTCTTTTGACTAGATTTTCTTTTGGGGGGCGGGGACTTAAAAATGTAAGCCCTACCCCCAAAATAAGCCCTAGCCACATAAAAAAAAAAAACATTAACTAACAGGCGCTCTCCGCTCCGCAGCACTTCTCCGGCAGTTCTGCCGCACTTCGTTGTAGCCTTTAGCCGACACTTCCTGGTCAGGGGGTTCATAAATCCTGCCTCCCGTAAGCATTGAAAAACAAATATAAAAATTAGGACAGCGCTCCAGGCAGGTCAAAAAATGCAGACTATTGCTTCAATCGAGAAAGACACAGCGCAAACAGGAAAATAACCGTGGGTATAACTTACCCGATGCATAGTGGAGCCCTCCATAGAGGATCCCCACTAACACCCCATGTCCAAGCAAGCCAGATATCCAATCCTCGAGAGGTTCCTTCTAATCCCGCCGGGCTAGACAAGCAGGAGAGCAAGTAAATCCTTCTGTCTCTCAATACAGAGAGCCGTAAACGAACAGTAAGTAAATATAAAAGAATACCGGTCCGCGCTCCGCTGGAACATACACTCTCCGTCAGCAATATTGCATAGACAAACTTTTTAATGTACAACGCATTTCGTCCGTGTAGGACTTTCTCAAGTACATAACATACATTCTAAAACATTCAACTTAAAGGGGTTGTCCCGCGCCGAAATCCAAAATTTTTTTTCAATAGACCCCTGTATTATGCCCTGTTAAAAAGAATGCATTTGTTAGTTTAAAAAAAAAACATTTTGCTTACCTGCATCCCCGTTCTGCAGCTTTGAAGATTTCTTATTTTCTTCTTTTAAAGATGGCGCCGCTGGTCTTCTCCCACGGTGCACCGCAGGTCTTCTCCCATGGTGCACCGTGGATTTTCTTCTCCTTTGGCCGCCTGCACACGGGCGGAAATCCCGTGGGATTTCCACCACTGAAAGTCTGCATAGGAGTGCATTACAATACGCACTCCTATGCAGACGGCCGCGGTTTGGCCGCGCGAAATCTCGCGCGGCAAACAAACCGCGGCTTGTCCTATTTCTGTGCGGGGCTCGCAGAGCCTCGCACAGAAATGTCACTCACCTGGCCGCCGACTCCGGTCTGCGCATGCGCCGGCTGCTCGGCAGCCAGCACATGAAAGAGCCGGGGCCACCGGGCGCGGGTGAGTACGCGCTTCTCACTGCAGGCGCTGGGGTCGGGTCCCGCGGCGAGAATCCTCGCCGCCGGATCCGACCCGCTCGTCTGCAGGCGGCCTTTCTTGCGTTCCACTGCCGATACAGCCACCTCATTGGCTGATCGGCACCACGTGACTGAAGGCGGAGCTACGATGACGACGCGCAGACCAGCTCTCCGGCGCGAGCGCACCGGAGCGGCCCCATTCACCAGGCAGAAAACCGGACAGCGCAAGCGCGTCTAAAGAAGCCAGAAGACACCGAAATTAGACGGCTCCATGGAGACGGGGACGCCAGCAACGGAGCAGGTAAGTGAATAACTTCTGTATGGCTCATATTTAATGCACGATGTATATTACAAAGTGCATTAATATGGCCATACAGAAGTGTATACCCCCACTTGCTGCCTCGGGACATCCCCTTTAAATAAGAGAATCATTACCCGCAAGGTGCTCGGTCCCCGATACTTCCCGCCTCCTCCAGCGTCCTGTGGCGTCCCGCCCCGCGTCCCACGTCCAACGTGACGCGTAGTTAGACGACGCGATGACGTCACTTCATCGGGCGCCTCCCCTACTGCGGGAAGGAGTAAGAATGGAACGAATCATGGGACCTTTAAAAGTGAACAAATGAATGCATAAATGCAATGCACCCTTTGTGCTTCTAGCCAAAGCACTCTCTAAAGTAAATTTTCTCAAACTTATATTTTACTTATAAAATCGCTAGTTACATATGTAATTCTAAAATCATGTATATACACCTATGTATCCATATTAAACAACCCTATGTATTACCATAAATGTGTATATCCACTACACCTAAAAATTCTTAAATCCTAATCCAGGGTGGAGCGCGGTAATTTGCTAATTTGGGAGTGAAATAAAATAATGAACTTGTAAAAACTTTATTTTATATTTTATTTACATTGAACAGTAGTGGAATTTACAAATTATTTGGTTTTAAATATTGTATCTGGCAAATGTTGACCATCGCTATCCACACACTGCTGCATACGTTTTCTGAAGTTCTCATGCACTCTTTCAAGCATGTCGACTGGTATTCTGGCAATCTCAGCGTCAATATTGTTCCTTAGGTCTTCCAGGGTGTTGCTTTTTTGAGTTGCAGGTTGTGGCAGCGCTGTTGGTCGAAGAGAGGGGAGAGTGGACGTTGCTTATAGTGGCTGACGGGAAGTTTGTCTGCAGCTGCTTTTCAGTTGCCATCATGTAGTGGACACGTGAGGAGCGTTCATTTTGTGTTGAAGCGTATTTTTCAAATAACCACTCGATCATTGCAATGCAACGTGCTTTTCGTTTGCGATTCGCTGTTCCCCCACGCGGACGTGTTCCTGGACGGCAATCAGTTGTAAATTGGGTAAATGCATTCAGAACAGCAGGGAATGTGTCATCTGTACGAAGAGGACCTGCGAGAAGTGTTACAACACCACAAAACATCGAACGAGTTAGAGCAGCAGTATTGCAATCTCCGAAACGCTCTGCTCGGAAGCAAGCACTTGCTCTTGGCATTTCAAGACGTTCTCTCCACCGGATTCTTCATAGTGAGCTGAATTTTCACCCGTATAAAATGTGCGTGGTCCAACAATTGTCAGCACGGGATTATGTTACACGACGAACATCTTGTGAAGACATGCTTGCAACCATACCTCGTGACGCAATTGTGTTCTTTTCTGCTGAGGCCCATTTTCACCTCAGTGGGTGTGTAAACAAACAAAACATGCGGTACTGGAGCGATACAAACCCCAGAGAAGTTCACCAGAGACCTCTGCATTCAGACCGCGTCACTGTGTGGTGCGCCTTATCACGAGTAGGCATCATTGGCCCTTACTTTTTTCCGGCAACTGTGAATTCCGAACGTTACTTAACTATGCTGCAGGATTTTTTCCAGCCAGCACTCGAGGCAATGCAATTAGAGGATACATGGTTTCAACAAGATGGTGCCACTGCACACACAGCGAGAGTTACCATGAATTTTTTGAGGCAAACGTTTCCTGAACGGCTTATCTCTCTGAGGGGTGATCTTAACTGGCCGGCACGCTCACCAGACTTAGCCCCATGCGATTTTTTCCTTTGGGCTTACCTGAAGTCTAAGGTGTATTGCAACCGTCCCAACACCCTGGAAGACCTAAGGAACAATATTGACGCTGAGATTGCCAGAATACCAGTCGACATGCTTGAAAGAGTGCATGAGAACTTCAGAAAACGTATGCAGCAGTGTGTGGATAGCGATGGTCAACATTTGCCAGATACAATATTTAAAACCAAATAATTTGTAAATTCCACTACTGTTCAATGTAAATAAAATATAAAATAAAGTTTTTACAAGTTCATTATTTTTTTATTTCACTCCCAAATTAGCAAATTACCGCGCTCCACCCTGTATATATACTAAAATAATTCTAATAAATCTTTATTCTAAAAATCTATTTTATTATAATTTCTCTAAAATTTCATTTAACCCTTTAGGGACCAACGTATTTAACCTAAATATCCAAAACATTTCTTTCTCCCTTAGTTTTTGTATGGATCTATCTTGAATATATTCTAAGGGAGTAACTTGTAAACCAGAAAAATCCTTGGCATGATTACTAAAAAAATGTTGGGAAATGCTGTGTTTAGTGTATCCTTTACGTATATTACTACGATGTTGGTTTATTCTCTCTCTTAGTGAATTTACCGTCCTCCCCACATATCTTAAATCACACGGGCACTCCAACATGTAGATTACGCACTGAACATCACACAACATACGTTGTTGGATTGTAATACTGTCACTATTCGATAATTCTATTCTCTTCCTTCCATGCGTAATGTTTAAACAGCATTTGCATTTACTCTCTTTGCATTTATAGACTCCCACTTCTCCTCTATTTAATTTCTGCTTGCTTATTGTTTTTATTCTGTTACTCTCCTTCTTCGGACAGGAAGGCGCAGCTAGATTTTTCAGTGTCTTATTTTTTCGAAATATGCATGGCGGTATCTTTGGCAATTTTTTTTCAAGAAATGTGTCCTCCATCAAAATGGCCGAATTTTTTCTAAGAATATGATTTATTTTCCCTGACTGTGTGCTAAATTTTGTAACGAATGCGGTTTGGTATCTTTCATCATCTATCTTACGCTGATTTGCTAAACTGTCTCGTTTCTTCTCTCGTCTTAATACCTTATTGTATGCAGCATCAACCAACCCTTTGGGGTATCCTTTATCTAAGAATCGTTTCATGACAATTTTTGCTTGAGATTTAAAATCTATCTCCTTAGTACAATTCCTTCTAATACGTTGGAATTGGCCAAAAGGTATGTTCTTCCTCCTGTTTTTATGATGACAGCTACGATAATTTAAATAACTATTGGTGTCAACCATTTTGAAATGCGTACAGGAGATTATTTTGTCATTCTCACTCTCTAGTTCTAGGTCCAAATATACGGCTTTCTTTGGGTTGAGGACCTGAGTAAATTTAAAATGAAACTCATTGTCTGTCAGACTCGAAATGAATTTCGTTAGATCTTCCCTGCTGCCATTCCATATTATGAGCAAGTCGTCAATGAATCTCTTATATAGTACGATTCTCGGGTTTTTGAACCTCTCTTTTTCAAAACACCCCATTACCAAATTCACGAAGCTGGGTGCGCATTTCGTCCCCATTGCTGTTCCTGTGCGCTGTCTATAAAATACGCTATTGTAGGTAAATACATTATTTTCTAAAATGAAAGCTATGCTTTCAAGTATAAACTCTCTCTGATGTGTGGGCATTAAGATATCCTCAATTAGTATTTGACCCACCGCTTCTACCCCAATACTGTGATCAATATTTGAGTACAATGACTCCACATCAATAGTGCACCATAAATAAGATGGATTCCACTGTATCTCCTTAATCATTTCAAGTATATGTCCCAAATCTTTGACATACGAGGGCAAACTGATTACATACTTTTGGAGCTGATGATCCACGTATTCAGAAAACCTATGTGTCACGGCTTGCATTCCGGCCACTATAGGACGGCCAGGGGGGTTATGTAGGTCCTTGTGGACTTTTGGGATATGGTAGAAGTATGGAACTCCTATAGAGGTTTCTTTCATATAGTTATATTCCATCTTGGACATACTGTTGTTGCTGTATGCCTTCTGTAAAAGGGAGTAGAATTCCCTTGTGATGTCACTTGTGGGATCTCTTTCCAGCTTCTCATTCTATCTCCCAAAATCCTTAATGCCTCCTTATGATATTGCTCATACCCCATAATTATAATTGCCCCACCCTTATCCGCACTCCTTATCACAACAGACTCCTCCTCCACAAGTTTCTTCAGGGTATTTCTCTGATCTTTGGTTAGGTTATGTTGAACATAAGCTTTTTCCTTACACATTTTTGTGAAATCATTCATGGTCCTATGTAGGAATAATTCAAGGTACTCCCCTCGTCTCTATGGGGTAAAAGCGACTTTTCGGTCTGAGATCTGAAACTATGCGTTCATCCAAATCAAACTCTCTATTAATTCACCTATATCTCTATTCATGACGCCGGTGTTCTTTAACTTTTGGATATTAAACTACCTATTCAATGTCATTTTACGTACAAATGAATTTAAGTCCACAAATAATTCAAACAAATTGGACCCCCTTGTTGGAAAGGACCTCCATTTCCCTTCCCCTCAATAAATATTGTGATATGTTAAATATCCCATATTCCCTGGCCAATTCAAAATCAACTATTTCTTCCCCAGTTGATTCATCCCCACAGTGGATCTTACGGAAACGGGAACCCCCCCTCTTCCCTCTCTTATTGTTCTTAATTTTGTAGTTGATGTTTTTACTGGTTGATAAAACTGGTGAATTTTGGATCTTACTACTGGATGAATAGTAGAGTTGTTTTCCTGCATTCCTGATTTCAATCCCACTGTATCCTGGTTGTCCAATATTGATGTGAACCTCGGCTCTTTGGGTGTTAGGGTACCTCTCCCCCCTAAAAAAGGAACCCGCCCCAGGGCATTAACTTCACTCATCGAACATCTAATAGGATCTTTCCTATTCTAATCAATTCCTCCTGTTATAGACAGATCAATTAATTCCGGGGGGAATCTGCCATTGGAGACCTTAAGAGGATACCTTCTACTTCACATGGGACCAATGTCGGAGTAGATAGTAATGGTTCCGGAATATTGCCCTGACTTTTCCCTTGAATACTTTTCGAACGCCTATTTTCTTGATGTTTCTGAACAGGTGTGTTACGCGATACACTGCAAATTGTAGAGTCCACAGTGTAAAGGGAGCCACTATTTTCATCCAAAAATTGGCCCATTGTCATACCAGTCCGGGTTTTTTTTTTTTTTAGGATTACAGGTTTTAGATCCACCATCGACAGAGGAAAGACTTATATCGGTTTGTGTATTGTTAATAAGCGTTTCCCTTCCATTCTCTTTCTCTTGTTATTATTATTATTATTATAAGAGCGTTGCTCACCCTCCCCCCTATATATCTCCCGTGGTGGAGGAATTTGTGGCCTATGTCTGTCCTGGCCCCTATAAATACTCTTATCATGCTCAGATCCATATACCTCCTGTTGTGGGAAAAAACGTTGTCTACGCCAATTTTGGCGTCTATAGGTACTATTATCATACTCAGATCTCCTCTCACTAAAGGTCCTCCCATGTATACCTCTATCACCATTTTCCTCAAAATATGGCCTAGGTTTCTCCCATGGGATATTATAGTTGTAGTTATTATATCGCCCATTTGGTCTATGTTCTTTCTCATGATTATGAATCTCCTACCTTGTTCAAATGTACCCCTACTACCCACATCTCCATTGAATCTAACTTCATATCCTTTTTGTTTTCTGACCAAAGCATCTTTTCTCCTCCCACTACTCTCATCCCCTCTGTATAATTCTCTATTCAAATTCTTTCTTTTATAGTCTTTCGGAAAGAAGGCTTTTTGCTCATAATCTCTAGAGTCACGTATAAACTTCCTTACTTTACGTGTAATAATCTCATTTTCGCAACATAATCACAAATCTCAGAGCACAAATTAATATCATCACAAGGTAAAAGTTCCTTCATACTCTGCGACAATAATAGCAACCTTTTGTTAATCAATTTAGATAGCATAAGGGTGGAAAATGTATAGAGCATACTCTGCGACAATAATAGCAACCTTTTGTTAATCAATTTAGATAGCATAAGGGTGGAAAATGTATTGAGCATAAGTATCCACTCCCCAGAGAAATCTTCATCATGCGGAAATGCAGGGAGAATATTCACCCATAACCCCCTAGGTACCAATTTATTTATCTTATACAGTTTGAGGAACACAATATCTAAGGAATGCCTCCAGATCTCATATACTTTATTTTTCATGTACTGAACTTCCTTCCCAACCTCAATAGGGTCAGAAGTGATGTCCTAAATAAGTCCTTCATTGTTCAAATGTGGGACTGCAGTAGGGTCTATATCCTTTAAACTTCTCTGAGATTCTTCCAAGGCATTTATAATTCTTAGGTCCACAGTGGCCCATAAGTCCTTAAGTCTCTCCATAATTGCCACCTCAGGTTCGCTAAATCCAAAGAAACTCCAGATCTCCCCAAGAAGTCCGTATAAAAGTAAAACAAGCATTGGCTCTGTTTGGTTCTCTAGCAGCGTGGCTTAGCCAATCACTGCAGCGCTTGATTAACTACTCATAGCCATTCAACGCGATGGCTGTGATTGGTTCTCGAGCGGTGTGGCTCAGCCAATCAATGCAACACTCGATGAAGCAATCACAGCCATCGTGCTTAATGACTATAAGTAGTTAATCAAGCGGTGTAGTGATTGCCTAAGCCATGCCGCTCGAGAACCAATCAGAGCCAGTGCTTCCAGGAGGCAGGATTTATGCACCACCTGACCAGGAAGCGGCAGCTGAAGACTACAAACAAGTGTGGTGGAGCTGCCGGAGAAGTGGGACAGAGCGGACAGCGCCTGTTAGGTAATGTATTTTTTTAAATCTGTAACTAGGGTTTATTTTGCGATTTCATGCGATGCAACACAATGGAAGGCTCCATAGGCAAACAAGGGCTACAAAACTTAGCAGATTGCGGCTGTATAGGAGAGCATAGTGAACTTTTTTCTCTCTCTCTCTATGTAGCGGTCTATAAAACATCTCTCATGTGAAGGAACCCATTGGAAAGCGTGGGCTTCACATACATGTGATTTGTAGCGCTGTTGCAGAAGTGACAAAAACTGCACAATTTTGTCGCCCATGTGAAAGCGGCCTAGAGCTTGGCTTAGGGTCTGCTTTACAGTTTATGCTTTGCTGAAAGTGCACCATAAATAATCAGACAAGGTCCTGGCAGTGATCAGCAGACTTCCCTACTGTGGAGGCCATCCGCGTGTTTACCAGAATTTACCACTTGGGCATCAACCAGCCAGGTGGCAACACTAGGGGCTATGCAGTTCTTCTGATCGACGGAGATCCAACCAGTTAGGACTCCCAGCAATCATATATTTATCACCTATCCTAATTATATATGATTTTGATGACATGACCCCTTTAAGGGAGGCAATGCACATTGAATTTCAAGGGTTCCTGGATACAGAGGGTACAGAGAGAGTCAGGCCACTCTCACACAGGTGGTTTTAAATGCGGCATTTTACAGTGTTTTAAAATGCACTTGACAGCATTTTTTACGCACCCCATCATTTAATGGGTGATGTGGTGCGTCAAAAATTGCTGAACACACAGAAATAGATCATAGTATTTGTTTTAGCGTGCATTAGAAACACCACTAAAATGCTTGTCTGACAAGCCCCATTGAAATAAATGGAGGCTCAGAACAGCGTTTTTAGTGGGTGTTTGAAACGCCCACTAAACGCTGTAAAAAAGCACCCGTGTGAGAGTGGCCTTAGCTGGGGTCCGTGCGGGCATCTAGTGGCGGTTGTCGGGGAGTTGCCTCCATCCCTTTTCTGCTCTACTCCCTTCCAATCGTTCATCTTCCTCATTAGAGACACTACAGAACGAGTAAAAGCTGAGTAAGCTGTGCATACATGACTGTAGAGAACTACACCAGCAGCTCAACCTGGTCATCGGCTATCAGCTGGTTAATAGAGACTGGCATGGACACAGCAGTAGATAGACTTACTTTTGCAGGACAACCTGTAGTTTTCATTTGTCCCATTTTGGAGTACAGATGACTTTTTGATCGTTTTATTACGTTTTTAGGAAGTAGAAATCAACCCATTCTAAGATAAATAACATTTTTATTTTTCTGCCAATGGGGCTACATGAGGTCTTTTTTGCAGAAACACGTGTACTATATTACTGATACAATTTTAGGGAACATACGACTTTTGGATTGCTTTTTATTGTGTTTTTTTGTAGGCAGATAATGGGTCGTTGTAAGGGGTAGAGATTAGCAAGTATACTCACTAAGGGCAATTGCTCGATCGAGCATTGCCCTTAGCGAGTACCCGCTTGCTCGTGAGCAAAGATTCGGCTGCAGGCGGGGAGCTGCTGGGGAGAGCGGGGAGGAACGGAGGGGAGATCTCTCTCCCTCTTCCCCCGCTCCGCCCTGCTGACTGCTGCAACTCACCTGTCACCCGCGCAGGCAGCCAAACCTTTTCTCCCGCAAGGGGAGATACTCGCTAAGGACAATGCTCGATCGAGTAATTGTCCTTAGCGAATATGCTCGCTCATCTCTAGTAAGGGGGCTTTTTCTACAACGCAGCAGAATTTACTGCCGTGCTGAAAATCCATACAGCCAATGTAAAGATTTTGATGCAGAGTTGAAAATGGCAGAATTCCACATCAAAGCCCACATTTGGACCTGTGGAATTTTTCCATACTGCAAATTCTCCTGCATGTTATAGGAAGCTTTCACACGGGCAGAATCTATGGATTTTCTTGTTAAAGGACGCTCCGATACATATACTATAAATGGAATGAGCCCTACACCAATGTGTTCAACACATGTCCAGGACAGATATTATTGAGAAGGTACAGGTCCATAAAATGGAAGAATCTGTCTCAAAATGGCCGCTAGATACAAAATGGAGCATTATAAGATGTAAATAAGCTTGTGTGTAGTGAAACAATAATTCAAGCAGAAATAGCTTTAGAGCAGTATATTCGGTGCAATGTCTAATGATGTGTCTCTCTGTTCTTTTTCATGAGAACCAAGTCTGGACACAGTTCTTATCAGAAAAAAACCCTCCCACAACCTCCAGAGAGACTCGGACAAAGGAACTGACTGTGCTACAACCACCTGAATAACAAAGTGAATACAAGGGAGGACCAGATAACGCTGAAGAGAAACAGACGCTTGAGAACATAACAGATATATTCTCACTACACTGATTGTTAAACAATGCATGTTTTCTTAATGTTTTTCTAACCCAATGACATTAACCCCGTGACTAATGACGTATTCCTTTCCTGTATTAGAACTATACCAAAGTGAATAAACTTTCAGTGTACGCGCCTTAAGCAGAGTGGGCTGAATACTTGCCGCGGCTCATCTCTACGTACCTGTGGGAGCCAATTACTATAAATCATATAGTTTTTGGCCTCTCTGATGCATCCAAGTACGAACTAATTTGGAACCCAAGGCTTGAAAGGTTAATGTGACCGGTCATGTGTAACGGTCCTTAACAGTTGGCGTAGTCGGCAGGATTTACTGATTGACTCGTGTCACTCATCGGACGATGACATCAGACTGGGAGGACATATATCCACTGTGCCAAACCAGAGGACTGATCAACCTCACACACAGCCCGGTAAGTGTCATATTTATCATATGATGTCTGCCGTTGGTCTGTTTTGGCTCAGTTGATTGACAGACTCCTAGGTCAGTCGGATGTTTGATGTTTGACATCATAGTTGTCATCGGTAAAGAAGTTTACCTCAGGTCTTGGGTGGTCTATGACACCAGGGGACAGAATCTTTTAGGACGTTATAAATTGTATTATCGAGCATACTTCTCAGGGACTTCAGATCCCGGTTGAGAGAAGGCTTCGAGGTTTAGTTTATTGAGCATACTTCTCAGGGAGTGATTGAGCAGACGGCATCGGACGTGACAAGTACGATCACGTGATTGAGCATACGGCTTCGGACTCCCGGTTGAGAGACGGCTCAGAGTTTAGTTTCGGAACATGTTTAAATTAAGGTACCTGACAGTGGTCTGTTTGATCCTGTCCACTTGGTGTCATGTAGAGGAGGAAAGGAGTATGTGAAGAAAGTCAAGAAGTTATGTGAAACTGTTGGTATAGTCACTGAGCAAAAGGCTCAGGCACTTAGAGATATACTTCCCAATGTGTCATTGAGCATAGGGCTAGGCATACCCAGTTGGTAGTATGTAGAGTCAATAAGTAATGTAAAGTTGAAGTAAGATAATTGCAGTTTCAAGATAGCGATTATTCATATGCTTTGAGTTGAAGACAAAGGAAGGCAGCCCTTCTTCACCATCCGAGGGCATCCGTGTCATGGATGATGTTTTTCTCCCTTTGCCCTGCCCCTAGATGGCCGTGTTGTTATTGGGGCCAATACCAGTCGATATATCTTGATACGTGTCTAGTATGTAGTATTCCTGGACCCTCCTGTCACCATCGCCCAGTCGGGCCACACCTTCGGTGGCCATTTCAGTGCCAGCCATGGCCCAGCGGCCATTTTAGCATCTGTTGCAACAATACCTTCAGTTAAGTTACCCCTCAGATGTCATCTTAGCTCCGCAGCAGAAATGAGCTGGCCTCTGAACTCCCATCTATGTATGTTTTTACCCAGCATACCAATTCTTTGAACTGCAATGACGAGTGCCTTTCCTGAATTTTGCATAGAGACATTCAAGTCCCCTCATCGCGCCTGCAAACAGCCTCCTCCCGATTATCTGTTCTGCAGTCTGTGTTTAGCACCCCCATGCCAAGTAGGTTTGTGCTCAAAATTGCCCACAAATGTAGTTGTCGCGAGGAGGAACCTGGGGGCGAGTTCAGGCAGAATCTGTGATCTATGTGACAATTTGTATGTCTTAAGGTCCCAACATTGTGTCATTGCTGTACGTGTTGTCCATCCCGGAGCAGGTCCTCCCCCTTGTCTCCAATCTCCCCCCCTTCTGCATATGCAGACTGTAAATTTTCAATGTGGATAGATGTTTGTAGAATATTCATGTCTCTGTTATTGGCACTGATATCTTACAGGCCTTATCTGCATCCATCAAATTCCCACCGGCTGGATCAGTACGGGTTGAGACCTTAGGTGACAGTTCAGAAGAGTCTTGTAAACTAACTGCTCCAACAAACACCCCTCTTTTTCCAGTCCAGAAAAGACGCTGAAGGGTTAGCCAGGCACCTACCGCATGTAGGTGCTGTGTGATGTAGGCACTGTGTGCTGATGAGGTGTCAGTCAGCCACCTACCGCATGTAGGTGCTGTGTGCTGATGATGTGGAAGCCTGCCAACAGGCCACAATTTCACTGTTAATTTTTCTTGCAGAAAATGTCTGTAAAGCCTCTAAAAACAAACTCCAGTTCTGCAAAACTAAGGTTGTTCTCCTGGGTCATTGTTTAGGCCAAGGAACTGGACATCTGACAGAGGAACTAAAGGCTGCTGTCCCGGCCATACCTGTACCTATATGCGTTGCCAAACCCCGCACCTTTCTGGGCCTTGTTTCATACTGCCGACCATGAATGCACTCGGTTTCCCTTCTTATGCAACCACTCTATGACTGTCTTTCAATTATTCTTTCCTCTCTCACCTCTGAAGCAGCTCCCTCATGTGTTTGTGCGGTGGCAGCAGTACAGGCAATGGTTAACAAATCTTCAGAGTTGGTATTGAACTAACCCCCCCTAGTGGTCCTCACCCCCCCCCCCCCATGATATCCGGAGCATATACACGCAAGTGCAACCCAAGCACTTATTTCTGGCCCGTCAAATCCAGCTACAATGTGCTCTTGTCATTCTTCTCACTGTTGCTACTACCTTGAACTCGGTTACTCTTCCAATTAAGTACCCTGATTCAAAGGGGGGGGGGAGGGAAGATATAGGTGATCTAGGTATTGCAGGTCAGCTATTTTTAAATTTTTAAAAATTTTTCTTTTTTCTTCTTGCAACAAGGTTATGATCTATTTGAAATAGAATACCAGCCTGATTGTCTAGCGGTAATCGGTGCAAGGGGTTTCAGAAGTGCCAATTCAGCTGGCAGAAACTGAACCGCTTGAGGTAATGTTTAAAGGGTCACGATGCCTCACGCGCTTCCTTGTGCTGGAAAGTCCTGAAAGCATATTGAGAATTGACGTGATGGGACCCTTGGGAGGTTGTATCAAACTTCACCTGTCCGGTGAGGCTCGTATACACCCCGGGTCTGAAAGTCAACCGACCTTCTGTCGGATGGCAGCAGACCAAGCGACACCTCTCCCTGTCCTCACTCTTATGCACGCAGAGGAACAAGCTCTTAGCCCCCTTGGTCCGTCAGTACCCCCTGGCACATGTCCAGGAAGATGCAATTGCAGATACTGTCTCTTCTTTATGTTAACTTAAAGCCCTTAAGGAATGTGTCTTCCCAGCCAATACCCCTTTTGTTCCCCGTTAAAGAGAAAGAGTTTAAAGGGCCAGCCAGACTGTCAGTATTTGTTTGCATTTATTTTCAGAGGAAAGCAGCACTGTTGGACAGTGCTGCCATAAAGGGGCACAGAATAGCCCACAACCAGTTTACCAGATGCATGAAGCTGGTATTAGACGCCTGGCCAATTCCCGAGGGCACCACCCTCTTGTAATATGTTGATGATTTACTTTTTTATGTACTCCTGACCCAAATAGTTACCTCAATGCATCACTAAGCCTTTTGTGTTTCCTCCATCAAGAATAGAAAAGCTGTAAGTTTACTAATGGAAGCCATCATGTTGCCAGAACAGGTGGCCATAATAAAGGTTACTGAAGTCCCTTGCTAACAATGCATATTTTGAGTTGTTTTTTATAGATGGTACCAAGGTGATGGACGACTCCACACTGGATATGCAGTGGTCACACAACAAGATGTCCTAAAAAGCAGAAGCTCTGCCTCCGCATGTTTCAGGACAAGAAGCGGTACTGAAGGCCCTCACTGAAGCGTGTAGAGTGGTAGAAGGTAAGATGGCAACCTTTTACACTGACTCCCAGTATGCATTTGGCATAGCTCATGATTACGGCCCAACATGGAAGGCCAGACAGCTTGTTACCTCAGCAGGACAGCCAATTAAGAATGTTGCAGCGGTGCAGAATCTCATGGAGACCCTACTTCTACCTGACAAAGTGGAAAGCTCACACCAATTCCTACACCGGAGAAGCAAGAGGCAACGCCATCACAGACCACAAAGCAAAGGCAGTGGCCCTCAAGCCATGGAAGAAAAGAAAAGAAGAATTTAACAAACTTTGGACTTTGATACAAACCTTGGACTTTGATATGAACTTGGACTTTGATATGAACTTTGGACTTTGATATGAACTTTGGACTTTGATATGCTAAAGACTTTACAGTTACAAGCCAGCAAGAAAGAAAAAGACAAATGGACTAAATATGGGAGCAGCAGAAATGGGACGGCGTATGGCAAACAGTCAACAGCACTTGCCCACCACGGTCCCTGTGCCCCATGATGGCCCAGCTGATGCACGGAAAGACACACCTATCAAAGCAGCAATGATGTCGACGCTTGAATGAGGACGGGTGGCCCCTGGGTTTTCTGTAGCTGCTGCATCATCATTTGTCCAATTTTGCATGATCTTTGCCATAAGCAACAGGGCAGAAGTAAATTTGCCACACAACGCTTGCCTAGACCACTCTACCCATTTCAGGGATTGTAAATTGGCTACATTCAGCTCCCACTTGTTGGGAAGTATGAATATGTGCTTGTTGTTGATTTCTTTTCAGGTTGGAGACCTACCCTGTTACCAAAGTAAATAAGCAGGTAACCGTACAGAAGCTCATGAATGAGGTAATCCGCAGATATGGGGTACCGGAAGTGATTGAGTCAAACAAAGGTACAAATGTCACAGGTGAAATAATGCAATACATCATGTCTGCTTTGGGTATATTCCAGGCTTTTCACACACCCTACCGTCCACGGAGTAGTGGGAAAGTAGATCCATGGGCAATGAAGGAAACGGGCAAATCTTGAATTGAGTGTCTTCCATTAGTTTTTCTTTTTCTCCGGAGGATACATGCCACAGTAGCCAAGTTTGGGAAATTATTCTCTTGTTAATTTTGTCATAGGTCTCTCCAAGGAATTGTCAATAACGCATTCTGTGGTCTCTGCTTCTCTCTCAGGTCCTACAGACGAGCGTCACAATCTGAAACCAGGTGGCAGGTTTGATCCACATGTGTGTATATATAGATGCAATCAGAGTGCCAAGGGGGGGGGGGGGGTGCCAGATGAGTTTAAAGCCAGGGATCAAGTTAAGGCTGGATTTGAGTCCCTGTTTGGAATAGTAACCATCAATAAGAATGTTGATATATATTGCAACCAACAAAGGTTCATAAACTATACAAGAGATGCACTTCAAGGGCTTGCTGATCAATTAGGCCCCACAGCCATCATGACTTTCCAGAACCGAATGGCTCTGGATATGATACTAGCCGAGAAAAGTGGTGTTTGTAAAATGATTGGTGAAACTTGCTGTACATATATTCCAGATAACACAGGGCCCACAGGTAAAGTGACTATCGCAATAAAGAAATTGGCCACATTGTCAGAAGAGCTGAAGCGTAATTCTGGGATAACTAACCCCTGGGATGAGTGGTTTGCATGGACCGGACAATGGAAACAATTCTTGATGCAGATAGGAATAGGGATTCTGGTTACTCTTATCATACTCCTGCTACTTTCTGTCTGTATTGTACCCTGCATAAGACGCTCCTGTGCTAAGCTTACAGATCAAATGGTGCCCATTGTTCCCGTATATGTCGATAAAGAGACCCCGGGCTATATGCCTATAATACAACAGAGCGATTTGTCCCCTTATGGATCTGTCTCAGCAGAAGCAGGGGTGACCACTCTAGTTTCCCAGCCATTAGAATAGAATAGCATGTGAGTTGTAGATCCCTTCTGTGTCTATTAGGTCTTCGCGTTTAGTTAGTTAGGATTAGTTGTCGGGGAAGGGATTAGCCCTTGGACAGCTGACCAACAATGATAGGTAGGGCATAGATCATAAACTAGAGATAGGGAAAGCAAACCTTACCCTGCCCAGTAGAAGTTATAAGGTATTGTTTATTTTGAGACAGTTTCTAGGGGGATTTGAGAAGGTACAGGTCCATAAAATGGAAGAATCTGTCTCAAAATGACCGCTAGATACAAAATGGAGCATTATAAGATGTAAATAAGCTTGTGTGTAGTGAAACAATAATTCAAGCAGAAATAGCTTTAGAGCAGTATATTCGGTGCAATGTCTAATCATGTGTCTCTCTGTTCTTTTTCATGAGAACCAAGTCTGGACACAGTTCTTATCAGAAAAAAACCCTCCCACAACCTCCAGAGAGACTCGGACAAAGGAACTGACTGTGCTACAACCACCTGAATAACAAAGTGAATACAAGGGAGGACCAGATAACGCTGAAGAGAAACAGACGCTTGAGAACATAACAGATATATTCTCACTACACTGATTGTTAAACAATGTATGTTTTCTTAATGTTTTTCTAACCCAATGACATTAACCCCGTGACTAATGACGTATTCCTTTCCTGTATTAGAACTATACCAAAGTGAATAAACTTTCAGTGTACGCGCCTTAAGCAGAGTGGGCTGTATACTTGCCGCGGCTCATCTCTACGTACCTGTGGGAGCCAATTACTATAAATCATATAGTTTTTGGCCTCTCTGATGCATCCAAGTACGAACTAATTTGGAACCCAAGGCTTGAAAGGTTAATGTGACCGGTCATGTGTAACGGTCCTTAACATTATCATCAGCCTGCTAGAGATGAGGAGGTTTTTCTGCGTGGTGATGGCATATTCTTTTCCTCCTCTGGAAAAGGAAATGCAAAGAACAAGCACAGTGGCTCAGTTGTTAGTATTGCTGCCTTGCAGCGCTGGAGTCCTAGGATCAAATCTGACCAAGGGGGACATTTGTATGGAGCTTTTATGTTCTCTTTGTTTTGTTGTTCTTGTTGTACTCCTCCTATGGAGAACAAACAAGTGTCGTTGCTCATCATCGTCACCTTGCAGTGCTGGAGTTCTAGGTTCAAGTCCGTCTGTTTTTCATAGCCCATGCAGATGTTGTCCTTGAGATCTGAACCTATGGTAGTACCCCAGCACTGCAAGGTGACAGTGTTAACCACTGAGCCTCCTCCTTTGTGCATGCTCAGGAAGCAAAATTAGAAATGGCGCTTTCCAGATTTATCTGTTTCATGGGCTGGAAAATAGAAGAACCCACGAAAGAACAGCCAAACGGAAAGGAAACAGCTAGTGTGAAAAGGCCCTTACATGGCAAAGGATCTAACATAGGACAGGAACACATAACGCACTATTTGCATATTAAGGAAGAGTAGAGAACATGGGACACTCCTGTGATAAGATTGTGATTTGCAAACTCCAAAATAAGCAGTAAAATGGGATATTCACTCTGCAGTTTGGATACTGATGCGTCACCCAGCAGGCCCATCCATTTGAGTAATAAAACTTTCATGGCGTTGGGAAACAAAGCAGCAACCAGCTCCTCAGCAGGTGGCAAGTCTGAAATGCGTTCAATATGTTTCCTCTTAAACTCCTCTACCTGCTGACTGATGCGGTCATTTTCACTGTGGAATCGGTTTCCTAACCAACTGCTAACCTCAAACAACAAGTGGTTGTCATACACAGTGGAGGCCTGCTGCGGATTGTCCTGTAAGTGACTTACAACTTCTAGAAGTTCCAGAATGCTATTAATCATCTTATCCAAGCAGTTATGCTGACTGAATGCTTGTCCTACAACATCCAACAAAGCCACAATGGTCTTCATCAGTTGGTCCTCCAGATGAAGCACTGAGCTGGAACACATGCCCAAGAGAGATTTAATCCTCTGGATAATTAAGTCATTGCCCGCTGTCTCCTGGGATAGACACGCACCAGATTTATCTTCCTGGCTCATGCAGTAGTTGTGTTCCGACAGACTGCAGCGAGATCTAGGAATCCCGCTGATTTGCTGAGAAGTAGACACCACTCTATTGTCATGGATTTTGGGTTCCTCTGCCTGGTTACATACCGGAACTACAGATCTGCTGTTTTCCAGGCATGTACTTAAGTCGTAGCATTTATTTAGAGGTTCATCTTTCAGGCGAGATTTCCACAACTCCTAAAAACAAGAACCATACAGGCAGATAATGGTTACTACTAAATAAGAAAAGCATACAAACTAACTGAATAAATAGGTACTTGGTTAAGGTGAACAGATGACTATAACTAGAGACAAACAGCCCGTCTGGTTTCACATTACCTCTAGTGAATCCAATATGGTTTCTGTTATCCAGGATAATGAAAACCAGGGCAGAACCTGGACGGCACCACATGGGTTAATATGCGAGATGAAAACCTCTTTGGTCTCCATCTTACATAGTCTCCATCCTTGTCAGCCCTATACAATGAACAGAAAAGAGCCGTCAGAACGTTCTGCTGGTATCTATTGTACTATATGTCTCCCAGCAACTTAGCTCCACAGATGTGGTTGACTGGGCTTGCTGTGTGTGGGTTTCCCCAGTCAGCCGGTCCCACAGGTCTGCTGATTATAACATTTCCCCGAAAATAAGACGCTATCTTATATAAAATTTTGTCCCCAAAAAGGCAGTGTCTTATTTTCAGAGGAGAGGGTGGGGCGGACGGGGGGCTTATACTAACCTGTCCTGCAACGTCTGGGCCCTCACGCTGGTCCCCGACACTGAATTCACTGAATGGCTGTGACTGATCAAGCAATGGCTCTGATCGGAGACCAGTGCGAGGACCTGGACGCTGGCTGCTAGGTGAGTATTTTATTTTTTTCAAGTAGTGTAGCTAAGGCTTATTTTCAAGGGATGGCTTTTATTTCAAGTCTCCCTCGAAAATCGGGTTAGGTTTTATTTTCAGGGAAACACGGTATATACCAGCCCTCTATTAGTGGTTGCTGGTTTTCCCTTTTTTGCTCTGTGTTCTGTGAACAGTGGCATGTTCCTGCGTGTCTGTGCAAGTGCCAAACATGAGGTGTGAAATGCATGTTCAGGGATCTGTCTGTTTCTGAGTTCTGTCTGATCCTGAGATCCATCTGTTTCCATGTGCATGGTGCTCTAGGTTGTATGCAAATCCCTGGCATGTTGGGGTGAGCTTTGTTCTGTCTTGCTGTGGATCCTTTATCATCTAGGACGAGGTAGGTCCCTAGGCTCCAGCGCTGGGTCATCCCGGTTAGGAAGATTGCCCTGCATGCAGGCAGGATTTCCTGAAATTAGTTGTCATGTTAGTGTAGGGACCCGCGAGACAACGAGGACTCTTGAAGTGGACTTGCGTGCTTCAGTATTATGGCCAGAATACGAACTGACACCTCGTACATCCTATAGTTAATCCATCTGGCAATGTGTGCAGGTGAGCGTTTTGTGTGTTTGGCAGTCTTCGGTTATGCTTGCCATGAGCGCATAGTCAGTCTCTCAGTCCTGAGGTTCTCTCTGAGGTTTCGTCTGAGTTTGCCTGTCGGCAAATGCGAAGTCTGTTTCTTATTTTATGTATTCTTTCAGAGTTCCCGAGTTCTGTCTATGCCGTCTGAGTTCTATCAGTTCCGTCTGATCACTATTCCTGCAGTGTCGTCTGGGTTCTGTCTGAATTCCTGAGTTTGGTCGTTTGGAAGACGTAACAGCCATCTTTAGAAACCAAGATGGAATCAGTGATTGATTTACTCAACGTAATGTGAAACCAGGGTAACTAGCAGATTCTTAACCCGTTGGCGACATGCACATATACAGCGGATGTATGGAGTGGAGTCTGTATGGGGCTCCCCCATCTCTAGTCCTAGGAGTTGTATAGTGGGAGCTCCAAACACCCAGAGTTTAATCCCATAGTAGATATGCTTTTTCAAAATAACTCATTAATGTCCTATTTAGCTTTATTAAAAAAAGCAAGAACCCGTTTAATCTCCAAACAATACGTAGCAATTTCTTCCTACTGATATCTATGACAAAAGACAAACATATCCCCTGGATATGCCATCACCATATGATCAGTGGGCAACCAACCCCCAGAAACCCCAAAGGATCCAGAGAATAAAGTTTAATGCCATGTCCCCATCTTTATTTTTTCCTGGACAGCAACACCATGGCTACTTGCTGAGATGGGAAATGCAGCACAACCCCTTTATTCTCAGGATCAGTGGCAGGCCCGAGGTTGGACCCATAGCCTAACAGTCACTTTATAGCACTGTCCCTTGGAAACGAGGTACCTGAAGACTTTCAATGACTGCCAGCTGCTCTTCTCTACTGTACAAGTCGAAGGCCACTTTGAAAAGTCCCTGAATACTATAAAACCAAAGATTGTTCAGTCCACTCGGAAGCCTCAGCTTTTCAAACTTGAACTCTAAAAAGAAACAGAAGATTTGTATAAAGCAACACCCGGGTTAAGCCTGGCTACAGATTTTAAATCTCATTAAACATTTTAGGTTGTTACTGTAGTTAAGTCTAAGTGACAGAAAGGTCTCTTTCAAAGACCAAAACTACATATAACCCCTCAGTGAATGACAAACTTTGTTTTACACATATATGAAGATATTAACCCCTTCCCGCTTCATGACGTACCGGTACGTCATGGGAGCCTGGTACTTCGCGCAAAATGACGTACTGGTACGTCATCGGGATAGCGCGAGATCATGACTGACCTCGCGCTATCCTGCAGCGGGAGCCGGCTGTCAGTCACAGCCGGCGTCCCGCTGCAACAGTGGAGGACATCGGAGATACGCCCCCCGCTGTTAACCCCTTCCCTGCCGCGATCTAAGTAGATCGCGGCAGGGAAAGAGTTCACAGAGGGATCGCGCTCCCTCTGTGTCTCCGGCCGGCTCTCGCGATGTTATCGCGAGAGCCCGGCCTGTCACCATGCCAACAGGACGCTAGACACTGGCGTCCTGTATTGCCTATGCCTATGATCGCTGTATAAGCAATAAGGCATGGCAGAGCAGTAGCTCTGCCATGCCTTATAACAGCGATCACAGGAGCAGTGCTGCAAGTCCCTCAGAGGGACTCAAATAGTGAAAAAAAAAGAAAAAGAAAAATGTAAAAAAAAGAAAAATGTAAAAAAAAAAAAATGTTAAAAACCCCTTTTTTTATGCTTTTTCTAATATTAGTATAAAAAAAAGGTAAAAAAAAAAATAAAACCCCACATATTGGGTATTGATGCGTCCGTAACAACGTGTACAAAAAGTTGAACACGCTTTTTATTTTGTACAACAAAAAGCGTTTAAAAAAAACGCTAAAAAACAGAGGCAAAATGCTAATTTTTAGCATTTTGCCTCACAAAAAATGCAATAAAAGTGATCAAAAAAGCCGTACATTCCCCAAAATGGTACCAATAAAAACTACAGCTCGTCTCGCAAAAAATAAGCCCTCACAGAGCTCCGTACATAGAAAAATAAAAAAGTTACAGAACTTTGAATGCAGCTATAGAGAAAAAAAAAAAAAAGATTTCCCAAAAAAAAGGCTTTTTATTGCAAAAAAGTGTAAAAACCTAAAAAAATTATAACAATTTTGGTATCGTTGTAACCGTACCGACCCGCAGAAAAAAATTTGTGTGTCATGTATGCTGCATGATTAACGCTGTAAAAAAAAAAAATTAAAAAAATCTGTCAGAATTGATGCGTTTTCTCTCCCTGTTATCATAAAAAAATAATAAAAGTTATACGATATTGTCTATGTACCCAAAAGTGGCACCGATAAAAACTACAGCTCGCCACGCAAAAAACAAGCCCTTATACGGCCACGTCGACGGAAAAATAAAAAAGTTATGGCTTTTGAAAAATGAAGATGGAAAAATACCAAAAATCGCTTGGTCCTCAACGCCAAAATAGGCCATGTCATTAAGGGGTTAAAGGGGTTTCCCAAGACTTACAAAAGAGTTCCCACGAGCAGAAGAGGTTACTAAATAAACTATGCACTACTCACACATTATGTCCCCCAGTAAGCTCAGGATCCCTGGTCCTGCAGTGCTCAGGTGCAGTTTATAGTTCACATAAGTAAGGCCTCCTGCACACGGATGGATTTGCTTTGGGAGATCCAGAGCACGGGTCCGCCTCCGAATTCCGCAGCAGATCCAGCCCATAGCATGCTATGGCAATACGCGATTTCATGTCCATGAGCAGAAATCGACTGCGATTTTCACACATGGGGAAGAAATCTCAGCATGCTGTGATTTTGTGCGTGCTCTGCATGGACGGCTTTCACTGAAGTCAATGGAAGCCGTCTGTGGTGCGGCCATTCTGCAATTATCATTGCAGAACGGTCGCGGAATCCACGTCATCTGTACTGCGCACATGCGCCGGATGGCACATCCGCAGCACAGGAAAGAAGACGCCGGACAGGTACGCAGGGGTCAGTAGGTTAAACTCTGCTGCGGGATAACACATGCGGGGTCCGGCCCGACTGTCTGCAGATGGCCTAACGCAGCCACTGATAAGTTGCAGTGGTCGCATGAACAATGCAGGAGCTTCCAGAGCGGTGAGGACTAGGGTTGCTGCAATGGCCACAGGGATACCTAACCTGTGCTTAGAGCATACTTTATTTTGTTCCATCCCTAGCCCTCAGAAACTTTTTTGTAAGTCTTGGGAAACCCCTTTAATCATTTAGCAAAATAAACCTTTCCACCACTGATTGAATATATTGTGCATAAATACATGGCTGACATTTCTTGTAGAGTGGTAAAATGTCCTTGTACATATGTCATCTTTTAATGGCGAACACATAAAACGATGATTGTAAAACAAGCTTTCACTTCTGCTGACGTCATCATTCACAACAATCACTGGGAGGACAGCGGGGCAACATCGCTGGATCCCTGTGGCAGAGGATGGGCAAGTACAGCCCTGTTATTTTAAGACAGTGTGAGCCATTACCGAAATGTCTGGTAACCAAACAACCCATCTAATCCCCCCATGTCTCTGCTCTTTTGTGTATATATATGTTACTTCAGATATACTTGTTCAGCATGATGAAGAGGGCTAAGAATACTCAAAAGCCTGCAGTAATGATAAATTTCGTTTATATAATAAGATAAATCCCTTTTAAAAAAAAAAACAAAAAACATATACATCATAATTTTAAGAGATATAGTATACAAGAATTTATTACGTTTTTAAGGAAGAAATTAATTTATAATATATTTTAGATATATATTTATAGAATTATGAGATTTATGTATAGATTGATAATGTAATTGAATAGTTGTAATTTATGTTTAAGAGATGGGTATATTGGTAGGTTAATGTGTCTAAATTATTGGTTTATTGTGTTAAGTGGATGATATTGGTAGTAAAAGGGAGCCTACTGCGTTTTACTTGCGTTTTTTATTTTTCTGACATTTTAGTTATTATAAAGTATTTTAGATGTAAATTATACCCTTGTAAAAGAGAGATCATATATTTGTAGTTGAAGAGTAGAATAGTAGTTTTTAAAAATGTGGGCTTATGAGGAATCCTATTAGAATAGATAGACATAGGTCTTTTTATGAATGAGCAATCATGTGATATAAAAAAGGTGACGTAGTATACATATGATAGAATGACGGAATCGTCATGGTTCTAGGCGGTCCCCGATTGAATAATGGAGTTTTACTATGAGAAAGCTTTTTATGAATGAACTGCTAAGGTCATGTGATTTGAAAGAATGACGTACGAGCACACGTGATTAGGCATTTCACACGTGATGCAAAGATGGCCCCGGACAACGGCGTCTGCAAGAGGAAATGTGAGTCTTACATTTATATAATGTTTAACTTTATTGTGCTGTTTTTATATGCTTGAAAAGGGTGATTATTGTGCATCACCGAAACGCGTTGCATTTGAAATAAATATATAACGTATGGACCGCTGTGTCTGATTATAATCCTTGGATTCCTACGAGCGTGGGGTTTTTTGTATTTCTCTGAGTGCTACTTTATGCTACAGCCATATTAGGGCTGTAACCCGGAGACGACTCTCCGGAGATCCAGATCAAGGACCCAGGGTGGCTACTATAAGCTGACGTGGATAATAGGTGTCGGTGGACTCTCAAGCCAGAGAGTTCCACTAGACACCGGGTGAGTTAACTCTTCATTCACCAGTATATAAAAAAACACACGAAATATGAGGCGCTGATACTGTGTTTTTTCAAAAGCCTGCAGTAACGTCATTTAGTTAGCCATTAACTACACCACAGTCACATTAAAATTGGCAAAACCCTCCGAAATTTTTAAATGATAAGATTTTGAATTTATGTCTCATGTAAATATATTTGATGCAGAACTCCATCGCCATAAGTGCATTTTAACCCCTTAGTGACATAGATAATATTAGCCTTAAGAACACGAAAATAGTTTTCCCTTTTGTGTTGCAGCGGTCAAAACGTTTTTTCAGTAAAGGTGTATGACTCCTTGTAATTCGGGAGATGCTTTCTAGTTTTTCTAAGAACCAATTTAGGGTACACATAATGTATTGAATTAGCACTTGTGATAGCTGTGGGCTGTTGCATAGCAAAACCTCATATAACAGCAAGAGGATTACCAACTGTGCTTATAACGGTCAACTTAACTAGAAACAAAAATGGCATTGTAGATCAACATGTACCTGCAAATGGTACCAAGAAATGTAACTCCAACTCATGCGATTTAGGCCGGGTTTACATGACCGAACAGTAATACGCTGCATTAAAAAAATTACGTTTTACCAGCCTAGGGATCTGCATATCCCTACGTATTTTACACACGCTGTCCTGCACTGGCCTTCTGGTTTCTTTTTTAAAATTTTTTAAACGTTCTTCTCATGTTTCCTAGCAACATGCGTAAAAAAAAACGCCATTCAGAATGTAATTGCATATGTACTGCGTTTCAAAACACACCCATAGAAAACAGTAAAACTGTAAGCGCGTAATATGCGGTAAAACAGAACATGCTGCGTCCTTTTTTACCATCAGTCGGCTGCAGACTACGTTTCAAAGCCGCCTAATCTTTATTCAGGTCCTCTACAGAGTGGATATGATTATAGATCAAGTTATCTGTAAACCTGTATATTAGGATTATGACATTTTTGAAATTTTTTCAAATTTAAAAGCCTGTACTGGCAAACGATGACATTCAGCTCTCAAAAAAGAAATTTATTTTGTTAAATTGTAAAAAAAAAAACCTCTGCACCTAACGAGATGTTGTTTTAGTCTGAAGCATGAAATCGGAAAATAAAATACATACCGTTAGACATGAGAATTGTGAATTGACGATGCTAAGGGCTCATGTCCACGGGCAAAATGAGATTTAAAATCCGCAGCGGATCTCCCGCGCACGGATCCGCACCCCATAGGGATGCATTGACCACCCGCGGGTAGATAAATACCCGCGGATCGTCAATAAAAGTGATTTTAAAAAAAATGGAGCATGAAAAAATCTGGACCATGCTCCATTTTCATGCGGGTCTCCCGCGGGGACGGCTCCCGCGGGCTTCTATTGAAGCCTATGGAAGCCGTCCGGATCCGCGGGAGACCTAAAATAGGAATTAAAAGCATTTACTCACCCGCAGCGGGCCGCGAAGCTCTGCTCTTCCTCACGGCCGCATCTCCCTTGCTTCGGCTCGGCGGATGTGCCCGGCGCATGCGCGCGGCACGTCGACGACGTGCCGCCGGCGTCAGGAATTCATCCGCCGGCCGAAAATGAAGATCCGGCCGTGAGGAACAGCTGACCTTCCCCGCCCGCTACGGATAGGTAAATGCTTTTAAATTTCTATTTTCAGCGCTCATGTCCGCGGGGCAGGAGGGACCCGCTGCAGATTCTACATGTAGAATCTGCAGCGGATCTGATTTTCCCCGTGGACATGAGGCCTAACAGTATTTAAACTAATTTTAAATAATACGCCGAATTTAGAGCTTCACTATCCAGCACCTATCCCTCCTCTGCACATGACCTAGTAACCTTGCTGACAGAAATTCTTGTATTCCAGCTTGCATTAACCCTTTCCTAGTGGGTAGGCTTCTTTTCTTTATTATGTTTTACAACTTATAAACTCCTATTATTTGTTGTTGTTTGCCCTATGTGGCAAAAATGAAATATTAGCGGCGGGAGGTTTTTACATGACCAAAAGAAAAGAACACCGGAAAACTGACATATAGGCAAAGTTCATGAAATGCAACATCAGAAAAATTAATATTTGGAAAAAAGTTAAGTCATAACCCTACTGTAGATGTATAGTTATATTAACCAAAAGGAATTCAATTGCCTAGTAATGCATTATATAAACAGCAAGTTACCTGTGCTAAAGTTAAGCCTCGTGGCCAGGCCCTTCCTTGCAAACTTGGCATGGAGTTTTGGATGATTTTCTGTTCGAATTCCAGTTTGTGAAACAACATCACTCCCCAAGAATACAGGGATCACATTCCCCTGTGAAACAGAAAATGGAAATCAGTAAACGGTTTACACCTTTTTGTATCTTTACTTTCCGTTTTCCATCAGGAGTTCCAGTATTAGTGATGGATAAAACAGTGGTCTGCAGTGTTAGTCTTGACAGCAAAAATAATGATAAGAAGAGGGGGCCAAGGAACGTGCATTCTCGGGATCGGTGTGTGTCTCAAATCCCCACTGATAAGCCTTTAGCACCTATCCCACAGAGAGGCAATAAAGGTTGTTTTTGTTACAGCCCCTTTAACCCCTTAGTGACCACGCCATAGACTTTTTACATCCTGCTTTAATGGGCTTTAATCCCTAGGGCCGTAAAAACATGCTTGCTCTGGGGATTAAAGCCATGTGGGGTGTGGACGTAACACCTCTATGCTGTCGGTTACCAGAGGTAGCCGATAACCTGGAGCTGTCAATGGGGAGGGCGCCCCCCCACCCTCACCCCGTTACGCAATCACCGGTATCCACCGGAAACCGGCGATCGCATAAAAGTGTATCGGATCCATGAGGGGAGCTGAGAGTACTCACCCCCGTTCTCCGCAATGTCCCGCAATGTTCTGGTCCTACCCAGACCGGACGTCACCTTCTGCGCATGCACACCAGAGGTCATACGTCAGGCGCGTGCTCAGAAGGGCGCAGGACCCGGAAATTTAAAATCCCTCTGCTCCAGGCTTGCATGTGTAGTCGAGAACATAGGGATATCACCGAGGACCGCTGTATGTGGTTCCGGGTCACATGATCACTGTTATCCAATTGAGAACAGCGATCATTTAAAGTTTAAAAAAAAGTTTAAGTTTATTTACCCTCATCATATAATTTCTGGGGGGTTTCTGTCATTTTGGCGGCTCAAGGGCTCTACAAGTGTGCAATGGGGCCTAAAACACCTCTAAGTAAAATTTCTGTTCTGAAAGCCATCAGCTGCTCCTTTCATTTTGGGCCCCGTTGTGCATAGAGACATAATATTAGGGTCACAATGGGTATGTTTCTGAACTCGGGACAAATAGGGGTATCCATTTTGGGGTGCAGATCCTCGTTTTCATGTGCATTATAGAAAATAATCCAGTATCTAAAATGACATATTTGCAAAAATATGAAATGTTATTTTTTCTTTGCAATCTTGGCTTGGTGTAAGAAAACAAAGTGTTCCTCAAAATATTAATAATTATCAATGTTAAATTTGTACGTCTCCTAAGGCTGGGTTCACACAGGGCAGATTTTCCATGGAAATTCCATTCGGAATTTCACTACGGCAAGTCCGCCTGTGGCCGGTAATCCCAGGATTAGCCAGCCATGTGAACGAGATTTGTTAAAAATCCTGTCCATACGGGATGGCAAATCAGTCATGGATTCCCTGGCCTCGACATGTCTATTTTTTTTTCCCGTTGCGGCCAAGCTGCTCTCTATAGGAGCACCGTCCGCAAAGGAAAAGCATGTGGCCTAGCCGCTGAAAACCCGTGGCTAAGTGCCGCGGGTTTTTCGCTGCAGTTTCCTGGCAGAAATCTTGTGGTTTTTCGCTGCGGCAAAACTGTAAAATTTCCGTCGGGATTCCGTCCTGTAAATGGTTAAAAAAAAACACTTACATTTTTCCCATGTGCTTCCAGAATAAAGTAAACAGATAGAAATATGTATCTCATCAAAAATCTGTACAGTATGTTTGCATATATTTGAGATATTGCAGTTGAAAATGTGAAAAAATGTTCCCAATTTTGACGCTTTTAATAAATATACACAAATTCTGTCTATTTTTACCACTTAAATGAAGTACAACATGTGGTGAAAAAACAATGTCAGAATCACTTGGATATGCAAAACCTTTACGGAGTTATGATATGTTAAAATGACTCCTCAGATTTTCAGAATTTGGCTCCGTCACCAAGGGGTTAACACCTCATTGATTTTTCTTGCTATTTTTGCGGTATATCCACAGAAACAACACATGGTAGTTACAAGGTTTACATTTGCATTGTTACTTGTTTGTTTATAAAAGAATCCACATTGCTGTACTTGATTTATTGCAGGCCAGACACCAGCAGCGCTCGTGGACCCCAATGAATTACAACGGGATCCAGTGGGATCCGCCGTTATGATGGAAGAAACAACAATGCACGCCGTGATCTTCTCCAGCTCAAAACCTGCAGACCCTCCATTACAGGAAATACTGCTGACACCTGCACATCATACAGCCTGGCTCCAACCTACTACAGTAGTGTATATCCCCGTATACAGCAGGTGATGTGGTCATATATGCTGTATATCCTACGTATACAGCAGGCGATGTGGTCATATATGCTGAATATCCCCGTATACAGCAGGCGATGTGGTCATATATGCTGTGCATCCCCGTATACAGCAGGCGATGTGGTCATATATGCTGTGTATCCCCGTATACAGCAGGCGATGTGGTCATATATGCTGTGTATCCCCGTATACAGCAGGCGATGTGGTCACATATGCTGTGTATCCCCGTATACAGCAGGTGATGTGGTCACATATGCTGTGTATCCCCGTATACAGCAGGTGATGTGGTCATATATGCTGTGTATCCCCGTATACAGCAGGTGATGTGGTCATATATGATGTGTATCCCCGTATACAGCAGGTGATGTGGTCATATATGCTGTATATCCCCATATACAGCAGGTGATGTGGTCATATATGCTGTATATCCTACGTATACAGCAGGTGATGTGGTCATATATGCTGTATATCCTACGTATACAGCAGGTGATGTGGTCATATATGCTGTATATCCTACGTATACAGCAGGTGATGTGGTCATATATGTTGTATATCCTACGTATACAGCAGGTGATGTGGTCATATATCCCCGTATACAGCAGGTGATGTGGTCATATATGCTGTGTATCCCCGTATACAGCAGGTGATGTGGTCATATATGATGTGTATCCCCGTATACAGCAGGTGATGTGGTCATATATGCTGTATATCCCCATATACAGCAGGTGATGTGGTCATATATGCTGTATATCCTACGTATACAGCAGGTGATGTGGTCATATATGCTGTATATCCTACGTATACAGCAGGTGATGTGGTCATATATGCTGTATATCCTACGTATACAGCAGGTGATGTGGTCATATATGCTGTATATCCTACGTATACAGCAGGTGATGTGGTCATATATCCCCGTATACAGCAGGTGATGTGGTCATATATCCCCGTATACAGCAGGTGATGTGGTCATGTATTCTCCTGTATACAGCAGGTGATGTGGTCATATATGCTGTATATCCTCCGTATACCGCAGGTGATGTGGTCATATATGCTGTATATCCTCCGTATACCGCAGGTGATATGGTCATGTATCCTCCTGTATACAGCAGGTGATGTGATAACACTGCTCTCCTGCATACACACCTCCGCCTTGTGTCCAGGCTGCAGCCGGAACGAGCAGGGAGGACACAGATAGAGATACCTCAGCCGCCTACCGCCGGTCTCCCATTCAGAAAACTGCACTTTTCCACCTTCCGGCGACATCTGTCTAACGACCAAAGACACCCAACGGAATCTACGTATTATGAGCAACTAATTAATAACTGCGTCGCTGTTACTGACACAGACTAATAAAGTTATCCCAGCCCGCTGTTCCCGCCTATCAACAAGTGACACGTGTCAGAGCCAGGGCATCCGCTCTGCGATGCAGCGGCCGCCATTACAAGCACTGGCAAATGAGTGTAGAACTAAAGGTGGGAGTTGCAGCTCCAGTTCCACGAGGTGCAGCATTTCTTTGCCTTATTGTCTTGGTATATGCAACTTTATATAAAAGGGCCGCCAATCCTCAAGTCTGTATGCTAAATTGTTATGTAGTTGTATTAATTTGCATCGTAGCCAAAACCACAAATAGAACCTACAAAGAAACTATATGGAAGATCTGTTCCATGTTTTCCAGCCACTCCCAGTTCTGACTTCTGTATACTGATGCAAAATACTCCACAAATCCTGCCCTGTGAATGGGGCCTAGCTTGTAATTTCAAATAATCTCTGCTCATTAAAGGGTTTTTTTCCGGGCGATGTCTATTGCCCTCCGGAAAGCCATCAATAGTTGATCAACTGGGCCAATTAGATTTTTGGGTGCCTACTGTCAGTGCCAAAACAGCCCCTTATGTAATAGCCACCACAGGTCCCATGGTATTAGTGTAGCTTGGCGCCACCAGAAGCTAGCGGTTGGACAGGTTTAACCCCTTAAGGACATGACATATTTTGGCCATTAGAATGCAACAATTTGGGGGGGGGATTTCATCTCCACTTTTCAAGAGCCATAAGTTTATTTTTCTGTGAACATAGCCATATGAAGGCTTGTTTTTCACGTGGCGAGCTGTAGCTTTTATTGGTGCCATTTTTGGGTACTTGTATTGTAAAACCTGTATTAATTTTTGGGGGAGGGCAGGGAAAGAAAACACATCCATTCCGCCATTATTTTTTTTTCTTGTTTTACAGTGTTAATCATGCATGGCTGTCATAATTTTTTTCGGCAGCTTGGTACAATTATTCTAATACCAAAATTTTAGATTTTTCCACTTTTGTACAATCAAAAAAAATTTCTACATCGTGGCATTCAAATTCCCATAACTTATATTTTTCTACGGATGTAGCTGTATGAGGTCTTGTTTTTTTGCAAGAAAGCAGTTTTCATTTGCACCATTTTGGAGTACAGAGCTTTTTCGATCACTTATGTGTTTTTTGGGAGACAAAAGCAAAATAACCTTTTTGCCTCGTATTTTAGTGTTTTTGTTTTTTTCTTAGTTTTTGCAATGCAGAGTAAACAGTGTGTTCTTTTTATTGTATAGGTCATACGGATAGGATACCAAATATGTGAGATTTAAAAAATGTTTTTATACAAATATGGGGAAATGCACAAAAAAGGATTTTTTAAGTTTTATTTTTTATGTCCCTGTGGGGGACTTGAACCAGAACACCTATGGTAATGCATTGCAGGGCTTCTGTACTGCAATGACTTATCGTTTACAATCGCGATCACAGGCCATGGCAACTCATCAGCTCTCTGTTAGTACATCGCAGAGGGCCGATGACGTCACAGAGGGATGGTGCACCCTCTGTGAATCATTTGCATGTCACGATTGCTGTCATCGATCCCAGTTGTTGCAGCAGGAGGCGGTCTCCCTGCTGCGGAATGGCGTGCGTTTACATCCTGGCTGCGGGGTACTTATGTCCTGTTGCGTTAAGATGTTATCAATGAGAGCTGGCCCTGCAATTACCTGCGTGTCCACTACACAATGTCGAATCCATCGGTTTTCTGTTGGTAGATACAACAGGCGCCCAAACAGCTGATCGGCGAAGGTCCCAAGCGATAGATTCCAGCCGATGGGTTATCAACAGAAATCGCCTGGAAAACCCCTTAGGAGTCCAGTGAGCAGTCCTACAAAGTGATTGACAACTAGGTCCATGGGACTCCTAAGCCTAGAATAACCAGGGTTTGATATGAATAATTCGGTGCTACTGAAAATTTTTCATAAAAGGGGTCTTTCACACGGGACAGAATTACCCCACAGGACGCTGCAAAATGTGCAGCGGTGGAATTCCATACCAAAATCTGCTTGACTAACTGCAGATTCAGATGTGGAATTGTAGGCAGATTTTAAGACATTTTCATTTCTGCATCAAAATCCACAAGCAGCCTGCAGATTTGGGTGCTGAATTTACTGTGGCATGTTGCACAGCCTATTCAGTCCCGTGTGAAAGGTCAATAAAACTATCTCAGCGCCTTCCTCTCCACGACAGGTTCTTCATAAACTGGAAAGCATTTTCAAGAGATATTGGGTGTTTTTTGCATTCTAAATTGTGAACAAAAAATCCTAGAATGGTAGAGTTGGATGGAACCTCCAGGGTCATCTGGTCCAACCCCCTGCTCAGCCCAGTTACTGCAAAAATCGGATTTCATTTACTCTAAACATATTTCAATTTATAAGAGACATGAGAAGTCTTTACAGCAGATTCTGAATATACTACTGACATGCTGAATATCTCCATGTGTATGTGGAACCCAGCACCATATACCAAGCAGCAGGTTGGGATTATAGAAGAATTTTGATTATGTAACATTGCATACATTATGGTTCAGGTGGAACACATACCTACATACACTGAACTGGATGCGGTTTTCTCCAGCAGGTTTCGGGGTATTCTGTAGCTTCCTAATTGTGTAGTATGACATGCACACGCCTTATAACAACCAAGTCAGACACAAGATGTAAGTCTCAGGTCTAAAGTGGATCTGGGCATCTGGGCGTACAATGCTCAGAGCCTCAGGTTTATTGAAACACAATACCTGCTCTTTATGGGCATATAACACATTACATCAGTAACCTATATAGGTTTTCATTTGTTGGGCCATATAGAGTCCCCTGCCCCTCTCAAGTCCAGTGTATGAGTCAGTCTTTGTCTCCTCAACAAGTGGTCAGGCAAGAGTAGCTTCTTTGTCTCAGAAGTTGAGGGTGGGGGAGGGCTGGGAAGACGCCCAACGTGGATACAGTTCTTCAGTCTTGCAGTATAGCAATGTGACTAACCCTTTAAGAGGCTGCAGAGGAGCTTTATATTAGGCTAACGTTATAGAACACATCTTTCACCATGCCATTGTCCAGCAATTACCATAATGAAATTATGCGGCCATTAGCCTCTAAAGAGTTAAAGTCACTACAGCTGCATAATACATCTAGTTTATACAAATCAATAGACATTTTACGCTAATTATTTAGCATGTCTACTACAGCACAGCAATGTGTGACTACTCTGATAAGGCCCTATTATGTCCCAGATGAATAGGACATGCTTTACATGGTTCTACCATCAGTCCCTTTCTTGCTGTCCTAGTTTCCATTGGGAGTTCTGGTATTTTCTTTACCTGTAAACAGAGTAATGAGTGGAGTAGAGTAGAAACACCACTGCTGAACTCCCTACCTCTTTCCAGGTTGACTTCCATAGACTGTGTTCTTCTATCCATTGTAACACAACTTACCTGACAGTGCATCAACTGGATACTGCAAGATTTTGATAGTCAACTAACATGGTTTATTTATATGTACAGTTTTGAGTTTCTTGGCCCACATTCAGTTTGCTATGGCTTATTACCTTTATTTTTGTATGCCTATGTGATGTTTTTGATTTTGTAATTTATTCCATCTATAGAACTACTTCTAATCTTTTAGTAACTGCATTGCAATAGGCTGGTTGTTAATAATTGGGTCTGCATATTGTTTTGATGTCCCCTATAAGTGCACCAATGGTGGGTCTAAGGCATTGGGAGGATTTAGTCATGATTTATTGATGGTTAGACCCTACCATGGACACTAGTTACTATATGTGACCTGGTGTAGCACTCCCTCCCACACCTTGAATTTCTCCATATATTCACCTAGTATCCCATTTATAGCCTTGTGTGGAGCATAGCGTGAACCCTTTCCAATTCAATTTTGGATTCTGGGTTTCCTAAAAGGCTCTCTTTTTGGCTGTTTTACAACAGTGCCATCTGCTGGCTAAAGCTAGTGTGCGCGCGCCAGACAGGCTCCGACAGCAGAGTGGCTGGCAATAGACGGTAAGAATACCCTGTCAGACGTCTTCGGACATTGGAGCTGTACAAGCTTCAAATCAAAATGTAGGAAGTCGTCAGACAGTAGATTGGAAAGGGTTAAGGCAGCAGAAATGCAGTCCTAAGCTCTCGCTCACAACCTAAAGGTTGCAGGGTTCAGTCATGGTTCAAGGTCAACTTAGCCTTTCATCCTTCAGAGGTCTGTAAAAGGAGTACCCAGCTTCCTGGGGGAAGTAAAAGATGACTGGGGAAGGCAATGGCAAACTAGCCCGCAAAAACAGTCTGCCAAGAAAATGTCACAATGTGAGGTCACCCCAGTAGTCAGTCATGACTTGGTGCTTGCACCAGGGGACTTTACCTATCCCATTTATACATGCAATTAGTCTTATACAGAGGGTGTATTAGGTGTAGGCCAGAGTTTATATGGATAAGTGCCGTAGGTAGCTATGGGGTAGTTAGGGCACAACAGGGATGGGTGCTGCTTACTGAGAAAAGAGCCTTGTTCTTGGCAACATGTGCCATATATATGCCCAGAGGCAGATTGCCCAGTAGGCCTGTCTGATTAGGTAGGGCTGGCGTCCGCACCTGGGCAGATTTCCAAACGTGCTGCATACCGGTGGGCTCACTGCAGCTGAATTTGGGTTGATGAAGACTGAGCACTTGCAACAGGGACCTTGCTTTCCCCACTGGCTCTGGGGGAACTTTTATTACAGAAGGCTGTATGGCTGCATAGCATGGAGGTGGTGCTAGTGCTTATTTCAGATGGCTGCGGGTCTCTTCTAATTTAAACATGCCCCTCTGCTTCCTTTTTGACACAATAAAGAGCTGAGCTTGTGCACTATGCCTAGCCCATTTAGGCCCAGAGAAACAAGCAACACACATAACATCTCAAAGCACAGATCCAGCATCAGATGAACACTTGAGTTGGCTCCGTCTGCTAATAATTTGGACCCACCTACAACACGAGGCCACTTTCAGATTTTTTTTTCAGAGCTATCCGATACTGCTCCGTACCCAGTGTTTTGGCGGTGACAGCGATCACCCAAACAGCTGATAGTCTATTTGCCTAAGGAGAGGATACCATCAGATCAACTATTGATTACCTACCCCAAAAACCCTTTATAAAATATAGTGATCTAGCATTTTATGAGAACTTAAATCAGTACTAAAACACAACATATTTCAAAATTTATTTATTAAGTTAATACAGCTTTTAATAGCCAGTTACAAATTTATCCATGGAAAGCCAGGTACAGATTTCTCAATATAAGAAAACTCACTTAAGAACATACATATTACATGAACAATAAATATGTACTGGATTATTAATACATTATATGGATAGAAAGATTTTAATCACCTTTTTTGGAGAGAATATGTATATTTACATTCATCCATTCTTACATCTACTATACATTTAATGAGCAACAGTCACGGTCATATACATATTCTGATAAACCTCCCTGTCTAATTTCTTAACAACGTACTCTAATAAACAAATATTATACAGCAATATAACAAGGTGTCAAGTACAACATTGGTAGAATGAATATTGAGATTTCAATTTTCTAAAGGGGAAAGGTAAATGAAGTCAAGAATAAGAGCAGGCACAGGAAAAGGAAATACTGAATTCATCTCTAGTATTCCAAGGATGCTTACAATACAAAATGCAATCCTCATTGACCAATGTAAAAATTGGCTTCGTTGTAAAGATGTCTGAGGCACAAAATGAACCAGATTTGGGGGCTTAGTTTACTTTTAAGACCAGTAAAAGTGTCAGTATGTTCTACCCTGTAATTCCCCAGTAGTTTGGAATGCAGAGTCAGAGGACATCATGTCTGCGATGTAATGTTAAAAAGTCATGGGAAAATGTATGTAAAGAGCTCCTCCACCTACATTTTTTTTTTTATCCTGAAAAATCTGTAGTGGTGCCGCTCTTCCCCTCATCTACTGTCAGCAATTTCTCCTCAAGCTGAAACGAGCTAGACTGTTTCAATGCGTTTGTCAGGTAGCCCATCAATAGCAACTAGCCTATTTCAGATTACTTAAAGGGAACCAGTAAGTTCTAGGAGCACCACGAACCCACGTTATGGGCTCATAGGTCAGGGGGAACTAAATCTGGGATGTGGTTTTCATACTCACCTGCCTCCCCATTTCCTCTCTATCCACTTGCAAAGCCGATGCTTGGTCCATTTAGTGTGCTCCTTCTCCTCCCGGTCTCATTATGAATGGTGTGTGCATTCACACCCAATGATGAGAAAGAGCCCATTCAATGGACAGAGAGCCCGTGAGGGAATGAAGAGGCAAGCCATTATGAAAAGCACAATCCCAAACTCGTCACCCAGTCGTATGACCCCATAACATTAGTTTATGGTGCAGAAAAAACATGGCAGGTTCACTTTAAAGAGGTTGTCTAGGTTTTTTTTAAATTAACAAACAATGCCAATATCTCCATGTATCTGATATGGCATGTTCATGTCTATTCAAATGAGTTGGGCTTAGCTAAAACAGCAATCACACCCCATGGACAACAGTGCCATTGTTTCTTGAAAAAAAAAAAAAAAACAGACCCTTTTTCTAATGCTGGACAACCCCTTTAAGTTTTCAGCCAAAGTTAGAATTGCCATTTAACCAAGAGCAGAGAGGGGGCGAGGAGACTTGGGAGGATTAAAAGGGCTTGGTTCCAAGAGAGGATGGGATATGATGATATGGACAGGCATTGTCCTGATCGGTCAATCAGCTAATACTCCATTCTCTTATTGCCAGGGGTGGAGTCTTCAGTACCCCAATATAGCTTGCATTTGTTTCAGCTGAGAGTACTATAAAACTTTGTATTGCACACTTAATCAAATATTACCAAATGCAAAGATCTTGAGGACTTTTTGTATGAATATGTGCAGTTTTTTTTACATATATAAATAATAGAAATCTATGAACTTGCTGCAGACACAGTACCAGTATATAGATGAGTTGCATGCCTAGATTTCTGTGATGTGTGGACTTGCATCAAAGACTCCGCCATACAGGTCAAACCCAAAAATATAAAAGACGGAGCATTGCAAAATGTTAGCACCCTATGAGCTGAAACAAATGCTGTTATGTATATATATGAAATGCAACATAAGAATGACCAACCCATCTTCACCTCTAGTCTATAATCTATGAAGGTATAGTAATTTGGCATTAGCAAAAGACAAATTAACCAATGGTAAGCTCCACAATTACCTGGCTGAGAAGAGTCAGCAGCACGATATTTAAAATAAAAAAAAAAAACTTACCGCATCAAAGAGTTCTGCAGCCCGATAAGAGTAAAGAATAAAATGCAATAAAACTAGATATTTGTTTTCAGACCCGGAACAGGCAGCAGTCATTTTTTCATACAGATATAGCAAAGTTCTCACACAGGACAAGGTTACTTATATAGCACATTACTTGTTCTGGCCAAACGAAGCGTGACAGTGATGCTCCCATAATATATTCCTGAAGATGTCATGTCTGTCACTGATGTGATCTAGTGCACTAGAACCAGCACGCAGATATGTCTATCTGTGGATGGAGTTGTCGGTAAAGATGTTCACACTACATCCTACACCCCTGAATAAAAATTGTGCTATGAGAGAGAGAGGTTAGACAAGTGCTAGTCTCAAGTTCACCTTTTCATACAGCATACATGTTCATTTGTTCGGGTTATATGTGCAACTGTAGGCATTTACAGTACTGGTAATCATAGAGAACCAGTGTTTTCTTTCATCTGTTCACCACACTTGTCTGGCGAAAGAAAAGTCTGATATGTAGTTTACATCCAGTGTCACATCGAAGGCATTTAAAATGTTCAAATGTAAAATACGATAGTGCAAATATGAAACAAAAGCTTACTATAAATGTAATGACATCTGGTGAATGCTAGAACACGCGTAGATTACATGAGGTCTTATTCTCATTAGCTTTAATACCTTTGCAAGCCCTTAAATGGTATAATGAAGCAATGATTTCATTGGTTGACAATAGCAGCCCCTTTTCAGCCGGTGCAGGGAAGCGATATGCATATTTGTAACTGAAAAAGTAGTAACGTTTTTCTGCAGAATGTTTCCAGAAGCCTGTGAACATGAATGCTGGTGCAGTTGATATACCTCCAAGGATAAAGTGGTAAACGTCCAAGGATATGAGGCAGGTGTTTCGTGTTAAAAAGTCTCATCATCGTTGCAGCTGTTTGTCCAGTGACCAAATACTTCACAGATATCACAATATGGCCGCTCTTCCTTTCTGTTACCATGGAAGTTGGAATGAGGTGGAGAGTCAGGCAACTGGGCCTGCGTTGGACAGTCTTCTGTGTCATGCAGATCAAAACAGTCACAGATATCGCAGAACAGACGAGGGGGCACTTTCTTTTTGGCTTGAGTACCATTCAAACTGAATGACAGAAAATGAAAATTATTACCTTCAGTGAATATTTAAAACCTAGGTCAAAGTTTGAATTTTGTTACAATTTTTAGACAAAACCAGGAAAGGAACAAAATAATAAACTAGTAGTTTTCTATAACTAGTAACTTATTGATCTAAATCCCATTTATTTCTATGCTTAGAAGTCTAGTGGGAAGACTCAATCAATAACTGGAAGCCTTCCCTGTATCACTGTGCACACAGAGATAGTTCATCACAGATTAGGATCCCCCACTTGAATCTTAAGGCTCTTTTACACGCAACAAGTGTTGGGCAAACGATGCCTGACACTTGTACCTGTGTAATCTCTCTCCTGTTCAGTTTCTGCATGCTTTTACATTGGACGATTAGCGTTCAAAACCCCACGGGAGCGCGCTGTTTTGAACAACCACGATAATCATCCCGTGCCTTAAAGGCATACAAGGAAAAGAAATTGTAATTAATACGTTACACTGAATCCTTTTCCACGAAATTATACAATCAATCTACTCTTGCACTATAACATGCTGCTGGCAGATTGGACTGCATATTCATTTGGACAGGTTCACTTTAAATTTATATGTGTACTTGACATTAAAAAAAAACAACAAAACATAATCACATGTGGCAGCCTTAAAACAATAAGTTGGAACACTCAGCTAATGCTTATTCATTTCAGTAAACCCCCAGATTTGTCAATGCAAATTTTAGGTGCAAATATGTATTTTAATGCATTTGAGAAAAAAAAAAATCCAGTTTGTGACAAAATTACATGAAGGTGGAAAATACAGTTGTCTTGAGAGTGTGCTGACAGCCATCAGCATGTTGGTTTCAAAAATATATAGCTAATAGGGGTGCATTTACTCCTTTTTTACATTTTCAGCTTAAAAACAGATTTTCAGCCTTTCCAGTTCTGGCGATTGAGTGAAGATCTGTGGTATACATGATCTCTGCACATATTGAAATTTTATTTTTAGAAGGTATTGTGCTTCTGATTTTCTGCTTGGACCACACTTTCAGCCACCAATATCCACACTTTTAAAATTACACTTTTGATGCAAAATTGCATTCAGGTTCGTGGGTATATGTTAAATGCCGAGTAGCAGTCTGACAATGTGCAAGGTATATGCTTTCAGAAAGTCGATTAGTATGGGGCAGGCGAGGTTTCTACAATTGTTTTATTTTGTAATTTAGACCTAATTTGATCATGGCAAAAGTGTGAAAATTGTCCTGGCTACCGAAGATGCAAAATAGTCAAAAACCATTTGGCAATTGAAAGACTAAGTAAATTGAAAGACTAAGTAAACAACCACTTAAACTTTATAAATTTTTTTATGAAATAATGAAATTGAAATCTGCATTTAAACAAAGCCAGTGATGTCAATAGACTTGGGCTTTCTGGAGGGTGTGGGTAGTGATTGGCACTTCACTCAATTGTATCCTTCCCACAATACAATAGAGGTACTGACAATACAAGGACGTTGGTCAAAGCGAATGAATAAGCTTTATTCTGGATGCACTAGATGTTAACACTGAGCTGTATAGTCCATATTCTAATAATGCTCAGTAGGCAGCCTCACACAGGGTTCACAGTGTGCAATTCATGAGGTCTGTTCTGTCTATGGAGCTACATATCCATGTAGCAGTGATGTGTACACATTACTGCTAACATTTTACTGTGACCAATGTTCCCTCTAACCCTTGGCAGTTGCAGAGTTGTTATGGAGGTGGGCGATCTAAAACCTAAAGATATAAAATATGTCATATTTATCACTTATCTCCCTCCCAAGAAACAGTATGCTATCTGGTCAAAAAGGGGAGACGAGTAGGCGTGGGTAGCTGCACAGAATTTGTCCAACAGGCCTCAAAATAGATTTTACTCGCCTGTCCGGACGCTGCGGGTTCCCGTCCGTCGCGGACGGATCTTTTTGCTTCTGCCCGGCGGATGTGCTCTGCACGCCGGCAGCGTGCAGCGCCGTGCACTTTTATAAAAAAAACTCTTGCTCTCCGGTGAGCGGAAATTCAGCTGCAGGTGTACCACGGATCCGGACGGCTTCCATGGAAGCCTGCGGGAGCCGTCCGTGCGGGAAACCTGCAGAAAATGGAGCATGGTGCGGGTGTTTTCTCGCACGTGCGATCCGTGCGGCAGGGAAAATTGACATCCGCAGGTATTTACTTACCTGCAGGTGTCCAATGCATGCCTATGGGCGTGGATCACGCGTGCGGATTTGGTAATTCTCATTGTCCAGTGGACATGAGGCCTTAGATTAGGAGGCTTAAAGGGGTTGTCTCACGAAAGCAAGTGGGGGTATACACTTCTGTATGGCCATATTAATGCACTTTGTAATGTACATCGTGCATTAAATATGAGCCATACAGAAGTTATTCACTTACCCACTCCGTTGCTGGCGTCCCCGTCTCCATGGCTCTAATTTCGGAATCTTCTTGCTTTTTTAGACGCGCTTGCGCAGAAGGGTCTTCTCCCTTCTGGACGGTCCAGGCACGAGCGGCGTTCTGGCTCCGCCCCCTTCTAAGCGTCATCGCGTAGCTCCGCCCCGTCACGTGTGCCGATTCCAGCCAATCAGGAGGCTGGAATCGGCAATGGAACGCACAGAGCCCAGGGTGCACCATGGGAGAAAACCGCAGTGCATCCCTGAGAAAGGACCGGCGGCCATCTTGGGAGAAGAATTTTATAAGTTCATCTTTCATCACATCGGTGAGTAGCAAGCGGTTTAAAAACCGCTTTAAAATGCTATTTTATGCCAGGGGAGTGACAGGGGGAATGGGCTAATGTAAAATTTTGATGTTTGCCGCGAGACAACCCCTTTAAGAATTTTAGAACTTGTTTTATTTAATTCTTAGGCTAGGTTTACATCTGTGTAAAACTCCACAGATTCTACAAGTCACATTTGATGGAAAAGAACAGTAAAACACGCAGCGCTATTTTCAATGTTAGGGCCGTGATCATCTAGGCAAAACCTGATTCCATTATAAGTCAAGGGTATTCATCAGAGGTCATTAGTTTCTGTTGCACAATGGATCTGGCACAGCGATATGGCTTCTATACTATAAGGGTAGTGCACATTTGAGCACTATATGGCAGATATATGTAGCAAGAGTCTATAAGGGAGGAAAGGTTGAAGGTATAGCTAAATGATGTAATGGTAAGGCAAGGGCTTTAGCAACGGTCTCAGGTAACATTAACCCTTTCCAATCCACTGTCTGATGTCTGAAGACATTATGATTTAAGGCTGTACAGCTCCGATGTTGGAAGACGTCTGTCGGGGTTCTCTTACTGTATATTGCCAACCTCTTTGCTGTTGGAGCCTATCCAACGTGTCATCTCATGCAGTACTGGCTTTAGTCAGCATATAGCACCGTTGTATAATGACAGAAAAAAGTAAGCCCCCTAGGAAAACCAGGATACAAATTGGATTGGAAAGGGTTAACCTGTCACAATCCTACTAGCTGTTTTATACATCTTACTATTGTACATATTTCGACTTCAGGCTGTCAACTAATACTTGCTTAGCATGGCATTGAATGAAAAAGTATTACACAATTAAGTATTAACCAGTAGTGATATTTCTGCAAAGCTACAAATACCTGTCATGGTTATCCATATCTTCCATATTGTTTCCATTAAGTGACGCTTCAACCATTTTGTCAATCTTTTGTTTTAAATCATCGTTTTTTCTTTGAAGGTCGATGATGACAGAATTAAGAAACTCAATCTAGTATTAAAAACACAAAAGGACAATGCTTCATTCTTTGAAAACAATACAAATACATCAGCTTACTACTGGAATGCAATGTTTTAACTCCTTTCCAACATCCTTTGTGTATGGACAGTAGAGGTCACAAGGGAATGTATGGAGCAGGCTAAGAACCTGAGCCTGCTAGCTGTATTATAGAGCCGACGACTGCCTGAAACAGACAAGATTTGTGGTAACTCCACTCCTAGATATTTAACCCCTTTGATAGCATGGTCAACAGTGGCCATGGCATCCAAACAGTTAGAAGGAGGGGCTCCCTCTGTCGCCCAATTGCCATCTCCACGAATAATCACCAGGTGTCAAAGGGCTGTCATAGTAGTAACGGACCTACTAAAGGCCACCGGGTCTTCTATTTTAGTACTTCCATAACTCCCTGCCATATACAGTATGCAGGGGATAATAGGATAATGCTAAAAGCACAATACACAGAAATACTTTATTACAGTGCATTATACCAAGTCCTCTAGCAGGACTAAAAATAAACGTACAACCCTGTAAAAAAGTATTTAATACTTGTTTGGGTCTGTCTATCCATCTATCTCCATGTTTACTGGACAAATTGTACAATAAAAGAGCAAAGATAAAATACAAAATTGAGTAGCAAACGAATACGAACAGGTCAATAACTAGGAACAAAAGTATATCATGCCGTCGTACATTCAATGCAGCATATTAAAAGATATATATTTCACCAGATATCAAAAATATCTGTTTTTAATTTGAAAATCAAAAAGAAAAATCCATGATTCCCAAATAGGGAGTCAAGAAAAAAAAAAAAAAAGCAACAAACCAAGATAACCCCACACACAGAGCGCAGCTGCTGAACAAAATAAGGAGCAAAAGTTCCATAAAGGTGGAGTCAACAGCATATCTGAACAGAACAAGTAATTAGATGTACTTAGCACAGAAGTGGGACTATCTGCCTATTGTTTTAAACCTTTTTGAATTCATCAGGACAACCAAAAGCCATACACGCCAACTTGGGCATCATTCACACGACCGTATGCATGCAAAGCAGCGTTTTACTGGTCTGTGTGATGCTGACTCTGCTGGAAGAGTACTGCGCATGACCGTGTGTCCCACGCACGCAGTCCGGCAAAGTCCTTTTTTTTTTTTTTTTACAGCCCCGCTCTGTTTCATAATGAGGATCTGCATGTATCGCTGCCCAAATGCAATGTATTGCGCATAGACAGCGTTGCATATGTTAGCCATACAAAAAGTACAGGGTTGACACTTTGCGGTACGTGGAGAATAGAGCATGCTGCAACCTTTTTCCTGCGCATATCTACACGCAGTGTTTATAAGCCAATGTGAATGGATCAATGAAAGTCCATTTACTTTCATTGAATCCATTTGCTGCATATCACGCTCATCATAGGCGAAATACGTGCCGAAATAATGGTTGTGTGAATGAGCCTTTATACATAATCACTACATTGTTAGCTTCACATGTACAAGAGTTTCTGGAAGGTTTCTTAGGGCGTTTCCAGTTAATATAACTTTTTTTTCATAAAAATGTATGTTTTATATTTTAAAAGAAAAAAAATCTCATTAAAATGTTAAAACATACTTTTCCCATTTTTTTAGGCCACGCTCACACAAGCGTTTGTAAAAACGCTATGTTTTACAATGTTGATAGCAACATTTTGCAGTGTTTTTGTGAGCATTTGCCTGCATTTATACAGCATATTATGTGTAGTAACAACGCTAAAAACGCAAGCCATTATCACCATTTTTCTCCCCCTCCCGACGGCATAGTAAGCAGCATTAAAAATTACGGCATTTTTGACAGCCTTTTTAATGCACCACATTTATATCAATGTGCGACGCAGGGCGTCACACACCTGAAAATAGAACATACAGCATTAGTTCTAGCGTGTATTAGAAATGCTGTGCTACAATGCTTATCTAAGAAGCCTCATTGAAATAAAATGTAGGCTCAGTGCGTTGTTAGGCTGGGTTCACACTGGGCGTATTCCCGGCAGAATCCCAGATTTTCACCGGGAGAACCTCCGCGGCGGCTTTGAAGCGGCCCGGCCGCTCGCTTTTCCGCGGCGGCCGGCGCTCTCATAGAGGAGAGCGCGGCCGCGGCGGAAAGAAAAGATAAAGACATGCTGCATATTCTGAAATCGCGACTTACCGCAGTGGATTGGCCGTCCCCTGTGGACGAGATTTCTGAGAAATCTCGTCCACATGGCTGGCTAATCCCGAGATTAGCGGCCGCGGGCGGATTTGCCATGGCAAAATTCCGCGGCAAATCCGCCTTGTGTAAACCCAGCCTAAAACAAAAACACATGTGTGAAAGAGGCCTTGAGGCCCTTTTAGAGACAATGATTTTCGCTCAAAAATCACTCAAAGCCATCTTTTGAGCGATAATCGTTGCGTCTAACTGCACTGACATGTACAGCCGAGCGCTCTGAGCAGGGTAACAGCTGGGTGCTCCGAGTGATGAACAGCTGGATGCAGAAGACAAGCGGACTCGCTTGTCTTCTGCATCCCCTGCTCGGAGCGCAAGGTGATCGCTCAATGTTTGAGTGATCACCTTGTGCTGTAAACAGCACAACACTTATCGCTCCAAAAATTTTTTGAGCGATAATCGTTGAGTCTAAACCAGGCTTTAGATAAAAAAAATATAAACAATTAAAACAAACATATAGCAAACAACTCTTCAGATGTGGCAGAATCGCCTGTTAGTAAATGCACCTTGTGGATACATGTCATTGTATTCCGATAGCAACTGCGTTTAAAAAGATCCACATAGTTGGGTGCACCCATAACAGCAAGTCATATCACATACTTTCGACAAGAGAAGTCCGTTTCTGAAAGACAACCCCGATGCAGGGACCTAAAGAAAGCTTACCGGAGCGCTTACCTGAATCCCCGCGCTCCGGTGACTTCTATACTTACCGGTGAAGATGGCCGCCGGGATCCTCTTCCTCCGTGGACCGCAGCTCTTCTGTGCGGTCCATTGCCGATTCCAGCCTCCTGATTGGCTGGAATCGGCACGTGACGGGGCGGAGCTACACGGAGCCGGCATTCTGCACGAGCGGCTCCATTGAAGAGAGCAGAAGACCCGGACTGCGCAAGCGCGGCTAATTTGGCCATCGGAGGGCGAAAATTAGTCGGCTCCATGGGAACGAGGACGCTAGCAACGGAGCAGGTAAGTAAAAAACTTTTTATAACTTCTGTATGGCTCATAATTAATGCACAATGTACATTACAAAGTGCATTAATATGGCCATACAGAAGTGTATAGACCCACTTGCTGCCGCGGGACAACCCCTTTAATCTACTTCACATTTAAAATCTAAAGTGTTAATTTTATTGCTATAAACACTCAGACTATTCTACTTAGAATTAGGTCATGTTATTCAAGGTTAACAGCTTGTACCACTTTCACTATGGGTGCCAACTTACTGTTCTGTAACCCTTTTCAGTGGAAGGGTCACAAACATATCCTCACCATTGCCAGCACATCTGTCATGTACAGGTTTCAGTAAATTTAACTATTCCCCGCTGTTATAACATCCCTAGTAGATGTGTCAATTCCACATACACAGACCAATGATTCAATAACATTCTATACCTGGCTTTCCATGGATGACTTTTCTTCTAGGTACTGACTGTTGAATGAGGCATCACCTAATTTACATAGAAAGCAAGAATGAAATTAATGATCACAAGGCGTTGGAAAACCTCAAACCACAAATAAATGTACCTTTTCAAATAAAAAGTCTAAATATAAATGATTTTTATTTTAACAGATCCACAACCTATGTGAATCTAGCACAGAGCAGCAGGAGCAATTTCTACCAACTATCTCTCACCTGCTGCAGGCAACCTTACTATGTAAAAAGAGTACGAATGGTTAAAACAAAACAAACACTTTTGCCAACTTTAGATGTAGATTTGATTAAGTATAACTATAGGTTAACCAATTTATATATTATTGGTCATTTTTCTTCCCACGGTGGCCATGCTGCTCTTGGAGCCCTGTTAGACAGAACGATTATCATTCAAAAAGTTGTTGGATTGTGTGAATTTGAACGATAATCATTCAGTGTAAACACGGCCAATGATTAAACAACGAACGAGAATTCGTTCACTTCTCGTTCGTTGTTCATTTGATACAGGCATAAAAATAATCGTTTGCATGTCATTACGTGTGTACAACAATCGTTTAGTCACTCACTGGTACAGTGAATGTGAACGACTAAACAAACTACGAATGAAATAGCGAACGATTTATTTGCCTGTACAAGCAGGCTGCACAAGTGAACGCTGTCATCATTTACTTGTGCAAACGATCTATCGCTCCGTGTAAAAGGAGCCTCAGAGAGATACAAGAGATATACTGGGTTCTAATGGAAGGTTTATCAAAGCAGTTTCCCCTAAAGCTAGGGCCTGTTCATAACTTGATATGGCTCTACACTTGGCGTATATGCCCCAAGCGTATGCATAAGGCTCCATTCACCAAGAGTGTCATTTTAATCTCTGTTGAGCAAATATGCCTTTTTGCAGCAGGGAATAGCATTGTGGAAAACACTTCCATATAATGTTACATAGTTAAAAAAATATATTTTTTTTACTGTATGTAATGCCATATAAATCTTTTCACAATAAAAGCCTTTGAACTACTTATCCCACTGGATGCCTATACAATTTGGATTTATTGCAGCTTTCCATTGGAAGTGTACGTTGGTAGCTTTTCATGTCATATACTTTAGAGGGAGGCTAAAAAAGTGATGTGAACAAAGACTTTTTGAAAAACTGAACCAGTGAAAGATGAGTAATAGACCGATTTGTAGCAATAATATATTACAAATTTTCATAAATGTATATGCTATATATAAAAATATATATAATAGGTATGCTTTAAAAGCGGTTGTCCGGGGCCATTTGATTTTTTTTTTCTATTGATGACCTGTCTTCAATGAGAGCCATGTCTGAAATAGCAGTTGAGGCTGCTGTACTATGGTCAGCATGATAGGCTTCCTGTGCTTTTCATAGCGACAGTGGCTCCAGCTGATTGGCGGCGATCCAAACGGCAGACCCCGCAGATCAATAGAAAAAAGGAGAAAAATTTAAAAAGTCCCGGACAATCCCTTTAAAACAGGTTGTAGTCTGAATCCCTTTGACAGACTCTAGAAAAGATAACTCCAAAGTCAAAAAGGCGAATTCAATATGACACTGATAGTCGCAAAACGAAGATTTAATTCGGAGGAGGGGGTAAAATAGACACAGAAGCCCATGTGTCTGTGTTCATCATACCCCCCCTCCTACAAAGAAAGTCTTCATTTTGCGACTATCTGTGTCATATTGGATTCACCTTTTGTCACACACTATGTATGAGCGCATGAGGTTTTTTAACTTTGGAATCATGTTTTCTGTTTTCATGCCGGGGGAACTTTTTTCTAAAAAGATCCCCGAAATTCATGCTGCTCTCCTATTACCAGTACATATTTGTATCTTATATTAGGCAATTGCATCCTTTTTTATATGTGCAGGGCCCTGGAATTAATGGTGCTTTCAAGTAAATAATTCTGTTATGCATCAGGATAGGACGACAGCAGTGTAAGAAATCAACAGCTCCATTTTGGTTCTTACCTGATGAGTTTGACAGGTTGCTGAGTTGCGTTTTGTTCTCATCCAGTTCCTTCTCTAGGCTTTGCACTTTTTTCTCCAACTTGAGTTTTTCAGACTCCAATGACTTTACGGCTGATTGTAAAGTTTTCGCAGATTCATTCTCTCCCCGAAGCAATGTAATCTAGAATAAAGTACAAAAATAACTTAATTAGTTCTTACTTACATTTTAAGAGTATAATGTTGAGATCAACACATTACATCCAAATCCTGCAACTCCATAGCGACTGATGTTTACATGGAAAAGGGACAATCTGTATGATTGAAGTAAAAGAAAAACGCTTTTTATATTCCCACACCAACAACTTTGCATTAACTACATTATTTTTTATTCTTTTTGCTCTTGGTAACAAGATGCATTGAAATAAAAACCCAAATAGTAATTTATGCCAGCCTTCAATAGAGCCCCCCCAAAAAATGAAGCATCTTTCAGCTAAGCCATTATATCACAATTAATTCACATTACTCAGGATACTAACCTTGGTGCTCATAGTAAGAACTGAAATACTACTATAACTCTTGAACTGTGCCTTCCCTCTGTGCAGCACATACATAGTCTTACTACTGTCTGCACGCATCGCTGTATAATGGTGCCACCTATTGCTGGGAATGATGGCTCCTTATTGATGCAAGTATGAAGAAAGCCATTGTGTCATTGGCTTGTCAGCTGCACTGCAGGCACAGTATTCACTTATTCCAAAATGACAAATCTTTATTTAGTAACTTCACAAGACAGCAATTATCATCTTGGGACTACTATGGGTAAAATTATTTTGCTACAGGTTTATGTCTAAAGAGCAAATCACTTTTTTACAAATTAACAATTTTATAAATGTTATAGAAGTGGCATTTGAAATTAAATAGACCGTATTAAGTTCTCAAAACTTAGGTTCTCTGTAGGGATGAGCGAGCCTACTCGCTAAGGCAAACTACTCGAGCGAGTATTGCCTTATGCGAGTACCTGCCTGCTCGTCTCAAAAGAGTCGGGTGCCAGTGGGGAAGAGCGTTGAGTTGCGGGAGTGAGCAGGGGGAGCGGTGGGGAAAGAGAGAGATCCTACCCCCCCCCCCCAATTCCTTCCCGCTCTCCCCCGCCGGCACCCGAATCTTTTGAGACGAGCGGGCACGTACTCGCATAAGGCACTACTCGTTTGAGTAGTTTGCATTAGAGAGTACGCTCGCTCATCTCTAGTTCTTAGTATTGTACGGCAGGAGCTTTTAGCACTCTATAATTTAAGCATTTTAGGGTATCTATGGAGCCATTAACAGTTTTGACATGCATTTACATTACACATGGAAAATGTACGTTTTAATTAATGTAGTCCTTAAATCTATAGCCGTACATTTCTACATAAGTATACTTTGCTGTAAAGTCTTTTTAAGTCAAGTTTTGTAGTTGAACATTAACATTTAAGAACAAGAAATGTATATGTTAAATGTATGTATACATCATGTTTGTGAAACGTAAGATATGTAGACCAAGGTACAGATTAAAGCCTTCAGAAAAGTTACCAGAAGTGCTTTAAAAACATGGCCAAAGCCCATTCACAAAAAGGATATATAAAACCATCTGTACCTCTTTTCTGAGTCTTTCAAGTTCTTGGTCCTTCTCCGTGATCAAGGCACTGGTACTGGTGAGAGATTTCTGCAGAGAGGTTTTCTCTTCATCAAACTCTTTCTTTATAATAGATTCCCTGCACAAAAACAAAAGTCAGAAACCAAAGAAGAGCGAAAGAACTAGAGAAAATATGTATGGTTTACTTGTAGTAATTAGCTACACTGGATTGTGAACTACCAATGAAAGGTTATCTCCATCTCTGAACATAGTTTTACAGTTCGATCTGCATTACTTATCTGGAGTCAGGAATTATAGTGAGTATTAGAGACAGCAAACAAGCTTGTTAACTCCTATATGCGTAGCTGAGCTCCTACTACAGTGGGGCGCTGTCCTACAGCAGATTACTGTGTGGTGCTTGATACAAAAACTACCGTATATACCGGCGTATAAGACGACTTTTGAACCCCGAAAAATCTGCTCTGCAGTCGGGGGTCGTCTTATGCGCCGGTAATTCAAAAAAAAAAGGGTAAAAAAAAAAATCATTACTCACCTCCCCCGGCGTTCTGTCGCGCTCCGGCAGGATGTCGCTCGCTCCTCGTCCCCGGCGCAGCGTTGCTTTCTGAATGCAGGGCTTGAAATCCCCGCTTCCAGAAAGCTAGTACACACGCCGGCAGCCATGACAGCATTGAATGGCTGTGATTGGCTGAAGGCGCACGTGTGTTAGCAATCACACCCATTCAATGATGTCATTGAATAGTGTGATTGGCTGAAGCCACGTGTGTTTTAGCCAATCACAGCCATTCAATGATGTCATTGAATAGTGTGATTGGCTGAAGCCACGTGCGCCTTCAGCCAATCACAGCCATTCAATGCTGTCATGGCTGCCGGCGTGTGTATTAGCTTTCTGGAAGCGGGGATTTCAAGCCCCGCATTCAGAAAGCAACGCTGCGCCGGGGACGAGGAGCGAGCGACATCCTGCCGGAGCGCGACAGAACGCCGGGGCAGGTGAGTAAGGATTTTTTTTTTCTCCTCTGTATACCGGCGTATAAGGTGAAAGTTGGGGGGTCGTCTTATACGCCCCGTCGCCTTATACGCCGGTATATACGGTATACTTTCCAGAATGCAGATCACCAGAACAAGCTCTATATAGACAGGGAGTCAGCAAGGATTGCTTGGAAGTCAAAGCTGCATACAAATCTGCAAGCTTCACAGCCGGGGAGGATGCTATAACAAGCTGTAGCCGTGGATCCTTAAAAGATAAGTAATTCAGTATACTCCATATTGTACTTAACATATATGTAAACTGATGTTCAGGATTATGAGAGTTTTGGTAAGACTTTCTCTAAAATTGTATATAAAACCTATGGACAATATAAAAGTCAGACTGCAATACATTTGCAAGGACAAGTAAGTGAAACCTGTGAAGTTACCTGAATTTTTGCATTCATTAACAAAAAATGCTGTCCGACTGCGTTTGTCAATAAGTGTGAGGCAGCTAAAACTAGCTAATAAATAGCTGTATCGCTTATGTCTCTTATAGAGTACATTGAGAGAGACCAAAATGGAGAGGAAAAAAAGTTAACCCTTTAATTTAATAAAACTTGTAGTTCTACCTTCAGCGGCAAATCAGTGCTAAAAAATTCCATCTGTCCATAATACATTTTCCCAGAAGCACTGCGGAACATCCAAGTGGTCTTGAGTAAACTTGAGATGGGCGCAATGTTTTTTTGAACAGCAGCTCTAGTTTGTAGATCCTTTTGCCATTAACCTTGGGTTTCTTCTCACCTTTTTCAGGATTGTCCATTGTTCTCTTGAAGCAATCCTATCTCTCTCAGGGAAAATAGCAACCGGCCTAAATTCCTCCATTTATAGATAATTTGTGTACGCTGGCGACCCCGCGTACCTGTCATTCTCCGGCTTCTCTGTACTGCGGATGATCCGCATAGCTCGCCGACTGACATGCGCAGTACAGGTTGTTTTTATTTTTAACTCCTGTTTTTCCAGTGTCATCGCTTAGCGATGATGCAGAATCCGCTACCTTGCCGAAATATCAATTGTGGAAGGGCCGCGGATCGAATGGCTTCCATTTATAGATGATTTCAGCTTCATGCGTGTCTATAACAGGTCTTCTTCACCCCTTGAGGACAAGGTCTATTTTAGCCACAAGGCCAAGGTGTTTTTTGGAGCTTTTCATCTCCATATTTCAAAAACCATACCTTTTTAAAATTTTTCCGTCTATATGGCCATATGAGGGCTTGTTTATTGCATGGAACTGTAGTTTTTATAAAGCATAAACAGCATAAATTACATTATACATTTTTTTCTGCGGGTTGGTACGATTACAACGATACAAATAATTTTTTAGGTTTTTCCACTTTTGGACAATAAACCCTTTATTTGGAAATTATTATTTTTCTTTTACATCGTTGCATTCTAAGTCTAATAGCCTTTTTATTTTACATGGCCATATGATAGCTTGTTTTTTGCATGACGAGCTGTAGTTTTTATTGGTACTATTGTGGGGTGAATATGGTTGTTTGGTTCACTTTTATGGTATTTTTTTGGGACGCAATAAGAATAAAATAAGCATTTTGCTACCGTTTTTAGACTTTTTTGTCGTGCAGGATAAGTAGTCTGTTCAATTTATTGTACAGGGCGTTATGGATACGACGATACCAAATATGTGAAATTTTTACATTTGTTTTAATACAGAACAGGGAAAGTGCGCAAAAAAGGGTTGTTTTTTTAACTCTATTTATTTTACATTATTCATGTCTCTGTACGGGACTGGAACCATAAAAGCTATGATCACTATGATATTGCATTGCAGTACTTCTATACTGCAATGCCTTATCACTTACAATAGCGATCATACGCCATGGCAGGCTGGGAAACCAGTGTCTGGCGTCCGGTTGCCATGGTAACCCACCAGCCCTCCGCGATTACATCACAGAGGCAGCGAGCTCCTTCTGTGAATACTTTACAGTCTGCGATGTTCATTGATTGTGGCATGCAGAGTGTTAATAGCCAGGCTCGCTGTTCTCATCAATCACTGCTATTGCATGGGGAGGCCAGCCAATGAGATGAGATGGGAAGTGTGGGTTTTGCAGGTGCTTTGCCCATTAAGTAAAGGCATACAAAGCCTGGCCACTGACAAATCTATTCAAGAAAAATTGGTTAGTGTGAAGCATGCCTCAATGCAAACAGATTTTAGAAGACGTGTTCTATACATGCACAAAGCTGAAAAAGGCTTTATGACTTGGCACAAGCCTTTTAACACGGAGGTGCACTTTTTCTCCTTGCACAGCGGATGTTTATTCAATCTGCTAAATAAAAAACATGAATGGTACAACCGTTTGTTATGCAAGCCCCAATTAAAGATAAACACAATCTGATCACATTTTATTAGTAATAAATGCAAAAATCCAAGTAATTCCAAAAGGTTAATTTACTTTTTCTTGCGACTGTAGAAGAAATAGCAATACATGTTGTTACACACACGTGTGAAATCCAGGCATCCTATACAATCTATGGACTGATTTAGTAAGCATATGAAATAATTGTATTCCATGACACACAGGTTACCAAATACATTGTATAGTAAAGGGTGCATATAGGCATTAAATGGCCATCAATCGCGCTGGCCAATTCAGACTCATCCGTGCCCCATTCACATTCATTACCATCAGCAGCATATCCCTCATGCACATGGGAAGATGTACTGCCAAGAATGAAGATTTTTCTGGTTGCACAAAAGATGTGATCAGATGAACGAGCATTTGCTTGTTCATCAGTCTATTACTTCCCTGTTTAAAAGGGGCAAAAATTGGGTGAACGAGCAGTCTAAGGAATGCACAATCATTGGCCCCTGCAAAAGGGTGTTTAAGCATTAAACACTGAAATCAGTGGGACATTAAACAAAATTTGTGATGTGTCAAATATCACAAGAATTGAATGCCTAAAGGGATAAGTAACACCAATAATTATTAGGAGACAATATAGATAAGTCATATTGTCACAGGATGCTATATTGTTTAAGTAGAGTATGACAACTGTCTCTAGATTATTCCCCTAGGCCAGGGGTCCCCAACTCCAGTCCTCAGGGACCACCAACAGGTCATGTTTTCAGGATATCCTATGGTAAGAACACCTGTGGCAATGTCTGAGGCACTGACAATAATAACATCACCTCTGCGATACTGTGGAAATCCTGAAAACATGACCTGTTGGCGGTCCCTGAGGACTGGAGTTGGGGAACACTGCCCTAGGCGATATTAAAGAAGTAGGAATAGGTTTATTTCATATAGCACCAGAACAGCACATGCATTCTACAGAATGTCTTTATGTATATAATGCCTGAATTTAACTTTTTTTCTACTTATTTTTACTTATCTACATTTTGCTGGAGGTCTATCAGAAGATACCAAGCCACACATAACATGCACAGCTTTATGGCACAAAAAGCATGCAAAGCATTGGGGATGATGATGGAAGGATCAGATGGTCCTCTACAGTAGTTTTATTAACCACTGTACCCTACAATAGTCAGTTCACAAGTCTACAAATCAATATGCTTTACTAAGCCATTTCCAAATATCCTAATGTGTGAGGGCAATCTACATTGCACGAATTTAATTGAAATAATCATGTACTATCTGCTAGAAGCAAAGAAAATTCGGCATGATGAAAAGATGAAAATGTACATCATTAATAGCCCAATCTTAACATATTGTTCCTCTAAAAGGTTATAAATTATGACCATTTAGCTCATTTACTATTGGAACTACAAGATCAAAATAGTAATGTCAAGACCTTCGACTTCCAACACATGAAACACAATGCCATTTCAAAACAAAGCTAGAAGAAGCAGAACATATTAATGACTCTGCACATAAACACGGAAAACTTAGTGCAGAATCTAAACTTCGCTGCAACCAAAATGAACACAAAAGGTAATTTTAAAACAAAATGAAAACCATGGAGCACTATACTGACATAACTGCTCGTTAGAGATATGGATACACTTTCCAGGGGGGAATGGTAGATACAACCGTCAATCACTAAAGGTCACCAGATAAAACTTTTCAAATTTATATGACCTGGAGGATACACTAATAATGAATGGAGAAGCCTTAGAGGTTTGTATGCATTGTGTGTTCAAGTTTCCCCTTGAGAGGTCCCATAGCTTTTGTTGTCGGTCACAGATTTTGACTGGAGCAGAAGCTCTAGTGCATTGCTCTACTGCTTCTCCAAACCCATCACATTTGTGTGGTGAGGAGGAACAAATGGCCCTGGGACCGCCGTTCTGGTGATTGGTTATAGTCCCAGTGGTGGGACTCCTACTGATGAGCCAATCACCACCTACTCTGTGGATAGCTAAATGCCTTTTGCTGGAAACCTCTTTATTGAATCAATAAAGAAAGAAAAAGAGAAAAAAAACCGTCAGAAAAAAGAGATCCGCGCTCACAGGTGAAGTGCACTGAGGATAAATTCACGTGTAGACAATGGTGAAATGAAACACTTACTTGGAAGGAGGGGGGTATGATGTACAGATGCCCCCTCCTCAGAGTGTCCACCACAAGGTATAGAGCTGTGCTCCAAGTAGCAAGATGATTCTCCAGTTGTTGAAATCAAACAGAACTTTTAATACGGCAACGCGTTTCGGTGCAGAATAAGGCACCTTTCTCAAGCCATTAACATATATGTTAATGGCTTGAGAAAGGTGCCTTATTCTGCACCGAAACGTATTAAAAGTTCTGTTTGATTTCAACAACTGGAGAATCATCTTGCTACTTGGAGCACAGCTCTATACCTTGTGGTGGACACTCTGAGGAGGGGGCATCTGTACATCATACCCCCCTCCTTCCAAGTAAGTGTTTCATTTCACCATTGTCTACACGTGAATTTATCCTCAGTGCACTTCACCTGTGAGCGCGGATCTCTTTTTTCTGACGGTTTTTTTTCTCTTTTTCTTTCTTTATTGTATCTGGGGGAGTTCTTCATTTAGACCCCCCAGCCTGTATCTGCAGCTCTCCTTTACATTGAAGGATTGGAGCACTGAGGAAAAGACACTCTGTGACTGCATCCACACAGCTGAGCTAGTGTGGATTGGATCCACCTGTGGCGCTCTCTACTTTTTTCCACTTTCTTTATTGAATCAAACTACATCAGAACAGGGGTCCCTCTAACCCAGTGTCAGGCCAATACATCCAGTTGGAGTTTGAATACAGAGGTTCACAACAACTCTCCATTGTAGTTTTTGGGTTTTACAGAAACTGACAGATTGTACAGTAGTTTCCATAACTCAGACTAAAATGGAGACACAAAAATGTGCAGCCATTTCTCTATTTAGGTTGCTAGGTAGAGGATTGAACTATCAAAATGTGAGGGACCCAGAAGGTCCTATAGATCTGGTATAAAATGTCTTTCATGGACAAATCTCTCTAGCTTTTTTAACCCCTTACTGACCAAGCTAATTAGCTTTTTTCCATTTTGACCCCCTACCCCCCCCCCCCTTTTAAAAAAATCGTAACTCCTTTATTTATCTATTGATGTAGCTGTATGGGGGCTGTTTTTTTTGCGGAACGAGTTGTATTTTTCAATGGTGCTATGTAATGTACCATATAGTGTACTGAAAAATTTAAAAAAATTCTAGGTGGAGGGAAATCAAAGAAGAAAAAAAAAAAGACATTCCACCATCATTTGGTGCGTCTTGTTTCTATGGCGCACAAACTGCAAAAAAAAAAGACCTGAGAACTTTATTCTATGGGTCAGTATGACTACTATGATATCAAACTTGTATAGTTTTTTGCTATACTTCTCATATATTTTTAAAGATATTTAATTTTTTTAAATTATTTTGTCTCCATCTTCTGCGCACTTCATTTTTCCGTTGACATAGTTGTGCAAGGGCTTTCAGAAGGACCCGAGCTGCCATGACACCCGCACAGCTCTCCCGATGTCATCGCGGGGGAGGGGGGCAGAGTAGGGGAGTCCCGAACATTGTTTGAGGGATTTAAATGCTGCTGTCAGTTTTGACAGTGGCATTTGAAGGGTTAACAGCCCAAATCAGCCGTGCAGCTTGTCGGGGCTGTTGCCTGCTGGTGTCCTCTGTAAGAAACAGCTGACACCCGCGATGTAAGGAGGGAGATTGCAGTGTGATCTCCCTTCATACACGTCCTGCAACGGCAGGACGTAAAAACACAATAGGGTGGTCACTAAGGGGTTAATATAAAGCTGAAAATCTACTTTGGGCAAATAAAATTCATAAACCATCAGAAAATGCTGAAATATATTTTTTGCTATGGGCAAATACCACTTTCATTTGAACTATATCTCCTCTATATTAGTTTAGTTGAGGCTGACTCGGAGACTTTATGGTTTCGCCCTCTCCGCTCCATTCTGTTTTGTACTGCTTCTTTCAGTTCAATCTTTTGCATGTTGATGTCTGCTTTGATAGTGTCAAGCCAGCTCGTATTTGGCAGCCAGCTCTTTTGCTGCTGGTCACTCCAAGCCTTATTCATGTTTCTAATGAATTAGCTCGCATTATGGGGTCATTAGAACTACTAAAAATAATTTGCCACATCATGAATCATCTTTTTGGCATTTTGATCAGGGGGCCAATTTGTAATTGAAGATGCATCCTGTATCTTAGTAATTCCTAAGTTCTTTTGTACCATGGTGAATCTTCTGAAAATGGTTTTCCCAGGAGGGAAATACTAGAATTGCCATATTCTCACTCTATAATTGACAGCATTTGCTATAATTTGGGAGCCCTTAACCTAGATTCATAGAATCCTGGTTGGAAAATACTGCACTAGATTCTAATTCTATTAGAAAGATGCAAAATTTATCTGGTGATAGATACATTCAGCTTTCCAAGAAACTCAGTTGCTTGTTTTATAAATATTTTTCATATGTGAATAGAACAAAAAAAAAAAAACACCTGCTTTAAAGCGAGGACTACATGGCAACTTTGGCCACATGACCAAAGACCACACTGTGACTCTGCTATGTTGTATACTAGTGTGAATACAGTTGTGACAACCAAACAATTGCAAGAAACCTTAACCTGCAGGACTTCTATTGTCGAATCGTGATAACTTGTAAATTGCATTAAGATGCAATGTAGCAGGGCCATAGTGTAATCTATGCCATGTGATGTGTGTTACAGCCAAAGTCGCTGTGTAGCCCTAGAGTCAAGAGGACCTATCACCGCTACGGACTTGTCCATTTCAGTAAAAACTTGTATTCTCCATAAAAAAAAAAATATATATATACTGTTACATCTTTTCATAGAATCATGTTATGCCATTGCTATTAACATAAGTATAGACCGACAACTGGATGTTACCCTCAAAAGTCTAACACTGGCAGCACTGATTGGACAACGTAATGACACATCCCCATCTGGTAACACCCAGTTGTCAATTTATTCACAAGTTTCTAGGAGTAACAGATTTAAGAACATATGGTCCAGAATTGTTTTATGGAGAATATAATTATTTACTAAAATGCTCGTGTCAGAAGAAGTGACAGGTCTTTTTTCAAGGAACGACTTACTGTACATATTTCTCTGTAAATAGAAGACTTAGAGGGATAGGATTTTCAAGTACAAAGTATTCGCATAACTTCATTTAATATTTACGTCACCAGGGAGCGGAACATCTGATCAAAGTCTAAAAATGCAACTGAGTGTTAAGACTACAACTCCCAGCATGCTCTATTTTGCATAAAACCTACTCTAATGGATCACAGATTTTTCTCTTACTACTCAAACATTCAGTAATGAAATATGTACCTTACTGTATTACTGGGTAAGCTTAAAAATGCAAGATAACAGAAATCACATGTTAGAAAACAAAAAGAGAAAAAAAATAAGCGATATACAATTTGGAAAAGTGAAATTTTTCCGTATTTTCTTTTTCGTTGAAAAAATAATTTCAGCTTTATTTTTTATTTATTTTTTTTACAAAAACAAAAGCGAGACACTTTAGGACATATGCAGCCAAAATACGTACAACAATGCTGTACTAAAAATAAAATATGAAATAAAAAATAAAAAGACTATTTGTTGTAACGTGGATAGACTTTCTTCAGTCTTACCATTAAAGACACACAGATATAGCAAAGGAAGCAAAAGTAGAAAGGGAGAAAGGAATGGGATGAGCATTGATTAGCAGCGCAAGCTGGAACACAGCAGGACAGTTTGCAATCTACAAAGATTCAAATTTCATTTCAGGAATAGGATGGACTCATTAAATTTAAAAACACCTTGTACAACACCTTTCAATATTCAACTGAGTTATTCCAATACAAGAGTATTTATTGTCAGTACGATATTTGTGGCTGGAAAAGTAAGAACCGATATGTGCAAGTCATACAAATAAAAAAAATCTTCTACAGCTTTAGGGCGCATTCAGACGACCGTATAACATCCGGGTATTCACGCCGGCCAATATACGGCGTCTCTCTCTGCAGGGGGAGGAGGCTGGAAGAGCCAGGAGCAGTGCTCTGAGCTCCTGCCACCTCTCCGCCCCTCTGCACTATTTGCAATGAGAGGAGGTGGGATGGGGCTGGGCTAAGTTCCGAGAATTAGCTCCACCCTCATCCAGCCTTTCCTCATTGAAAATAGTGCAGGGGGGTGGAGAGGAGGCAGAGAGGGGGCGGGAGCTCAGAGCACTGCTCCCGGCTCTTCCCCCTGCAGAGAGATACGCCGTATATAGGCCGGCGTGCATACCAGGCCGATATACGGTCGTCTGAACGCACCCTTATGGCTCTTTCACACGGGCGTATTTTTCATCAGTATTTTGTGAGCCAAAACCAGAAGTGGAGAGAAAGTATAATGGAATGATTTGCATTTCTTCCGTATTTTGCACCCACTCCTGGTTTTGGCTCACAAAATACTGATGAAAAATACGCCCATGTGAATAAGGCCTTAAGCCAATCTATAAATCCTTTGTTGCACAAGAAACATGAAGCTTAGTTTTAAATCAGAAGATCAAGTTTATTTTTTGTTTGTATATGAAGCCACTTAGTCATGACAAATAGATACTTAAAAAGAACCTGTCTGCTGTCCTGACAATTCTGTTTTAGTATGATTGTATCCCCTAAGAAATAATTCTGAAGCATCTTTTCTTAGAACTCTACATTGTATTGTTCCTCAGATATTCCTACTAAAAAATGTTTGACAACTGGGTGTTTCCATTCCCTTTGTCAATTTCGTCTAAGGGGTGCGTCTCCGCACGGATGGCTCTGATTGGACACTGTAGACAATGTAGGGACACACCCCTGTATTGGGAACACCAAGTTGTCAATTTATTCTTACATTTCTAGAGGAATGGTACAACGCAGAAATTAAAAATAAGATTAATAAATGAAAAATATAATTACTTCCTAAAACAGAAGCGGCAGGAGAGCCGATAGACAGGCCAGTATTTAAGACCTCTTTATATCAAAGCATTAGTGTAACACCATAATATAGCTATACCGACAAATATAATTGCATACAACCCTATAGAAAGTCAGTGAAATTGAAAAGTTACTTTTACACAGGCCAATTATCAGATGTAAAATCACTGAAACAAGTGATTAAGTGATAGTTGTCTCTTGTAAACACAGGATTGACAGGGCACTAAATGAGAAAAATCGCTCATTAGTTAGTAGTCGCTTCATTACAGCTTACTAAAACAAAAAAAGACTAAATGTGCAACTTCTCACTCAGTGTAAACAGCCAGCCATTTATCCTTGATCGACTGTCTGTTGGAAGTGAATGGAGGCGGGTGGCCAGAAGAGATGTCTGGCAAGTTAAGTCTCCATTCACTGAACAACTATTGCTCCCATGTGAAAGTGCAGGAGCGACAGTCGTCCCATGAAGAGTACCTTTTTGTAAGATCTATACCAGCCAGTTAGCAGCCCGAAAAGGATAAAATGACATTCAGTTCATTACTCTTCAAGATCGGGGGTCAAACATTGAATCACTTGATCCTTTTTCAAAGCGGCCGATTGGCTAAAAGTGATCCTGTTCTACATTAAGTGTCTCGACAAAACTAGGAAATGCTTTAATTTCAGCTGCCATTTAGTGGATGCAATTAAACTCACTAGTACGCTACTACTTGTGCATCACACTGATGCGCTCATTTAAAGGAGTTATCCAATGGAACCAATAAATCCCCCATCTATATTAGATGATATAGTTAGGGTGGTTTGAATACCGAGACTCATCAACCCAAGAACAGGGTCTGGAGCATCCCACAATGAATATAGTGGCAGTCATACATGCTGCAACTCTATTTTAGTTAGTTTTTCATTACAATAAAAAAATATATATTTCTAACCCTTTTTTCACATTGTCATTATAAGGTGTTGAGTGCAGAGTGATGGGGGAAATTTTAATTTTTTTAAATTTGCACAAGGCCACAAGATAAAATGTAAAAAAAAGTTTTAAGGGTCTGAAGACTTTCCGGACCCACTGTATATTGCTTTCCTAGACTCAGGAACACTCACAGAAGTCTGTGGGTGGCTTACATTTATGGAAGTACAATATATCCTCTTATACCAGGGTTTTTCAACTTCTCCAAGCCAAGTGCCCTCTAGCGACAAGATGTCCCAACCCAGTACCCGCCTAAGAAAAAACTCATAATTCTACAAAATAGTGGTAGAGCAGGCTGCCATTTAATGTATTGCCCCATAGATAGTAGGGACAGTGGTGGAGGGATATGACTCTTACCCATGAGGCAAAATTATGCTTGACAATTTTTTTTTTAAATTGGCCGTCAGAGGATTGGAGCTGCAGTATATACAGTAAGCTGGGGAAATTTTTGGACATGAGCTGCACCCTTCCGCATGGTAAACGCTTTTAAAAGGCACCTCCTCACTCTAATTTTCTTGAATCATGAGCAGCACCCATGAAGTGGTCAGAACACAAACTATTTCTGATCTTAGATTCTCGCAATGTTCAGACCCCACACACTGCAGGGCTGTGCCTACCCTGCCTACCTCTTGCATCAGTCAGACCAATCCCATCCACACCATGGACAGACCTGCAGCATGAGGTTAGTAATGGCAGTGGCTGTATATGTACAGAGGAAGACGGGGTTTAAGAGCTTAAGGGTTTACTCTGCAAGCTTGTCCACTCACTAATCAGTGTTCTAGCAACCAGTAATGAAACACTGCTGGACCCTAGGGCGTTCTTTAATTACCTTTTCATTTTACACTCCTGGCATACCCCCAAAGCTACAGCATGTAACCCATTGGTTGAGATATCCTGATATACTTACATTTGGGAAGGTAAACATGACTTTTTATTTTGTATTTTACTCAAATACAAACTTTAAAAAAACTGCAGATCTTTTATGTAAAATCTCTATATATGGTCATGGAAAACAGAATTAAGGCATCTATTGTTTATACTGCTGGCTGTACTCAGAAGACTGGAAAACCATATCTAGGACTAAATGTGCCTTTAGGATTCTAGTGACAATGCTCCCTGGTGTCTGCTTCCTGGTGCCTCTTGATAGGGACATATGATTAATGCAGCCAATCATTGGCTGTAATGAGTAAACACGGCAGCCAGTAATTGGCTCCTGCAGTCTCATGTCTGGGTTGAGAGGTTCCAGAAAGCAGACACCAGTGGGGAATCCAGGAAGCTTCATAACTAGAGTGGCAGGCAATTGGTAAGGGAAGTAGGACTTGTTTTATTATACCACTCTGATTTAGTTTAAAAAAATCTTAATTGGCAGGACAACCCTTTTAAGAGATACTATCCGTATAATAAAGAGATAAATTTTTTTCTCTAACAAATTTTTTCACCCAATTTTTATGCATTTAAAGCCAATAGTTCATAAACGAGTTCAAGTCGGCCATGATAAAATGCACTAGTCATTATTCATAGGCGTGTTTACATGTTGTAAGTCAATAAGCCATTTAAGTGATTATTTCCTTATCTTAAAGAAAGGTAAAACCGATATCTTACTGCACAGGGCCTTTAGGGGTAGGCTGATGTGTCACAGAACTAACAAATCATGAAATTATAGAACCTTTTCCCAACTTGCCAATAACAATTTTATGGCAGCGAGAAAACAAAAAGCTCTCCATTAAAAAGACCGAGGTACTTCTCTGCCTTCTTAAAACAAATAGCTATTCTCCCTACGGATAACTATGTGCAAGGCTGCCTCCACATAGGTGTAACTAACTAGATAATACACTACAGCCTTGTTTGAGATTTTTAATCAAGCAATATATTTCAGTCTAGCAACAACTATAACCTTATTGGTTGTGCTAGCCATGGTTAGATATGTTGACTACAACATGAATATAGCACAACAAAACTAAAAATCCAAAATACAGTACTTCCATTATAACCCATCATATTTGGGGTACAGTTAAATGCGTTATTCCATGAAAATAATCTCCATAGAATGCAAATGGATAGCTGATAAATTATTTCCGTTGGATAATCCCTTCAACCCCCCTGAGCTGTGGTGATGTGAGACATAGAAGCAAAGGCAAAAAGCCCCGCTAGGTTTATAACATCAAATAAGACACTAATAAAATGTTACTTCTGTAGTAAGAACACTGGAAAGTTTCCAGAACTGCCATTAATTTCAATAGAGCGTGACTAAATAAACACAGCCTCTCCTTGCTTATCAATAACTTGAATGCAGCAGAGTCGTAGTACAAAACACAGCCACACACATAAGCGAAGGGTGGTCAGGAAGTCCACTGAAACTCCCACCAATCACACATTGATGGCCTTTTGTAGAACTATAAACTAAGCTTATGGGCTCACAAAACATAGGCCGCTGAGGTCATTGGGGACAAGGGTTTTACAAGATTAGCAAAAAGGGTTCATTTTTTTCACATTAATATTTCTCATATGCCTTTTTTTTTTTTTTTTTTAAACCTTCAAGTTGACAAAAAGGGTCAAAAACCTTGTTCTGTTTATAAGGGAGGTTTCACATTTGTGGCCCAGATTCCAAAAGGGGAATCCCTGCGGCTGAACTGTTTCTGGACAAAACCGAACAGCGCCGGACGGACCCCATTGACTATAATGGGGTCTGCCCAGCTGTCCGGCTTTTGGGCAGAAGAAAAAGCGCTGCGTGCAGCACTGTGTCTTAACGTATTTTTAGCCAGATCTGTGACGGAAGATCTGTCCAAAGGTTCCAACGCAGATGTGAACCCAGCCTTAGGGGCTGATTCTTTAGAAATATGTTATTGACAAGCTGTATGAATTAAAATAAATACATTTTACATAAAAGTTTGTTGTATGGGTAGACTGGCAAATACTGATTTGTATTAAATATGTATCATGGAAGCAGCATTTTAATTTGGTGCAAAGCTATTCAATGAAGATGAAAGAGCAAACAAATTTAGATGTAGAAAATGCATTAGCAGCTAAAACAACAACATTCGCAAAACCTTATCAAAAGTACAATTTAGTCATTTCTGTATGTTCTGGCATATACCAGCATAGTTTTTGAAACTAGAAAGCACATTTTGAAATTGGTAATATATGTCTCACTGACATGATGCACCAAATCGACTAAAAGTAAAATTTCAAGTGATTGCTCCCCCTTGCAAATTTATGCAGAATATAGGCTCTTTCGATGATAGAGGAAAGGCTGTTATATCCATGTAAAGATAGAAAACACCTAGGACAGTAGTTCTCAGCTATAACACTGTAAATGGCATAACTAAAGTAACAGTAGAATATTAGGTAAGGTCTAGTAATGCAACTCCATACTTAATACCTGGATCACCAATTCACTTACCCAAAACAAAGATTTCTTGACACAAATAACTAAAGTTAGGGTTATGTATAGAGAAGTTGCACAGAACCTTGCCTGTAGCCATTCCTAATTTGTTACAAACATCAGCATAAATGACATATGTGCCAATATGTTTTTTGAAGTACATATTTTAGCAGTATTGGTCATTAACTCCCTTACATGGATTTCCATAACAGGGTTTTTTGGTACTGAAATACATTTCCACAGGCTTAGAAATGCTTACAATAAAGACAAAACACACGCGTAGAGGGTTCAGTGGGCATGGAGGAATCACTGCTGAAGTCTGTGATTGGCTGAATGGTCAAATGCACAATCAACGGCACATAACCACCAGCCAGCTTCAAGGTTCCGAATGGCGGGCATGAGGGCTCCAACACTAGATGATAAGACACTAGAGCAGGCGAGTATGTATTTCTTTATTTTACACATTTCTAAGATTGTGGAAAATTTTTCATAAAGAAGCTGTCCGGACAATGGATGAAATTACAAGTTTCCACATATCCAGTGGATAGATGAAATCTTGGAATTTTATCCACTGACTCGAATACCCCTTTAAGTCCCAGAAAAACTCTTCAGTGAAAATCTGTAATAGAGACAGATCTCTTTAAATGGGTTTTATATACCACAATAAGGATGAGGTGTAACGTCATTCTTACAAGCTTACTATACCTTTGGTACCTCCCCCCTGAAGTGCTCTTGTATGGGCAGAAGCAATTATTAAAGAGATCAGTATCCAAGACAGATTATATTTAAACAGGACATTGGTTGAACTAAGATTGAAAAGCACGACTAAATAGACTACACGGTGCTTACACACATTAGATACATGTTGGTCAAACCTAACAATATCTCCCTGTGGGAGAAAAGCTGCTGCCAGAAGGATGTAACACACTTGTCTTCCTCTTCAAACCGTTTACAGGGGAATATGGAGGAATAGTTGCCGAGTAAGCATGCATTTAGCTCAAAGCCAACTTAGAGGGACTATATAACCAAAACCTGTTAAAACCAGTTATTGAAACATTTTCCATTTTTCTAATCTGTTCTGTTTATCTTCTGATTATAGAATTTTTTATTCTGTTCTCTATACATTACTATGGTGGCTGCCATCTTTCCTGAGCTACATTTAACAGCATTTACAGCATTCAGAAGATATGCTTTACGTCTAATTCATGGGCCATTCACACAATGGACAGGAGGGGAGTCTATTCTAGACATGTTCTGTTATCTGTGTAGTGGTCCCATTTGCAGGGTGGGAAAGTAGATAGTCACAGCTGAGCACCTCTTATGGTGGATCCTGTGTTATCTACATATAGGTGTTACCGCTCAGTGCAATCCTACCGATGAGGTTAGCAAAATAGTACAAAGCTTTCTTTAAAGAACATGAAGTATCTGCCTATTAAGCTCTGTGCTCAGTGTAAAAAAATGAAGGATTTTAGGATTCTTAAAAAAAATACATAAATTGTGACCAAAAATAACCACATTCCAAGATTATAGCATTTTTATTTTTGTGTTGACAGAACTATAGAAGGGCTTGTTTTTTTGCAGGAGAACTTGCTTTTATTGCTACCATTATGCGTTGTATACAAGTTTTGATTTTTTTTTATTTCTGTTTTCAGAAAGCAAATTGCTATTTTGACATTTTGTTTTAAAACGCACATTTATTCTGCTGGATACATAGTGTTTTGTTATGGATGTGGCCATATCAATTATGTGTAATTCTCACCCACCGCCACCCCTTCCACCAACATTTAAATAATTGTGTAAGGGGGGTGGGGAAGCTGTAGTTTTTTGGTAAACCCACTTAGAGACCGCGGTTGGCAATGTCCGTGGCACTAGCGGGATTAAACGGCATAGAGGAGTGATTAGATGACAATCAGAGAGCAAATATGTTAACTAATTGATAAAGGGTTGTGGGGGGGCATAGCATGAACAAAAGTCCATGTTACCCTTCTCCTGGGACAACGGGGACATCCAGAAAAATCAGATTAAGGAACAGGATTCAGACAGAGAAATGACAGATGTGAGACGTGATTAATATGTTAGATCTGTCAAAGAAAATATTTTGAAGGATCATATCAGTACAGCACATTGATACAATTTATCACAAAAGAAAAACGAATTTCCAAAATGCCAGTTAAGTGGTTAACATCTGCCAGTGAGACAGTTTCTACCTACCCACAGAAATGTGGACTCTCATTCTGTCACAGTAATATTCAGACAAGCTATACAGGGTACTAAGACATAACTAGAATACTGGGAACATTGAAAATACCTTTTTTTCATCTCTAGCAGTTGATTATTTAAAACGGATCTCTCCTCTTCAAGCTAAAAAGGAAAACATAATATCAATTAAGTAAATTGTCTACTAGACCATTTTCAGTACTGACTCTTATATTACAGTTAGAAAGTGTATATATAATGATTGGATCAAATTCTCTCATAGAATGGCACTGAAACATTTTCCAAAACAATCCTTTATATAGTAACACACCAGTGTGAACAACGCTCAAGTCATGGATAGGCTAAGGCTGGAGGCTCCCACACACATCAAACCCATAAGAGTGTATGGGGGCCTCACAAGTCTCTTCCGAACAAGAGAATGCAAGGATCAGGAGGCAGATGGCTTTTAACTGTCCAATACTTTTGTACTCAAAGACAAGGTGCCCCAGGATTCTAACAGTGAATATCTCACTTCTCTATATTCAGGACAGATGCACGCTTGGCCAAGCTAAGTGTACATGTGTATGGAATTGTAGGCCACTCAAGACAGCATTTCTCAACTAGTCTACAAGTACCTCCAAACAAGTCATGACTAGAGGCAATCTTAAAAAGGCAACCCCCCCCCCCAAAAAAAAAAACAACTGTTGCAACGTCTGAGGCCCAGACAATAATTACATCACTGATGTAATACGATAGAAATACTGAAACTGCAACTTGTCAGGAATACTTGAGAACTAGAGTTGAAAAACAATGGTTTACAATACATTGTCCATATTCTCACAAATATGCTGTATATATTGATGTGTAATTAAAAGGGTTTGCTGAAAATGATTTTTACGTCAGACCTGCCATATGTGTGATGGGTGTCTGACCACTGAAGCACCTTTGACCTCACGAGTAAGATATTACCATTCTCCACTTTCAATCGATCGAGTATGTGTTCACTCAACTGAAATTTTTGAACGCTATGGAAACATACTAGTTAGGCCTTTTTCACATCCCATTTTGCTCTAACATTTGGTGTATACATTTAACATATACATACATTTTTATGTGTATGCTAAAATGTCTGAGAATAAATTTGTATTTTTCTTTATAAAAATATTGTCTTAGGCTTCGTGTCCACGGGCGGATAGGATTCCGCTTGCGGGAGCCCACAACAGAATCCGACTGTGCTAAGGACACTGCTTATCCATCCAGGTCTTCTGCGTGCCTGTCTGGGTCTTCTATTTTCTTCACTACAGATGCATGCAGAAGCGCCGGCACACAGCCGCACATGCAGAGTTTTTTGTTTGTTTTTTTTTAAACTCCTGCTTTCCCGTGAAATATACGGCCCAGACGCAATTCGATTAAAGTCAATGGAAGCCGTCCTTGCGGGAACCGCATCGAAATAGAGCATACTGTGATTTGTTTTCTGGACCAAAAGGCCTGCAAAACAAATCTGCTTGCTTTAATTCAGCTGCGGATGCCCGTGTTTCTCTATGAGCGGCTTGAACTGCAGATCGTCCACGTGGGCTCCGCAATTGAAGTTCACCCATGGACATTGGGCCTTAAGGTTTACTGGAACACAGGAAATAGTGGGTAGATCATAGGAGATCAGAATAAAGATATTAAAAAAAATATGCTTTACGTATTGTGAGAGTGACCCGCAAAGTGCTAGAGGGCCGATACATTTCGCCTAGGATGCTCTCCTATGCGGCTTTAGGGAGCACTTGGGCAGATACGTGCCACTGAGCAGCCTGGGCTCGGTGGAGGAAGCTGGCAGTCGGGTGTCAGTAACATTAAGTTACTGACACATAGTATGTAAGTGGCTCCAAGCCGCATAATCCGGGCCAGCTTTTCCTGGAGTGGTCAAAGCGAAGGGTGGGATGGCCACTCCCACGTACCAGGTGAGGCTGGTACCAGGCCTTATAAAGCCTGGGCCTGCAGGTCCTGGGGTGGTGTGCTGAGACCCCTGCAGGTCTGAGAGCCTGGCTGGCTGTGCGCAGGAGGCATTTGTTTTGCAAGAGTATAGACTGGGTTGATCTAGGTCTAGTAAGTGCTCAGACGAGCAGGATTTACTTTATGTTGGCCTGATGTTAAGGCCCTTTTTTTGCTTTGTTTTTGTACTGAAATAAACCCAGGCGAAGCCTGGACTACAGACTTTATCCAGAGTGTCACTGTCTGACTGGTTACGCCCAGATTGCTACCTGTCCTAACGCTGAGCCCCCACAGTATGCAAACGTAAGGTATTACCATTTGCGGAAGTCACTTCAATCTAAACGGAAAAAATGTTATTGAAGGACAAAATAGCACATTAGACTATACTAGTCTCTCCTCCAAACAAATAGGGCTAATGTAGTCAAAAGTAACTCTTTCGGACTAGGTTTGGCTCACTGAAGTCTATAGGAAATATTCAAACGTAAAGAGTAAAAAGATTATATGAATAAGCCCTTAGGAACAAGCTACTTCTTGTTTTTAAAATCAGTGGGTGTCCCTGCAGCCAGACCCTCATTGAGTTTACTTGATTGACAAGTCATTAAAAGTCTTATGTTGGAAGACTAAGCAGAAAGAAAATATGAAAGTAAGTGGGACATCGAAACCCATACAATACAGTCAATAGCAAGCCATTCCAGCTGTGTGGTTAACCTTTACACAATGTGCTACATTTTATAAGAAAAGGAAATTCATTTTGCTGCCGAGATAGACAAATATACATAAATGTATATACTTACAGTGTAGGTTATTGCTAACATAATGCCATTTATAAATTAAAAATTCATTCAATATCCCATATATATTACATTTATGAAAGAAATCCTAAAAACGCTTTTCTGAAACAGATCTGTGCAAACTGCCATTGTCTCTTTGTAGAACCTATCAGACCAAAAATAGCAACTCTACACGCCAAGTGCAGACACCCACACATGGGCACACTGTTCTCTCAGAGATGAAAAGAAAAAGCAGTGTACAGCTATGAAAAAATATAACTGAAGACCACATTTGTAATTTATGAGTGCACATTTCTTAGTGCATTGCTCCTTGAATATTTGTTTGCAAGTATTTAAGTATATTTCATCCGTGTTCATAAGACACAGTAATTTTCTATTTTCTAGAAGTATAGCACCTTACAGAATGCTAAGACATAAAATCAACCTAATGTCCATTATGGATTACATGTAATTATTCATCAACTGGCTAAATTTGAAATAGCTCTTTAGAAAACTGCTGGAAACTTCCATCTTTGAAAATATGGGGCATAGAATGCTATTGCTGAGTATTATAACCTGTGAAACTGGAAGTATAATGAAATATAATTGGAGGTGTTGTGTATTCTGTTATGTATCTATAGCACTTTACAAGGATATCAGTCCATTTTGCAGCAATCAAGTGAACAAAGTGGACTGTTTCCATAGTGACAAATTGCTATACTTCGAAATCTTGAACTTTTTTATTTCAATTAAATACTCCTCTGAGTATAAATAGAGATTTGATTTTCGAATAGAATCACAGGAAATAATCATCAGGTCATTACTAGGGTTTTAAATAAAAAGACACAGACAAAAACTAAATACATATTAGACATCTAAAGTCTATACATTTTCACCTCGCAGCAACTTTTCTTCAAAATGTAACCTTCAAGCCATTTAGTGCAGCAATATGCTATACATTTCCACTGTGTTTATAGCAAATACTACGCAACATTAGAAATATATACAAAAAGCAATTTCTGATTAGAACCAATTAACTGGGTTAAAGGAAACACATCATTTCAGGCATTTGGTAAAAAGCTTGAATACATATGCGTTTACCCACCTTCTGGTTACTTGATACTTCTTCTTTGCTCCTTCCAAGCTCCTCTGTAAGTTTGAGGTTCTCCTCCCGCAGAGCTGCTAACTGCTGGGACTTGTGCTCAGCTGCCTGCCTTAGCTCTTCCCTGCAAGGACAATGAGAGCATAGTTACTATGGAAACTCGACAGGCAAGAAAACTGTGGGATACAGTCGTGTTCACATCTCACTCAGTACACCCTTATGTGATTTATATACTCTAGAACACTGCACATATGGCAGAGCTGAATTAAATACCACCCATAATGTTACAAAACAAGGCCAAAAATTGTCCAAGTAAAACACTCCAACAAGAATGAAATCAGAAAAGACAGTGAAACCTAGTTTGAGGTTTGATGAAATTGTATGACTTCCGTTAATATATTATAGTCGATTATATGGCATATATGTATGTCATGGTTTGTATTTTCAACACAATTGTAACAGAGTGTCATCTTCAGCAACTACCAAAAATATTCCAATATTAAACAATTGATGTAGGTAAGTGACAGACGCTTCTGCCTTCTCTCTTGCAGTCTACATAGCATGTAGTGATGAGAGAAAGCGGAAGTGTCACTTCCACTATTCGACACAGCAATCATGTAACCGCAGGGTGCCTCCTGCCATGGCAGAGCTGCAGGGACTTAGCAGACCCAGATCAGCTCTGCCAGTGGATACTGTCATACTGAGGGGTAGGGGTTGGTGATATTTTCCCTTGGAACTGGGGCTCTTATGGACTTATGGATGCCCAGTTATAGTACAAGCGCTGCGGAATAAGTTGGCGCTATACAAATAAAGATTATTATTATTATTATTATAGTAGAAAAGTGTGAAATGTAAAAAAAAACAAAACAAACAACATGAACGACCCCCAGAGGTTTTATATGACAGATATTGAGGTTTAAAAAAATAAGTTACAAAAGTAAAAAAAAAAATATATATATATAAAACTACCCACAGCCAACACAAACTTGAACTATCACCATATGTGCCCTGTAATCTGAGACTATACAAAGTATATATCAAAACGTCTGAAAAACTGAGGAAATTATTCCTTTACTTTAGCGTAAATGCACTAATTTTGTGAGAAAAAAAAAAAGATCTATAGTAAATAACCCTATGTTACAGAACAATAAAAAAATGAAACAAAGATAAATTTTGTTGGCTGAAAAAAAATAAAAATAAATAAGGCACCAAAACCACCAAGTGGGCAAAATCCCTAAAAAGTTTGTCGTCCTTTTGGATCGAAACACCCTGGTCCTTAAAGGGTTAATTTTGTCCCAGAGTGTGTTTCAGCTAAATATAGTTTTAAAATAGGTACAACTAATGTTAAGTGTATTGTGCTTCTGGATCTAGTTTCAAGCCCTGTTCGTGACATCAGAGCAACCGGCAGCAAGGGTGCCACACTGAAAAGCGATACCCTCCCATGGTTCCAAATATAATTCTAAACTAGTCCTCCAACTATAGTCTTCAGATTCTAGTACATTCTCTCCAACATGTTTTGCTATATATTAGCTCTTCAGAATGAGTCTGGTATTTTCAGGTAAAGATGAAGGTGAAGGCAGGCAATGTAAGCACTTTATGAATTTATTTATCTCTATAGCATTAGAAGGATGTAAGACCTGTAAAATTTAACTCCGAACAGCAGACTAAATCAAATCAGCAATTTAATGCACACCAGTCAGGGGTCAGGTATAATGTACTACAAGAGCATCTTTAAAGAAGCCCATTAAAGTTAAACCAGTAAGGTGTTGCAAGCCCCATCTATCCACTAACAACCTCAATTAGCCTAAGACGAGTGAGATCACAAGGATGCTGATTGAAGCAGAGCTGCTGACAGACAGGGCGTACCCAACATCATGCTGCCCAGCCATGCAACAGCGGATATTCTGTACAGCACACCCCCTCAAAACTCAGGTTAACACTCTATAAGCAGATTTTAAAACTCAAGTCTATTTTAAATTATTCCTGTGGATCTACCATAAATGTTGAAGACAGAAATAGCCCTTTAAAAATGTAAGGGAACCAACATTGCAGAGATAGCAATACAAGGACCAAGTTGCAGATTTTACAACAGCACAGTGGATCAGTCAGTATCAGTGTAGCCTGTTACATCAGGGTTTGAGTACGGCCCAGAAAAAAAATCTGCATAGAGCGAGTGTGTGGGTTTCTTCACACACTGACAAAATGTATTGACGGTTTGATTGGCTTCTTACAAAAAATGGTTCACTTGAGTGTCTCAGATAGAAAAAATTAGACTGAGCCCCATTGGATGCTAGAATGACAATCCCCATACAGCGCTAAAGAATATGTTGATGTTGTATAAGTATCAGAAAATAAACGTTTTTAGCATACATTTCAAACTACAGCATGGAGGCCCTAACGACCCCACTTTAAAATATAAAGTGAAAAATACTTACAATTCTTTCTTGTAAGATTCCCTCTCCTTGCATTCTACTGCAAGTTGTTCAGTTGTCTTGGTTATTTGTTCTGCAGACAATTTCTGCTGCTCTTTGAGGCAATTCAACTAAGAGAGATATAGTCCCATTACAACAAATGCATGTCAACAGTACAAAACACAAAATGTAAGAGGCAGGGTACTATACTGTTTGCTTGTGGGGACTGTATGGAAATATATTTTGATTTTGTATTTAAGTACTTTTCTGCCTGAAGCTTGAAGATTTATTCTTTGATTTAATCCCTGGGTAATGCAGAGGATTACTACGTAACAGTTAATCCTACAGCAATCTAATGTTATTACTGTATTTGGTATGCACTCTAGTAAGCCTACAATTGCTGAATACTGGTAATAGTGTTTAACCCCTTAGCGCTCCAGGACGTACATTTACGACATACAGGTTCAGGGGTTTGTATGGAGGGGGATCAGAGGTCGATCCCGCTCCATACTATGCAGGTGCCGGCTGTTTCTTACAACTGACACCCACCAAAAATAGCTCTGATTAGCACTGCCGCTGTTAACCCTTTAAATGCCCCGATTGATGAGATCACAGGGTGCCATTTGGTTGCCATGACAGCCAGGGACCTTCTGAGAATCAGCAGAGCCGTCATTGCAGATTGCGGTATAATGTAATACTATGGAATTACATCATACTGCAGAAGCGATCAAACTCTCGCAAGCTCTGCTACCCTACGAGGACTAAAAAAGAAGAGTAAAAATCAGTTTTAAAAAGTTTTAATTATTTTTTTAAAATAACGTAATAAAAGTTAAAAAAATATATATATCTTTTGCCATATTTATAATAAAAAATTCTAAATAAAAAACCCATAACATATTTGGTATCGCTGTGTCCATAAAAGTCCAGTCTATTATTAAAGTGATGCATTATTTACTCTGCACGACAAAGTTCATCATCAGAAGGCCAGCAGTGTGCTTTTTTTTGGTCACCCTAGCTCCAAAAAAATAAAAAAATAATGTAATGAAAATGGATGAAAAATAAATCATATGTATTCCAAAATGGTAACAGACGACAGGATGTCCTGCAAAAAATGAGCACTCGCTCAACTAGGTCGACAGAAATATTAAAAAGGTTGTAGCGGTCAGAAGATGGCGGCAGAATTTTTTTCCCCCAAAGATATTTAATATTTTAAAAGGTATTACAGGAAAAAAAAAACTATGTAAATTTGGTATCGCAGTAATCGAACTGACCCAGAATTAAGTTATGTCATTTGCGCTGCAGTGTGTACACAGTAGAAACAAGAGAGCTTTCATAAAGCTTTTCAGTACATTATATGGTACATTAAATAGTAGCATTGAAAAATACAACTCATACTGCAAAAAAAGCCCACAGACATACAAGAGAATTTATTTTTAAAGTGGGAGGACAAAACTAAAATGGGGTGCGAGAGAGGGAAAGGACTACCTCCTTAAGGGGTTGAACTAGTCTGGTAGCACAAAGATATAGTCATAATAAAACTTTATTTTGTATTTAATCTGCAGCGGCTTTGTATTTCCACTATGCAAAACCACAATTCAGAACAAGTGGAACTGTTTGGGATTAACTGGCGAGAAAAAAAAAAACAACCATGAAACTTGCAACTAAAAATTACTCACTTCCTTCTCTAGTTTGCTGTGGAGTTTCTTCAGCTCTTCCATCGCCTTTAGCGCTGCGTCCCTTTCTTTGAGAAGTGCATTTTGTTCTGCAGTTAGTTGCTCAACTTTCTGACAAGCTTCTTCTGCAGTCTGAGAAGCCTGCATTTAATGATGAAGGGTTAAAATATATGGAAGCATCCTTTTACCATCTATACAATTGCGGTGGATTTAGACTTGTACTCATGTCACCGCCTGTCCTAACTCCTACTGGAATGGAATACATTTTTTATTTTACATGGTATCACTCACGAGCACTTACATAGGGTTTGACAACACCCTTTATTTTCTGAAAGACAGATTACAGCAATGTAAAACAAGAAAAAAACATAATACACTCACCTGCCAACACTTTCCTGGTTTCCCCACTGCTCTCCGCTATTCCTGTTCCATTGATGACATCTCAACAAAACGTGTGACTGCTGCAGCAAATCACTGAGAGCAACGGTGACCTCAGTAGTCGAGACGTCACCGCTACCTGCCAGTGATTAGCTGAACAGCCACATGCTGTGGAAACAAGTCATTGTTGGAGCAGAAAGAACGGTGACTGGAAGGGACTGGGGAAACATTGGCCACTTTAGTAGCAAGAGGGTGGTCAAGTATTATGCCTTTTGCCATTTTACAGCTGGTTGTTTCTTTAAAAAAAAAAAAAAATTATGAAGACAACCCCGGTAAATAAGTAACCCTTTCAGGCATAAAGCTCTGTAGCCTAGGGTAGAAGGTTTTGGCTATTCAACAAATTGGTGGAGAATCTTCACTCTTCTCTCCCTGCCCCCACAAAAAAAAGAAAAAAAAAGGAATAATCTTTGCTCCAATGCATAAATGGGTACAATAGAGGATTGGCCTTTTTCTATAAAATACTACCTCTAAACTATGAGCACACACTACTGGTATAAGATTCTAATCTTCTGGTGGCCAAAAAGAGCCTGTTGATAAAGGCAGAAGGCAATCCAGGACAGCAGCAAACATAGATTACTTTCAAAGTGGTGGTAAAAAAAACAAAAAAAAACAAAAAAAAAACACATTAAGAATAACTTCTGATTGACCCTAGATCATGCTGCAGGCTAATTTGACAGGTTATTCAGGGTTGTGAAAAATATTTAAAGTCAAAAAGGGAAGTGTGAATAAAAACTATACAAATTTCAGGCATTGCTCTGCATGACCATTTCAAAAGTGACAATGTCAGAGATAATATACAGGGGGAAAAAAAATAGTACTACTGATTTCATGCTTTTTTTGATCATTAATGATGACTTTCTGAAATGTTTTTTGTACTGATTTAAAGAAAAGAGATCACCACAAAAAACACCCTAAGCTACTATAATGTGTATAGATCAATAGACAGATTCCAGGGATAGAATTATCTCTGAACTCACTTGAAATGCCCATTTAGACACAATGAATATCGCTCAAAAGACTGCTTTTGAGCGATAATCGCTGTGTCTAAATGCGCGGCAATCATGCACTTTTCATGCACTATTCGTTCATCGCTAACTTTTAGCAAGCTAAAAGTCACTGATGACTTATCAGCGCCACGCGCTGAGTTCTCAGCGGAATACCGCTGATACTATTCTTTAAGCTGGTATTGCGCTGGGAGCTCTCAGCAATAGCCTCAAGAACAAAGCAGCTGTCAGCGCTCCTGCTGTTCTCTGAGCTATCAGCTCAGCGAGATACCAGCTGACAGCTCTGAAAACAAAGCAGCTGTATGCAGATGTGTTCCCGCTGTTTACTGAATGCAGTGGCCGCCTTCATTTACACGCTAATAGACTCTTAAGTAGCTAATTAGCTACTTAAGAGCTTATGCAAAGTGATCACTCAAAACTGTCACTCAAACTGCCGTTTGAGTGATTTTTGAGTGATCGTCTTTCCGTGTAAACAGGCCTTAAGCCTGTAAATGACCCATATTATCTGTATGCTAATGAAGCATCTAGGAATCCTGCTGTACTGTTTGCCAGATCTAAGGGACCAGGGCACTAAGAAGACCTCAAAAGATAATTCACTCCCGCTGTCAGTTTCAAACGGTCATCGAAGACCATGTTCACATTGCCATTACAAAGTTTTTTTTCTGCTCTTATAGGAGCAGAACAAAAAATAAATAAAGGCGGTGCCTGATGTTTCCTAGGATATGCGAGGCACCAACAATGTCCAACTGAGTCCATTGACCATGATGGGGTCTGTCACGTTTTAGTCATGGTGCCCAGCATATTACCAGAAAAAAAAAAAAATGATGCAGCATGCTACACTATTTTGTCATTTGGGATGTAATTTGCGATTGAGGCTCATAACGGAACCACAGACGCACATGTGAACAAGCGCTTATTGTTTTAAATGGAAACAATTATATCCAAAAACATAGGTTTTTATGATGGACATCAATGTTGCAGGTAGCATTTTTTTCCTAATAGGACTAACATTGATGTAAATGGAAGCCCAGATGGGAATGATCGGGTTTCTCAGGACCCTCCATTCAAACTGTGGGTGGTTTTTACCTTCCTCTGGATCAACTTTTTTAAAAAAAATATGAAGTATTTGAAGGACTCTTTTATAACCCACTATGTAACTGTGAACTATAACTTGGTTTAAAGATACTCTTGTCACCATGCTTTTGCAGCCCTCACTGAGGACATCATAAGGTAGTGCCTGTCGCACTGATTGCAGAATGGGTCTGCTGTGTGTATCTGGGCAGTAGTTTTTCAGAAACTTGTATTTTATATCAGTCACAGACACAGAACCTGTCCTATTCTTGAGCTGTACCCACCCTGCCCTTCAGCCAATAACTGGCATCTCTCATTATGTACAGTAATAGACAAACAGTCAATTATTGGCTGGAGGGTGGGATGGGTGTACCTTGCCTGCAGTTCATGAATATTTCAGGACCACAAGTAGCCCTCTATGCATGTACTGCTACCGATAAAAGACAAGTTTCCCCAAAACTACTACACAGATCTACACTGCAGACCTATCGATGTAATCAGTGTGTCTGCCACTACCCTGTGCTGCCCTCAGAGAGGGGTGCAAAAAGTCACTAATGAAATTCTACACTTTGAATTGTAGGTATAATACAATTTTGTTTGTGACAGCAGTCAAGCTACTAAATCAAGGAATTAACCATAAGTTCAGACAGTTACAAATCTATGGCCTGCAATTGAGATACACTATTAATTGTTTAAAAGGGAGACTGTCATGTTGATTGTTTTAATTATGAACTAATTTTTATTCACACTTTCCTCCAAAACAAAATTTGAAAGCAAAAATTAACAAAAATTACAATTCCTTTGATATTTATAGTGAAATGTAGTGAAAACACATGCATGTGCAGGTGAAACCCCAGCTTTCCTTATATAAAATAGTGCACAGTGTTAGTAGTTTTAGTTCTCTTAACATGTTTGGTACCTCATGTATTATTGCTTCTTTCTTGTTCTGTTGAGCTTGAAGTTCATTAAACCTCAACAGTAACTCTTCCTTTTCACTCAGCAATGCTTGGAATTGGATTCCTAATTTCTCAGCGAGACCTGCAGCTTCATTTTTGGTTATAGTTAGTGCTGCCATTTCATCAGACATCCTGTTACAGTTGTTCATGGTGGCTTCCTTTTCTCCTAACAAAGTTAGGTTTGTTTTCTCCAAAATTTCTTGTGCCGCAATAAGGCGAGACCTTTCCTCTTGCAGATTTTCAATTTCTCTTTCTTTGATTTCATGTTGACAACGAAGCTCTTCCAATAATTTTGAACCACCGTTATACAGGTCTTGAAGTTCTTCATTTGAGTTCTTTAAGCAAGCAAAATCCCTGTTGAGCTCTTTCAACTTAAGACACAGGCAATCTTTCTCAAGTTCTAAGCTTTCCTTTTCCTGTGAAATGGTATTTATTACATCATCTACATTCCCCTTCTTCTCCAGAAGTGCCTCATACTTACACTGCAGCTCTTTGCTCTGTAGAAGTATATGTTCCTTTTCTTCAGTTACATTGTCTAAGCTCTTGTGAAATTCTACACATTTTAGCTCTAAAGAATTCTTTTCATTTATAAAAGTTTCTCTCTCCTCTGCTAACCTTTGCTCAAAGCTTATAAAACGTGCCTCAAGAACACTGACTTTTTCTTGCAAGTCATCTCTATCTTTTATCAACAAATCTTTGTCCAGACAACACTGATCATAACTCTGAAGCAAAGACTGCTTTTCCACCAAGGAACCATTGAGTTCCACTTCTAGAGCAGACTTGTCTTTTTCAGTTTGTTCCAGTATCAGCTTTAGACTTTCAATAGTTTTTCTCAGCTCATTATTGCATTTAGTTGCATCTTCAATTCTTAAATGTAAGGAATCAATTTCTTCTATTAGTCTGCTCTTCTCCTGAGACAACATAAGGGCTGATGCTTCTGAATCTTCCAACCTGGTCTTACAGCTTTCTAGTTCAGTAATAACCAATTGCTCTTTGGATTGAAGTTCAGTATTCAAGGATTTAAATTCATTTTTCTCTGCAGATACGGATTCAAGCTGCTTTTCCACGTTATTTAGCTGAAGAGCAATAAGGTCCTTTGCCGTTTTTAGGTTGTTAATCTCGTTTATCATTTGATCTTGGACACTTTTAGCCTCTTCTGAAGACTTATGACATTTCTCTACAAGTTCTTCTTTTTCTTTTAGAAGATTATCTATGTTGGCAGAAAGCTTTCGCTCAGATGAAAGCAGCATCTCTTTTTCTTGGAGCAGATGAAACCGTTCTGAGTCTGATATACTACTGCTTGTTTTTAGCTCTTCAAGCAAATTTGTTAAGCTTTTGTTAGTGATTTGAAGCTCTTCATTAGCCTTCTTTGACTGGTCAAGCTCTTTCTCCATCACTGCAACTGTACCTCTAAGCTCACTGTAACCTGCAGACAGCTTTTCTTTTTCTTCTATTAGTTCTGTAACTTTAATATTTAACTCATTTTGTTTTAATACACCCTCGTCCCTTTCTGAGGACAACAAATCTGTTGTCTTGAGTAACTCATCCTGTTTAACAACTAATTGAAAAACCTCATCTTCAAGTTCTAGTTTTCTAGCTAGGACTGTCTCATTTTCGACTTTAAGTACAGACACTTCTTTGACCAAGTCAAGGTGTTTAATTTCCAAGTCATCTTTTGAGCCTTTGAGATTTTGGATAATTTCTTCTTTTTCCTTAATGATGGATACCTTTTCATCTATTCTGTTCTGACATTCCTCCAACTTACGAATGTCTTCTTCAAGCATAGAAACTGTTTTAAGGAGTTCTTCTCTTTTTCCTACAAGTTTTAGATTTTCTTGGACTGAAGCAACTAGTTGCAAGTTTACATCAGACAGTTCCACTACCATAGAACTATGTTCTTGAGTAATTTTTTCTTTTTCTTCAAGAAGAAACTCAATTTTTGCATTTAGCTGATTTTGTTTTACAACAAGGTCTTCCCTTATAGATGTCACTTCTGCAACAGATTTGATTAGCACCTCCTTCTCTTCAATAATGGCAACCAACTTTTTCTCCAAGTCAACACATTTACCAGATGATAGGTTTTTATCTGCTTCTAGAGCTTGCATTTCTTTTTCTAGAGCTTTCTGTTTGGTCATTAGATCTTCTGTGTTTTTCTTCAGAATATCAATAATTTCATCTTTTTCCATGCCAAGATTTGCCTTCTCTTCGCCAAGCCTCATCTGCTGTTCCAGAATTATCTGATTTCTGTTTTGTAATTCTGTGTAATTTGCAAACAGAGCATCCTTGCTTAACTGAAGTTCTTTCATAGCGTAATCCATAGTAGTAAGAGAAGACTGTAAGTCTTCACACACCAAAGTGATTTTCAGAAGTTCCTGTTTAGTATTATTAAGTTCAGCTATCAAGTTTTCTTTCTCAGAAGCCAGTGTTTGAGAGGAACTATTCAACACACTATATTGGTTTTCAAGCTCCTGCTTCTCATGCATAATGTTGTCTTTTGAAGATTTCATGTCCTCAAAGTGCACTAAATTCACCTCTTTTTCTTGCTGAAGCACATTAATACACGATTCAAGATCTACAATCTTTGAAAGTAGAGAATCCTTTCCTAGCTTTAAAGCATCTGCCTCCTTGAACAGTGTGTCTTTTTCCATTTTCAAACCCCTCATCTCTTCTGTTATAAGTTCAACCTCTTTGCTTTTGGATTCTAACACACAGGTTAAAGACTAAAAAGGGATAAAGTTTGGGAAAAGGAAGAAAAATAAAAATGAAAATAAAGCAAGCTAATGGAGCCATGAAAAAAGCTAATTGTATGTATGAAGTGACACACTACAATATCAAGGTAAAAAGATGCATGAGACTTTACAGACAATATACTTTTTGAAAATCTTTTTAGTGATGCCTTTATAACTTATGCAGTCGTTCCATGTAAAAGGGCCTTTACTATGTATAGACAGCTGTTAATGTGTGACTTAAAGGTGGGGACTACTTTCTGTAGTTGTCTATGAGTGCCGCCACTGGTAAAATGTAAGATGACAAACAACTTCATATAGAAATACAAGACAAATCATATAGCTATAATCAGCTTGCATGTCACCAACTTATGCGGTCCTCATAGAGGGCAGTATAAAAGTGGAGACAGAATCCCTTTTAGCGTACATTAACATATAGCGGAAGTGATGCAGATTTTCCACAGTATTTCCACATCAAAAACCACACTCTTGGTGCAGATTTTGACTGATTCAGCTGCACATCTGAAGCTAAATTTTAGCCTGCACAAAACGCTCCTCTCACCTCCGAATACGGAGCACTGCCAGCACCTAAAGCACAGCGCAGAGTCACCCGGCAACCGTAGAGTGCCGCCGTTCAGGTGATGCGAAGTGGGCTGCCTGCCACTGGGGAAAAGATGGTAGCGCGCAGTAGCAGTCGCGGGGTGAAAGTGTGCGCTGTGCTCTTAGCGCTCAGTATGAAGGTGACCCTCCATGCCTGGACAAACAAAGATGACCACACAGCTCAGCCTACCTAGTGTACACTGTGTATTAGTATGTATTGGTAGTCTAAGTCACTATATGCTGATCTGACCGGCCAGGACTGCTCATGTGGACAGCACTGGTTAATCAAAGAGGGTGTAGTCTCTTACACTAATGATACATACTAATAGAGTGTACATCAGGCAGTCAGAGAAGCTGGTGTGGTCATTTTTGTTTCTCCAGGCCCGAAGGGTCACTTTATAAGCTAGGACACCTGGGGGTGGCAATCTTTTTCTTCACTTAAATACATGCATTTTTGTCTAACAATCATTTGTGCAATAGAGTTTCATTAAAATTTTGCACCGTTTGTGTTTTGCAGCTTCTACAGTTTCTTTCACATGTGCTACAAAATGCATGTATGTGAAGCCCATGGTTTCCAATGGGTTCTTTCACATGAGCAATGTTTTGTAGCCTGAAAAAACGCATTGGAAACCATGGGCTTCACCTACATGCGTTTTGTAGCAACATTTTGTAGCCTGTGTGAAACACGTCTAAATATCACTACATATAGGCCAAAAGCACACAGGCAGGAATTCCGAGGCAGGATTTCCAGCAGAATTTCCACCCGTGCCCGCTGCCATAGGATTGCATTAGATAATGCAAAGCTATGCAGACAGCTGCGATTTGACGGCTTGAAAACTCACGCGGTAAACAAACCATGGCATATCACTGGTGATGCACCGACTCTAGTCTGTGTGGCATATCACTGGTGATGCACCGACTCTAGTCTGTGAATGCGTGGCTGTGCAACAGCCAGAGCAGAGCAAGACCCCAGGAGGAGGTGAGCGCCGGATCACTGCAGGGGCTCAATCCATGTAAAAGGGACATTACACTGCAAGTTCTATATACATTGCTATGCAGAAGCAGTTTAAAATTTCTAATTAAATCACATTGCAAAAAAGGACAGTCAGACTAAAATATATGTATTTAAGTGGAAAAAAAATACTGTTCCCCTAAAAGTGTCAATGGCCTTTAAATACTTCGAATATCAAAATGTATAAAATTTGCACATATAATTCAGGTAGAGGTGATTCACTTCATACATGCAATTTATAAAGCATTGCAAAAATGTAAATACTATTTTAAGCACCCAAAAAAGTAAAATGGAACAATGAAGTTATAGAAATGAGAAAATAAGGTTAGATTTGCTGTAAAAAAATAAGTTATTTTGCTGTGAACATGCCATAGGTGTGGAAGCACTGAATAAAAAAAAAAACTAAATACAAAACGGAAGCCCAGTAGAGATAAATCAAATATACCAAGACTATATTAGCACTTACAGTGTATCCTTTCAAATATAAAGTATCCCTAAACCTACAATGATAAAACCAAACAGTAATGTTTAAGGCCTCCCTCACACTGGCGTTTTTTTTTCAGCATTTAGCGTTGCATTTTCAGCACAGCGTTAAACGCCGTCAATCACTACCATTTATTTCAAAGGGGCTTCTTAGACAAACGTTAAAACGCAGCGTTTTTCAAGCAATATCTGTTCTTTTTTTCATGCGTTTCAAAACACGATCCTTTGCCCATCGAAGTGAATGGGATGCGTTTTCAGTGCTGCTGAAAACACGGGAGAATGTGGTTATTGCGTTTTCGGCCGCGTTTTTCACTAGACATTACCAGCTTGCTTGGCTTCGTTTTCAGCTGAAAACGAAGCCAAAAAGACGTCAACGCTGCTGACAAAGCCGTAAACAAAGCAAACGCCTGTGTGAGGGAGGCCTAAGTCTAGGTCTGTCATTGGCTACTAATATACAACGACCAGCCATAACATTAAGGGTATGTTCACACTTAAAAGGGATTTGGTACAGAATTTCTGCAGTGGAAAAATAGCACCACTAGGTGCAAACTTTTTCCGCTTTAAAAAAAAACAAAACAGGTAGTCAGAAAAGCAGTTTGGCCATCTTTGTTTCTCCAAGATCGAAGGGTCATTTTAAGTTTCCTGTTTTACCTGCGTCCAATACATCAACTGCTAGAACTTAAGGTACCTTTACATGAGACGACTGTTGGGCGTATAAGTGCCTGACAGGTGTCCCACAGACTACCGTTTCACAACCTCTCCTGTGCTTTACACAAGAACGATTGTTGTTCTGTGAATGGAAGCAGAATAGGCAGGAGATCGTTCTAGCCCGTCCACCTCCATTCACAGTAAACAGGCAGTCGCCATAGTTGGACTACCTGTTTACATATTTCATCAGTTGCTTGGTTTTTAGTTCTGCTAAAAACCAAGTGACTAACAAGTGAGCGATTTCTTGCTCAGTGCCCTGTGAGTGGATGCATGTACACGGGACAACTACCGCCTGAATTCGCAGTTTCCAGGAATAATTCAGCTGATAATCTTTGTGTGTAGAGATACCTTAAACCTTGATTTGCTGCCTAATACATCATACCCTTTGACAAGTGCCATTGTAATCAAACAATTAGGGTTATTTACATCATTTAAGGTTATGGCTGATTGGTGTATATGGAATTGCATAAACAATCAGGACTAGTCTTATTATTGGTTTAAAGGGGTTGGCCACTTTAGGGCTACATTTAAAACCGGTTTTAATATGAACACACTGCACTCACTAAAATGCTTTTATTCCAACTTAGCCTCTTCCACTACGACTGTGCAAGTTTCCTGTGCACAGCGTGTTAGAATGGAGGTGGCTGAGTGACGTTTCTGGTCATGTCACCATCCATATACAGCCAACTTATAGCTGTCTGGACGAGTAGGCCAACCGAGGAGGCGTGGTTTCAGAATAGCACAGAAGTTGAAAAAAAAGTTTAGCAGTAAGTGCAATGTATACATGTTAAAAATGCTTTGCTTACATTTAATCCCCTTTAAAGTGGTTGTCCAAGTCTGAACTATCATCAGGATAGGAATTCAATATTTAATCAGCAGGGATGAGCCACTTGGGACCCCAGGCTGTTATCTGGCTTCAGGGAGCTATGTCTGCATAACCAACCTGTGTAAAAAGTGGTCAACTTACAGCTTTGTACACAATGACAAGTGGTCCAGAAAACAGCTGATCATCAGGGGTCCCAAGAGGGTCAACCCCGCCGTTCAACTCCTAATGATGGGTTATCAATAGTTTAGACCTGGACAACCTCTTTAAGCTTTTCACTTGAATTCTCTATTGGTCATCTTGTGAATCTATTGGCAGACTATTGGCTGAACTTACCCTTTTATTGGTATAGTGCAGGCATGTTAGGGTATTGCTTCTATACAAATTCGCTGGTAAACCAGTTTAGTCACTTATCAAAAGTAGTGTCCTTAAAGGGGTTGTTCCACGCCGAAACAGGTTTTATTTTTTTTCAATAGGCCCCCCGTTCGGCGCGAGACAAACCCAATGCATGTGTTTAAAAAAAAACCGTTTAGTACTTACCCGAATCCCCGCGCTGCGGCGACTTCTTTCTTACCTTAGCAAGATGGCCGCCGTGATCTTCACCCACGATGCACCGCGGGTCTTCTCCCATGGTGCACCGTGGGCTCTGTGCGGACCATTGCCGATTCCAGCCTCCTGATTGGCTGGAATCGGCACACGTGACGGGGCAGAGCTACGAGGACCAGCTCTCCGGCACGAGCGGCCCCATTCACCAGGGAGAAGACCGGACTGCGCAAGTGCGTCTAATCGGGCGATTAGACGCTGGAATTAGACGGCACCATGGAGACGAGGACGCTAGCAACGGAGCAGGTAAGTGAATAACTTCTGTATGGCTCATAATTAATGCACGATGTACATTACAAAGCGCATTAATATGGCCATACAGAAGTGTATAACCCCACTTGCTTTCGCGGGACAACCCCTTTAAGTACAAAAGAACACTGTGATGCAATGTGATAATGTAGCAAGACAGACATGTATAATCATTTGCTCCCTAATACACATTTGATTATGTTTCAATCTTTTAAATTGACCCTGTATTATAAATTGGTCTTGGACTGATCTTGGACTGAAATTCTGCGCAATTCTCTAAACATTCAGCTTTACAAGTAAACATTTTCTCATAATCTTAGCTTACATAGAAAACAAAGCCAAATGAGATTATAATTATTAGTTGGTAGTGCCTCATAGGAGCATTAGCTGCATATAGTGTTAAAAGTAATAATTAGAAGAGCAATGCAATATATATATTGCACATAAATATACACACAAAGGGGAAATAAAAAAAACATTAGAAAAAGTCTCTGTGCTTCCTTGTACCTAATGTACCAGTAGTCATATAGACAATCTTGAAATCGAGTAGTCTTGGCGAACCTCCGTATTAAGTTAAAAATTAGGATAATTGCACATGTGTAAGCACTGCTATAGAATGGCTGAAAACATTTCTAGCTCCGCATATGTGCCGCTATCACTGGTCTACATGAGACTATGTACCATCACAGTGGTGTGTAGAGTATGAATTGGTTTGAGCATTTCATAGGAGGGAAGAATGTTTGATTATGATGTCATAAAAAGAACCTGTAAAAAAAATACTAGTTTAAAAGCTGCAAACATCATATAAAGTAAAAAAAAACCAATACCTTGGCCTGTTCTGCCTGCTGTTGCAGCTCTTCCATTTGTTTGGCCATATTATTCTGTGTCACCTGTGCAGCCTTCCATACTTCCTCTTTAGCCTGTAGATTTTGTTTCAGCTCATCGATTGAAGTTTGATGTTGGGAAATTAAATCTGAAACAGATTTTTCGTGCAACGCCTGCATTTCTTTATTATCAAGCTGAAGTTTTTCAATTGTTAGTTTCTGCAGGGAAAGAAACACACTTTTGGAATACAAAAGACCCATCTGCCAAGATTAATGACTAACCCTAAAGGGGTTGTCCATGTTTGGGCTGCGTATGTGATAAAATAACAAAAATGGGAACCACTTGCCTCTCTTCTCTCCCTGGGAAACAGTGGAACAGCTTCAGTGAAGATCCTGTTGTCAGAACCGCCCAGAAGTCAGGTGACCACTGTACACCATTAGGAATTCCTGGCATCACGACACCCAGGATGCGAGTGCTGATGCCAGAAGAACGAGCGGTGGCCTCTGATTGGCTGTAGCCTTCACCTGACTTCCAGTCTGTGTTGACAGAGAACTCTTCACAGGAGCAGCTCCGCAATTTCCTGCGCAATTCTGGCATTACGTACTTTTTTCCCTACGGCCTTCACTGTGGGGGATAAATATTGTAATGAAAGGTTATACTTTTACAAACCCCGTGATACCAAATGTATGGTGTTTTTTTTTTACCATTTATTTAAACACGGGAAAAAGTGGCCTTCTGAAATCTAAAAGTTTTTGTTTCTGAGAAAAAAAATTTAATTTCTTTTTTTAAACACAAACTTATTTAGCTCCCACAGGGGTATTGAACTTGGGATCATTGGCTCACTTCTACACACTACAATATTTCAGAATTGCAGTACATAATTATTTTGAACGTTGCCTATGAAGCCCTGCCACAGGGCTTGAAAAGCATCTATGCATGGCAGTGCTGCGAGAATTGAGAAGGTCCTGGGCTGCCATGCTTGCTCTCTTGTTGACTGCTTAAATGCACCGCCACCTTTGTCTGCGACAACTAAAGAGTTAACTGCAGCAACTACAACAAATTAATCGCAGCAATTACTGGTGACCGTCAGCTGTCAGAAACAACTGATAGCTGCCAGGTATGGAGTGAATTGGCCCCTAAGCAAACTCCATGCACCCTTTATGACTGCACCACATATTTATGTGGCTGGTAAAAGTTTAAAGCAAATAGGAGCTTTGAAAGATTTTCCAATAACTGGGGATCTAACATGTGATAGATCTCAACCTATGGATAAGTCATACGTGTCCAAGATGTGAAAAGCCGCAGTAGAAACTTTTACTATTAAAGTGAATTGGATTAAAGCAAATCTTGGTCACATGCTGAGAAGAAGAAAAAGCCGTTGCAGATTTTCTGCTGTAAGTGTACTGTAACTCTTCCTTGCGGTTTTGCTGCGTTTCCACTGTAAAAGTTCTGTAGAGTTTCCGCAGCATGTGAACGTACCCGCAAATGCTTTTCTTACCAAGCTTTCTATTTCTGAAGTCATTGTCTTTATTGCTTGCCGATGAACCTCTTGTGCATCTTCAGAGCAACGCTTCGCTTCAGATGTTAACTGCTCAATACTGTCTTGCAGTTGTTTTACAGTTTCTCTGGATTTTGACAATTCTGTCTGGAGATCAGCCAAATTCCTGTAAAATTTTAAGATTTAGACTAAAAGACTAAATAATAGTCATGGAAAAGAACATAGCTGGATATTATATTGAAGTTAGTTGTTTTTTCTTTTTACTATATAGGTGTTATAAAAAAAAGTTGCATGTTTTTCATTGCAGGTAAAAGGTTTTTCCCATCTCAAAGTGATGGCATGATGTTAGCAATTCACCGCTATCTGACTAGTGGGTTTCAATTACCACAACACACAGGGAGAAACTGAAAAGGCAGCAGCGCTGCATTCCCATCACAGATTTCTCTTTTACTACACCACGACAAACCCGGCCACCCACTGTACAGGGAGCTGCAAAACCTCTCCATTTACTGCTATTCTGCATGGGAGAACTATGGCGGGGTGCAGTACTAAACCAATACGCAGGCTTCTTTATTCTTAAATTTAGTGGGGTATTGGAAGTCAAACTCCACTGGTGAGAGAGTAATGGCACATCCAAGTGACATGCCAACACTTTATTAGATGGAAAACCCATTTAATGAGGTACGGTTTCTAATATAGCTAAACAAGGGTTAACCCTTTCCAATCCACTGTCTGACGTCTAAAGATATTATGATTTAAGGCTGTACAGCTCCGATGTTGGAAGATGTCCATCGGGGTTCTCTTACTGTATATTGCCAGCCTCTCTGCTGTTGGAGCCTATCCAACGTGACACCTCATGCAGTACTGGCTTTAGCTAGCATATAGCGCCATTGTATAACAGCAGAAAGAGTAAGCCCCCTAGAAAAACCAGGATACAAATTGGATTGGAAAGGGTTAAACTACATAGGTACCAAAAAAGACTACATAAGACAAAACTATGTCCAGTTTTGTGATAAAGAATAGAGATACATACTTTTCCCTAGACTGCAGTTCTTCATTCAATGCTGAAAGTTGAGCAGAGCTGTCTCCTGATGACTGAATCATTTCAGCTATTTGATTTTCTAGTTTTGCTTTTGCTCTCAACAAGTTCACCTCCTTCTCTTCACCTTCTTTTACCTTCTTTTCAAACTCTGAAAGACAAGAAACGTGTGTGTGGTGGGGATTTACTAAGAATTGCATTTCATAATTTGGCGTTGGAGTAAGATGTGACAAATTTATTAACCCCTGCAGGACGACAAATTATTTTTTTTTGGGGAGGGGGTTCTGCATTCTAGCCTTCTGAGATACAAAACTTTATTTCTCCATTAATGTAGGCATAAACCTGCTTTTTTCCAGAATGAGTTGTAATTTTTTGAATGGTACCATTTTGGGGTACATTTATCTTAGCAACTCCTTCTGGAGAAGATGGGAAAAATACAGCAGTTTCACAATTATTATAATTTTTTTTTAGTTTTACATTTTGTGCAATTCACCATCTGGCATGAGTAATGTTACTTTTATTATGTGAGTGGGTAAGATAATGAGATAATGACCATACAAAATAAGTAGGTTTTTTGTTTTTACTAGTTTTGCCCAGGAAAGACACTGGAGGACGTATTGTTGGTAGAATGTGTGTGTGTGTGTGTGTGTGTGTGTGTATATATGTATATGTATATGTATATGTATATGTATATGTATATGTATATGTATATGTGTATGTGTATGTGTATGTATGTGTGTGTGTGTGTGTGTGTGTGTGTGTGTGTGTGTGTGTGTGTGTGTGTGTGTGTGTGTGTGTGTGTGTGTGTGTGTGTGTGTGTGTGTGTGTGTGTGTGTGTGTGTGTGTGTGTGTGTGTGTGTGTGTGTGTGTGTGTATATATATTATATATAATTTTTTTTTAAATTTTTTTTTAACTACAATCATCTTGGGGTGCTGTGGGGACCTGCTGGTCACAGCGTACATGGAGCATAGGAGTATTTAGCATCTGACAATTAGCCAGCTTCTGATCCAGATGACATTATCAGGACTTAAAGGGGTTGTCCCGAGGCAGCAAGTGGGTCTATACACTTCTGCATGGCCATAATAATGCACTTTGTAATGTACATTGTGCATTAATTATGAGCCATACAGAAGTTATAAAAAGTTTTTTACTTACCTGCTCCGTTGCTAGCGTCCTCGTCTCCATGGTGCCGACTAATTTTTGGCCTCCGATGGCCAAATTAGCCGCGCTTGCGCAGTCCGGGTCTTCAGCAGTCTTCTATGGAGCCGCTCGTGCCAGAGAGCGGCTCCGTGTAGCTCCGCCCCGTCACGTGCCGATTCCAGCCAATCAGGAGGCTGGAATCGGCAGTGGACCGCACAGAAGAGCTGCGGTCCACGAAGACAGAGGATCCCGGCGGCCATCTTCAGCGGTAAGTATTGAAGTCACCGGAGCGCGGGGATTAAGGTAAGCGCTCCGGTAAACTTTCTTTACTTCCCTGCATCGGGGTTGTCTCGCGCCGAACGGGGGGGGGGGGTTGAAAAAAAAAAAAAACCCGTTTCGGCGCGGGACAACCCCTTTAAACTAATAAGATATTGATGTCAGTCCCAAGACCAGAAGCAGTTTGTTACAGCCACAGATGGACCTTTCTTGCAATAAGAAGCCTGTAATCCCCATAAATATATGGCAGTTTTGCAAACTGCCAGATGTAGCACGTTTATGTGAGGTGGTAGGAATAGGTTAAGAGTATTCCTCTTAATAAATTTGGCACATCTTTGTCTTCCAGACACCAGGAAATCAAATCTACACCTGCTATCGACAGGCGTAGATTTCAGCGACACTGTCAATTTCTAGCATAAATTATATCACGTTTGTCAATCCCAAAAAGGCCTCACCCCATCACTGAGCCAAACGACTTTTCTCAGGTGTCAGAAGGTACAAATCGTAAATTTTTGGACAAACATAATGTGCGTAAAAATGTGCACATTTTTCCACCAGAAAACTGTAAATGACTAAAAGATTGTCCCCATAGTGCAGTGTGAAAATCTAATGGAACAGTTGAAAGCTTGATATGAAGCGGAAATCTACTTACCAGCACACTGGGGTTGCAATAGTTCCAATTTTTTGGTGATTTCTACACACTGTAGTTCGCTTTCATTTAATTTACCCATGGTTTCTAAACAAAAAGGAAACAGTCTATAACATGCAAATCATAGATTTATTATGCTAAAGTATAACTTCACTTTGGAGTTTCAATAAGAGTTATTCAGAAAGTTTATTAAATACTTGTTAGAAAGTCTGCTCTGCATGCTAGGATTTAAAAGGGTTTTCCAAAATTTTGTAAAAATTGCCCCACGATAGGTAATGGTAGCAATTATCAAATCACTACATTCCAGCAGCACCAATCCTATCTCCACTGTTAGGCGTTTTTCAAACAGGCGTATATTGGCCATGTTTTCACGCCCGGCCGATATACACTGTTCCTCTCTGCAAGGGGAGGAGGCGAGCCTGGCCGGGAGCTAGTGCACTGAGCTCCCGCCCCCTCTCCACTGTTTGCAACATTTAAATCGGATTGTGCTAAAGGGTTCACTTAGAAGAGTAGAGCCTCAAAAGCCAGGTATGTTTTAAAGGCCAAGATCACCTTTGACAAGGAAAAATATATATTTTTATAGGTCCGTGGTTCCTTAGGTACATTCGGCCTAAGAGTTATTAATAACAAAAAAATTTTTTTTTTTTAAATCACTAAGTTTCAGACTGCAACGTCCATTCCTTCATTCATTTTCCGTCTCCTACATATGCAATTTGCAACCTACTCTTAGATTCAGACTTTTCTTGTATGGGTATGCCCCTCCCCAATAAGACATGCTGGATATGAAGTGTGTGTGTCCATGAGGCTGCTGCCTTCACTAGCTCTCATGTATCAGCACAGCTTCATTCCCGTGCGCATACAAGATTCCTTCTCATTTGTGCCGACAGACGTTGATGCATGATGTCACTTTCGCCGGGTTCACTCTTCTGTACACTCACACGTAACCTGTGCAATTCACCCTCCCTTCTAGGTGTTTGCTTTACTCCCCATCTGTAGACTTTGTGAGTTTGCCTTCCATAAAAAAATGGGATTCTTCGATTTGCAGTGTGTAACCTCTTCTCCCTCTTACTATCTCTAATGTAGAGAGGAGGAAGGAGAACAAAGAACAAAGTGCAGACACGGCCAAGTAGCAGAGTGCTGTTGGATCCATGTCAGAAATCGCAATGTTACACAGACTCTCCAATGGTCAGTCATGTAAGGTATACTGACTATTATTTAAACCCTCACCCCACACGGTTTCCTATATTTGGCAGGACCAGCAAACATTCTTGTGTGGCTAGAAAAAGCCTGAGTGCATAAACATTCCCATGAGTGGGAAGAAGCATCTTTCCCAGCAGCTTTCATTTCTACATGCCTGGTCCTCTAGTACACCAGGACATAAGTGCTAGCAGAGGCGTCTAGCAGTGGCTTTTGTATCTTTCTCTACAGAAGTAAAGACCCATTCTCAGCTGAGCATGTATGGTAAAGGGAGTAATGCAGCTAACTGCAGCAAACCTGTTTTCAAGTTGCTTGGGTAGTGAATGTTCTCACTGTATACTACTTGTGTATAGAGGCTACAAATACCTCACATTAGTCAGTGAGCAAAAAGGTGAACATATATGCTGTAAGTGGCCGTTCACACTTGCGTTAGCAGAAAAACAAATGGTTAACTGTGGCTCTGTATGAGAAGCAGAGGAACGAAAATAAAACTAAACAAGTTTGCGATTTCCCCATTGATTTCAATGAATGTATAAAAAAAAAAAAAATTTGAAAATATTTTTATTTCCATTCACGTTCATTTCCGTTTTTCAAACAAAATAGATCGCACAGCTGACTGTGCTATTTGTTCAGTTTAAAAAACAAATGAAACCGAATGAAAGCACACTAAACTGAACATAAAAACTAATTTCATTAAAAAAATTAAAAAAAATAAATAAAAAATAAATAAAAAAAAATTTATTTATATATATATAGTACTCAAATGGGGAAAATAATGGAAATGTTTATTGCCGTTTTTATTTCAGTTACTTTACTATTTAAACGAAACAAATGGTTAACTGAAGCCAACATCAGTGTGAATGAGCCCCAACCCAAGCTGGTTAAATTTATTTTTAATCAAACCTTTATAAGCAATAAAAAATAAAAAAATTAAAAAGTTTTGCGTCGAATATAAGTTAAATGCACATTGTATAATAAGTTAGCTTTTCTTTGTACATCTCACTATGAAAACAATGCCAACTCATCAGTAAAGGAAAAAAAAACAACTAAAAACACAAACATGCTAACTGGACTCAATGGGTACTCAGCGTTTTTGACAGACGCCTAGAGACAAGACACTCTGAATTTTGTTAATTTATACAATTCCCCTACATTTGTTAAACATGTCACATGGGGTATATGGAGAGGGACTGTCTAAAGCAGATGATATTCTTACCTTGCATAGCTTTTTGAAGGCTCTTATTTTCTTCAGAAGAGGTATTTAATGATTTTTTCTAGAAGTCAATTAGAAAGCGGATTAATAAAAAACACCTCTCTGATAAGTGCCTAGTAAAGAGGGATTCCAACAATTATTATTCTGGACCTCTATCAGAAAGTGATAAAAGTCCCTCTGTTTTCTAAACACTCAGACATACATTTGACGCTCTGGTATGGTTGCTGTGGGATGTCTACTGCATCGAGTGGGAGTCATGGAAACCCATGTTATAAAAGTAGATGGTGGTCTCAGATGTGGGACTCCCAACTTTGTGATACTGATGGCATATCCTACAGGTATGCCGTACAATTGTCGGAATACTTCTTTAAGAACAAATGGCTGTAGAATTCAATAGATTAATAAACTTATTGCCTTCAAAGAAAAGTAGTAAAAAAAAGCACAATGTAAAGAGATTATTAAATCTAAGCTACTATAGAAACTAGAAACATTACCAAATCTTCAATTTCCTTTTCAAAAGTTTCTTTGACCTGAACCAGTGACTGCATTTTGTTTTCAAGAGCAGCAAACTTTTCATTATGATCCATCAAATCTCTCTGTAAATCATTGGCCTAGCAGAGTTGAATGTAAAAAAAAATGAATGGATACAGAAAATAAAAAGGACTAAAAGCAAAAGTAAATTAAGAATTATGGGAAAAAGAAACACACACATGAGAAAACATAAAATAATTGCATTCACACCTTGAAGTCAGCATTTCCGTGTATAAACACACTGTTTATACGGATAGCTAAAACCCAAATATCAGGGCAAATTATATTTCCATCAGTACATAATTTTTATTGTAGTGTGTTAAAATGGCTTATATGTGCGTTTTCTAAACTTGTAACTATTTCAGCACATTAAGGGCTGAAGTCCACGGGCATTTTTTCACCACGTATTACAAGTGGATTGCATGGGAATGTGTTACGGGGAGAAGAGAGGCAATAAAAGTCAAAGGACTTTCCTTGTTCCATGTACAGCGGCATGTGAACACTGCATATCCTTACACAAGATAAATAAACCACAGCATGCTCTATTTTCCTGCATATGATACGCAGCCCTACTATGGGCTATACACGATACGCTGCCCATACGCAATACATTGTATACGGGCAGCGTTTCAATATGCATGTCCAGAGCGGAGAAGTTAAAAAAAAAAATAAAAAAAAAACCACACACCACTGTGCATGTCCGTGACGTCAGATTCCCAGGCATGCGCAGTGCCATACGCGTCCAGGGTGTATGGACTCATGCCTGCTGCATTTTATGCATACGCCCATGGGCATGAGCCCTTAGTTTTTTTCCCATGGTCGGAAACTCACAAGACTAAATTTACACGCTGCGACAATCGTAAGATGAAATTGAAAAAGTCCGATCGTATGAAAATACGCTGTTACATTGCTGGTTCCGAGAGCTCACATTAAGGACTGACTTGCAGTGAATTTGTATTTACAAAGAAGGTTCATCCAGACAGCTTCACTACTTAAAATAGAATTTGTAATTTAAAGTTTATCCTCAAGATATAAGCACTGATGCCAGGAGCGCAGACGATGACGCTGCAGTGGTCACTTGCTTCACCGTCCATCCAACCACCTGGAAGTCACCAAACACGGGCAGCAACTTTCAACTGTGTCCCAGGACTCCAAAAGAAGAGTATACTTTTTTTTATTTTTGTACAGGGCCCAGCTGGGGGGATGGGGTTTTGTCTACTGGATATTGCATCTCCTACCCTCGTCCGTGAATCAGACAAAAATAGGGGATGCTGTGATTTTTCTTACACGGGACATTGGTCCATGAAGAAAAAAATATATATATTTTAATGGGCCCAAGTTCTTGGAAAGATTTCTGATGGAAAGACCACAAAACAAGAAAAAAGAAGCGTGAATGGGCCTTTGTAGTTCCAGCAGTTCATAAAAATACTCAACATAAATTCCAGCTCTGTGCATGGTAAACAAAGATAGTGTTTTTCACAACTAATCAGATAGTTGTCATAACAGACATCTCACTAGGTTATACGTGTCAAAGCTCCCTGCAGTGAGAAATTGATATCTTTATGTTGGGGGTGTCACAGTAAATGTAAAAATTTTAAAACATAAAAATAATTATAAATAAAAAGATAAAAATTAAATAAAGAAAGAAAGAAAGAAATGATGAATGGTACAAACCTTATTACTTTCTGCAAGCTTTTCAAACTCAAGGTTTTTAACTTGCCCTTCAGTTCCCTCAAGTCTCTCCTTAAGCTTCTCAACTTCGGCTTTAAACTCAGATTCTGCTTTTTGCATACTATCAATATTTACAAGCCTCTCCTCTGCATCCTTTACTTGGGATGTTAACCTATCAATTATATTGTTTTGCTCTGTACACTGTGCTTGTAAGGTCTCCAAGTCCTTTACCTTTATTTCAGCATCATGGAGCTTATTTAGTGTATCCTCAATCTCTATTAAGTGTTGCTCCTCTGCAGCTTCCAGTGTAGATTGCAGTGCTTCAAGTTCTGACCCTCTTTCTTCAGAACATGCTTGCAGCTTAGACTTTAAAGCTTCTAATTCTTTAAGATGCTCAGCTTGCTCTGCTTCTTGTCTAGATTTCAGAAATTCAGTCTCTTTTTGATGTTCTAACTTCAGGTTCTCAATCTGGGCCTTTAGTTCAATGAAAGCAGATGTTTGTGTATTTGCGCCTTTACTGAAGGAAACAGTCAGCTCTTCCATTGCTTGCTGATGTGAAGTAATTGCAGAGTCTAGTTTTGACTTCCAAAGTTCTATTACTTCTGCATTCTCATTGTTGGCATGACTGAGCTTTACTTTTAAGGTTTCATTCTCTTTGGATATCTTTTCTATAGATGCTTTGAGTGTTCCCAAGTCTTTCTCATAATTACCCTCGGTACTTTCAAGCTTGCCTTTCAGAGACTGAATTTCTTGCTCATGCTTCTTGCTGAGCGTTGATATATTTTCTTGCAAAGAACTGATTTCCTGCAACAGCGAAAGCGATGCATCTACATCAGTAGATTGCTTGCTAGCTTCTATTAGCTTCTGGCGTAGGTCTGCGACGTCTTTTGTTTTTAGAGCCAAATCCTTCTCTAGTTCCATAATACGAGATTTTTCAGAAACCGTTGCCACCTGTGGTCATAAACCAATTTAGGGAAAACCAACAAGAAAAACATATGAATAGAAAAGGCAGTCTTCAATAGGCAACAACAAAAAAATTTGGACTTAATAGAGCTAAGCAAATTAAGCCCTTCAATCCCCAATAAGTCAAATAACTTCTCTTATGTTTTAGATAAGAGTATCCAACTTTTTGCAGATTTGTCAAATAGCTTTTTTTTTTTTTTTTTTAAATTCCAGCTATTAAAACATTTAGTTTTTTCCTGCAATAGTTTTGAAGACAGAAAAAAATAAAAACTAAAAAAGAGAGCAAAGACACCTTTTAGGAAATTTCTATTGAGATCAATAACTCTAAAACCAAAGAGCACACCCCTGACAAGGTTGTTATAACCCACAGCAAATACCCATATGCAATTGGAATGTTAATCACACTTATAAAGCACATTATTCCAACCACTTAAGACTGTACCGAAGCACAAGTTACAGTATTTCACTCCAAAGCCAAGAACATGAGCCCTAGCACCGGAAATACTACACTGAAAGGAATGGGATATTTATAAATCATGATGCACTGAGAATTCACACCTTGTAAAAACACCTCCACATAATCTCTCAAATCCTAAACTTACTTTCGGAAACCAAAACGATGCCCAAACATAGAAGCCCCTTGTGAAGCTCTCAATAAAATTTATGGTACATAACTTGATTAGTATACAGAAACCAGACACTTGCATGCATCAGTTAATAGTTCGGCCTGTACAAACAAACATTGCTAGAGCTATGCAATGAAAGATCAACAATTATTAGTGCATTTCCTACCACCACAAGCAAAGTTTGCAGTTCCAGCAAACAAACATACCAAAAACAACCTCTTGCTTTTAGATGAATACTTACTTTTAAGGAATCTGGCCTGGTTTTGGGCTGTAAACAACAAGAAATGTCAGATCTTTCTTCATCACCAGGAGTACCAATTTGTATCCCCAGCGGTTTATGTTTCCAGATGTTTCTTTTGGGTCATATGGGCATTTTATGCACTCTGCATACAGAATTTGCACTGTATACACAACACTGTCTAGGCTATGGACACTGTACTTCCTATAGTCTGGGTGAAGTCCCTGTGCGAGATGCTATTCTTAAGCATTTAGTATCTATTAGAAATTTTTGGAAACATTTTTTGCAACCCAGCAAAATAAAACCACCTGTTCACTGCCATCTAAAAACAACTTAATTCCAGTAATAATGCTAAAGAAAAGGGTTTACTGTTAAAACCCTAATGAGAGCCATGGAAATAAAGCAAAAGTTACATCGTCAACATTCCGTAGTTCACAATAATCAGCAAGTAGATCTAGCAAGTAACAATCCAACATGACGAATTTGCACAAGAGGCAAATAATAGAATTTTGGTTTACTGGTCATTAGTAAAATACGGGCTGTATCCAACCACTGGGGGCGAGAAAAGGAAAAAGTCAAAATATTCACCAGCAAAGAGGAGCAAATATAGAAGCAGTCATAGGATTACACATATTAGTGTAGATTTAAGTCACATCTCTCACCGCCTTTACGTATATAATGCTTATCGGATTGGCACTAAACCAAGTCTTATTAAATAGGTCCTATATATTTTGTTATTAAAATGGAGAAAAAAGGATCATAAAATGTTTACACTTCAAAAAAATTAAGCTAAAAAAAAAATTTATATATAAGCCAAATATTGTAATTTACAGTTAAATTATAAATGTGATCTTTCACAATTTAATTTATAAAACCATTAACTACTGAATGAAACTGTCTAATGATTTTTACTTTATTTTAATGATAAACTAGAACACATAGTTAATAGGACATAATGAGAGATTACGGTATGACACATGAAAGCCATTATAATCTGTTTCTTATTAATGTGGAACATTCTTTTAGTGATGAAACTAGTGTTAACCATCCTGTACTATGCGATTGTTCGAGGAAATTATACTACTAGTTCTACTTGCATTATTTAAAACTGTAAAAGACCAAAAGCCAAGAATAATTCTTTTCACTCACAGTTTTCACTGCAGATGGACAAAGCTAATAAAGTGTAGTGTACTGGGAGAGTTTCCATGAAATATTGAAAACCATTACCCTAGTATCTTCTAACTCTCTTTGAAGTTTGTCAGCTTTGGTCTTTTCAAAGAGAAGGCTCTGTTCAAGCTCCTTAATGCGGGCATGCTCCAGTTTGGTCTGCGTCTGTTAGTAAAAAGGGAGAGGAAGAGAACACAACAGTGCCACCATCACATGCCAGCACGAGAGGAAGGAGCCACATGCAGGCCGTGCTCCGGCACCATCGGACCATTGAAGAGCAAAGATGATGCAGTGGGAAACATAACAGAAGAGAAGGAGATGACTAGATGATGCTTGGGTGATGGTGAATGACAAGAAAGTGGGAAGAAATTGATAGTGAAAGACAAAAGAAAGAAAAGCAATAAGTAGAAATGTAAGATAGGTGCATGCAGCAAGTAGAATTACTGTTTTCCAAAAAATAAAAGCATTAGTGTAATTTAAAAAGTTAACACTTTTGCAAAGATTAAAAATCTTTATTGCAACCCATTAGAGACTCATTTTTTTATTTGTTAAATAAGGGGAAATAATTTATGAAGACTGGTCTAATGCACTAGTTAGGGGGGGGGGGGGGTTAAATGGGGGCCTTATAAGCAATATGTCTTAAGCAGATTGCATCCACAAGCACAAGGCCTTTTTGTTGCAGACCTATGCAGCAAAGTGACTGCCTGGCATCAATCTAAGTGCTCAACTTCTATTCACTAAAGACAGGAAGTCCTTGTTTTGAAGTACTTGGTTGAGCGCCTATTGCAGTCATGCTGGATGCTGGACAGCTGCTTCCCCGGCATGTATCTGGAGGCAGCTGTAAAATGTTAAGACATATTGCTGGCTTCCAGCAGAACTTTAAGTTTTATATACATGGCATTAGATTCTGTATACGATTAGATTAAAATATAGGAGTTATCGATTTTAGGATCAGTAAGATTTTACATTCATTTAATTCACTTACATTCTTCCAAGGGCAAGTCTAAACACTATTGTTTGAAAGAAAATTACCCAAATAGGAAAACCCTGGGGTTGATCCAGAATTGGGGGTTTTATCTGCCTACTGTGCTATTTTTTTTTTACCATTGAACTTTTAAGTTTGAGTATGGTTGCTTGGAAATTAATTGTTTTTACCCCACCTTCTTGTTGCAGTTTTTTAGTGTATGGGGGGTGGGGGCGCTCCCCCCTCTGCGATTCTACTGTGTTTTAAAGAATTTAATTTAAAAAAATTAACCAACAAGATTGAGGTTGTGTTCATAGGCAAAAGTATGATGTGTGTTGAAACTGCTCTGGGCATGCACAAAAATAGTAACCCTACATGGAATTCATTTTTAGAGCAATTTTGAATGTATGGAAATCCTTGTGTGCATCAGTAGGGCCAATTTTCCAGGTCTTAGGGAAAACAGGTTACATTTTAAGCCAACACATTCACTGGATTGGCAAACGGTCCTTTGTTTTACATGCTACAGGGTGGTAAAGGGGTTCAAAACTTTTTCAAAATGCATACTGTAAAAATGGGAAAATTTTTTACTGTTCTTTACATTTCTCATCCATTGCATTGGGGAACACAGCTGAAGGCACTAGGAGGCGGACACTAAACAAAAGTGTTCGCTCTTCCTACCAGCTATACCCTTAATGCAAGCACCAAGCAAACAGTTTAAGCTTAATATCCATAGGAGGCAGACCTCTTTTTACCTGTCTTCAGTTGTTACCTTCCAGAATACTGGGAATACAGAGCTGGCATTACACTCTCCTCATTACCCCAATGAGAAGGGCAAACAGACTGGCATTAACCAGTCTGTTGCCAGCCCATCCCTCAGTAGAAAAGGAGGCATGGTCAACTGTTAGTTTGACCCTGACTAGCTCCCCCCTATTGCTCCTCCTGCAGTGCCCATACGAGATTGCTCTGACTACTGTATATGATTTTGGTACAATGTATGACTGCGGAGCTGAAGGCTCCAGAAATGGCCCAGCCAGAGCCACACATTTTGCGCCTGATAGTGGCAGTATAGAAGACCCTTCAGGTGAAGGATCAGACACCTGCTTAATGTCTGAAGCCATTCCCTGAAGGTTTTCCTTTCCCATATGGAGCTTGAAGAGGTTATATCCATGGAATGGAATTATCCCGACAAACATTTCACCAAACCAAAGCATTTGGCTGTCATGTACTCATTTACAAAAGCTTAGTTAAGAAATGGTAGTCTTCATTAGTAGGGGACACCCCCAGTGTCCGGTTTATCAAAACACACCACCCAGCCTATGGTTAATGCTTCATCCTTTTGGGATATAGGAAACAAGAAATTGGAATCCCTAGCCAAAATTTTCTTTGAGGCAGTGGGTTTGGCACTTTGCCATTTTTTCCCCCTCTAACTGGGTCAGCAGGGATACTACTGAATGGGCCAACGTTGTAGCATTCTGCCTGGTTCTCATCTGCAAGAATTAGCAGACACTGAACAGATAGACCAGTCGAGACAATTTATCTGCAAAAGCTCCTTAAATACATCACTGAATTTTCCACCAACCCTCAGATCATTCCTTCAGCTCCAGAAATCCAGTGCCTTCTTCAAAGATCAACACTTTGGCTCAGGCGATACATACACATCCATCAGTGATTTCTCAGCTTTGCCATCCACTTGGACCACTAACAGTTCACGGCCCTTCCATTTGGGATAAACACAGCCTGCCTAAGTCTTCACAAACATTCTGTCATCAGTCACATCCCTTTGAGTTGTTGCGCAATGTCCAAGCTCATCTGTTGTCCTGGAAGACCGCTTTTTTTGACGACTGTCACTTCCATCCACAAGGTTTCTGAGCTCGCAGCCTTGTCTGTCAAACCTCCATTTGCCGTCTATCAGGACAAGTTGGTCTTGAGTCCCATGCCCTCCTTCCTACCTAAGCTGGTGTCGGGCTTCCCCATTAGCGTAGATACCATCTTTTCTTCGTTCTGCCCCTCATCTGAGGGAATGCATGCTTCATAAATTGGATTAGGTTGGTTCGAGCCTTGCAGATATACCTTTTCAAGACGTCTTCTTTCAGGTGCTCAGACTCTTTTTGTGACTCCACATGGCCCAAGATGTGGCCTTGCGGTTTCCAAAACACTCATATCACCTTGGACCAGGTCTGCGGAGGCCTACTGTGCTAAGGGCAAGGAAATCTCCCTTTCGCGTTACTGTGCACTCTACTCTGGCAGTGGGTGTCTCTTAGGCGGTACACAACGGTGCTTTTGCTATTTGAGTGTTTAAGGCCATTACGTGGGCCTCTTTACACACCTTCTCAAAGTTCTAATGGGTGCACACTTTTGCATCCGCTAACACCTCTCTCTGTTCAAGAAAGAGGCGGATGCAAAAGTCTAACTTTCCCCACCCCTGAGGGACTGCTCAGGAATGTCCCATGTTCTTCAGCCGTTTTCCCCAAAGCAGCGGACGAGAAAATAAGTTGATTATCATTTACAGTAAAATCTTTGTCACATTGTCAAGCAATCTTAATAATTTTCCGATATCCGTCTCCTTGTTGAAACATTCTCCCCAGAGTTGCACATGGTTCTAAATGGTATTACATTTTTAATGTTTTACTGTTTTACTGTTTTAACCTGTTTCTATCCTACTTGCTGCACCTACTGCTTGCATACAAACTGGTTAGCTTGGTGTCTGCAGGAGCTATCACTTTTTCGCTTAGTGTCTGCCTCCTAGTGGCAGTAGATATACCCATCATTTTCTTCAGCTGTGCCCCGCAATGAAAAGGAACGAAAAAGATTTTATGGCAAGTACAAAAATCCTATTAGTAAAACATTATTATAGAGATCCATTTTTTAATCTAAAGTTTGTGTGTAAACTTTAAACTTTCTCTAGCATAGATTCAGCAGTTAAATACACTGCGCTAGAAAAGGTTTTTGGAAGTATAATGTAGTATATTAACAAGGCTTTTCACATCAAAAGCAGCATGCACCAGTGAATTAAAGCTTGCATTTTAAAAGCAGTTATTAGTGGCTAAGGTTATGTACAAAAAGTAGTTTTCCTCAGTTTACTTGCTCTGACCGAAATGTTTGATGAATATGTTCACAATTTATTTCTAGTCCTGTCCTCTTAGTGCACTTAACAACTAGATTGTGAAGACAATTAAAAAAGGGAAAAACATGGTACATGAGTTTTTAACATGTAAAAAGAAAAAAATAATGTGAACTTAAATGTTGAAATGTAACTTTATGGAATAAAAAATACAAGCAATTAACATGGTCATAAACAGTTTTTTAATCAAAACTGGCTAATTTAGCATTTGAAAGTAAGGCTACATTTTAACTGACTTTGGTTAACTAAATTAGCGTTTCTCAAAGGAAAGCAAAAAGGAAAAGGAAAATTGTTACATTTTCAAATTCAATGCTGGATTTATGTTTAGAAAACAGGAGATGACATGAAAGCCAGCAAATATAAAATTGGGGGTTATCTGAAAATAACCACCTTGATTTCACCTCCAGTTTTGCAAGCATCAAAAGTTTTATTGAGTTTGATTTCAGATTGTGAAAAAGCAACAGCAAGCAAGAGGCATTACCAACCAGTAAAGATGATGGAACTATTGGGTTTATATTTGGTCTAAACTGCTCCAATTTGGGGAAAACATGTTTATTGACTGTAGTGCTTTCTCTATCACAATCTACTTCACATGCTCTGTTTGTGTCACCCCGTTTCTAAATTTTAGAATAAAAAAAGTGATCAAAATAGAATTCATGTGGCACAAACCTCATGATTATATAAAAAAAATATTCACGAGGTTGTCCCACAAAATTAAGTTAACCCTTATCCACAAGATGGGGGATAACTATCAGATTGGTAGAGGCCCAAATGTTGGGAACCTTAGATCAGAAGAGTGCATGCGCATCGCCACTCCATTCATGTCAATGGGACTGCTGGAGATTGCTCAACTATCTGACAGCCCCATTGAAATGAATAGAGCAGCAGTGTGCATGCATGACCACCACTCGATTCATTTGGGGACTCCATTCTCATAACTGGACCCTCACCAGGCAGATTATTATCCCCTTTCCTGTATAAATGGGATAATTTCATTTTGTGGAACAACTGTTTTAAGAACAAGAAATATACATTTTTCCACCTCTAAATCTCCCTTGGTAATGGACTCTTCTTCAACACGGAATTGCAGATCTTCAACCTTCCTAGAATAAAAAAAAATGCATCAGATTTCTGAATTTAGCATCAAAAGTAAATGGAGCTCAGATTTAATGAAAATCAAATCAATGCAAAAGTAGGTTAAGCAAGCAGATTATTTAAATGGTAAGATGTCCTGAGGATTCTGCCTAAGAATATTTGCATAGGTTCCATCAACCTCTATAAGATCAATTTCTTGACAGGCAATATTCTATTTTGATCACAATTTTTAACTTTCTCTTTTGCCGCTGCTCTTTGACAAAGTACTGCTGCTTAGAATAATTTTAAGGAGAATACCCAAGTCTTTCTCTTGTTGAAACCTTGATGGCCCATAACACCACACATCTGGGGGGGGGGGGTCTGACCTCTGGGACTTTTGACACTCAGCACAAAAAAGTGTTGCTGTGCTTCTCTTCATTAATTACACATGCAGTCTCAAGCTGCTTTGTGGCATAAGAGGTTCAGGACAGAATCTGACATGCTGTATGGAGGACGAGGAGTGTAGCGAACAATTGCTTTTATTGCATGGAGGCAATGTGTTTTGGTGCTGTACCACCACCTTCATCTGGCCATTTACAGAGCAGTGCAGAAAAAAAGGCAAATTTAAAAAGCCTGCGATTCCAAGCAGCAGGTGACATCAAAAGGTCGCATGTAGAGATGCGCGAACGTACTCGGTAAGGGCGATTTCGCAATCGAGCACCGCGATTTTCGAGTACTTCACTACTCGAGTGAAAAGTACTCGGGTGCGCTGTGGGGGTTGCATAGGGGAGTGGGGGGGGGGGGGGGGGAGAAGGAGAGAGAGAGGGCTCCCCCCTGTTCCTCGCTGCTACCCCCCACTCCCCTCTGCAACCCCCCACCCCACCCGAGTACTTTTCACCCGAGTAGTGAAGTACTCGAAAATCGCGGCGCTCGATTGCGAAATCGCCCTTACCGAGTACGTTCGCTCATCTCTAGTCGCATGATAATTAAGGGAAAACATTAATACATTATCAATTATTAAAATCATTAGAACAAAAAAAAATGTGTATGTAATAAGCATGGAAAAGAGGAATAATACTGCTAAGTGAAAGAAATATAAAAACTGGTAATAGTACCACTAGAGATTAAGGTCTAAAGGCCCATTTACATGCAACGATTATCACTCAAAATTTGCTCAAACAATGCCTTTTAAGCGAAAATCGCTGCATGTAAATACTACCATAGTTTACTTTTCGCCAGAACAATGCGCATAAAATCCATCGTTCACCGGAGAGCTGATAGCAGGGACCACATGCTGTTTTCTTCACAGGAGCACTGATTACATTGTATTCAGCTTGCAGTCCCGCAGAAGAAGGAGCTGTATGCAGAGAACAGACCACCTGCTGTTCTCTGCATACAGCTCCAAAGGCTCATTTACATGCAAATAAAGGTAATAAGTTGCTAATGGGCATTAGTGCCCATTAGTAGCTTATGCCAATCGATCGCTAAAACGGTCAATCAACCCATCTTTTGAACATATTTTGAGCGCTCATCTTTGCGTGTAAATGGGCCTTAATTGAGACATAATTAACAGCATATGAAGACAATAAAATAGTTAATTGGTAATAAATTAATGCTCAGATAAAACAGTGCATCGTGGGAAGCCAGGAAACATGCTTGCAGCTATTTCAGAACACTTGTAAGTGCTACTTTTATCAGCACTGTTCGTTAGAAGCCAAAAGGTATTAAAAAAGTGATTATGGGGAATGCAATGAAGTGGTTAAATCAGTAATGACTTAATATTAGATACATGAAGGAGTGAATGTAAAAATATGATAAGCAAAAAAATGTTTTGTGTTCTAAATGTTCTAATAGTGGAAGGTCACTATGACTGCTGGGGCCACTGTGGGCAGGTTTACCATCACTGCTGGGGTATGTTTACACATGGCAGAAATACTGCAAAATGTCCTCACCAGAAATTTCTGTGGCAAATTTCACAGCATTTCCGCATCCAAAAGCAGTCAAAATCTGCACCCTGTCTATTTGAGCCCCGTCCTTTTAAGAACGACGGAGGTAAAAATCATATGTCGTGATAAGCCCCGTCCCCTAAAGGGTTGGCACTTTGCGATAAATAAGTGGGTTTTGGGTTGCAGTTTGTGTATTCAGTCTCTAAAACATTCGCCATCACTGCTCTACATTATGGAGGGCCTTTTTGTTTAATTTGTTACACTTTTTGACATTTAGAAGACATATAGAAAGAAGGCGGTTAAAAAAATTAAAATAGTCCTGTACAAATAGAAAAGTAGATAACAAACTTTTAGAAAATGAAATTCTATCACTATGTAATATAAACTGGATTATACAATGCTGCTACTACAGAATGAACAGGGAATGAAGCAGGGAGTTTGTACAGAACATAAAGACCAGCAAACTTGCAAATGGCCACAAAGAAAACCCTGCTTATGGCCCAATGTCCATGGGCAGATTTGATTTGCGGAATCCGCACGGGAAGATCCTCAATTCAAAGTGCCAATAGGGAAGCATCGGCATCCGCAACTGAATTTAAGGACACAGATTTGATTTGCGGACTGTTTAGTGCGGAAAACAAATCACAATATGCTCCATTTCAGTGCGGATTCCGTGCGGACGGGCTCAACAGAAGTCAATGGGTGTGGACAATCCGCAGTGCATCCACAAATACAATTGCAGATGCAATAAGGATTTGAAGGTTAAGATCAATTAGGGAGGTGGGGTTGCGGATTTTATTTCGCGCAGTTGATCTGCAGTGCATCAGGAATCCGATCTGCTGGTAAACATGAGGCCAAAATCGAGTGCTTGTATACAAAAGGTTCATTCTCTGACAATGAGAGATTCATTAAAACACACAGTTTCTGTTGCCCACAGCAATCATAGTACAGCTTTTATTTGAAAAATTAAAGCCGTGTTGTGATTGGTAGCTTTGGGCAACATGGACAATTTTGCTATTAAACCAGAATTATGAATCTTCCCCAATACATATTTCAAAGAGTTACCAAGTCATATGTTGACAACTTTATAATACAGATTTACATTTAAACAGAAAAACCTTAATGTTTAGGATGAACCCTGAGCAACCTGCAACTGTCCTATAAGGCGCACACAGACAAGGAACGCAAAAAAGCAGACCTATAAAATACACATTGAGATTTTTATGTTTGATGTGTAACAAAGTACTTCATTTTTTTAAGTAAAGTAAAACTTAAATGATACCTCTTTTCTTCTTCAAGCTGGTTTAGGAATTCTACTTTTTCTCTATCTGCAGCTTCTACCATAGCACGTAATTGATCCATTTTAGCCTCCATTTCCATCACATACTGAAGAAAAAAAAATTAAAATGACAAATTGATATGGCTAAAAAAAAACAAAAAAAAACCCGTTTGTGTGCATTTTTAAGAACAATTGGCTAATATAAAGACATTTTGTGCCAGTGTAGAGAAAGAAAAATGTGTCACTGCACAGAATGGGGCAGATTTACTACTGAAAATTCACCAGTTTTCTGGTACAAATTAAGTGACCCATGAAGAAGTCTGGCTTTAGAATGTTGGGGGAGCCCAGGGTTTCATCTGTGTCTCCACACAGGCTGCTTGGTATCAGATTCTAAGGTCTTACATTTAATGTCCCCTTTCCTGCCATTGCTTGTCCAGCTATCAATAGGGTTAAAGGACGCTGCTGTCCGAAACGTCACTACACTTTGTCTGAAAAAATATGCATCCGATTGTTTAGGGAAACTTTTTTGTATTGTGGATTGAAATAAAACATTTTTTTTACGTGCATCCTAAATTCAGAAGTCTGCTGTGCGATTTTTGAAATATTGTGTGAATACTCGAGACCCTGGGACGGCAAGTGTCTACTTTCGTACACAGCAATTTAAGTGTTTCTAGGGACTGGTGCTACCTGTACTACATAGGAGTAGTAGTGTGGTCCAATTATAAGGTGCAGGACTGCCCGCCTGATCTAATAGTATGGGCATCACTAATAGCCTGAATGGTGCATTACTTGTATCTGTGAGACTTGCTCCCTTTGTATGCCTTATCTATGTGCAAGTAGAATACCAAGCAGCCCAACCAATATGTGGTAGGTGTATGAGTGGTTTGGTTATTCATCAGCATTTTGCACCGTTGTATTTCTATATCAGCAACTATGGCAGCCAGCTGTGATTTTCATGATCTGAATCCCAGGAAAGCGACGTGGCCTAAATGTAAAATCATGGCCTAAAATGTTAGTGAAAAATCCAGAGTAAACTAAGCCAACTCGTTGGTAGAATAAAGTTGAGCTACTGTCATCAATCTACCACATCTTAAGACTGTCTACAAGTGCTTTTACATGGGAAGATTTGACAGACAGGCGATGCCTGACAAGCCATCCCAGCATCCTCTACTGTACACTTCTTTGGAAGTATTCAAGTCCATTCACTCCACCTCCTAACGTGATCTTTATACTCCCAGCTATCTTTCTTTCCTTCCTTCATAATATCACCCCCCTACGTGTGCAATTGAATCTGTTCAGCAGGCACAGAATCAGCTATGGGTTGTGTATGAGCTGTGCGTGCTCTGCACAGGTGAGCTAATCTGGCTCCCATTTATGAGACACCCAGTGGATGGATGAAAACCTGACAAACATGTCCCATCGCTGGAATACCCCTTTAATTTTGGTCATGTATGAGTTTTTAGGTTATGAATGGAGTAAGGATTATTGATCTTGATTTTTTTCCCTTTGTATGCACAAAAATGTCTGTTACATATAATATGCTTTATTAACCTAATTTTTGTTCTCTGTAACATCAAGTTCAATTCTCTCAAATCCTATGGAAGTAGTACCTAGTCATAGCGTAAATCAGCATTTATGCTTGCTAAAACCAAGAGGAACACCACTCCCTTGGGAAACATATTGGATAAACCATACCTGGTCATGTCCATCTCGTATTACAGCCAACTCCTGTTCCACTTCCCCAACATGACTTGTAGCTTTAGCAACTTCAGCCCTCTCCACGTCCCTTTCAGCCAAAAGTTGTTCTATATGCTGCTGCTTCTCTTTCAGAGCCTCCTGGAGAGCTGTAGTTCCAGATATCTTTCTTGCATATCTTGATGAGGTTTCTGTTAACTGCATATTGTAAATACATAAAGTAATGTTAGCAGAAACAATTTAGCAGAAGTACAAATTATGCAAAAATAAGAAAGCTGAACCCAGAATGATTCATAAAACTAATAGAAATGATTTATAACATACAACTATTCTGTCCACAAGAAACAATGATTTTTTAAAATGATACTTTAAAATCCATTTCTAGTCATGTTCATTTGGGGACAAAGCAAAACCCAGGGTACAGCTGCTACCACTAGGAGGCGGGCACTAAGCACAAAAAAAAAAAAAAAAAAGTTACTCTCTCCTACAAGCTATACCCTTCCTGTAGACACTGAACTAAATCAGTTTGTGCATAAGCAGTAGGAAAGACAGAAAACCAACACAACATCAAGAATACAGACTATATAAAATGTGAGAGGCACCAAGAGAGAAAGACAGAAAAAAACCAAACAAACTGAGGATTGCCCAAGGATAAGGAGACTATAGCCAGAAAGAACGGAACTGGGAGGGTGCTGTGTCCCGCAATGAATGTGACGAGAAATAGGATTTTACGGTAAGTAACAAATATACTGTTTTCTCATCCATGGCATTGGGGGAAACAGCAAGACCGGCTGCAGAACTACAGAGTGTTAGGGTCTGCCTGGAGCAAGTAGCTGCGAAAACGGGCCAAAGAATAGATAGGTCGAAAATCGAGAGGCAGTGGAAGGTAAAGGTGGGAAGGTGCTGCTCACTGCAGTAGACTGTGGGCTAGTAGGCTGCAGAATGTCCGCACTTAAAGTAGCCTGGCTGCCGGATGATGCCCCCAGGCCATGACGCAAAAGCTCTGCCGTGGCTCAGGAGCAATAGCCAGCCAAGGAGACCCAGGGGAGCTTTGGGGAAAGGTTGCACGGCGGCCAGAAGAGTGCAACACTAAAAAGGAAACTTGGTAGAGACATTTAGAGGAGTGAGAAAATGCAGCAGACCAGAGGTACCCCTCAAGTTTTTTTTGTTTCTCTTTTAGGGGGGGGGGTAGGGGGGGGGACACCATTCAGAATGGTTAGTAGGAAGGGGACCAGCCCAGGAAAAAAGGGGAAAGAACGGGGAGATGCCCGAAGAGTAAAAAGGAGTGTGTGTGTGTGGGGGGGGGTATGGCACTATACTTACCAAACGCACATAGTAACAGTCAGGTAGTAGTGAGAGATCGCTGGACATGGAGGAAGCAGGCAGCAATGATAGGTGACCCCATGGCTGGCAGGAAGCAGAGCAGTTAACGCTATTATATTTCACTTTGTCCTCTTGGGGGAGGGAGTAACAATGACTACCATTTTTGTGCTTAGCCTCTGCCTCCTAGTCGTAGCATCTATACCCAAGATCTTGCCGTGTCCCCCAGTCACATGAACAAGAAATATAAATTTGGTATTGTCGTAACCATACTGATCCACAGAAGAAAATTTATCATTTAATTTTTGTATGTACACCGGGAAAGTAAGACCAAGCCAAAGATGACGGAATAGCGTTTTTTCCATTTTATTTCATTTATCTTCAGTAGATTATATTGTAAATGAAATAGTACCACTGAAAAATATGACTCTTCCCACAAAAAACGAGCCCTCTGCTATGTTGATGGATAAATAAAACAGTTTGGATACTTTTTAAAGGAGTAGGAAAACACAAAAATTTAAATTAAAAAAAAAGGGGGGGGGGTAGGAGGGGGGGGAAACCTTAGGATGTTAAAGGGAACACGTTAACTAGAGTTTACTTATGTCCACCACTTACCAGTCCAGTGCGACTTGGTTTGTTGCTCACAGACGATGAAATTGAGCTCATGGAGCTTATAGATGATGCACTGGGACTGCGTTTTAGAGATGCTGACGTTACTGATGGTGTAGTTACTTTTCTTACGGTGGTTTTAGCTTTGGCTGGGGTAGTTGATGGAAAACCAATCCGTGTAACTTTATGTACAGGTGCAAACAAGCCATACTTTGGTTGACACTGAAAATACCTAAATGAAGTAGAGAATACATAATGTACTATATTCTTTCTTTGCCATATGCAGGTACCAACACTATAATAGTCTTACATCAAGAATCAGGAGAATCTACGTAAATAAAAATATAAAACCAGTACAAGCATTTTTTTTGTACAAATGGGAAATTATCAATCACTCTGCATTAGCAGCTTTAATCAGGGTTTCCACTCCATGAAGTCAATATGAACTATTAGGGCTTACAGAAAGAGGTTGGTTGGATTGATTGATGGGACAACATATACAATTTTCTTCTGCTAGAGCTCCTTTCAGATTCATAAGAAACACATACTATAAATCAGCAATAACAAAGTTACCTAGTGCCAGCCACTGCGCCATCATTTTTTCCTAAAGGTTCATCCAGCTCAACGCCACACCACTCTCCTTTAGCAAAATCTGTCTCCCCAAGAAACCGTATAACTCCAGCTTTTGAACCGCTTACCTAAAAAAAAAAAATAAAAAAAAATTAAAAAAAAAAATTATAATTCTGTGTAAAAACTAGTAACAAGATTTAAAAAAAATAAACAAAAACATATAGACATCAAGGGTAAATAAACACATTTTTAAGGAAAGTTCTACTTTACATATTATAGTTCCATAAACAAATGAAGAAAGCAAGTTTACACACATTAAGGCCTCCCTCAAACATATATGCTGCAAAGTTCTGCGATTTCAATCGTGGCGCTTTACCGCAATTTTACTTTCGTTTTCGGCTGCAGCTCCCTGTGGCCAACAGCGTGTTTTAGCGGCCCCGATCATTGTGATGGGTGATGATGTGCGCTAAAAATCGGGCCACTGGAAAGCGCCATGATGCAATGCATGTCTGCGAGGCCCCATTGATTTTAATGGGAGAGTTATATTGCAATAACTGCGGCATTCAAAACGCTGCATTAATCGCGGTAAAAAACGCCTGTGTGAGGGAGTCCTTAGACTCTGTTTGCACAGCTAAGTGGTATGGTATATGTTGGGAGTAAGCCCCAGTGTACACCAACATATCCACAGGCCACATGCATCCAGCATAAGCCAGGAGTGTTCGCACACTTTTTTTTAATATGGTATAGGAAAGCATATACAAAAGAGCTGTCAATTGGTGGCATATCCCCCTGTATGCCTATACAGTGTTATATGTTGCAGCCTTCTGTCATAGTATGACAGGGAATACACCCAACAAATACCCACTACGAAGGTTTAAGACGAGATGTGGACAGAACCTTAAAGTTACATCAAAACGCTGATTTACATACATCATGGTTGATTTAGCCAACAGTTTTCACTTCTGAGCCTCCAGCTCAATCAGCTCACCAGAACGTGTATGTTAATTCACAGGAAAAACTAGAAATCAGGTCTTTTATATCTCAGGGATTGATTTAAAAAAAGGCAACTAACCTAACTGCCTAGCAAACATGACTGAATTTCACTAGCTGGTGATATGTATGTACGTACTTCAAGTGACATTCAATTGGCTTAGGAAACAATGATAATTTTACTTTTTCTAGTTCTGGACATGAAGAAAAAGGCTATGGACATGAACAGGGAGAAGTCTTCTTTTTGACAGTAGAACTTACAATGCAGGTGGACAGCAATAGACTCAAACGATGGGGAAAAAAAAAAAAAAAAAAAAGGTGTTTAGTGTCGTTTCGCTTAAAATACTTTGGCACATAACTGAAATCGTGGAAATTCTAACAGTATAATCACAAATACAACACTAGATTAGTCACCCTGTCTTTACACAAAGAAAAACTTCCCTTTATCACTTGGCTTTGGCATACAACAGGTGCCCTTTTTTGGCGAGGTTTGCTGCGAAGAGTTAATTTGCTACTGTTGACTATTGCATTCGAGCTTCCTTGTTCTCCAATTGAAACCAATGACTCCAGTATCTGGAAGATTCTAACACTCCACTGCTAATACTCTTCACCATGACCATAAGCCCATCACGTTTCCTCCCAGGTTTCAGATTCTGCACCCTGGCTAGTCCGGTAACGCAGTTCTGTCTACGATTACCCTTTTGTTCATCAGGGCTTGCCGTTAGTCTGCCCTGGATAGATTTAAATCTCAACAACTCCTGAAAACCACAAATGCTGCACTCTGTACTTGGCGGCTGGTAATAAAGCTGCCGTTTACCGGGCAATCACCACAGATCCAAAGTGTCCATTCTACGCTTGACCATCTTTCTCATCTCATTCTCTGGGAGAAGATTTTGCCCTGTAAATCCTACCTCGGTCTGTAAATTTACTCTTCGACAGAGTACACCTCCACAAAGGACCAGCAGGTCTCCAAACTGGAGCAGCCACTTTTCTGAGTGTGCTAGTTTCTTTTTTCCCAATGGCTGGGCTGATGTCCCTCAATAGGTTATCTTAGCCAAGTTCCTTATTGGTTTGTCCTGCCACAGCTTGAATCTCCATCCTCTAGAGGTCCACTCCACCCCTGGACTTCTTGTGGGTTCTGCACTTAGAATGGGAGCATTCCTCAGTGTGTTATGGACCTTGTACAATCTTTTGTCACTCATCATGAAGTTGGCTGCCTGAATTTCTTTTAACGTTTCACCAATGGGAACACTGACCACCTCCACTGGGTTATAAGACAGGACATTAGCTTTTACATTGCTACGGTGTGGTTGTTTAAATATCATGTACTTAAACTTGCCGAATCTGGCCAACGAATGCTCTCAAGTGCTTGGTCAGTTAAGCTGGCATAGCAATACCCACACTACTGCCAGCAGCTCCAGCTTGAAAGATCTCTCGGCATTCTACTCTTCATCTCATGGTCTGACTAGAATAGGCAAATGCTCTCTCAGCCATCTTGCACTTCAGTCAAAATTGTTCCCAGCCCCTTCAAGTTTCCATCAGTATACAAACAAAAATGTGTGTCTACATGTAGAACGATTTAAAACCCCCCAAAAAATTATTTGCTGGCTCATTTGAATTTGAACAATTATCGTTCTGTATAAAACACAGCTAACGATCGAACAATGAACATCATTTTGTTGGCTTATTGTTCATTTCATGCAAGCATGAAAATCATTGTTGGCTCGGTTGCTAATCAGTCGGTTCAAATACCGGTCGTTCCGACAAGTGAATGAACGCTGGTCAACAGTCCCTTCAGCTGACCTAATCTGTTTCAGCTCTCCATTGCTACGCAACTAGCCCCATTTAGGAGAGTATAGTAGGGTGTATCGAACTTGCCAAAGTCTTTTATGCACCGCCTGTAATATGCAATCAGTTCTAGGAAATGCAGAACTCCCATTATTTAGCACAAGACACTGCCTCACAACGTTTTCCATTAAATCCATAAGCTAGGCTCCCTCTTTGATCACCATGTGCTTCATTGTACATAAATGTTCTCTCTAAACTGGTAACACTTGCTGGGTTTCAGCTTCCAACCATGTTCTTCAGCCATGCCGACACCGAAGTCCAATATCTCTAGATGTTTAGGAAATGTACTGAGAAGATGGTGCTATCTAGGTAGATCGGCTGACATTTGAAATTCAGCTCCCCCCAAGAAGAGCTCCCTAACCCTCTGAAAGAACTCTGGGACATTGGAGAATTAATACAGTCCCACTGGTGTGATGCAGATGGGGTTGTCCCGCGATGACAAGTTAAGTTAAACACTTCTGTATGGCCATATACATGCACTTTGTAATATACATCGTGCATGAAATATGTGCCATACAGAAGTTATATACTCACCTTCCCTGCGCTGGCGTCCCCGTCTCCATGGTGCCGTCTAATTTCAGCGTCTAATCGCCCGATTAGACGCGCATGCGCAGAAGGGTCTTCTCCCTTCTGGTCGGTCTGAGCACGAACGGCGTTCTGGCTCCGCCCCATTCTACGCGTCACCGCGTAGCTCCGCCCGTCACGTGTGCGGATTCCAGCCAATCAGGAGGCTGGAATCAGCAATGGACCGCACAGAGCCCACGGTGCACCATGGGAGAAGACCCGCGGTGCATTGTGGGTGAAGATCCCGGCGGCTATCTTGGAGAAAAAGAAGGAAGAAGTTGCAGAGAGGGGATAAGGGTAAGTAAAAAATTTTTTTTTTAATTTCAACACATCCCTTGGGTTTGTCCTGCGCTGAACGGGGGGCCTATGCAAAAAAATTAAGAAATAAAAAAAAAAAACCTTTCGGCGCGGGACAACCCCTTTAAGACAATCCACTGGCTGATCCAGGATGGAGAAGCATTTTGTGCAACCCAGGGTATTGTCTCCTCCAAAAGAGGGCGAAATTGGAATAAAAGATGACCCAAGTTTGCACCTTGTTCTCCATTTGTGTCATTAAAGTTAATAGTTCAGTTTGAATACCGTTTTCAGGCATTCAAATTGAACTCTGTCATGCAAACCTGAATGTAGGGAAACCACAGGTGATTCTTTATTGCGTTATCCGTGGGCGATAATCCGCACGCAGGTAAGGTATGAAACGCTTTACATAGAATAACTATCCAAAGCAAAGCCAATGTACATGAGCAGAAATTTTCCGCTTGCCAGTGGACGGAAAAACGCAATGCCCGTGGACAGGCAGCCTCTGGTCTCCCTCGGACAGGCATTGCTGAAAGCACCGCGATTTAAATCACAACTCTGTGCCAAGTTTTACTTTCGTTTTCGGCCGCATCACTGATGAGGAGCACTAAACGCCCAAAAATAGAACAGACTGCTCGAAAAGCGCCTCGATCAAGCAGCTGTTTAAGAGGCTACATTGGAAACAATAGGAGCTTCTGACAGCGCTAAATGCTGCAAAAAATCATCTGTGTGAGGGAGGCATTACTCCGGCTCATTTGCCTGTGTGTAAAAGTTGATTTATTTTTTTCCACTACGTGGCTTGCAGTTTATTATGTTTGTGTTCCAGCTGTAAAGTAAAGTAAACCGGCTCTGGGTACACTGACCTAGTAAGCTTGTGGTGGGTTAAAGAGTAGAGCTGCAGTAGGAAGGGATGGAGAATCAGATCAGGCCAAAGTGGAGGCTGCAGGTGGATTTTAGATGACCTCACAATGTATTGGCAAGAAAAGTAGAGTTGCAGAAACTCAATATATTTATAGCACAAGCAAAAAAGATGCCAGGCAACAAAATTGAAAAAAACAAAAAAGGGTTGCAAGTACTCTGCCCAAAAGACTTGAGTGTACCTATACTTTGACATTTCATCTGCACACAAAGTAGTAACTTGGTATATTTTATCGGCAAATCCTTTAAGTGCTACTTCAGTTGGCATCAGCCCATTTCTGCATTTCTGAAATCTGTATACCACTAGTATGTGAGCAGTGCAGAGGGGACCAAGCTGATCGGTATTGTATCCCCCAGACAGGGGCCACACGATCGCTCTCAGCATTCAATGATCTGCCTCTGTCAGGAGAGTGTGTTGACCGTTGCCTCGCCTTTGTATGGGGCGAGCTGCCCGGTCGGAGACAGCCCAGTCCTTGTTAACAGATGTCAAAACAGAAAAAAGCCTGATGCTGACAAGGAAGGGACGCTAGGTATTAGTGTATTTTGAGGCCACCGGAAGCTAGGGGTTTGACTGGGGAAACACCCCTCCCACACCCCCAGCTCCCGCTAGGGCCAAGGATATAAGGTCCTAGCAGCCTGTGCATAGCTTTGTCCCAGCGCTGCAGGCTTCGGCTGAAAGAAACTTTTCTTCTTAGTCTGACATTATTATCTGTAAATACTGCCATGTTTCTGCGGTAACACGGCACTATTACCTTATAATAATGTCAGACTAAGAAGAAAAGTTTCCTTCAGCCGAAGGCTGCAGCGCTGGGAGTAAGCAATACCCAGCCTCAGCGGACCTGCCGTCCCCCGTTGGATAACACAGCCGTGCTCTGTGTGCTGTGTTCCGCAAGCCAGGGTCCCGACAGGCAGCTCACATATGCGTGACGGCCGCTGCCTGTGTGGTCCCTGACAGCCGTTTTCTTGCTGAAAGCGGCCAATGCTGCGAACTTCGGCCATGAAGGAGGGGAGTGCAGCCCAGGGCACGCTTGTGTCACACAGCCGCCGGAAAACATGCTGCAGGGGAAATGTAAAAGCACGTGACCCCGCGCGCATATATTTATATTCCACAACACTTCTGCTCGATTCAACCCAAACAACCAATCACTGTGAATCAGTCAACCCAAACAACCAAATCAGGTTGTGAATAGAACAGAAGTATTGTGGAATATAGATATATGCACCTCGCGCTGCCCTTCTACCGCCGACCGGAAAGTCACTTGCTGCTCCGAGCTGCCCTTCTACCGCTGCCAGGGAAGACACTTGCTGCTGTTGATCCTTAGTGGCCCTGCAGGACCTGCAGCCCAAGCAGCTCAGCAGCCAATCACGTACAGGGGGCGTTACCCCCCTGTCAATCTCGACTCCACCAGGACTTCCTGGTGGCGTCAAGATACAATAATACCGGGACGCTGAAAGAAGGGTTTTGCAGTAAAAATACCTTGATAGGTTATAGTTACTATTTATCACATGTCCAAATGAAATATCAGTGGAAAGGTATATGTATTCTAACTTTCAGTCTATTTGTTGTTTAAGTTTGATTCATCCCTTATCTCGTCCTCATACCTCCCCCCTCATCCTTATTATACCCTTCCTTGCAAACTGTAGAGATTTCTGATCTTACTTCCAAGTTCATTATCACAAAATGTAATTATTTAACATATTGTTTAAAACACTGTATTACGCATATTTTGACAATCTGTTTTAATTTTGAAAACTCCTAATAAAAATTCTTGGAAAAAAAAACAAAAAACACAAATGCATGTTTAGGCCGGATTCACATGGCCATATTGCAAGTTCCACCTCACCCTAAAATCTCAGGCACAAGTCCTATTGGACAGTGTACACTGCATGTCCTACTCTTATTTGTAATTTTTGTTTTTAGTATAATATATCTCTATATATCTAAAATCATATACACAGTACGTATTTCTTTTATTCGTGGAAAAGCCCTCCAAACTGAAAATTTTCTTTCCCTGCAGTTCTCCTTACGAGGGTTCCTGTTACACCGTGGCAGTGAATCTGCTCTTTTGTTGCAGCCAAAACCCCAGTAAGGAGACTTGTAGGGGGGAAGACAAAGGCAGGATAGAACAGCTCCTACAGCACTGCTCCTTCCGAGGGCAAGACTGTGCATTTCAGACCATCACTGCACACCATGCATACCAAAGACTGCGACGGCAATTTTGTGAAGACAACAATGGGGGAGCATAATGGAGGGACAGAGGCAGGATGGCTCATGAGGAAGGCACATCCAGTACATTGATTTTACCAAAAAAATAAATAAAACGCCTTACCAAAACTCTATCCCCCAGTTTAAGCTCTCGTTCTTTTTTGACTGACCCAGCTTCAGACAGATTTGATATAGATTCACTTGTGGTTCGAGTGAGGTTACTTAATTGTGCAGGGGTACTAGAATCCTTAGAAGATGTAGTACTTTTTAGAGGAGTTGCCACAGAGGCTGGAACTGGAGACATAACATTTGTAGAAGACAAAGAGGTTGGTGAGGTAGCTCTTGATGTATTTAGGGTGCCATTGGCTTCATCTTCCAAAGGTTTTCTTGACAACTTTGAAGGTCTTGTAAAAATTCCCCTTAAGGCTTCACACTGGAAATATCGGACACCGGCAACAGATCCATCGTTTTTACCAATTGCTTCGTCCAGAACAATCCCGGCCCATTGTCCAGGAGCAAACTGGGTCTCTCCAAGAAACTGAACGAACCCAGGTTTATTACCATTAACCCATACATGCTCCCCTACGCGAAAATCATCTACAAACACTTCAGGTGCTTCTGTGTGTGGTGCACTGGCAGCCTTTTCCACCGCTTTTGGAGGTTGAGCTGCAACTAGGAAATAAAAACACAACATTACACACAAAACAATGCAACATATTTTCATCCAAATATATTGCATAAATATTTCATGTGTATTTAGGTTTCTTCATAGCATGCCAAGGTCAACATGATTCACCAGATACGGTAACATTACTATCAATACTACCATTCACACAGAATATAAGCGTTACAGCAGTGAAGAAAACTAGAATTCTGCATGAGTAAAGTGTATTTAAAATAATCTACACTGAATTCAAGCATTTGTTAGTAATGCTCTATTTCATTCTTAGACTTGATCTCTACCAGTTATTAGCGTCGGATAGTGGACGCAAAGTGCTTCTAAATAAAAAAAGTTAACAATTAACTAAAGCCCCATTTAGACGGGACGAATGTCGGGCAAACTATGCCCAGTACCCGTCCCCACACATACTCGCTCCCATGCTCCTGCATGGTAGCTTGTATCGCAAGCACACAGCGGAGTGGCAGGAGTGCAGATTTCAGTTCTTGCTCTCCCCCACCCCTCACCATTCAGTTAACATAGTGGACGTTCAATACTGAATGGCTGCTATTTACACTGCACTGTCATAGTTTATGCAGCATAAGCGATGAGTTTAACTATGGCAGTGCAGTGTAAATAGCAGCAGATTATCGCTCAAAAGACATCTTGTGAGCAATAATCACTGTGTGCATTTACACGGCAAGATGATCGATCAAAATTCGCTGAAACGGCAGCTTGAGTGACAGTTTTGAGCGTTCACTTTGCAAGTGTGTAAATGAAAGCTCACACTGTATGCAGAAGACAAGGGGGAATGCCATCTTCTGCATACAACTGTTGTCTTCTTGAAGCGCTCAGCTGGTATACAGCTGAGCACTCTGAGCTGGGTATGCAGAAGAGAGCTGGAGCGCTGCCTTCTGCATACTCCTGCTGTGTTCACGGAGCGCTCAGTTGGTATCCAGAACACAGCTGGACCGCTTGATTTCTGCATACTTCAGCTGTGTTCTCTGAGCGGGATAACAGCTGAAAATAGTATTAGCGATATCCTGCTGAGAACTGAGTGAGCGGTCCTGATAAGATTCCTCATTAACAAAAACTGCAGGATGTCCGTGCGTTTAGACTCAACTATTCTCGCTCAAAAGACGGCTTTGATCACATTATGAGCAACAATCGTTGGGTCTAAATGGGCCTTTAGACTTGTTTGGCTGATATGGGAACATCCTATTAGAGAAGATGAGGAAAAAAAAAAAAAAAACACTTACCAGCAGAAGTAACAGTAGATTTAGCAGTTACGGCTCCAGGCTTTCCTATTTTTGAAGGAGCTTTAAGCCCACTAGGCTTTAGTGAACTCATGTTCTCACTCAATATCACACGTTGTCCCAAACGGTTATCTTAATAAAACCATTGATAACACCTGGATTTCTTTTTCAACACAACAAGCATCAAACCTGCAATGAACAAGAGAGCTGTAATGTGAAATTGGTTTAAACAAACACATCTTGGTAGCAATCAAACAAAATTAGTGTTCATCTTCTATACAAGCCATTTGGCAATCTCTAGGAAAATATATTTAATAAGAATATGCTTTACTACACATGTGTACAGAGTTCGCATGGCCTCAAGGGTGAATGGACAGGATCCCACCCGGTAAAAATATAGGAAAAATCCACCATTTAATTGCAAGACATTAAAGGGCCCCTCTGGTAATTTTTTAAATTCATTCATTATGTAGCCATCACCCGATTATGTGTATATATAGGCTAGTGTTACCTTAGTTATATCTGTCAATCTCCCAGCCTCTTAATTCAGATGGTTATATGATCTCAATTCTGACCAGCTCAGATCTTCTTGGAGGTTATGTGTTGATTTTCTAGTTACCTTTTTTGGCTGTCTGATGCCATTACATGGATCTACCACAGTAATTACTTACAGGGGGAGACAGACACTCCTATCACAGTTATTGATGATTATCGCAGTTCCTGTCACACAGTTGTAATAAAGGAGATCACAGCACATCCGCCTGACTATATAGTTATCAGCTGTAGCTTATTTAGATGAATGTAGAAGGTAATAATTAAATTTTCTACCCCTGCAGGCAAAAATTGTATAGCCTTAACTAAAGGCCCATTTCCACAGGACGAGTGTCAGGCAAACGATGCCCGACACTCGTCTCCGTGTAAACTCGCTCCCGTGCTGCTACACAGCAGCGAGTATCGCTGACAGAGCAGGGATGGCTGGGCGGCTTGAGGAAACTTCTCTCCCTTTAACCCTCTCCATTCACTGTAAGCAGCAGCCGTTCAGTATTGAATGGCTACTGTTTATATTAAACGATGTATCGTTCAGATTTCAAGCATGCTTTAACTGAACGACTGGACAATTCTCATCCAGTCATTCTGTTTCTGCATGTTTTTATACAGGACGACTATTGTTCAAGACCCTGCGGGAACGCAGGGTTTTGAATGATCAGAACGATAATCGTCCTGTGTAGAAGGGCCTAAAGACTGGGCTGATGCATCATGGGATTGATTGAAAGTATTAAAAAAATCTCCACCAAAAGCATCAGACAGGAATGGAAGTAAATGGAATACACAGAAGAGACCTTTAGGGTGTGCAAGGCAATCAGGTGAGGTGGGCAGGCATGGAAAAATGTGCTTTTGCTAGAGTAACCCTATAATATGTCAGTGAGAATTCACAGAAAGTCTCATGTTACATTTTGGTCCAGTCCTGGATTTTTCTCAAATACATGTGTTTCACCTCTAAAATCTATATTTCAGAGGCGACAGACAATACCAATAAGACCCTTTTTATAGGCCGCCCGCACACAGGCGGAAATTCCGCGGTGGGATTTCCCGCAGAATTTCCGCCCGTGCCTGCGCCATAGGATTGCATTAGATAATGCAATCCTATGCACACAGCCGCAATTTGTCCGCGGGAAACCACGCGCGGGAAAACAAGTCGCAGCATGTCCTATTTCTGTGCGGGTCTTGCAGAGGCCCACAAAGAAACGTCACTAGTGATGGTTCGGCTCCGTTCTGCGCATGTGCCGGCTTGGCGACAGCCGGCACTCAGCAGGGAGGAGACACCGGGGAGCGGGTGAGCCGCAGGTCTTTGCAGAGGTACAGGTTCGCATCCCGCTGCGAAAATTCTCGCAGCAGGATCTGACCCAGACGTCTGCAGGCGGCCTTGTTGAGCAAAGCCAAAACCTTCAAAACCCCCATTTTGCTTTCTTGCAGTGAATGCAGAGAGGGTCTTTGATCATGTACACTAGGGCTTCTTCCAATCTTTTCTTAAACTTCTGACTAGGATCCTAGCATTATATAGTATTCCATCATTGCAAATTCATGTGAATGGTCTATTGTCTGGTCATTCCCTACTACCGGTAGGAATGTGCCAGACAGGGAAGGATGCCCCTCATCTCCACTTTTATATGCCACCGTGATGGAACATCTGGCGGTGGTGTTGTGGAACAAACCCAATGTTGATGGTTTGCAGATTGGCCCCCAATAATGTAAGGTTGCGCAATATGCAGATGACCTCTCAATGTATGCATCTCAGATATCCTTTCTGGTAAGCCTTCTTGAATTTAAGAGATTCAGACACTTGAGCAATTTAAAAAAAAAACCTTTGTAAAACCTAAGTCCTAAACATATCCCTCCCTGCTGGAAGAGCTCTTCATCTGACAAATCAATTCAATTTTAGGGCCCGATTCACACGGGCTACAAAACGCATGTATGTGAAGCCCATGGTTTCCAATGGGTTCTTTGACATGAGAGAGGTTTTGTAGCCTTAAAGAACCCATTGGAAACCATGAGCTTCACATACATGCGTGTTGTAGCGATAATTTTGTAGCGAGATTTTGTAGCCTGTGGGAATCCGGCCTAAATGCTGCTCATCCTCTTGCCAATATCTGGGGGTGAATATATCAATTTGTCTTTCCCATTTCCCCCTGTTAAAATGGACAATATAAGACTTTAATGGCTACTCTAAGAAATACCTGTACTGGTTTGGGTAGATGAGTTTTTTTTAAAAATGGATGCTGAACCGAGTTTCCTCTAGTTATTTCAAATGCTTTCAATCAAAATCCCATCCCAAATCTCTAAGCAGATTCAAGGGGGTAACATTCAGCTGAATGAAGACAATGTCCATCTAATTCAGCCTATTTCCACCCTCTAGTTGATCCAGAGAAAGGCAAAAACTTAAAGAGGCAGATGCCAATTAGCCCATTTGGGGGAAAATTCCTTCCCGACTCCATAGTCCCCTCTTAAACTCCTCTATGGATTTTGCCATCACCACGTCCTCAAGCAGAGAGTTCCACAGTTTCACTACTCTTACAGTAAAGAACCCCCTTCTGTGTTGGTGATGAAACCTGCTTTCTTCTAGACGTAGCGGATGCCCTCTTGTTACCGACGCAGTCCTGGGTATAAACAGATCATGGGAGAGATCCTTGTATTGTTCTCTCATGTATTTATACATAGTTATTTGGTCACCCCTAGGCCGTCTTTTTTCCAGGGTGGATAGCCCTAACTTTGATAGCCTCTCTGGGTATTCCAGTCCTCTCATTCCATTTATTAGTTTAGTTGTCCTTCTTTAAACACCCTCAAGCAACATCCTTCCTGAGCACCGGTGTCCAGAACTGTACACAGTCTTCCATGTGGGGCCTGACAAGTGCCTTATATAGTGGGAGAATAATGTTCCCGTCCTTCACCCCTATACCTCTTTTAACCCCTTCCCGCTGCAGGACGCAAATTTACGTCCTGGCAGCAGGGTACTTCCCGCAACAGGACGTACACTTACGTCCTGGGGATAGCGCGAGATCACATATGATCCCGCGCTATCCCGGAGCGGGAGCCGGCTGTCAGTCACAGCCGGCGTCCCGCTGCAACAGCGGGGGGGGGGCATCGGAGAGCTCCGTACATGGAAAAAAAAAAAAAAGTTATAGCACTTTGAATGCAATGAGTTTAGAAAAATATAAGAATTTCCAAAAAAAGGGTTTTTATTGTGGAAAAGTGAAAAAACCTTTAAAAAAATTAATAATTTTGGTATCGTTGTAACCGTACCGGCCCGCAGAAAAAAATGTGTTGTATCATTTTTGCTGCATAATTAATAGAGATGAGCGAACACCAAAATGTTCGGGTGTTCGTTATTCGTAACGAACTTCCCGTGATGCTCGAGGGTTCGTTTCGAACAACGAACCCCATTGAAGTCAATGGGCGACCAGAACATTTTTGTATTTCGCCGATGCTCGCTAAGGTTTTCATGTGTGAAAATCTGGGCAATTCAGGAAAGTGATGGGAATGACACAGTGACGGATAGGGCAGGCGAGGGGCTACATGTTGGGCTGCATCCTAAGTTCACAGGTCCCACTATTAAGCCACAATAGCGGCAAGAGTGGGCCCCCCCCCCTCCCAACAACTTTTACTTCTGAAAAGCCCTCATTAGCATGGCATACCTTTGCTAAGCACCACACTACCTCCAACAAAGCACAATCACTGCCTGCATGACACTCCACTGCCACTTCTCCTGAGTTACATGCTGCCCAACCGCACCCCCTCCCCCCCACAGCGCACACCAAAGTGTCCCTGCGCAGCCTTCAGCTGCCCTCATGCCACACCACGCTCATGTCTATTTAGAATTGCGTCTGCCATGACGAGGGACCTCAGGCATACACTGCAGAGGTTGGCACGGCTAGGCAGCGACCCTCTTTAAAAGTGGCGGAGCGATAGCCCACAATGCTGTACAGAAGCAATGAGAAATAGAATCCTGTGCCACCGCCATCAGGAGCTGCACACGTGGGCATAGCAATGGGGAACCTATGTGCCACACACTATTCATTCTGTCAAGGTGTCTGCATGCCCCAGTCAGACCGGGCTTTTTAATTCATAGACACAGGCAGGTACAACTCCCTATTGTGAAGTCCCTGTCGACCCACAGCATGGGTGGCTCCCTGGAACCCACCGGCGGTACACAGAAATATCCCATTGCATTGCCCAACACAGCTGAGGTAGTAATGTCGTGCTTAATGCAGGTGGGCTTCGGCCCACACTGCATGCCCCAGTCAGACTGGGGTTCTTTACAAGTGGACACATGTAGGTTTAACTCCCTGTGGACCCACTGCCTGGGTGGGTGCCAGGAAGCCACCGGCGGTACATAGAAATATCCCATTGCATTGCCCAACACAGCTGAGGTAGTAATGTCGTGCGTAATACAGGTGGGCTTCGGCCCACACTGCATGCCCCAGTCAGACGGGTTCTTTAGAAGTGTACAGATGTATTAAAAACTCAGTGTGCACCTACAGCATGGGTGGCTCCCTGGAACCCACCGGCGGTACACAAAAATATCCCATTGCATTGCCCAACACAGCTGAGGTAGTAATGTCGTGCGTAATACAGGTGGGCTTCGGCCCACACTGCATGCCCCAGTCAGACTGGGGTTCTTTACAAGTGGACACATGTAGGTTTAACTCCCTGTGGACCCACTGCCTGGGTGGGTGCCAGGAAGCCACCGGCGGTACATAGAAATATCCCATTGCATTGCCCAACACAGCTGAGGTAGTAATGTCGTGCGTAATACAGGTGGGCTTCGGCCCACACTGCATGCCCCAGTCAGACGGGTTCTTTAGAAGTGTACAGATGTATTAAAAACTCAGTGTGCACCTACAGCATGGGTGGCTCCCTGGAACCCACCGGCGGTACACAAAAATATCCCATTGCATTGCCCAACACAGCTGAGGTAGTAATGTCGTGCGTAATACAGGTGGGCTTCGGCCCACACTGCATGCCCCAGTCAGACGGGTTCTTTAGAAGTGTACAGATGTATTAAAAACTCAGTGTGCACCTACAGCATGGGTGGCTCCCTGGAACCCACCGGCGGTACACAAAAATATCCCATTGCATTGCCCAACACAGCTGAGGTAGTAATGTCGTGCGTAATACAGGTGGGCTTCGGCCCACACTGCATGCCCCAGTCAGACGGGTTCTTTAGAAGTGTACAGATGTATTAAAAACTCAGTGTGCACCTACAGCATGGGTGGCTCCCTGGAACCCACCGGCGGTACACAAAAATATCCCATTGCATTGCCCAACACAGCTGAGGTAGTAATGTCGTGCGTAATACAGGTGGGCTTCGGCCCACACTGCATGCCCCAGTCAGACGGGTTCTTTAGAAGTGTACAGATGTATTAAAAACTCAGTGTGCACCTACAGCATGGGTGGCTCCCTGGAACCCACCGGCGGTACACAAAAATATCCCATTGCATTGCCCAACACAGCTGAGGTAGTAATGTCGTGCGTAATACAGGTGGGCTTCGGCCCACACTGCATGCCCCAGTCAGACGGGTTCTTTAGAAGTGTACAGATGTATTAAAAACTCAGTGTGCACCTACAGCATGGGTGGCTCCCTGGAACCCACCGGCGGTACACAAAAATATCCCATTGCATTGCCCAACACAGCTGAGGTAGTAATGTCGTGCGTAATACAGGTGGGCTTCGGCCCACACTGCATGCCCCAGTCAGACTGGGGTTCTTTACAAGTGGACACATGTAGGTTTAACTCCCTGTGGACCCACTGCCTGGGTGGGTGCCAGGAAGCCACCGGCGGTACATAGAAATATCCCATTGCATTGCCCAACACAGCTGAGGTAACGTCAGCTGTAATGCAGGTGGGCTAAAAATTAATTTGATTACACTGTAGGCGAGGGCCCACAAAAATTGCTGTATCAACAGTACTAATGTACATCCCAAAAATTGGCCATGGCCAGCCAAGAGGGCAGGTGAAACCCATTAATCGCTTTGGTTAATGTGGCTTAAGTGGTAACTAGGCCTGGAGGCAGCCCAGTGTAACGAAAAATTGGTTCAAGTTAAAGTTCCAACGCTTTTAAGGTAATTGAAACTTATAAAAATTGTTCTGAAAAATTATTTGAGTGAGCCTTGTGGCCCTAAGAAAAATTGCCCGTTCAGCGTGATTACGTGAGGTTTCAGGAGGAGGAGCAGGAGGAGGAGGAGGAGGAATATTAGACACAGATTGATGAAGCACAAATGTCCCCGTTTTGGATGGTGAGAGAGAACGTAGCTTCCATCCGCGGGTGCAGCCTACGTATTGCTTACGTATCGCTGCTGTCCGCTGGTGGAGAACAGAAGTCTGGCGAAATCCAGCCTTTGTTCATCTTGATGAGTGTTAGCCTGTCGGCACTGTCGGTTGACAAGCGGCTACGCTTATCGGTGATGATTCCCCCAGCCGCACTAAACACCCTCTCCGACAACACGCTAGCCGCAGGACAAGCAAGCACCTCAAGGGCATACAGGGCTAGTTCAGGCCACGTGTCCAGCTTCGACACCCAGTAGTTGTAGGGGGCAGAGGCGTCACCAAGGATGGTCGTGCGATCCGCTACGTACTCCCTCACCATCCTTTTGCAGTGCTCCCGCCGACTCAGCCGTGACTGGGGAGCGGTGACACAGTCTTGGTGGGGAGCCATAAAGCTGGCCAGGCCCTTAAAGACTGTTGCACTGCCTGGGATGTACATGCTGCTCGATCTACGCACATCCCCTGCAACATGGCCCTCGGAACTGCGCCTTCTGCCACTAGCGCTGTCGGCTGGGAATTTTACCATCAGCTTGTCCGCAAGGGTCCTGTGGTATAGCAACACTCTCGAACCCCTTTCCTCTTCGGGAATCAGAGTGGGCAGGTTCTCCTTATACCGTGGATCGAGCAGTGTGTACACCCAGTAATCCGTAGTGGCCAGAATGCGTGCAACGCGAGGGTCACGAGAAAGGCATCCTAACATGAAGTCAGCCATGTGTGCCAGGGTACCTGTACGCAACACATGGCTGTCTTCACTAGGAAGATCACTTTCAGGATCCTCCTCCTCCTCCTCCTCCTCAGGCCATACACGCTGAAAGGATGACAGGCAATCAGCCGGTGTACCGTCAGCAGCGGGCCAAGCTGTCTCTTCCCCCTCCTCCTCATCCTCCTCCTCCTCCTGTACGCGCTGTGAAATAGACAGGAGGGTGCCCTGACTATCCAGCGGCATACTGTCTTCCCCCGCCCCCGTTTCCGAGCGCAAAGCAGCTGCCTTTATGGTTTGCAGGGAATTTCTCAAGATGCATAGCAGAGGAATGGTGACGCTAATGATTGTAGCATCGCCGCTCACCACCTGGGTAGACTCCTCAAAATTACCAAGGACATGGCAGATGTCTGCCAACCAGGCCCACTCTTCTGAAAGGAATTGAGGAGGCTGACTCCCACTGCGCCGCCCATGTTGGAGTTGGTATTCGACTATAGCTCTACGCTGTTCATAGAGCCTGGCCAACATGTGGAGCGTAGAGTTCCACCGTGTGGGCACGTCGCACAGCAGTCGGTGCACTGGCAGCTTAAAGTGATGTTGCAGGGTGCGCAGGGTGGCAGCGTCCGTGTGGGACTTGCGGAAATGTGCGCAGAGCCGGCGCGCCTTTACGAGCAGGTCTGACAAGCGTGGGTAGCTTTTCAGAAACCGCTGAACCACCAAATTAAAGACGTGGGCCAGGCATGGCACGTGCGTGAGGCTGCCGAGCTGCAGAGCCGCCACCAGGTTACGGCCGTTGTCACACACGACCATGCCCGGTTGGAGGCTCAGCGGCGCAAGCCAGCGGTCGGTCTGCTGTGTCAGACCCTGCAGCAGTTCGTGGGCCGTGTGCCTCTTATCGCCTAAGCTGAGTAGTTTCAGCACGGCCTGCTGACGCTTGCCCACCGCTGTGCTGCCACACCGCGCGACACCGACTGCTGGCGACATGCTGCTGCTAACACATCTTGATTGTGAGACAGAGGAGGAGGAGGAGGAGGAGGGTGCTTTAGTGGAGGAAGCATACACCTCCGCAGATACCACCACCGAGCTGGGGCCCGCAATTCTGGGGGTGGGTAGGACGTGAGCGGTCCCAGGCTCTGACTCTGTCCCAGCCTCCACTAAATTCACCCAATGTGCCGTCAGGGAGATGTAGTGGCCCTGCCCGCCTGTGCTTGTCCACGTGTCCGTAGTTAAGTGGACCGTGGCAGTAACCGCGTTGGTGAGGGCGCGCACAATGTTGCGGGAGACGTGGTCGTGCAGGGCTGGGACGGCACATCGGGAAAAGTAGTGGCGACTGGGAACTGAGTAGCGCGGGGCCGCCGCCTCCATGATACTTTTGAAGGACTCCGTTTCCACAACCCTATACGGCAGCATCTCAAGGCTGATGAATTTTGCGATGCGGACGGTTAACGTTTGAGCGTGCGGGTGCGTGGCGGCGTACTTGCGCTTGCGCTCGAACACTTGCGCAAGCGACGGCTGAACGGTGCGCTGAACTACACTGCTGGATGGGGCCGAGGACAGCGGAGATGAGGGTGTGGGTGCAGGCCATGAGGCGGTAGTGCCTGTGTCCTGAGAGGGGGGTTGCATCTCAGTGGCAGGTTGGGGCACAGGGGGAGAGGCAGGGGTGCAAACCGGAGGCGGTGAACGGCCTTCGTCCCACCTTGTGGGGTGCTTGGCCATCATATGTCTGCGCATGGTGGTGGTGGTGAGGCTGTTGGTGTTGGCTCCCCGGCTGAGCTTTGCGCAACAAAGGTTGCACACCACTGTTCGTCGGTCGTCAGGCGTCTCTGTGAAAAACTGCCAGACCTTAGAGCACCTCGGCCTCTGCAGGGTGGCATGGCGCGGGGGGGCGCTTTGGGAAACACTTGGTGGATTATTCGGTCTGGCCCTGCCTCTACCCCTGGCCCTGGCCACCGCACTGCCTCTTGCAACCTGCCCTGCTGATGCCCTTGACTCCCCCTCTGAAGACCTGTCCTCCTGAGTAAGCGTTGCACACCAGGTGGGGTCAGTCACCTCATCGTCCTGCTGCTCTTCCTCCGAATCCTCTGTGCGCTGCTCCCTGGGACTTACTGCCCTTACTACTACCTCACTGCAAGACAACTGTGTCTGATCGTCATCGTCCTCCTCACCCACAGAAAGTTGTTGAGACAGTTGGCGGAAGTCCCCAGCCTCTTCCCCCGGACCCCGGGAACTTTCGAATGGTTGGGCATCAGTGACGATAAACTCCTCTGGTGGGAGAGGAACCGCTGCTGCCCAATCTAAGCAGGGGCCCGAGAACAGTTCCTGGGAGTGTTCCCGCTCCTGAGCAGGTGTCATTGTAGTGGAGTGAGGAGGCTGGGAGGAAGGAGGAGCAGCAGACAGAGGATTCGGATTGGCAGCAGTGGACGGCGCAGAACTGCGGGTAGACGATAGGTTGCTCGAAGCACTTTCTGCCATCCAGGACAGGACCTGCTCACACTGCTCATTTTCTAATAACCGTCTCCCGCGTGGACCCATTAATTGGGCGATGAATGTGGGGACGCCAGAAACGTGCCTCTCTCCTAATCGCGCAGCAGACAGCTGCGACACACCTGGATCAGGAGCTTGGCCTGTGCCCACACCCTCACTTGGCCCTCCGCGTCCTCGGCCACGTCCACGTCCACGTCCTCTAGGCTTACCCCTACCCCTCAGCATGCTGTATTACCAGTGATTAGATTTCCCAGGCAGGAAATAAATTGGCGCAAGACTGCAGGCCAAATATAATTTTTGCCCTTTTTGGAAAACGAAAGGCCCCACTGCCTCTAGTGAATGAATTATCTAAGTTTAATAACTGCGCTGTGTCCCTGCTTATGTGTCACAGAACGTGAGGGTAGCAGAGTTATTAACTGTGGCAGAGCAGGTATTTTTTTTCCCAATTAAGGAAAGCAAATGGCGAAGCCAGCAGTAAAGCGTAGCTGGCTGCGTATGATTTAGCAATGTTTTTCACGCAGCTCACACGTCTCCACAGGCGTAAGGACGGACACAGGCTGGACAAATAGATTTCTTTTCAGTTTTTTCCCACCAACAGGCAGCACTGCGTATATTCAATGAACCTGCGAAGTTTAATAACTGCGCTGTGTCCCTGCTTATGTGTCACAGAACGTGAGGGTAGCAGAGTTATTAACTGTGGCAGAGCAGGTATTTTTTTTCCCAATTAAGGAAAGCAAATGGCGAAGCCAGCAGTAAAGCGTAGCTGGCTGCGTATGATTTAGCAATGTTTTTCACGCAGCTCACACGTCTCCACAGGCGTAAGGACGGACACAGGCTGGACAAATAGATTTCTTTTCAGTTTTTTCCCACCAACAGGCAGCACTGCGTATATTCAATGAACCTGCGAAGTTTAATAACTGCGCTGTGTCCCTGCTTATGTGTCACAGAACGTGAGGGTAGCAGAGTTATTAACTGTGGCAGAGCAGGTATTTTTTTTCCCAATTAAGGAAAGCAAATGGCGAAGCCAGCAGTAAAGCGTAGCTGGCTGCGTATGATTTAGCAATGTTTTTCACGCAGCTCACACGTCTCCACAGGCGTAAGGACGGACACAGGCTGGACAAATAGATTTCTTTTCAGTTTTTTCCCACCAACAGGCAGCACTGCGTATATTCAATGAACCTGCGAAGTTTAATAACTGCGCTGTGTCCCTGCTTATGTGTCACAGAACGTGAGGGTAGCAGAGTTATTATAACTCTTGGAGAGCAGGTATTTTTTTTCCCAATTAAGGAAAGCAAATGGCGAACCCAGCAGTAAAGCGTAGCTGGCTGCGTATGATTTAGCAATGTTTTTCACGCAGCTCACACGTCTCCACAGGCGTAAGGACGGACACAGGCTGGACAAATAGATTTCTTTTCAGTTTTTTCCCACCAACAGGCAGCACTGCGTATATTCAATGAACCTGCGAAGTTTAATAACTGCGCTGTGTCCCTGCTTATGTGTCACAGAACGTGAGGGTAGCAGAGTTATTAACTGTGGCAGAGCAGGTATTTTTTTTCCCAATTAAGGAAAGCAAATGGCGAAGCCAGCAGTAAAGCGTAGCTGGCTGCGTATGATTTAGCAATGTTTTTCACGCAGCTCACACGTCTCCACAGGCGTAAGGACGGACACAGGCTGGACAAATAGATTTCTTTTCAGTTTTTTCCCACCAACAGGCAGCACTGCGTATATTCAATGAACCTGCGAAGTTTAATAACTGCGCTGTGTCCCTGCTTATGTGTCACAGAACGTGAGGGTAGCAGAGTTATTAACTGTGGCAGAGCAGGTATTTTTTTTCCCAATTAAGGAAAGCAAATGGCGAAGCCAGCAGTAAAGCGTAGCTGGCTGCGTATGATTTAGCAATGTTTTTCACGCAGCTCACACGTCTCCACAGGCGTAAGGACGGACAGAGGCTGGACAAATAGATTTCTTTTCAGTTTTTTCCCACCAACAGGCAGCACTGCGTATATTCAATGAACCTGCGAAGTTTAATAACTGCGCTGTGTCCCTGCTTATGTGTCACAGAACGTGAGGGTAGCAGAGTTATTATAACTCTTGGAGAGCAGGTATTTTTTTTCCCAATTAAGGAAAGCAAATGGCGAACCCAGCAGTAAACCGTAGCTGGCTGCGTATGATTTAGCAATGTTTTTCACGCAGCTCACACGTCTCCACAGGCGTAAGGACGGACACAGGCTGGACAAATAGATTTCTTTTCAGTTTTTTCCCACCAACAGGCAGCACTGCGTATATTCAATGAACCTGCGAAGTTTAATAACTGCGCTGTGTCCCTGCTTATGTGTCACAGAACGTGAGGGTAGCAGAGTTATTATAACTCTTGGAGAGCAGGTATTTTTTTTCCCAATTAAGGAAAGCAAATGGCGAAGCCAGCAGTAAAGCGTAGCTGGCTGCGTATGATTTAGCAATGTTTTTCACGCAGCTCACACGTCTCCACAGGCGTAAGGACGGACACAGGCTGGACAAATAGATTTCTTTTCAGTTTTTTCCCACCAACAGGCAGCACTGCGTATATTCAATGAACCTGCGAAGTTTAATAACTGCGCTGTGTCCCTGCTTATGTGTCACAGAACGTGAGGGTAGCAGAGTTATTATAACTCTTGGAGAGCAGGTATTTTTTTTCCCAATTAAGGAAAGCAAATGGCGAACCCAGCAGTAAACCGTAGCTGGCTGCGTATGATTTAGCAATGTTTTTCACGCAGCTCACACGTCTCCACAGGCGTAAGGACGGACACAGGCTGGACAAATAGATTTCTTTTCAGTTTTTTCCCACCAACAGGCAGCACTGCGTATATTCAATGAACCTGCGAAGTTTAATAACTGCGCTGTGTCCCTGCTTATGTGTCACAGAACGTGAGGGTAGCAGAGTTATTATAACTCTTGGAGAGCAGGTATTTTTTTTCCCAATTAAGGAAAGCAAATGGCGAAGCCAGCAGTAAAGCGTAGCTGGCTGCGTATGATTTAGCAATGTTTTTCACGCAGCTCACACGTCTCCACAGGCGTAAGGACGGACACAGGCTGGACAAATAGATTTCTTTTCAGTTTTTTCCCACCAACAGGCAGCACTGCGTATATTCAATGAACCTGAGAAGTTTAATAACTGCGCTGTGTCCCTGCTTATGTGTCACAGAACGTGAGGGTAGCAGAGTTATTAACTGTGGCAGAGCAGGTATTTTTTTTCCCAATTAAGGAAAGCAAATGGCGAAGCCAGCAGTAAAGCGTAGCTGGGTGCGTATGATTTAGCAATGTTTTTCACGCAGCTCACACGTGTCCACAGGCGTTAGGACGGACAGAGGCTGGACAAATAGATTTGTTTTCAGGTTTTTCCCACCAACAGGCAGCACTGCGTATATTCTATGAATAATAACTGTGTTGTGGCCCTGCCTATACAATTCTTTCCCTGCAGTATCAATGGAGGGTGGAATGCTCTGCAGAGGCGATTTTGAGAAGCCCAAAAAAAATGCAGCACAGCCAACAGCAGCCTGGACAGTACTGCACACGGATAAATATGGCCCTAGAAAGGACCGTTGAGGTTCTTGAAGGCTACACTCACTCCTAACACTCTCCCTGCCTATGCAGCACTTCTGTCCCTAATGCCAGGTGCAACGGTCTGCAGAGGCGACTTTGAGAAAAAAAAAAATCCCACTGCTAACAGCAGCCAACACACAGCTATCAGTGGCCCTAATAAGGACCTTTGGGGGGTCTTGAAGCCTACACTAACTACCAATTCTTTCCCTACAGCAGCTCCGGTATAAACAGCACTGTCCCTCATCTAACTCACACCGCATCTGAGGCGAGCCGCGGGAGGGGCCGACTTTTATATTAGGCGAACACCTGATCTCGCCAGCCACTCACAGCAGGGGGGTGGTATAGGGCTTAAACGTTGCAGGGGGAAGTTGTAATGCCTTCCCTGTCTTTCAATTGGCCAGAAAAGCGCGCTAACGTCTCAGGGAAGGAAGTGAAAGTAACCAGAACACCGCATGGTGTTCGTCACGAATAACGAACATCCCGAACACCCTAATATTCGCACGAATATCAAGCTCGGACGAACGCGTTCGCTCATCTCTAATAATTAACGCTTTAAAAAAAAAATCTATGGCAGAATTGATGCGTTTTCTCTCCCTACGATCAATAAAAAAATTATAAAAATTTTACAATGTAGTCTATGTACCCAAAAATGGTACCAAAAAAAAATTAAATCTACAGTTCACCACGCAAAAAACAAGCCCTTATACGGCCACGTCGACGGAAAAATAAAAAAGTGATGGCTTTTGAAAAATACCAAAAATCGCTTGGTACTCAACGCCAAAATAGGCCATGTCATTAAGGGGTTAACGCACCCCAAGACTTTATTAGCTTTTGCAGCAGCTGACTGGCATTGGTTGCTCCAGTTAAATCTATAATCCACTAGTACCCCCAGGTCTTTTTCCATCTCATTTTTCCCTAGCAGTGATTCGTAGGTTTCTGTTGGGGAGGACTGACCAGCTGAATTTTCGGACTTTGACCCACCACAAGACCCTCAGAGGTGCTGGTATGTATGCCTGACCTTAAATTATACTACATTGCAGCAATCCTATCTAGACTGTTCCACTGGCACTTCTCTCAAACATGCTAAATAATGGGCTGACCTTGAAGCAGCTTTGACACAGCCACATCTTCACACACTACCAAAGTTACTCTCTAAAGACAGGCCGCTCTCCGCATCTACTACCTGCCTAGATACGTGGGATAGACCTATCATCAAAGGCGACCTTTCAACTCAAAGGCTCTCAAGCCTCTCTTTTTCACAATCCAGCTTTCCCTCATGGGGCCAGGCTCTGATGCAGCAAGTATGTGATAACATTGTTTACTTGCTGCGTCGCCAATTGCCATGCACTATCTTGGTGTATGCACGCGTAATACACGCCAAGATAGAACATACACTTGCATTTAAAAATCGCAGTATTTCACACAATTCGTGTGAGCAGCGACATGGCCACCTGTGACAGATTGATATAGCATATTCTGCATACAGAACTTGCACACGGAATACGCTGTAACAATACGGTTTGCAGAAGACTGCCATTGGATGAAGCACATTCTTAAGCTGGCAGGAACCAGATGATACCCATTCGTCCAATATAGCTACCAGCGCGTCTTTGCCCGTTTCTCTACACTTCAAGCACCAGCCCTAATTAAAACTCTCCTGCCTACAATACGTTCAGCTGTCTTTCTTCTTAAGGACCACCTTTGGGACCTACCATCTACAACCCTCACCAACTCCAATAGAAGACATATCTGAAGAAAAATCCTCCCACCCACACCCTCTCCAAAACTTATAACATTCTTCTGGCATAAATTACATCAGATCTTGGGAGGCAAAGTTGTCTTTGGCGGTTTCGGCCGAAAGATTTAGTTTTCTCCCACAAACTGCCAATGGCTTGCATCGCGCAAGGAAAAAGGAAAACACCCAAACTGCTCACTAGGTGGTACAAATGTCCCAGCCTCATTCATCCAACAGTATCAGGCTCCTGCTAGCACTGTGGCTCTGGGTTGGGAACCATGCACCACATTTCGTGGGACTGTCCGGCTCTTCGTGATGTTTGTAACATGGTTTTCCAGATATACAAAAATGTTACAAATAGCTCAGTAGATGCGCCTCCCAATTAGCTCTGCTCTCCATTATTCCTGGCTCTTTTGCCCAGATAAATGAGGGTATACAACATTTCCCGACAGCAGCACAAACTGTAATTCCTCATTAATGGTGAAGCCCTCTTCTTCGGACAGAGCTGAAATTGATCCAAGAGTTGAATTATTTAATGCATATGGAAGTAGTGGCGGCTGACAATGGCCGTCCTTTCAAGATTTCAAAGATTTTCTAAGCTCGCTGGAGTGATCAAATGCAATGTTGTCCAGAATGCCCACCCAAGGCAGTTTCCTTCTCTACCTGCACACTGCCCCCCTTTTCCCCCCTTTCTCCCTCTCCTGGTCTTTTTTACCTATCTTTCTTTCTTCTTCTCTGCATACTTTACTCCCATTTCCTCAGGAAGTTTTTTTGTTATGATTAGAGATGAGCGAACATGCTCGTCCGAGTATTAGCATACTCAATGGTGCTAGTTACTCAAGGGATTACCACGCTGTGTTCAACCCCTCCCCTTATTACCACTTCCTGCTGTGACGTGCCAGCATGCGCACGTCCTTAGCAGTATGTGGCTGGCTGAGAGAGGGAGAAAAAAAAAAAGCGCTTAGCACCCGGCGGGTCCATTGCGAAAATGCTCAGGTCTCCCATTGACTTCAATAGGGTTCGTTACTCAAATAGAGCTCTCGAATATTACGAAAAGCTTGACTCGAATAACGAGCACCCGAGCATTTTGGGGCTCGCTCATCCCTAGTTATGAGGTTTCGATTTTTCGCTTCTAGTGTAATATTAGACTCTGTTTAGCAAATAACTATGTGAGGAATTACTTCTTTGTTGTCTATTATAAAGGGTTACTGTATATAGTCACAGGCCCAAATCAATTTTTACTCTAGACGTTATCTACATTCTGTCATCTGCCTGCGAGGACCACAGTGGACTTGTAAAGATCCTTCCTAAACGGACAATAAGGCTTATTTAGTGCACTCATTGTTGCAACCATAACAGTACTGCTTTAATTTTATGTAACTTTCTTTTTAGTTGCCCCTGTTCTATAATTCTAAAATCTAATAAGCAGATGAAACAAAAACTATATTTCAGAACCACAGCAATTCACTGAAAGAAGCAATTTTGTTGAACGGCACACTGGCAATATGTAAAGCCACCTTTTGTGTTCTACTTCAACCCAGTCCAGGATTCACAGCCAACCTGCTCAGCACTGCTGTATAATGTCCTCCATGCTGCTGCTGAGGGTGTATGACAGAGGAGAGTAGGATCTCCTCTTTATCGGTGTGTGTTGCATATGGGAAACATTAGAGCAGCTATTCTTCAACTAGCTCAGGGGAAACGCAGAATACAAGCCATACAATACTCACAACAGCTTATTCAGACAAGACATCTAAAAGTTTAGCTAGGTTTTAACATTGGCTCCCTAATATACACTGAAACACAGATAAAATACTGGTGAAATACACACTAGTGTAACAGAAGCCATGATATGTACTGTAAGTACACCTAGCTTGAGGGATTCGCTAAGTAATGCTTTTCAAGATAATAAACCTTATATTACTCAGCTTTAGAGCACTAATAAGCATGCGTTAGCTTGAAATAAAACAAAAGCTTAAGAACTATAAGACTGACAGAGCGCTGCAGGCCTAGGAGGCTCCCGCTGAGCCGAGACAGCTGGATTATTTGGGAGTACCATATTAGCTCATACACAGGTAAGAAGAACAAAACATTCAAGTTATGCCATCAAAGGACAGTAACGAGACGGTCCTCCCAGCAATAAAAGTTAATGAATACATGCTCCACCAGACAATCACTCTGCCTCGCCCTGGGGAGAACACCAGATACAGAGAGCAGCCAGCGATATGAAGCTAGTGCAGACGTCTGCCTGCCATTACACCACAGCACAACATAGTATCTTGGAAGCACTCGGTGCTGTACCAGGGAATAGACTTTCCTGCATTGACATTAGTTGTATAATTGAAAGTTTTTAAATGATTAATTAAATAACGCATGAGAACGGTTTTATTAACCTCTTCGTGACAAAGCCTGTTTGCACCTTAGTGAAGGAGCCAAATTTTGGAAATCTGACATGTGTCACTTTGACATAGAATAAGTCTGCAAAGTTTTTGCATATCCCAGTGATTGATATTTTTTCGCTACATATTGTACTTCATTTGGGTGGTAAAAAAGATCAATAGAATTTGTGAATATTTATTAAAAGTGTCAAAATAGGGAAAATTGTAGAAAAAAGGTCTTAACATTTTCAACTGTAATATCGCAAATACGTGCAAACATACTGTACAAATTTTTGCTAAGATATATATTTCTGTTTACTGTATACTTGCGCACATTTGAAAAAGGTTTTTTCATCGTTTTTTTTTTAACCGTTTAGGAGATGTATAAATTTAACATTACTTAACATTTTGAGGAACACTTTGTTTTCCTACACCGAGCCAAGATTGCAAAGGCTCATTGGTGTCAGAATGATAGATACCCCTACAAATGACCTCATTTTAAAAACTACACCCCTTAATGTATTCACTGAGGCATTTCATGAGTATTTTTACCCCACAATTTTTGTTTCAGCACTTAATGCAATACAAGAGAAAATAATAAAATTTCATATTTTTGCAAATATGTCAGTTTAAAGACATTTTTTTTCTATAGTGCACATGAAAATGAGGATTTAAACCCCAAAATGAATACCTGTGTTTGTCCTGTGTTCAGAAAGACACCCACTATGGCCCTAATCTAATGTCCGTATGCACAACGGGGCCCAAACTGAAAGGAGCATTGAAGTTCAACTGTATTTAACTTTTATGTGATCGCCATGATCCATTGGATAATGGCGATCACGTGACCATAGACCGCTCACAGCAGCCCTCGGTCACTGCTCCAAGCTCTCAGCTACCTTTAGTAGCCAGGATCAAGGAGATTTTTAATTTCCCAGGCCCTCCTCAGCTTCTGCGCTTGCGTCCGCCATTTTGCCAATGGTTGCATGCGCCAAAGTTGGCAAAAGGTCCATGGATAAAAATCCCATCAGGGGACATCAGTGGAGGCCTTAGGTAAGTAATTTCACATTCCCTCATGGATTGGATAACCGACAGGAGGTGAAATTTTTACTTTTTTTTTTCACGTGATCGCTGTTATCCATTGGATAGCGAATATTATAAGCCGGGTCGCTGCAGGGAGAACGGGTCTGTCTGCTTCCTTCAGTACATGAATGCGCCGGCCCAGTGAACAACTGATTGGCGGGGGTCCTGGGCAGCAGACCCCCAAGCAATTACTATTGATAGCCTATCTTAAGGACAAACCATCAATAGTCTACAATTTGACAACCACATTTAAAAGAATGAATAATGCTTTGCATTGAACTTCACAAGAAATGATAAAAGAGGTGCTTATACATCACAGGATATCAATGTAGTCAGGCCTCTGTGAAAGTTATTCATAGCCATTTTACGTAAGACAACATGTGATTGCATCAGGATGAGCGGCCAAGAGTATTCAGGACAGCAAACAATGTTGTTCCCTGGCAGACAGAGCAGACTTGTATTCAGAGGATGTGTGTCTGTGTGTTCACCTCTGAAAAGACACAGTAAACACAAACGATGGAGTGGATACATTCATTAAGTGGGTCTATATACAGGCCCAAATGCTTCAGTGCATTAATTGCATACAAGAAAAAAAAAAAGGAGATGCATCTGTACATAAGTACCCAGTCAGAGGTGGCACAGCAGGGCTAGTGTGTACTCAGGTTTGGCCTTCTGATAGGGAGGGCGGATTTATTAGGGTACCCACTAGCTGAGCTTTACTAATGCCCCCTGTCCACGGGTGTTGCGAAGTCCCGTGGCCAATCTCTGCTGCAGGAGCCGCCCAGAAGCAGAAGCCGGCAGACGAATCTCCGCCGGTCAGCCTATCTTACAGATATTCTGACCGCGGAGAATCATAGCAATTCGCAGCATGCTGCGAATTGCCGTCCACAAGCAGAGAATCGCAATGATTCTCTGCTCGTGGACATGGGGCCGGCGCTTTCCATAGCAACGCTATGGAAAACTTGAGATGGCGTGATTCGCCGGCAATTTACCACCGGCGAAATCACGTCCGTGGACACGGGCCTAAAGCTAGTCAAATGGACTGTGGTATTGTAGATAGATTTCAGCATCCCAAATGACAGCTGCTCCCGCACAGAACAGGCAGCAGACAGCCCTGTGCAAGGAATGATCCCCATGGTCCCCTCAAGAGGCTCCTACACCTACTTAGCACTTAAGCTGTAAGTGAACTGTAATCCATCAATTATTTTGAGCCATTAAGGGGGTTTTCCAGGACCCCAATATCCATGACTTATCCCCAGGATAGGTCATCGATATCAGATCGCCAGAGTCTGCCTCTCGGGACCACTGTCAATCAGCCGTTCGCAGAGACTACAGTGATGTAAGCGCTGCACTCTCTCTCAGGCGTGCAATGTCACGTTCATTCATCACAGCTCAGTCTCATGGAGTTGATTTGCTATAGCAGGCACGGCCAATAGAAAATGTACGGTGCTGTGCCTCATATGTAGTGAAGAGGGGGCAGCCTCTTCACAATCTGATTAGTAGCGCTCTGAGCGGCGGATCCCCGCGATCACATATTAAAGGATAGGTCATTAATATTGGAGTCCTGAAAACCCCCTGGACTGGGGACCGCCAAGGCTGCTCCTACATGTGTTCAGAAACTGCTACATCCGAAACCGCAGCATTTTAGGCCCCCTGTCCACGGGCGTTGCGTTATCCCGCGGCGGAGCTCCGCAATGATTCTCTGCTCGTGGACTGAGGGCTGGCGCTTTCCATAGCAATGTTATGGAAAGCCTCAGACAGCATGATTCGCCGGTGGTTTACCGCCAGCGAAATCACTGCCGTGGACAGGGGGACTTAGTGATTTTGCGTGGCATTTTTGAAAGCATGTTACAGCATTTCTGAACACAGTCCATTTTGATGGGTGATGAGGCGTGTTAAAAAGCACTAAAATGCACAAAGATAGAACAGGCAACGCTCGAAAACCAACCTGTTTGAGTGCGCGATGCCCCATATAAATTAATTTGTGGCGCTGTACCACAGTTAAGGTAACGCCATGCAAATTGAGGTAAAAAGCAGGCTGTGCGAGAGCAGCCTTATGCCTCCTGCACACGGGCAGAGTTACATTGTGAAATCCGGAGCGGGATTCCGCCTCCAGACTGCGCAGCAAATGCAGTTGAAATTATGCTATGGGAATATGCCATTTCCTGCCCGCTCGCAGGGAAGAAATCACAGCATGGTGTGATTTTGTGCGGGATACGCATAGCCAGCTTCCATTGAAGTCAATGAAAGCCGTCTGTCCCGCGGCCATTCTGCAATCATCATTGCAGAATGGACACGAGAGACACGACCTCACCATAGCAACGGTGCGGCGTTCTCTGTACTAAGGCATGTCAGCTGGCACATCGCAGCAGAGAAGACAGCGGGACAGTTAACACTGGGGTCACCGGTCGGGCACCAGGTCGAACTCCGCTTAGGGAATCCCGCATGAGGGGTCCGACCCGCCCGTGTGCAGGAGGCCTTAGAAGTATACACGTCATACACATGAATATCCGTCTAGAGCAGCTTATTCCACAATCCCCAGTGAAACACACATGCACCAGTCCGAGCATAGATGTTCATGGAAGGGGGGCTCGACTGACAGCAGTTATGTGTACAGCCGGGAATTAAAGACATGTCTGAATTAACAAATATACTTGTATTCTCCATTAAAGGGGTTTTACCAACTTTACAAGGCGTCCCCTATCCACAGGATAACTTGCTGATCGGTGAGCGTCTCACCGCTCAGAACCATGCCAATCTCAACAATGAGGGTCCGTGTCCCCTTCTGACTGTCACTGTGGGGGTCTCTTCTCCCCCAGCACTGACATCAAAATCAACCGAGTGCTGACCAAGCATGCGCACTCAGCACTCCATTCATTTCAATGGGACTGATGGAAATACCCAAGCGCTCGCTGCTCAGCTATCTCCCCAGGTCACTGAAAGCGAATGAAGCGTCAGCATGCTTGTGCAACCAGCACTCCAGTCATTCTCATGTCACTGTGGTGGGAGAAGTGACCCCCCCATAGTGAGGAAGATGGGGAACATGGAACTCCCTGTTTTTGAGATCAGCACCAATGAAAACCCGAGTGATCAGCAAGTTGTCCTCCATCCTGTGGACAGAGGATAATGCACAGTCTTGGTACAAGCCCTTTAAATAATTCTGCCGTATATTTTCTATATATGAATAAATTGACTGGTGGGTGTTCCCATTGTCTGCAGAGGGGCGTGATCTGCCATACTGAATGATTGGATAGTGTTGCAGGGTGCAAGTTCAACCCCAGTAGTCAGTTTATTCCTAAGTGTCCAAGTAGAAAAGCACAACCTACAGATGGAAGAAACGCTCATCGAGAATTCTTATTACATGGCGAGTATAACATTTACTAAGGAGGCTGAATTTGACACTCAAGTGCTTCCATAATTACTGCTTGCAGGGAGGACGAGCGCAGCCACTCCTGATACCTCTGATGTATATGGGCTTGTTCACATGGGCATATGAACACAAGTCTCGCAGCATTGTACTCATCGCAGCCCCTACGCTCTGCCAGCAGAAGAGCCGGCAGAGATGGCATATGGGCTGCAATTGGCACTACGCATGCCTGGGACCATGACTTTTTTTTCTTAGCCCCTGCTCTGTGCAGAGAGGGTCTGCGTATTAAACGCTGATCTTTCGCAGGCATTGCGCAGGGGCAGTGTTGCAATATGCAGCCCTTGAAAGGCTCTGTATGAAACACTGAGAAACAGAGCATGCAGCGATTTATGCGGATGTCCCCTCGTAGCTCCAACGCAGGTGTGAATGGAAGTATAAAAACTCCATAGACTTTCATTGCCTCTATTCACCATGTGTTACGGGAAGCACGTGTGCGTAATACGCGGTGGCAATACAACCGTGTGAATGAGCCGTTAGGTTGCTTTCACACCTGCATTGGGGTCAGTCCCGAGTTTCCATCTCTTTGCTCCATTTTTGGAGGAGGAAACTAAAAAAAAAAATTATAATAATCCGTTTTTCTTTTATTAATTTTAATGGGGTTTCACAAAAATGGAAAACAGACAGTTTCAGCTTATTTCCATTCAATAATTAAAGGGGTTTTCCCGCGCCGAAACGTTTTGTTTTTTTTATTCAATAGGTCCCCCGTTCGGCGCGAGACAAACCCGATGCATGTGTTAAAAAAAAAAACGTTTAGTACTTACCCGAATCCCTGCGCTGCAGCGACTTCTTCCTTACCTTAGTAAGATGGCTGCCGGGATCTTCACCCACGATGCACCGCGGGTCTTCTCCCATGGTGTACCGTGGGCTCTGTGCGGTCCATTGCCGATTCCAGCCTCCTGATTGGCTGGAATCGGCACAAGTGACGGGGCGGAGCTACGAGGACCAGCTCTCCGGCACGAGCGGCCCCATTCACCAGGGAGAAGACCGGACTGCGCAAGCGCATCTAATCGGGCGATTAGACACTGAAATTAGACGGCACCATGGAGACGAGGACGCTAGCAACGGAACAGGTAAGTGAATAACTTCTGTATGGCTCATAATTAATGCACGATGTATATTACAAAGTGCATTAATATGGCCATACAGAAGTGTATAACCCCACTTGCTGCCGCGGGACAACCCCTTTAATTTAGTTGGTTTTTTTTTACGGGAAAAAAATAGTGCAATTTGCAGCGTTTTTCTGTAAAAAGAAAAAAAAACAAAGGAAACCTGACAGAACAGAAGCCTTTACATTATTTTTTAAACCCTATCAAAGTCGATGGGGGAAAAAAGTGGATCGCTTTTATTCCCCTGGTTCTCTACTCCAAAAACGGAGCAGGTGTAACAACCGCCCACATCAGAGGGGTCCGGGGGGCTGCGCTGGTCCTCCCTGCAAGCAGCAATTATGGAAACACTTGTGTCACATTCAGCACAACAGGAAAGGAAAGTAACAAGCGAGGAAGCGGCTCATCCTGTCACTAGAAGATGCAACAATGTATCCTCAGCACTGCGGGCATAGCACCACTCCTGTATACACCGTGCGGACTACAACTCCCAGAACATCCCCCAGTACTAGAAGCCACAATGTATCGTCAGCACTGCGGACATAGCACTACTCCTGTATACACCGTGCGGACTACAACTCCCAGAACATCCCCCAGTACTAGAAGAAGCCACAATGTATCCTCAGCACTGCGGGCATAGCACCACTCCTGTATACACCGTGCGGACTACAACTCCCAGAACATCCCCCAGTACTAGAAGCCACAATGTATCGTCAGCACTGCGGACATAGCACTACTCCTGTATACACCGTGCGGACTACAACTCCCAGAACATCCCCCAGTACTAGAAGAAGCCACAATGTATCCTCAGCACTGCGGACATAGCACTACTCCTGTATACACCGTGTGGCGGACTACAGCTCCCAGCACACCTGCCAGTACTAGACGAAGCCATAATGTATCTTCAGCACTGCTTCTGTATACACCGTGTGGCGGACTACAGCTCCCAGCACACCTGCCCGGACTTGCAGGGACGCAGCGCGGTCCGTCCTCCTCGCACAGCCGCGGCGGTTTCCAGCAACGGCCTTTAACATACTTTAACCCTATGCGGCCCGGCCAGTGTTTCTCCCCGTGCTGCGTGTAGCCGGGTGACCATGACGGCCATGATACAGAAGGAAGGAGGCTGGAGGTGACAGGCTCCGGTACCGCGGTGCACTCTGGGTGCGCGGTAATGCACGGCCTGTCCTCCCAACCCTGAAGAAAGGGGAGGCGGCTGCTCTCCCGGCACCTACGGAGGTGTATGGTCTCCAGGAGGAGTCCCGCGCAGAGGTTATCCGCGGCGGATACTCACCGTGTCCCGGCCGCTCTCCTCTCCCCGGGCCGCCGCGCACCTCACAGGCACCAGCTGGGGAGCGCGAGCCTCTGTGTCAGCAGCAGCAGCAGGCGAGGGGCGGGGCGCTGACGTCACCGGCCGCTAAGGATTGGCGAGAGCCTAGGAGCCGCGTATACCGGGAGCTGGAGGGGCCGTGCGGGTCGTCACGTGGTCTGTGTGCTGGGTGAGAGGATGGAGGAGCGGCCGGTACCAGGACAAGTTCAGCTGCTGTGTGTCCAGTGCAGTCAGCACTGCAGTATATGAGGCTCCATAGTGTGACCAGCACCTCCACATTGTAGCCAACCGCCAGGACAGTTGTGTAGTTGGCTCACAGGGCAGCGGTCTGCGCTGCCAGGGCATGCTGGGAGGTGTAGTTCACAAGAGCTGCAGGAGACCACTGGTGCAGTTATGAACCCTCAGCTCTGAATGTAAACCCTATCCTTCCTATTCACTGACAGCAAACATGTTGAAAACTGAAGAAATGAAATTTACAGAAAAGCTGGTGGATATTTAGGGCCAGACACGGGTAGGTGGGCACAGGGTGGCATAGGGCTGTCAAAGCTCAACACATTATCCACAGTGCTGCTGATGCCTTATAGTCCCAGGGGCGACTATCACCTAAATAAGCAGTTTCCAGAGATAGTCGTCCCTTGTACACATGCGGAGCGAGAAATCACCCAATAGTCACTAGTTGTTTCATTACAGATCACTGAAACAAAGCGAATAGCGAACAACTTTTCGCTCAGTGTGATCAGGAGTTGTTCAAGTCTTTGAGCAACTGCCTGTTCAATGTGAATGTAGGCGGGGGCTGGAAGAGATCTCCGGTGTGTTACACCTCCAATCACTGAACGACTGTTGTGAAAGCATAGGATCAATAAACATTGGATGCAAGGAGTGATCGTTGTCCACAGCTCCCCATGCACAAAGATGGCCATATGCTTGATTTAACTTTCTTTCATCTTTGTTCTGTTTCTGATTCTGCAAACTTCTTTCTCCCGCTCTACGATCATAGCTTCCTCTCCTTCAGGCCAGATTCACACGGGCGTACGTATGATTACTGCATATTAAGTATGCGCTGTATGCCCGTGTGATATGCGGCAACTCACAGGCCATCAATGACATTGCCGTACGCAGTTCTCACATTAGTGTGTTGAAATTGCATAATACGAAAGTGCAAAAAAGAACGCAGCATGTTCAATTTAGCGTGATAGAAGCCGTTATCGCCTATAAGTGCGAATTTACGTGTACCCACATTGCGTATGGGCAGCGCAGGAAATATGAACAGAAAAATAAACCAGGTGGACTGCGCATGAAGCATGTGTGAGATAAGCTGTCAGGTGCAGTACAATTTCGCCGCCATACACTGCAATACGCCAGGTCATTGCCGACTCCAAAGCAGTTTTAACTTTTTTTAACCTAGCTGTTGAGTACTGCGATAAAACTCTACTGTACTCCCCTTGACTTGACCTTCAGGGATGCAGACCGCAGCAAACATGGCTCACACCTCAAACATGTTTCCTTTGCAATGCTATAGATATGCGGAACACATGTGGAGAAAATCACAAACGTCAGCAGATTTCCTCCACTACAAATTCATGCTCAGAACTAACAGCTTTGCCCCTCACCTTGCCAAACTACTTCCCCTCTCATCTCCTCAGTATCCAATAATCCAAAGCGACTCTTTGACACTTTTCACTCCCTCCTCAGCAGTAAAGTACAGCCCCCTATGATGGATCTTAATGCTGAAGATCTGGCGGCTTATTTCAAAGAGAAAATTGACAACATCTGGCAGGAAACAACTTCCCAGTCCCCGATTCGCTTTGATCCCCTTTTCTTCTGCACCTCCTTTAGTTCACTCTCAGCATTTGACCCAACAACAGAAGTCTCCAGGCTCTTCTCTTCGTCTCACCCTACTACCTGCATTACTGACCCTGTTCCTTCACACATCTTCAAGTCCTTCTTCCCGGATGTCGTCGGTCTTTAATCTCCCCTTCATCTCCAAACTCCTGGAACGTCTGGTCTGCTCTCTCCTAATAATCTCTCTCTCCGATAACTCTCTTCTTGATCCCTTAGGCCTCCTTCACACGGGTGACACCGTATCGCTGCCAGAAAATCACAGCGATATCGCATCACTGCAGCGTACGATATCGCTGCGATTTTCTCTCAGCAATACTGCGATTTTGTAGCGCTACAAAGTCGCATGTGACGCTACAAAATCATGCGACTTAGTAGCATCTGCTACTGTCAAAGTTGTATCGCATCGCATGCAAACCACATTTTCGTGCGATGCAACGGAGAGGAAGGCTCCATAGAGAAACATGAACTACAAGACCTCGCGTGTCGCGGGCATATCGCCGGACCTGCGAGGTTTGTGTGTCGTTTTGTAGCATGCTACAAAACATCTCATGTGTGAAGGAACCCATAGGAAACCATGGGCTTCTCATACATGCGATTTGTAGCATCGTAGCAATGCTACAAAATCGCGTGACTTTTTCGCCCGTGTGAAGGAGGCCTTACAGTCTGGTTTTCACTCTCTCCAATCTACAGAATCCACTCTTACTAAAGTGTGAAACAATCTCCTGACTGCTAAATCGAATGGCAACCGTTCTACTGATTCTTCTGGATCTTTCTGCTGCATTTGAAACTGTAAATCACTAAGTACTCAACATGCTTCGCTCTTTTGGCCTCAAGGATACTGTGCTCTCCTGGTCTTGCTCCTACCTCTTTTTCAACTACATGGCCTCCATTGGACAAACTATCAGTAGATTTTGGTTTCAAGAGAATGGACTGCAATGCAATACCAGGCACAGCCATTTTACAATGTACAGCCCTGTGCTTGGTATGGACTGAAACAACCTTGGTGTGGTGGCCACTTAAAAACACCTGATTGGTGGTTACTAAGAAATGAACCACCACTGATTTGATATTGATGACTTATCCTTTGTTCACCGCAACTACCTTAAGAATAGGTGGTTATAGAGTCAAAATGCCCCATATGTGCTGGATCTACTAAAGTTCCTTCAGCTCTTTGGAATCCCATCCCAAATTTAACTAGAAGGGCTATGCCTGATCCCCACCTCTGCATCTTAATGACTGACCAGGTTTTCTGCTTGGCAGTGAGCCTGGGATGGCAGCACCTTCCTCGCTATATGCGTTGTAAGTCATTGTGTCACTCACATAATGTTCCGAGGTGAACATGTTTCCTTCTGGGTGTATCTACTACCTTCTCATTTGTTGCTACATGCTGTCCGATGAACCACTGTGCACTTGTTTTTCCACAGTATTTGTGCATGTCATATCAAAGGGAGACTAGATTTAATCCAGACACAAAGTAACAAATGTCTAAACGTGTTTTAAATGAATCTTAAACATCTGTACCCATAGTCTGCTTCTTGATCTGCCATCACAATGCATACCCTTGTGTTCTTTGCCATTTCAAAGGTGCACATGCACAAGCTCTACTGGGCATATTCCTGCTAGCTGCATAGGTTAAAGCATTCTAAGGAAAAAACAAATTCCAGCAAGGAGCCAATGTGACGTGTATAACAACTTCACTAAATAATTAGTGACATTACTGGATCTCCACAGAAGCTTGAAAATCCAGCCGTGTAACCCAAGTGTCTGTTGCTAGGAAATGGGCCAAACATATGAGAGCTTCTGCTTACCAAACACCATCAGCGACAAAAAAGATTTCCCATTAATGTAAATGCCTATAATAAATTCCTTTGTTTAAAAAAAAAACACACACACACAACTTGGTAAAGTACTGTATTAAAAATATGGTGTAGTCTCTGAAATGTAACTGTACCTTGAGCTTAATTCCAGAATATGAGAATAACACACAACCTTCATACTACTTCCAGGCCAAATCTGCAAAATTGGCTGCTTCTCTTTTCTTCCTTGTATATCGCTCTCCAATGCTCTTCTCATGTTCGGAGGGGAGTCTTCTCTCCTGGCCAAGGTAAGTTCTGCTTATCACTGCGCATGGTCGGCTGCTTCCATTGACTTCAATGGAACACAAAGAAATGAAGTAAGGTTGGTTCCATCCTAGTTTTGTACTCCATGTAGAAAACTGGAGGAGAGTGTTTTTCTGCCCAGTGTAAAAGACTGACAGCGATTGAAACTATGTGAGATGGAGACCAAAGAGGTCTCCATTTCACATATTTTCCCCTATAGTGCTGTCCAAGTTCTGTCCTGATTTCCATCCCCATGCAGTTTCCTGCACAGTAGATGGAGAGCAGGGACTGAACCAGTGCTGGATTAAACAGTGCAGTCTGAAAGAAACCTAAATTCTGTCTTTAGCACAGAGAGGACACAGAATGAGGAATGCACCACCCTACCCTCATTACAGACAATACCAGATTGTCAATATTAGGTCACATTAGGCATCTCTGAATTGGGGGACGTATATGACAACAATGTAGTTATTATATTCACCCAGTTGTGTGAAAAACTGCAGGTACCTCAACTTCAATGGTTTCGATACTTCCAGCTACGACATGCTATAAATATCCAGTTTTCTTTGGTTACCATCCGAATATCAAAATACCCTATAATTGGTATACTCAGGTACCAAGAGCCAAAAGGCCTAATATCAGCGCTCTATACCCATATACGCTCAGCTAGATAAATGGCAGTCTTGTATCCCTTTACTAACTACTGAAGAATAGACAGATATATTGGAATCCGGAAGTAGTGGTGGAGCCAAGATACAGGGTGTTTGACAGGAATTTGACACCCCCTGTTCGTGATTGGCTGCACACCTGTCTCCAAGTCCTGTAGGCGCCCTCGGCCTTCCAGCAGCGCTGAGCGTTATGGCCTCTGCTCCCTTTTAGCGGTCCCGCAGTGACTCTCCCTGGCGCCTGCATTGTGCCCCCTCCGTCCCCATGACCTGGGCCGCCATGGAGGAAGGTGAGAACCAGCAGTCGGCATTTGTCAGCGCTGCTGTGGCAGATGTCAGCTCTGGCCGTGCAGGTAGGTGACAGCCGGCGGTCGGCACATGTGAGTGGTGCTGAGCGGCAGGTGGGGGGGTCCAGTGTAATCAGCGGAGCAGGTTGCCAGCAGCGGTGCGCGGGTGTATGTTCTCCGGCCACAGTGTGCATACATTTGTGCCTGCCCTGGAGGGTTACGGATTAGTTTTCCTGTTAGCCTTAGATTATTTGCTGTCAAAGCTTCCATGTTACCAATGTAATATGGAAGCGTTGACAGCTAATAAAGTAAGCCTAAAACAAACAGGAATCCCTAAGCGTAACCCTCCAGGCCAGGCAAAAAGCAATCCACATACATCTGGTAGGACCTAACTGAAGGTAGCCAATCGAAAGCTAGGGGTGTGACAGGTGTTTCTGCATCCAAACTCCTAGCTTCCGTGGCGTCAAGATGCAATAATATCGTGGAATCCTATCTGATGGTATCCCCAGCTGTTAATAAATGAATCCAACTCTATATTATTTACCAGTCTTATCTGACCCCAGTGCATTTCCACAAAATGGGTAAAACTCCAACATCAGCCTGTGACAGATGCCATCAACTCAATGCTGATTTCTGGCATTTGATATGGGACTGCTCTTATATAACAAGTTTTTGGTCTGAGGTTATCAATTTTATATCCCAACTCTTACATCAACCTTTGAACATAAATCTAGAACCAAAGATTGTGTTGTTCGGCCTATTTGATGAGGAACATTGGCTACATTAACCGCAAATATTTACACCCTGAAATAGTATTTTTAGCTTGGAAAACTATTGCCATGAAGTGGATGGCGGTGGAATCACCCTCTTTGGCAAGTTGGAAAGGGCTGGTCAGTACAATTATCCCTTATGAAAAAGTCATATACCAACATAGGGGCTGTCCTAGCAAGTTCCTAAAAACATGGGGCTCTTGGTTGGGTGCACATTCCACACTATACACCAACTGACGGTTAACTTCCCCCTTGGGAGATTTTATATCCCTTTGTCCTTTATATGCCAGTAACTTTACATTTGAGTTCAGGTTTGAATGTTTTTTAGTCTACTGATTTATTAAACACTGTATAATAACAGAAACAGTGTATTTTTGATACTGTACTATTGTCAGTTACAATAATTAGGAAAACACAATACTCTGTTTTTGTAAGCAACTTCAGTGTTACATTATTGTGTACTGTCTTTGTTCAACAATTGTCTTAAATAAAACAAATTAAAAAAAAAAAAGAATGGAGAATGCACAGTCCGGTCACATGGACAGTCAATCAAAGACGTGCATGAATGAGAAAACCTACCTGGTAGTGCTGAGTATCACTTGGGAGAGGATTTGATGAGGAAAAAAATAATTTAGGCAAGGTGTTTGGATTTTGTTAAAAATATATTAAAAAGGGAAGTGTTTTTATAAGAATTACCTTAACCCCTTAAGGACATCACCTATTATAGCCATAAGGACGCAATGATTACTTAGGGATTTTCATCTCCACTTTTCAAAAGCCATCAATTGTTGGGTAACTATAATGTAATGTAAAACTTTTAATAATTTTTTTTGTAGGGCAGGGAAAAAAAACATTTTTTCTGCCTTTTTTATTACAGCCTTAATAAATGACATGATCATTTATTTTCTGGAGATTGGTGCAAATATAACAATACCAAAATTCATTTTTTGTAGGTTTTTCCACTTTTACACAATAAAAATCTTTTTTTTTTGGATAGCATAATTTTTTTTTTACATTGTTGCATTCAAAACCCTATAACTTTTTTATTTTTTCATAGACGGAGCTCTGTGAGGGCTTGCTGTTTGTGTGACAAGCTGTAGATTTTATTAGTACCTTTTGGGGGTACATACAGCCTTTTTGATCACTTTTATTGTGTTTTCTTGGGAGGCAAAATGAACAAAATAAAGCATTTTGCCTCAGTTTTTTTAGGGTTCTTCTTAATGGTTTTTGCCATGCAAGATAAATAGTGTGTTCAATTTAATTTACAGGATGCGAAGATACCAAATATGTTGGGGGGTTTTTAAAACATTTTTAGCTTTTTTATATAAATAGCGGAAAGTGCACAAAAAAGGGAATGTTTATAATCTTTGTTACGTGATTTTTTTTTTACAATTTTTAACATTTTTTATGGTCTTGTAAGGAACTTTAACCATTGCTTACAATAGCGATCATAGGTAATGGCAAGGCAGGACACCAGTATCTGATGTCCGATTGCTATGGCAACCCATTGGTCCTCCGCCATTACATAGTGGCGAGTCAATGACGGCACAGAGGGAACACGCTTTCCCTGTAAACCCTTTACATGCCGCAGTCTACTTTGATACAACACTTCCGCTGATTTTAATGGGGCCTGGCAGACCTGTGCTCGAACATGGTATTTTTGAGCACTGTCTGCTCTATTTTCGTGAGTTTTCACATTTTTTAATGCACCCCGTCACCCATAACAATGACAGGGTGCGTGAAAAAGCGCTGTTGAACACAGTAACCTGCATTTGAAAACGTTAATCAAAATCGTGGTAAAACTGCCACTTTTGAAACACGCAATTTTACCGACACTGTGTCAGAGAGTGGCCCTATACACCCCAAAATGGTACTAATAGAAACTACAGCTCAATCTGCAAAAACAAGCCTTCTTCATTTGGCCCCATCTAGAGAAAAATAAAAATGCTATAGGGATTAAAAGATGTCAATAGGTAGCGATTTAAAAAAAATATATCTTTTTTAAGTAGTACAATAAACAAAAAAAAAAATAAAATATATATATATATATATATATATATATATATATATATATATATATATAAATAAATTTGGTATTACTGTAATCATACTGATCCATAAATCATTTTTATTGCATTAAAAACCAGCTCCTCGCCTCTTAAATTGTGCAATTGTGTTTTTTTCTGTTTCACACCACTGTCAAATTTGTTTTACTTTTTGTACATATTATCTGGCAATTAGGTGGTACTATTAAAAAATATGACCCGCCACTGCAAAAAACTAACAGACCCACATATGGCAAAATCGAGAAAAAAATTAAAAGTTATGATTTTTGGAAAGTGGGGAGAAACAAGTAAAAAAGAAAAATCTCTGCTCCTGACAGACTTTGCAGTAGAGCAAAGTATTTGGTTTACATTTGTGGTGGTACTTTTATATTGTTAGAACAATCGCCATTAAATATTTTACCCAAATATATGTGATATAAAGAAAGACTGATTTTACTTGAGAACATATGATAAGTCAATTTCTTGAAAGAGTTTTGGTGCTTAACATATGTGCTCATAAACTGCATGCATGTGTTTTTTACTTGATTGGATTACAGGACTATTGATTGCCTTTGTTTGATGTAGACTGAAGCTGGCACAATACCTGCATACAACAATGTAACAATAACTTCTGCTGCATGAAGTTATTGATTTCTTTTCCCTCCCTGTTTGAGGCTTGGCAGATGATGTGAGAACACATGCATTTGAATGATTGTGTCTTGTATATAGGCATATTCTGAAGGTATGGCGCCCACATTATGTAAAGTATGTGCTCTTAATAGAACCTCTACAAAGAAAGTATACATTTTTGCAAGATTATGCAATTGCAAGAAAAGGTAAGTGGACACTAAGGCCTCCTTCCCACGAACGGATTTACGCCGCGTAAATTCGCGGCAAAAATCCGCTGCGTTGCCCCCTGCTATTAGGTTCTATTGAACCTAATAGCACAATGCTCACGATGCGTAATTCCACCGCGGAATTACGCACCGTGAAATCTCCCGTCCTCACCTGCAGCATGTTCTATTTGCCGCGGGTGTACGCGCTGACGGCTTCCATTGCAGTCAATGGAAGCCGTCCGTTCACGCTATCTCCCGCTGCAACCAGCGGAAGATAGCATGAAAAAACGCTTCCCCGCGTCATGTGACGCGGTGGGCGTGTCACATGACGCGACGGCGGTGGGCGGGGAAGCGTCTTCACGCTATCTTCCGCTGGTAAGTATGGGGTCTCTGGGGGGCGCCGTGACGGGCTTCACTGCGGAATATTACGCGGCGGAGCCCGTCACGCTCGTGTGAAGCCGGCCTTAGGCTGGGTTTACACAGGACGGATTTTCCGCGGAATTCCCCTGCGGCAAATCCACCTGCGGCCGCTATTCCCGGGATTAGCCAACCATGTGGACAAGATTTGTCAAAAATCTTGTCCACACAGGGCGGACAATCCGTAGCGGCAAAGGCGGCGCTGTGTCGCGGATTCTCGGGACGCAGCATGTCAATTCTTTATTTTTTCCTTTCTATGCGAGAGCCGGCCACAACAGAAAAGCAAGCAGCGAAGCTGCTGCAAAGCCCGTGCCTAAGTGCTGCGGGATTTGGAGCTGCGCTTATCCCGGATTTTTTTCGCTGCGGCAAAACCGCAAGATTTATGCAGTGAAAGCGTCCTGTGTGACCTCAGCATTACATTGATTTTAGAATTGATTGCCATTAAAATGTGATCTGACTGTTATCCATGTCACAATTATACACAAAACTGATTGTCTTCTGCATCCTCCGCTCCCAGCGCTCGGCTGTATAACAGCCGGCGCTCGGAGTGGGGAAACAGCTATATGCAGAAGACAAGCGGGGACACCCGGCTTGTCTTCTGCATCCTCCGCTCCCAGTGCTCGGCTGTATGACAGCCGGTGCTCGGAGTGGGGAAACATCTGGATGCAGAAGACAAGCGGGAAGACCCTGCTTGTCTTCTGCATCCTCCACTGGGAGCGCTCGGCTGTATAACAGCTGGGCAGTCCCAGCGGGGAACAGCTGTATGCAGAAGACAAGTGGGGACACCCGCTTGTCTTCTGCATCTTCCACTCCCAGCGCTCGGCCGTATAACAGCTAGCGCTCGGAGTGGGGAAACAGCTGTATGCAGAAGACAAGCGGGAAGACCCTGCTTGTCTTCTGCATCCTCCACTGGGAGCGCTCGGCTGTATAACAGCTGGGCAGTCCCAGCGGGGAACAGCTGTATGCAGAAGACAAGTGGGGACACCCGCTTGTCTTCTGCATCTTCCGCTCCCAGCGCTCGGCCGTATAACAGCTAGCGCTCGGAGTGGGGAAACAGCTGTATGCAGAAGACAAGCGGGACACCCCGTTTGTCTTCTGCATCCTCCGCTCCCAGCGCTCGGCTGTATGACAGCTGGCGCTCGGAGCGGGGAAACAGCTGTATGCAGAAGACAAGTTGTATGTGTCCTCCGCTGGCAGTGCAAGGTGATCACTCATCTTTGAGCGATCATCTTGCGCTGTAAATGACACAACGATGATCGCTCAAAAGTCGCTTGAGCGACATCTTTTGAGTGATTATCCTTGTGTGTAAATGGGGCTTTAGACTGTGTATGTCTTTTATTGAGCACATTGATTAAATATCACCAGTGCAGGGATAAAAAGTAAGTGAACTCTTGAATTTTATAACCCACAGATCCCACCTTAGTAGCAGTCATCTCTACCAAACATTTACTGTAGCTACAAATAAAATTTATACATTGAAATGAAATTTTAGACCATTCTTTCCTGGAAATGTTTTTCAGTTCATCAATATTTCTTTGATGCCTTGTGTACACAGTCCTCTTCAGGTCATGCCACAGCATCTCAATACCGTTAGTCCAGATTCACACAAGCATATGCGTATTTGCCTGCACATTTGCGCCACAGTCTTATGCATCAGGTGTTGCATATTTATGTGCGTGAATGCGGTTTTTATTGTACTTTTTGCGTGTGCAAAAAAATATGAAACAATCTTTTTGATGTGCTTTTCAATTGCTGTCAAAAAACACATTTGAAAAACCACATCCGTTTTAACCATGAATTGCCGCTGTTTCTTATGCAGTTCTTGGCTGTGCGTCTGCTGCAGCTGAAGCACATGGTTTGAATATGCTTCACCTGTAGAAGCAGTGTAGTCCAAAACCACATGACAAAAGTGCTGTGATTTGCGGTACAGCATATGTAGTTTTTAAAATGCTGCTTTGACATCAATTAAAAACAATCAAAAACTGTGCCGAACTTAAATAAAAATGTGGATAAAGCATCCTGTGTAAAACTAGTCTTAGGTATTATGTCCACAGGTGGATCGGATTCCGCATGCGGATTTCCGCAGCGGGAGACCTGCGGAAACCATTTGCAGATGATCGTGGATGTTATGGTTTTTCTGCGCAGATGTAATGGTTTTTCCATGCGGATGTACGTGGATGCAGAATGTATCATCCTCGCGGAAAAGAATACGCAACCCCACCTCGCTTATTGAATTTAACCATGAAATCTGCAGTGCATCCGCAATTTTATTTGCGGATGCACTGCGAATAATCCGCACCCATTGACTTCTATTGAGCCCATCCGCAAAGGAATTCACACTGAAATGGAGCATGCTGCGATTTGTTTTCCGCACCAAACGGTCCACAAATCAAATCCACGTGTTCAAATTCAGTTGCGGATGCTAATGCTTCCCTATGGGCACTTTGAATTGCGGATCTTCTGCGCAGATGACCCGTGCAGATTCCGCAAATCAAATCCCCCTGTGGACTGTGGGCCTTACTTTTTCTCTCTACATTGTGATCTCAATAAAAGACATCATTGGTGCTAATGTTTCTGTGTTAATAGTTCAGTTAGATTGTGTTTATCTATAAGTGCTTTTACCCACTAGCTTTTTGTTAACGCTGCGATATCGCTGCATTTTTTTCAATGGGACGTTCTAATGTTAAAATTGCATTGCAGAAAAATCGCAAGTTTGTGCTTTTGCGATTTTTGTGCGCTGCTAATTTTAACATTAGAAAGCTCCATTGGAAAAAAATACAGCGATATCGCAGCATTATAAAAATGCTAGTGGTAAAAGCCCTCAGAGTGTGCTCCCATGTTGCAGGTCTGCTGAGGATTTTCTGTTCACAATTTTAGTACGGAAAATCTGCAGCATTTACGTTAGTAGCGAAATGGATGAGAGCTTAAAGGGGTTGTCATTAGAAAACAAAAATTCGATACTTTCCTATTCCTTCCCAGTCAGTCTTTTTACCGCTTCTCCCCTCCAATCTTCTCCTATCTTCTGCAGTTCCCCGGGTCACCTCACCCCCAGCCAGCCAATTCTTCTTCTTCTTCCGGTAACAAAGAGTAAATTTTCTGTAGTCTCATTCCTGAACTAATGACGTAGCCTACACTGCCTAGCAGGGAATGTCGAGCTACTGCCAAGACTGTGCATGCGTGCTGTCCCTCTGCAATAGCATATGAACGCTCACGGCGATAGACAGCGCGCATGCGCAGTCTATGCAATACATTGGCATTCCTTGCTAGGCAGTGAATGTTACATCACTTGTTTTGAACATTTTTTATTTAGTAGTAGGGAACACAGGAAATACATTACAATTATATTGCAACAGAATAATTTTGAGGGCTTCCGTCCCTCTTGTATGCAATGTTACATCACTTGTGACGTAACCTACATTGACCTGCAGGAAGAAGAATGTAGAGAAAGAACGTTCCATAACAAGAAGAAAAAGATCCGGCCGGCTTGCACTAAGGTGACCCGGGGGACTGGAGAAGATGCAGTAAGAAGACTGACAGGAGGGGGGGGGGGGGGGGGGGGGGAATAGGTAAGCATTGATTTTTTATTTTTATTTAAATAACTAAACCCTTTTAACAAATCTCACACATGCTGAAGAAAAGAAATCACGAAGACTCTGTAGCAGAATTGATCCATGGTGTAGATTTTAAATCCACAGCATGTCAATTTATGCTGTGGATTTTCCCAGCAGATTTCACCCTTGCAAAAAAATGAATCTGTGGCAAATCCTCAGCATTTCTGCAAGTAAATGTGTGTCAAAATATGTATCATTTGATGCAGTTTTTGCTGTTGTTAACTTTCAGCAGATTCACTGTGGATTTTCCACTCCCAAAGATCCATAGAAGACCCACCTTGTAGGAAATTACACTTAGGGCTTATCCATATCGGCCGCCATTTTCACAGGAAAGGCCATCAATAGTTGATAGGTTAGGGTCTGCCACCCGGGATCTTCATTTACCAGCTGTTTGCTGGGTTAGTGTGTGCAAAGCTGATTTCTGCAGGAAGCAGACAGCGCTGTTTTGCAGTTGCCAGGCTTTGTATTGCAGCCATTCACTTCATTGGAAACTTTGCCTGTAATACGACGTGTGGCCACTACAGTGAGAATGGAGCTGAGAACAGCTGATTGGTAGGGGTCCTGGGAGGTGGATCCTGCTGATCTACTATTGATGTCCTATACTCAGGATAGGCCATCAATAGTTTTCAACTGGACAACCCCTTTAACAGCTGAACATTTGTATATGAAGCAGTGACACAGAGTACACGCACAACAATCCACATGGGAAATTGACCTGCGGAAGACATTTTAAATCCATTCTTCCCAATTTTTGCTGGACATTTTCACCCCTTTCAGTGAGTAGGGTGAAATATGCAACAAAATTTGCATTTAACTCATACAGATATTACTTCTGATTCAATATTTGTACACAAAAATATACATAGACTTTTAGCGAGTACATTTTTTATATGCATTATTCTATATTGGTTATCCGTTTTTTCAACAAGAAATAACACAGCAGAAATTGATAGTTACTATTTGAATAAACAGATGGAAAACTATGCAAAACTGTGTGACTCACAGCAGTGTTAAGGGTGGATACTATTGTACTAAATTTAGGATGCCAACAGAAGTGTTGAAATTATTGCAGGTATTCAGCAGATAAAAAAGTCTGCGGAGATTTATGTTTAAAAGCTGTGAATAATGAACATTTCTAAAGCATTATCTGGAAAAGTAGTTTAGAAACATTCTTAGGACTTGTTCACATCTTCTTTCTCCTTACATCCAGGGGATCCATCTAAAATGGGATCAGGTTGGAACTCCTAGATGAAAGCTATGTCTGCCATTGTTGGAATCTGCTGATGTGGATAACAATAGGTCTCTGTTTCAGCAAGTATCAGTTAATTTCTGGCTGGCATTTAGTGCCAGAAAGCGTAACGTGGTCCAACATGTTTAGTAGTGTATAATTTATACGTGACTATTGATTGATTCTTGCATTTTGTTGCAGAGCACTGTGAACGTGCAGTGTAACATGACATACATGATATTTATTCATGATATACAAGCTCTTGCTACCCACTCGCTACTGATCAACAGATTCCTCTCTATGCGCAAGTAATATGGAATCAGCGGCTGGTGGGTGTGGAAGCCTATCTCATGAATATGCCGAACTTCTAATTCACAGTGCTGTCATTGCACTGCAACAAACAAACTGTGAATTTCAACAACAACAAATGATACACCAATTAAAAATCAGTGTATGTGTGTCACTGTTTTATCTTGGCCTTATTGAGGTTCCCTTTAATTATGCTGTTTTTAGTTTCTTGCAAAAAAAATAATATTCTGATCAGAAGACTTTACAATACAACCCGAGATTATGATGGGGACAGATTCCCTTAAAGGGGTTCTGACACTAGGAAAAATAATCAGTACTTACCTATTCCTCCCCAGACAGTCTTCTTACCCCCATCTTCTCTGCACCGATCTTCTCCTGGCTCCTCCAGTCCCCCAGGTCAGTGTTCACTGGCCTGCAAGAAGCAGAATGTCGAAAAATGGATGCTACATAACAGGAAGAAGAGGATTCGGCTGGAGGTAAGGTGACTCGGGGAACTGGAGGATCCAGGAGAGGAGAAGATGCAGTACGAAGACTGCCTGGGAAGGAATAGGTAAGTATAGATTTTCTTTTTCTACTGACAGAACCCCTTTAAATAAAACTATACTGACTTTTTGTCTGTCTATTGCTGCCGATGTCTGTACCACTATGCAGATAAGGAGCCATATGTAGCTACATGCAAATGAGCTCTCCAGTAGTAGCAAAAAGTTGTCATTATTTTAGAAGTAGGGGACCAGTACTCATATTTGGAAATTATCAAATAATGATTTTTTAAATTATTATTTATATATTTTTTTTATTTTTCAATATAACATGGTTATCAAAGTTACCCTGTTTCCCCGAAAATAAGACGCGTCTTATATTAATTTTTGCTCCCAAATATGCGCTACGTCTTATTTTCAGGGGGTGTCTTATTTCGCCGCGGCAAATCCATCTGTGGCCGCTAATCCCTCAATTGGCCAGCTTTGTGGACGAAATTTCTCAGAAATCTCGTCCACATGGGACAGCAAATCTGTCACGGCAAAGCTGGGAGAAGCCGGTGTTGCGGTGCGGATTCACCGGCCACAGAAACGGAAAAGCGTGCAGCCAGGTCGCTTCAAAACAAGCGGCTGAGTGCCGTGGGTTTTGAAGCAGCGCTTTCCCGGCGGAAATCTCGCTGTTTATCGCTGTGGCCAAACCGCGAGATTTCCGCTGGAAATACGCTCTGTGAGAACCCAGCCTTAAAGGGGTTGTCCCGTGAAAGCAAGTGGGGTTCAGCACTTCTGTATGGCCATATTAATGCACTTTGTAATGTACATCGTGCATTAATTATGAGCCATACAGAAGTTATTCACTTACCTGTTCCGTTGCTAGCGTCCCCGTCGCCATGGTGCCGTCTAATTTCAGCGTCTAATCGCCCGATTAGACGCGCTTGCGCAGTCCGGTCTTCTCCCTGGTGAATGGGGCCGCTCGTGCCGGAGAGCTGGTCCTCGTAGCTCCGCCCCGTCACGTGTGCCGATTCCAGCCAATCAGGAGGCTGGAATTGGCAATGGACCGCACAGAGCCCACGGTGCACCATGGGAGAAGACCCGCGGTGCATCGTGGGTGAAGATCCCGGCGGCCATCTTAGTAAGGTAAGGAAGAAGTCGCCGCAGCGCGGGGATTCGGGTAAGTAGTAAATGTTTTTTTTTTTTTAAACACATGCATTGGGTTTGTCTCGCGCCGAACGGGGGGCCTATTGAAAAAAAACAAAAACGTTTCGGCGCGGGACAACCCCTTTAAGAATTACACACAGGTTGCCTAACTCACACACAGAGCCATAAAAAAAATAAGGGCTGTAAAGTAACGTACCTGTCTGCAGACAGAAGTTCCTGTACCACTTGTAAGCAGGGATGGTATTGCAGCTTCCGGCCACCAGGGGGAGCTCATCACAGCAGACATGTACAGTAGGAACAGAACGTACAGTATGGACTTTTCCGGCCAGCAAGGGGAGCTCACAAAAGCACACTTGTACAGCACAGCAGGTACAGGATAACAGCAGACTGTCTGCAGATCTACCTATACATCTGGAGGTAGGAGACAACGGGGATGGCAGCAGGGGACAGGCCTCTTGATTTGCCTGCACACTTTACTATGCCTTACTATCGGGGGTGCCTTATATTTGGGACTTCTGCAAATTTCAGGGGATGCCTTATTTTCAGGGGGTGCCTTATTTTCGGGGAAACACGGTAAATAGGGAAATGATAATAACAAACCATAAAAGGTAAGAGACAAAAGGATTGGATTTCTGGTGTAACACACAATGCATCAGAACTAGAGATGAGCGAGCGTACTCGGAAAAGCACTACTCGCTCGAGTAATTTGCTTTATCCGAGTATCGCTGTGCTCGTCCCTGAAGATTCGGGTGCCGCTGCGGCTGACAGGTGAGTCGCAGCGGGGAGCAGGGGAGAGCGGGCGGGAGAGAGGGAGAGAAAGATCTCCCCTCCGTTCCTCCCCGCTCTCCCCTGCAGCTCCCCGCTCCGTGCCGGCACCCGAATCTTCAGGGACGAGCACAGCGATACTCGGATAAAGCAAATTACTCGAGCGAGTAGTGCTTTTCCGAGTACGCTCGCTCATCTCTAATCAGAACATATATAACAAATCCAAGGAGGTGAGACTAACCAGCCGCAGAAAACCATAAAGATAGTATGAGCAATATGCAGGGACCACCATGCCCGACCCCTCAGAAAGAGGTAAAAGGGAGCCCATGAAGAAGGGGATCCATGATCCATTCACTAAATACCCTTCATCGGTCGGAAACTCCACCTCACCAGTAATTATTTCTAAATGCAAAAAAGAAAAATTGCACACTTGCAAAAATGTTTCTCATTATTAAATTCCATGAATATTTCAATGAGTGCAGCACAAACACACACCTCTCTGGGTGGAACTCGTTGCACTGCTTGATTATCTTGGTAGAATGCCAGGACTACACCTTTGGCCACTTTCACATGGCAATATTCTTGCATCAGTATTTGTGAGCCAAAGCCAGAAGTAGGTCCAAAATGCAGAAGAGGTACAATCCTTCCATTATAGTTTCTGTAGGTTCCACTCTTGGTTTTGTCTTACAAATACTCATGGGAAATACAGTGGCCCATAATTTCAGAGATAATGAAAATCTATTCCTCTATTTAGATGGACATATTTTTCATGACTGTCTTTTCAAAATGCAGTATGGGCTAAAAAATTGTTTTGAAAAATGCACACATTATAGTCTATGGAAAGTGATTAAAATACAGATGCATCTGTATTGCATCAGTATTTCATCTGTACTTGCTTCTATTTTTGCATTCATTAGTATTATTTTCTAAATATGGATCTATATTTGCCCAGTAGAAATTAAAACTAATTAATAAAAAGCAAATACAAAGGAAAATACAGATGATATACTGATGCAATACAGATGCAATTTCATCTGTAGCTTAGCTGTATTACAGAGTAGTATTACAATCTGCTCATGTGAAACGGACCTAATATTCAGGGGAGATATTAACCCTTTACGGTTTTAAGTTATAATCACATAACCTCCGAATATATGATATGATTATTTCTGGGCAACAACACACACTGCTATTACCTAAACCTATACTAGTAACATTAAATCTCGATTTGGTCCTTTCCCCATTTTACACCCTAGCAAGAGGGGGATCTGCATGAGAAAACAGTGAGACTAAATATCTAATGCTCATCCTTTGCATCTCCCCCTGGGGAATCTTGATTACAACCAAAGGGTGCACATCTAGGCGGCTGAGTGCATAAAAACACATTATCTCTCTGACTCTCTGTAACTTTTTACAATCTAAGGGTTCCGTTAATAAAGTGGACCACAGATAAGATTGTAATAAAAAGCATTTTTTTTTCCTTCCCGAACATAGAACAACGTTTGATCACGAGTGAGAGGTCATCATTTAACTTTTCTGGTCATAGGCCCCACAAGTCATTTAGTGTCCATTACCCGTGATACTACTTGGTTCTTGTATACGGGGTTTTCCGTGTGGAACTAGGGAATATTATATATCCAAGAGTTCCTATCTCGATTATATATGTTTTGTTCTGTCCATTTTTAATTTTTCTAATAAAGTTAGTTGGTTTTAATATTACATTCTTCCTCGGTGATTGCTCTAGAATTTATTTGAAGAATTACTGCCTCGGTGAATAATATTCACACGTAGCAGATATGCTGCTGCAAATTTTCCATCAGGATTTGTGGGTGGAAAGTCCGCAGCATATTACAGTGGCAGCAAAAATTATGAAATCTTAACAGATGATATCCACAAACAGCAGAGAAAAATCTGTGCTGAAATTGATATGCAGTATGGATTTTAAATCTGCAGCATGTCAATTCTTTCTGCGGATTTTCACCACAGATTTCACATTTTGCAATACATACGTTGAAATCTGCCGCAAATGAGCCACAAATTCCACATATAGGGCTCAGTCAGTTGAGCATGGTCTACACACTGCTAAGCAATGTGTAAACCACGCTGCTGACATGCAGGGATTATGCACGTGAGTAGTCTTCCCCTAGATCCGCAGAGTAGCCCGTTCACACGTCTGTGATGCAGGCAGCCTGCCTCCACGGCTCCCATAGGAGTCTATGATAAGCACCCTGGATAGCGCGCACAGCACGAAGCTGACAGGTGAGTCGGCACTCGCTGTCCGTTCTTTTGTAGAAGCGCAGATTCTTCCGTAGCAATCTGTTGGTTGCTATAGAAGCGTGGTTTACACGCTGCTGTAGCAGCATGTAAAACACGCTCATCTGACCGAACTCATAAGATGTGGGATTTTTCTGCAGATTTCAGTGCAAATTCTGTAAAAAAAAGGGGCAGCTGATTTTTTTTTCCATCCAATTTACACTATGTGTGGATGTAGCCTAAGGCCTCATGCACATTGGCGGATTTGATTTGCAGAATCCATGATCGGCACCTGTACGGGAAATCCACTGTACTAGTGACCCATAAGAAAAAAAAGCATGGAGCTTCCTCAGCTCCACGCACACATGCAGATTTGATTTGTGGATTCGTTGTGCGGAAAAGAAATCGCAGCATACTCCATTTTACTGCGGATTCTGCACAGATGGGCTCCACTGATCTCTATGGAAACGAGCGATCTGTAATGCATCAACAACTCAATTGCGGATGCATTGTGGATTTGTAGGCAGATACCGCTCTGGTTGCTTGGAGACCAAGCAGGGAGGTGGGGAGGAGGGGGAAGGCAGTCACTTTGGACTTGCAATTTTTTTTCCGTGTGGACAATCTGCTGTACATTCAGGTGGGAAAAAAAAAATTAATCTGCGATCGTCAGCAAGCATTTAAAAATAATTTCCGCACTAACTCTCAATTCTTCTGCTGTGGAAATCCGCGTGCAGAATCAGCACATGCTGTGTGCATGAGGCCTAAGGCTGGCAACACAGTAGTGGATCCAACAACCAGAAAAGCATGAAGGACAGATTCCTCTCTTTTGGATGAACTCCTGTGTTTAACAAAAAAAAACAACTAAAAACAGCATAAAAAACTTTATGTATAAATCTAGACTAAAAATAAATCCACACACAGAGGCGACAACATGGCCGAGGTGCAACTGTGATACATTTGAAAACCACGCCAACTTGCAATTTTCTGTAAATTGGGGTGGTTTTTAAATTGATGTTTTGCACATGAACAACAGTATTAGGGTGCATTCAGACGACCGTATATCGGCTGGGTTTTCACGCCCATACGATATACGGCGTCTCTCTCAGCAGGGGGAGGAGGCTGGAAGAGCCGGGAGCAGTGCTCTGAGCTCCCGCCCCCTCTCTGCCTCCTCTCCGCCCTCTGCACTATTTGCAATGAGAGGAGGTGGAACGGGGGCGGGGCTAAATTCTGGGAGAGATCCTTGTATTGTCCCCCCATGTATTTATACATAGTTATTTGATCGCCTCTTAGCAGTCTTTTTTCCAGGGTAAATAATCCCAATTTTGTTAGGCTCTCTAGGTATTACAGTCCCCTCATTCCATGTATTAGTTTAGTTGCCCTTCTTTGAACCCTCTGAAGCACTATAACATCTTTCCTGAGCACCAGTGACCAGAACTGTACGCAGTATTCCATACTCTTGCATGTTATTGCCATGTTATTCTTTATCTTGCATTCATTAAAGCATTGTTTGTTTAACTGAACTGGTGTAAAGCCTCTCCAGAAGTAGTGTCTTGAAGCCCATTTAGACACAATGATTATTGCTCAAAAGATGGCTTTTGAGCGATAATCGTTGGGTGTAAGGCCTCATGCCCACGGCTGTTACGGACTCTGCCAGTGGAATATCACAGTGGAGTCCGTCACGACGCCCCCCAAAGACCCCATACTCACCTCTCCGGATCCGCTGCTCGTGTTGTGTCTGGTGAGCCGGTGCGCATGCACAGTATAGCGCATGCCGCACCGGCAGTCGCTGATTATGTGGTGGCCAGTGACGTATAATCACGCGATACTTCGGCTGTGCTCACAGCAGAAGTATCCTGTGACAGACGTGTTCTATTGACTACAATGGAAGCCAGCCGTGCGTTTTTTTTCACGCTGCGGAATTCCGCTATAGAATTCCGCAGCATGAACATTGAGCTGTTAGGTTCAATAGAACCTAATAGCTGCAGGATAATGCCACTGATTTCCATCGTGTTTCATGCGGCAGAAATCCGTTCGTGGGCATTAGCCCTTAATGTGCCCATCTTCCAGTTTTCTGCTGAACGACGGTTTTCAGTTCTGCTTGAAAACCATCATTCAGCAAAACAGCTGATTAGCCAGGACCGCACACTGTCTTCTGCCTGGGGAGTGCTGATTACAGCTGATTGTATTCTCTCACCTGTCAGCAGAACAAAGGAAATGTAATCAGGGAACAGCCTGTGCTCTGTTCCCTGAATACAGCTCCTGATGGCTCACACCTCTACTAATTGGTACTAATAGACATTAGTACCAAGTAGTAGTTTATGCAAAATGATCTTTTGAGTGATCATCTTTGCAGTGTAAATGCACCTTTATCCTATCCTGCATCCTATTTCATGGACTGTAAATTCTCTACACCCCAGCTCTTACATTTTCTACATAAGGGACCTTTCACATGGGTGGAATTAGCTTGCAAGATGTACCATAAGCAGCTATAAATTCTGCACCAAAATCTGCATGGCTTCATATATATTTTGATGCAGAATTGAAAATGGCTTAATTCTGCTGACAATTTTGCATTAAAATCCACAATAAGACTTATGGTTTTGGTGTGGAATTCACAGCGGCAGATTAAGATGCGGATTTGGGTGCATAATGCAGGCTAATTCTGCCCGTATAAAGGATCTCAAAGATATCTGATGAAAAGTGGTAGAAACTAAAAACCCTAATATCAACTGGAATAATGTTTGGGGTACTAATCTCCATACGTGTCAACACAAAGATATGTGAAAGTCTCAGGTCAGCTCTGTCTTTACATAGTGTTCTCTTCCTGTTAAACATGCCAGAATTTACTTCTAGAGCATTTGTCGTGTATTTTAGGGCATTATTTCACAGTATCCTATTTCATTCACACACTTTCTCCTAAAGCTGACTTTTCTAAACTCCAGTAGTGAAAAGCAGCTAACCTTGCATTATATCTTTGATTGCACAGGCTGAACAAGGACACAACTTGCTGGGCAGCTCAAAAGCAGCGTGTTGGAAATGTGAAGACCCACACTGTGTTGCCATGTTACAGTTTAGCCCAAACACAGACAGCAGGATCTTCTGTGATCACATTGCACAATAATTGTATTTGTGGAACAGAATTTGAACACTCTGCCTACGTCAATGACAACTACTACACAGAGTACCAGACTAAATAGACTGTCCTGGAAACTGATCTATTAAAGAATAGGCTGCACAATGCACCACAAGCCGCTTAAATTTGTTTGGAAATGTTTACCAGCTTGGGCGAGTTGTGCCCGAGAACCTACACAGGCCTATACCGGGAAAGATATTTAAACAAATTAAACAGCATATAGTACTTGGATAAATATGGAGTAATTAACCAGAGCCAGTATGGGTTTGTAACAAACAAGTCATGCCAGACTAATTAATTTCCTTCTATGACAGAATCACCAACTGCGTTGATCAGGATAATGCGGTAGATATAGTATATTTTGACTTTAGTAAAGCATTTGACAATGTATCTAATACCATGCTTATTGAAAAAAAATGACCAAATATGGGATTGACAAGACAACTGTTAGGTGGAATCACAACTGGCTGAGTGATCGTACTCAAAAAGAGTGGTCATAAATGGATGCACATCCAAGTGGAAGAATGTGTCCTAGGCCCGGTATTGTTCAACAGAAATGATCTGGAGGATGGAATTGAGAGGAAACTGATTAAATTTGTGGATGACACAAAGCTAGGAGGGATAGCTAACACTAAGGAAAAGTGAGAGGATTCAAAAAGATCTAAACAAGCTTGAACAGTGGGCAGTGACTAATAGAATGGTATTTAACAAGGAGAAATGCAAATGCCGTGGGAGGTGGTGAGTTCTCCTTCAATGGAAGTCTTCACAGAAAGGCTGGACAAATATCTGGGATGATTTAGTGAATCCTGCACTTAGCAGGGGGTTGGACCCGATGACCCTAGAGGTCCCTTCCAACTCTACCATTCTATGATTCTATCTCAGGTGCAACTCATAAATGCCTGTGTGAAAAGGTTCTAAGACTAACTTCACATGGACAAGCACAATAAGGGTCCGTTAAATCCGCCCCATATTGTGCTCCCCACCATATGAATTTCCCCGAAGATGCAAGGCTTTTTCATGTCAAAACAGCCTCAGCGGAGGATCATGGGGCTTGAAAACAATGGGAGACCTCGAGTCGCGTGCACTTCGCACATAGTGCGATGCTGCAACAGGCCCTATTGAAAACAATTGGAGGTGCGATGCTAGAGCACGCACGAGATAGAACATACCGCGATTTGTTTCCCGCATCGTGGTGCCATGCAGAAAAACATTGCTCATGTGTATGACCTCATTTAAAAGATTGGGTTCATATTTTTGTGCCTCACAACACACAGATCTCGCACAATTTTATTGCCCATCTGAAGCTGTCCTTAGTCTTTCTAAAGCTGTATTTGAGAGATGTTTTGGACCATGAAACCCAAAACAGCATTAAAAACAGCAATTTAAATTTCTCAGAGGTGAAGAACTATGTGCAGTCTTCCAGCATCTCACTTTTTGGCATATTGGCAACTGCTAGATTTTTTAAAACAGAGGTTGTGAGACATTACTAAGGAATATATTGTATCAGAAACTTAAAGGGTAAATTCTGTGAGTAAATGTTGTTCTATACTTTTTATGGGGTGGAAACATGAATTCCGCGACATGGAAATACATATCAAGATATTGGATGGTTGGAGGCATGTGAGGAAGTCAGTTACCAATGAAAATTCCAGAGAATCTCATTTTATTCTAATGCACAGAATATGTTGGCGCTATACAAATAAAGTTTATTATTATTATTATTATAATATATGACTTTAGTGTCCCACCTCATCCAAACGCGCCCCATAGATTGCTTGCTTGTCGTATGTTAGCAACCAAAGACACACTTAACAGATGGTGCCATGTTTTGAAACACAGGCATTCTGGGATGAGGTAAAGTATTTAACAGCTAGAATTCGGGGTTTGGGCCTGCCATTTGAACCTCGGGTCTCTTTATTCCAATACATTCTGGAGAATATTAAAGGGAACCTTCATGAGCCTGGGACAGGAATGCCCATTGCCATGTGAATGTTTTATTTGGAAACGCTGTGGTGTTTCAAGATTGCCATACTTTAAAGCTCGATTCATTACTAAGCTTCAAGTCATGGAGGTGGCCGCATCGGGTCTCTTCCCACCGACATTATGCAGAGTAACAACTCTCTTCCTATATACAAAAGGTGAGGGAGAGAGTTATCAGTCTACATGATGCGGGTGGCAAGAGGCCTGACTGCTGTGAAGAAGAGTTTAAATAAGGCAAGAGTCAGGCATATGTGCATTCAATGTCTGAGTTATGCAGTATGTAAAAGGCGCGTGCTTGGGACCCATGTTCTAGTGAGCAGTGGGATTCCCAATGGTGCGTCCCCTAGCAATCAGACATTTACCATTGATCTATAAATAGGTAATAAATGTCCTTTGTGCAACAAGCTCTTTTAAGTAGTTTTTTTTTTATAGATTCAGTGTGTCTAATATGGTGTTTTGATCAGAGGTCATAAACCAATGGCTATGACAATTCCAGAATACATGAGGAGTGAAAGAAATTTTTTTTTTAACAGCACTTTCTGGCCATACAGTTTCTTTGTGCCATTTTTTAAAATTTATTTTTTTAAATACAGTTGTATTTCATGAGTTGTTCTCATGAATTTTTCCTCTAATATGAGGTCTATAGGAAAACAGCTGAAAAAATGCTGAGAAAAAAACAAACAAAAAATTACACCTAAAGCATTATGTATTTTGGAAAGAATACTATGGACCCCAAAAAGGTGAGGAAAAATGCTCTGTTTGCAGTGTCTTTTATAACTCCATATTGAGTTAACAACTGGCTGCAGTGCTATTTGTCACGTTTTTTGCTTTTTCTAAAAAAAACACTGTGAAATAACTTTAAGATGTATAACCATAGAAAATACTGAAACAGACAAATCTCCCACAGAAATGAGCATGTTCACATGACTGGTTACATCGTTAGCGCTTGTTAGTTTTGCAGACAAGTATTTGCAGTATCATGATGCTAAAATTAGAATACTCATCTGCTGTATTAAAATTCACTGCTGGTGACATAAGTTCTTCCTCGGCTTCACGGAAGGTTTTTCATTACCACAATTCAAACAGAAGTACATAGACAGGTAGTGCACTCTCTACAAACAAGGGAGGCAATGGTGATGGCACATCTTTAGGTAAAGTGCTTATTACTTGTGGTACGTATAAGTAGTTATTCAGGCTTTAAAAATTCAATATCTGATCAGTGGGTCCCATCACTCAGGACCTCCACGAACACATGAGCACGATCCTGTCAGTGCCCAGAAAGCCATTTTTATAGTGGCCGTTCCGAGTACTGCAGGTTTGTCCCAGTGACTTCAATGCAATATTTCTGTAGTATTCAGAACAGCCGCTATTAAAAGAAAAATTCAATGTTAAAACACTGACAGGATTATGTTCAGGTGTAGACATTGTAAAGGCTGCAGAACTCTTATCCCAGGACAATATATACCAAAAAGTATATTTTAACACAAGGGTACATACACTCTCCTAGCATTCACCAAATTTCATAACTTTCCTTGGTGTAGAAATCATACACATTCACAGTGGCAAGACAGTAACACTCAAAACTGTTCTTTTGTGACAGGTTCACACTACACACACTCTGGACAGCAGTTCACCATCTACACATTTACTTGCAGATTTCTTACCCAAAAACATACTGTCTGTCAGATTCGTTGACACTGCCCTTCTTGGCGAGTGACGGAGACAATCTCAGCCTCAGGGCTTATTCACACGAACGTATATCAGCAGCATTTTCAGGGTCGGACGATATACATGATCATCTGATGCATTGGATTCCTATGCATCAGTTCAGATAGCTGATTTTCCTGTGTGTAAAAGTCGGTGAACCGGAAAGGATTGCGCATACGGTGCGCATTCCAGTCGGCCTTTTTTACGCCGGCCCGGAAAAGATAGTTCTGAACTATCTTCCAGCTGGAATACGGCAGCCAGTCCCATAGACTTCTATGGGAGCTGCCGAAAAAGGAGGTGGGAGGAAGTTTAGCAGAGGCTCTGCTAAACTCCCTCCCACTTTCTGGCTGCAAGCAAGTGAAGGGTGCGGGACAGGGGATTAGCACACTAGCTCCTTCCCTGTCCTGTCCCCATCCCTTGCAACAGCCAGCGAGGTGCGGAGAGGGGGTGGGAGTTTAACATACTAGCTCCTGCCCCTCCCCTTGCTGACAGCTGACGAAGACAGGGAGGCAGTATAGCAGAGCTAAACTCTCTCCACCTGCCCGACGGTATTCTGGATGCAGCATATACTTGCCTCACCTGAGTCATCTGAATGGGCATATAAACTGCAGATGCAGCTGTGACTTGGTCACAGCTGCCTCTTGTCCATGTGATTTTCGGCCGTGAGAATTGCAGCGGCCGTGTAAGGAGCCTTGAGAGAAAGACAAATAATTTTGTAAGAAATAAGGTTTCTTACCTTTTGTTTATAGAGCACTATGTCTGTCCATACTGGAAAAGAGAAAATCACTGCATTCTTCGCTGGGATGTGGAGTGAGATCCGGTCGTGCCTTACGTTGAGTGCCAATTGTTAGAGCAAATAAATATTTGCTAATTGGTATCCCAATTATTGTTTATATTTGCGTTTGAAGAAGCTTACAAATCACACACACATTGGAGGTGATTGGAAGTCATCTGTTTAATTCATTAACAGTCAAAAGTATATATACAAAAACATTTTTGTAACGAGCCTAGAACACGTCTCACTTGTAATAATTAGAATTTATTATAATTCATATAATCAGTTATTAAAACTAAACAAGAGCACTGACATCTTGGTTGTCAGGCAGGACTTCTCTCAGAGCGATTTGAACCATGTCTCATGAGATTTCTGTAAAATGGCCTTCTCATGGAGAACAGGCGATCATAGCATCCAAGGTTGTGTAGTCTAGTTCCCTTGACTCAAAGTATTGAACAGAACGGGATATACTGACCGAGCAAGGTTGGGTACTAGATGTAAATCTGAAAAGTTCTCGTAATGGAAAATGTCAACAATATGATGGGATGGGCTGAAGCATCCAAGATACAATATAGAGACATATTTATTGCTCAAACATATCACAGCCTCTTCAACCAGCTGATCAACAAGGATCCCACTCTCCAGCTGTTGATGGACAATTCTCAGGACATGCCATTCTTTTTTTAAAGCCTTAGGCCTCATGTCCACGGGGAAAATCAAACCCGCTACGGATTCTACATGGAGAATCTGCAGCGGGTCCCTCCTGCCCCGCGGACATGAGCGCTGAAAATAGGAATTTAAAAGAATTTACTCATCCGGAGCGGGCGGGGAAAGTCTTCTCTTCCTCACGGCCGGATCTTCTTTTTCGGCCGGCGGATGAACTCGTCACGCCGACGGCACGTCGCCGGCACGTTGCCGACGTGCCGCGCGCATGCGCCGGGCACATCCGTCGAGCCGAAGCAAGAAAGATCTGGCCGTGAGGAAAAGAAGACCTTCCCCGCCCGCTCCGGATGAGTAAATTCTTTTAAATTCCTATTTTAGGTCTCCCGCGGATCCGGACGGCTTCCATAGGCTTCAATAGAAGCCCGCGGGAGCCGTCCCCGCGGGAGACCTGCACGAAAATGGAGCATGGTCGAGATTTTTTCATGCTCCATTTTAAAAAAAATCACTTTTATTGACCATCCGCGGGTATTTATCTACCCCGCGGGTGGTCAATGCATCCCTATGGGGTGCGGCTCCGCGGGCAGGAGAAGAGTTCAAATCCGCTGCGGATTTTAATTCTTCTTTTGCCCGTGGACATGAGCCCTTAATGCCCCTTTTAATTTTATCTTCCTTGGTGGATATTAACGTTGTTTTCATATGGGTTTTCTTAATTTTTTTTGATGCATGTTAACTGCAAATCAAAAACTACTGCTGAAAAGAGCATGTGTTTTATTGTTCGGTTCCTAGTTGATAGGCTTCTACGGATAAACCGCATTGAACGAACTTGAATTTACTACTTATTTCACTGATAAAAGGTTTGTGATTGCTGACAGTGATGAGCAAATCAGTGCATCACATTGTAGGTTATCTAATAGGGCACGCATCAAACTCAAGGCTTGTGGGCAGAATGCGGCCCACCACATAATTTTATGTGGCCCACGATGAGGTCCAGACGCATTAGTACCAGCTCTCCTCTTTCCCTGGGGGGAGAGGTTAGCGCTTGGCTGAGGAGGCGGCGCCAGCATAGGGAGTGGGTATCATCTTTGATCCTGAGCTCTGGCGCATACCTCCACAACACGCAGTTCAGCAACTCGCAGGCGGTGGTACAGCTCTGACACCCCTACCCAGGCATCCTAGCCCCCCTCCAAGGTAGGAAACTCAGAGCTAAAGAGGTGAAAGGGGGATACCCACTATCATAGTGCATAGAGCGCCATATCTATGTTAAAGAGGTCTTTCAGGGTTTTTTAGGGTCAGCTTCTGGGTACCCCGCCTCATCAGGCGCCCACTGATGGCACCGTATATACATAGGGGAAAGAGCGGAAGCCATGTAACTGCAAGCGCAGCTCCCATTGATTTTAAAGTGTTATTGACTTTAATCAGCAATTTTGGACCAAAATAGGACATGCTGTGATTTTTTCACACATGATAAATACGTGTCTGAATATCCCAATACAAACTGCTTGCATTGCGTGTGTTAAAAAATACAAACATAACATGAACTACAAATACACCCCTGTGAATGAGCCCTTATAAATGGCCCTTTGAAGGCAACCACATAATTCTGATGTGACCCAAGGTAAAAAAAAAAGTTTGCCAACCATGTACTAAGTTGTGTATAGGCAAGTCATATCCAGTGTGGAGAATGGTGTAGGATTTTGGTACAGATTTGTCATGGATTTCTCACTTTGCATTTCAAATGCTGCAGCTACTGTTTGCACACCATGTGGATGAGATTTATTATAATACCATCTAAATAACTTGTACAGTAAATGCTCATTCACAGTACATGTGAATGTGCCATTAGAGTTTCTCCGCTGTACACTGTACTGCCCTCCACATATGCTACGAAAAGTTGTTTCTTTGGACACCAAGTGAGTTTGGCTCAGGTTTTTTTTGGTACACTGTGTGAATTGTACAGGTCACTCACAAAACGGGCTTAAATTAATAAATGGAATAAGAGAACTAGAATACCCAGAGAGGCTATCAAAACTGCGACTATTTACCCTGGAAAAAATATGGTTAAGGGGGCGACCAAATAACTATGTATAAATACATGAGGGGACAATACAAGGGTTTCTCCCAAGATCTGTTTATACCCAGGACTGTGACGGTAACAAGAGGGCATCTGCTACGTCTAGAGGAACGAAGATTTCATCACCAACACAGAAGGGGGTTCTTTACTGTAAGAGCAGCAAGACTGTGGAACTCTGTGCCTGAGGACGTAGTGATGGCAAAAATCGATAGAAGAGTTTAAGAGGGGACTAGACATCTTTTTAGAGCACTATGATATTACGGGATATAGACATTAGGTGACCAGCGGGGTTGTTCATCCGGCTCTTGGAGTTAGGCAAGAACTCAAACATTGATCCAGGGATTACTCTGGCTGCCATAATGGAGTAAGGAAATTTTTTTTCCCCTCCAAATGAGGTCAATTGGCCCTCATCTGGACCAACAAGGGGGTGGTGGTGGGGGGGGGGGTTAATAAAAGGTTGAACTAGATGAACATTGTATTCATTCAGCCTAACATACTGTTATTATAGAAGAAAGCAGCCATGTATTTTTAACCCCAGACAGCCACTCACACACTAGCACATTTTACCGACAGAAGATCACAACTGTAGTGATTGACACAAAACCACCTCGTATTCATGGGGACATCGAACGTGCGAGACATTGGACTGCGTTTCAGAGCCTAATATTGTACTCACCTGCGTGAATTAAGCCTCAGTTGGATATTAACTGATTTGAACTAAGGCTAATTTAAGACAGACGAGTGCGATATTATGCTCGCCAACATGCAATTTCCCAGCGGATACGAGGCATTTTTACATCAAAACTTCCTAGCACCGCTTTGGGGAAGTAGCGACTCTTCAGCACACCTGATGTAGAGGATCATGGAGTTTCCCCCATCATTTTCAATGGGGAAACCTAGCACATGGTGCGACGATGCCGTTGGCCCCATTGAAAACAATGGGCGATGTGGGAGTATGCACAAAAATAGGACGTGCCACGATTTTTTTTTGTACATCGCAGTGCATTGTGGGGGAAAAAGTAAACATTTTAATAAAATAAATCCCTCATGTGTATGACCCCATTCAAAAGAATGGGGTTCTTGCAACGCACAAATCTCACATGAGTTTTAGGTGAGAACGGCCTACGTATACGCTCATACAGAGTTTTCACATGTGTAAATTCTACCTCTAAAAACTGCAGCAACATTCATGGCTTTCTGTTGCGGTTTTTGCCATAGATGCAAACACAGATTGAGCTCTGCCAATGGGCAAAAATCCACATGCGGAATTCTAACACATTTTGTTAGGATTTGTGTATTTAGTGTGTGGCCTTCTTTCACAGTGGCCCAGAAACACCAGAAGGTTGGATACCCCTGCCATAGATTAAAATGAGCAATATTGATCTGTAAATACAGACAAATAGGACTTTCTGTGTTTTTTTATTTTTTTCTATATCTGTCTAAAAAAAATGCTCATCTGGATATTCCAATACAAAAATCAATGGTATTGTATGCTGTCCGTAGAAAATACAGACCAGAAATGCGCCCATATGCATGGACCCTTAAAAGGAGTTTTCCAAGAGTTAAAAACCATAAATAAATTAATTAAATTATATATATATGAATAGACAGATACAGTGAAGCTGCTGAATAGGTGGAGCTGGCTAATTACCATTCAGCAGGGGCAGCCCAGCAATTAGCACAATTACATACCATTAACGCTCGTGTAATAGCGCTGATTGTTGAGCTGCACCTGTGCTTGCAGGTGCAGCTCGGCAACTAGGAAAGCACGAGCGCAAGTAGCTGACAGTAGCACTTGTGTAAAAGCACTCCAAGGAGCTAACCTATCTATTTGAATGCTCACTAACTCTATATTCTAGTGTTAGCACCCAAGAGAAGTGTTAGCTCTTCCCTAAGCTGATGGGATCCTGCAACAATTTTGGTATGAAGTGTGTTTGAGGAACTGGGTAGTAGACCCAGGCTGATAGGGAAGGACACTGTACAAGGCAGTAGTCAAATGTTCGTATGAGAGTTACGCTCGAGCACACACCTATCTTTGTGCTGTCCAATATTCATGGACCCTGTATATTATGAATGCTGTTCTCGCCTGTGAAAATTGTTGAGAATAATACATGCAGCAATTTCTTTCACATGGGACTAGTGGTTTAGTTTGAAGTTCGTGAGGTCATTTGCTTTGCTATGAAGAATAAAAAATAGATTATACCTACCCGATAATCGGGTTTCCAGGAGTCTCCACGACAGCACCAATTGAGATTGCCTCCTCCTGATAGGAGAGGAACATACTGAGAGGTTAAAAGCTCCCCCCCCCTTCCCCACTTTCCTCAGTGGATTCTAACGAATTGCCGGGGTAGGAGCTCAGCTTAAATTTTTTCCCTAACTGGGCTTTTTGTTTTTCTATAATTTCTTTACTACATTCTTAGGGGGGGAAGGTACGGGTGCTGTCGTGGAGACTCCTGGAAATCCGATTATCGGGTAGGTATAATCTAGGTTTTCCCCAGTCATCTCCACGACAGCACCAATTGAGATGTACCAACTAAAGTTTTTCCCTAGGGTGGGATTGCTGCCGAGAGGAAGGCCATGTCCTCGTCCTGCTGCACTTTTACCCTATAGTGTTTAACGAACGTGTGGGGTTTCTTCCAGACTGCGGCCTTGCATATCTGCTCGACCGAGGCTGAGCTATGTTCGGCCCATGAAGATGCCACTGCCCTTGTAGAATGGGCTTTAAGAGCTAAAGGGATTTCCTTCCCGAGGGCCTTATAGGACTCTATGATGGCTAGGCGGATCCACCTGGCTACGGAGCTTTTTGCTGCTTTGCTCCCTTTATTTGGGCCACTGAACTGGACGAACAAGTTGTCGTCCCGTCTCCAGTGACTTGTCGCATCTATGTAGCCTAGGACTGCTCTCCTAACGTCCAGGCAGCTTAGGGTTTTTTCTTCCTCGTTTTAGGTTTACTAAAAAATGAGGGGATTATTATGTCTTGGGACCTATGAAAATGTGATACTACTTTTGGCATAAAAGCAGGGTCTGTTTTAAATACTAATTTGGTGTCCGAGATTTTCAGGAACGGGTGGCGAATGGACAAGGCCTGCAGCTCGCTAACCCGCCTTGCAGAGGTGATGGCTACTAAGAAAATGGCCTTGATCGTAAGCATTTTTATGGGTAGTGCTTCGATCGGCTCGAATGGTACCGCTGTCATGGCCCTTAGAGCCCAATTAAGGTTCCAGTCTAGAAAAAGATTTATGGGCTTAGGCCGTAATCTAGCTGCTGCTGTTGGGAACCTGTTGACCCATCTGTTGTCTGCGAACTTTGTGTCACATATGACGCTAAGGGCTGCGACCTGGACCTTCAGGGTGCTTGGAGAGAGGCCCATCTCTAGGCCCTCCTGCAAGATTAGAGGGATGTCCGGGATAGAATCCCCGCGATCCCTTCCCTGTCTCCATGAGGAAAACCTTCTCCAAACTTTCTGGTAGATAAGGTGTGTCGTCTTTTTCCTGCTGGACATTAACATTTCTACTACTCTCTCTGAGAATCCCTTCCCTCTTAGTGAGGATTCCTCAAGAGCCATGCTGTTAAGTGAAGCTTGTCTAGGCCTGGGTGGTTCAGTGGCCCCTGCGATAGAAGATCTGTCCAGGTAGGAAAGGTGACTGGGTCCTGGACGCTCAATGTTGCTAGAAGACCAAACCAACTTCTCTTGGGTCAGAAGGGGGTCACCAGGATTAGCGTGCATACCTGGGTTCTGAAATGTTGTAAGACTCTGGGGATCAGCGGTATCGGAGGAAAGGCGTACGCCAGCCCCTCTCCCCAGTCTTGGTCTAAGGCGTCTACTGCTGTCGGATGATCTCCTGGCCGGAGGGAGAAGAAATTGCTTACTTTGGCATTCTCCCTGGTTGCGAACAGGTCCAATTGTGGGGACACCCACCGGTTGGTCAGGATTCTGAATGCCTCCAGAAAGAGAGAGACCATGCTCCTGGGTCTATTTGCCTCCTGCTGAGAAAGTCTGCTTTTTGGTTTAGCGTCCCCTTCAAGGGGGTTGCCGTGATCGAGAGGATCCGGCCCTCTGCCCAGTGGAAAATTTTCTGCGCGATGTTTTGCAGGGCGGGAGACCTTGTGCCCCCTTGGTGTCGTATATGGGCGACCGCGGTGATATTGTCTGACAGTATCTTTATATGCTGGTTCCGTAGCGAGTTCCCTAACTGCTGTAGGACCTGCCATACGGCCTGTAGTTCCCTGTAGTTTGAGGACTGTTCTTTTGTCCTTTGAGGCCATGGGCCCTGAAAGAACTGGTTCCCCACATGCGCTCCCCATCCCCAGGCGCTTGCGTCCGTTGTGATGTGAGTGGCTGGGTTTTGTAGCCAATGAACCCCTCTCTGCAGGTTCGCTGGGGATGTCCACCAACGCAGGGATGTTTTCACCGTGCTTGGGATGTACATTCTTGTCCCTAGAGAGGACTGTCTTTTGTCCCACGTGGATAGGACTGAGGCTTGCAGAGCTCTGGTGTGAGCCTGGGCCCATGCTACTCCTGGAATGCATGACGTCAAGCTTCCCAGGAGAGACATGGCTTCCCGAATTGTGCATGATCGTCTCCGTAGGAAGGTTTTGACTAGCAGTCAGATTTTTTTGTATTTTTTCCTCGGGTAGGCAGGAGCATTGCGATTCTGAGTTGAGCGTTATGCCCAGAAACGTCTTTTTCTTGTCGGGATCTAAGCTGGATTTTTCCCAGTTTATGATCCATCCTAAGGACTGGAGAAGTTCTAGCACTATCCCCAGGTGTTTCGTTAGGAGTTCTCTGGACTCTGCTATTATTAAAATATCGTCCAGGTAGGGTATTATTAGGACCGACTTCTTCCTCAGGTAGGCGGCTACCTCTGCCATAATTTTGGTGAAAATTCTGGGTGCTGAGGAGATCCCGAAAGGCAGGCATCTGAATTGATGGTGCTCTATTCCTTTGCCCATATCCACTGCGAACCTTAGGTATTTCTGGGACCCCTCGTGGATCGGTACGTGGAAATAAGCGTCCTTTAGATCGATGGAAGCCATGTAGGCTCCTTTGGGAATCAACTTTATCGTTGAGGAGACGGACTCCATTTTGAATTTTATGTATCTGACGCAGGTGTTCAGAGGTTTCAGATTCACTATCACCCGCTGTTTCCCGCAGGGTTTTCTTACTAGGAAGAGCCTGGAATAATGGCTCTGGGTTGCCTCGTTTCGTGGTACGGGGGATATTGCGTTTAGTTGTTGCAGGTCCCGAACGCTTTGCCTTAGTAGGTGTAACTGTTGTCCTGAGCCTCCCGTGATAAAGAATTTCCTTCTGGGGAGGGACACCAGCTCTATCTGGTATCCCTGCTGTAAGATCTTTGGGATCCATGGGCCTTCGCAAATCGTGGCCCATTGATCCACAAAGCTCCCCAGCCTTGCCCCTACGGGGATGGCGTCAGGGTCTCTGCTTTGGCTCCCCCTGGTGGGGGTTAAAGAGGATATTCTTTCCTCTGCCCCCATGGGGTAACTCCAGCGTCCTGTCTTGCCCTTGCCTCGATAGGCCTTGGGCTGTTGCACTGGGGCCCGGAAGAAGGTCTTCCCTCTCTGTGGCTTTTCTTACGTGAATCCCTTCTTTTTGTCGGCCGCCTTATCTAGGATCTTGTCTAAGTCCGGTCCGAACAAAAACTGTCCGTAGATCGGGAGGGCGCATAGCTTATTTTTTGAGGCTAGGTCGTCTGACCACGATTTCAACCATAACAGTCTTCTGGCTGAGTTAGACCGGGCTGTAGCTTTCGCCGAGAGTTTGACAGTTTCGGCCGCGGCATCCACTAGAAAATTTGTTCCCATACGCAGAATAGGAAGAGAATTTAGGATCTGTTCCCTTGGCGTCTTATTGGTTAGATGCAGCTTCAGCTGTTCTAGCCATACCCCCAGAGTCCGCGCCACGCAGGTGGCTGCGATCCCTGGCCTAAGTATGTTTGCCGCTGCCTCCCATGATTTTTTTTAGAAGGCCCTCAGCTTTGCGATCCATGGGATCTTTTAACTGTGCGGCGTCCTTAAAGGGCAGGGTTGTCGTCCTGGCTACTTTGGCCACTGGGACGTCTACCTTGGGTACCTCCTACCAGCTTGCGCAAACTTCCTCCTCGAATGGGTACCTTCTTTTTACCCCTCTAGCGGAGGAGCCTGCGTCTGGTTTCTTCCACTCTTTTTGGATTATTTTGGTGATATTCTTGTGGACAGGGAAGGTATGCTTGCGCCTCTCCCCTAGTCCCCCGAATATCTCATCGTGTAAGGTACATGGTTCTCTGGGCTCTTTCATTTTTAGTGTAGCCCTGACTGACTCAATCCATTCCGTTAAGTCGTCTTGATGGAATAGGTATCGTTTGTAGTCCTCATCATCGGAGGACTCCTCGGCTGCCTGTTCCTCTTGCTCCAACCCGATAGAACTCTCGGAGTTGGAAGGCTCGTCGGGAACATACGCCTTTTTCTGGCGTTTCGCTGGCGGCGCCAACTGTGACATTAGGGCTGATCTAACCTCCTCTTTTACCAGCTTCCTAACGTACTCCATGAATCCCCCCGATTCCTCTTTGACTAGCCTAGGTACACACGCCTTGCATAGAGGCCTCTGGTATGTAGCTGGCAGTCTCGTCCCACACTCCACGCATTTTTTGAGTTTTGGTCTGGGGGGGGGGGGGGGGGGGGGGGGGGGGGGAGGGAGGGAATGTCTTTTTTATCCCCCTGACAAAAAGAAAGCATTTTTTGCGGGTAAATATGCAATTTTTCCATAAACAATATACTGGATATTTGCATTTGTATTTTTGCCGCACTGGCTACTTACGGCCGCTGAGGTTTCAGCTGTCTCTGGTGCTGGAGCAGTCATTTCTGTATCGGTGCTGCAGACACCTTGCGACCTGTAGTGCTGGTCTCTTCTGGCTTCTCTCAGGTTCCTTTATTTTTGAATTTTCGAACTCCTGCGCTAAGCCCCGCCCCCTCCGTGCGTCTCCTGATGCAGGCGCGATGACGTCATTGCGCTGGAAACGCGACGCCCCGCCGTCAAAGGGCTTCCTGGAGCGCCGCGCTGTAACTCTGCAGGGAGGAGGAGGGGGACTGAGGCTCCCGCTTTGTACCCCCCATAGGCCGCCGCGGGAGGAACCTGGCCTGGGGGTTACCACCCCATGTGGTGTCCCGGGAGTCGTCTGGCTTGGAAGGGAGGACAGGCTGACCCACTGCCCTCCGATCCGCGTGTAAGTAAATCCTGGCTGGCTTCTCCACCAGCCCCTCTCAGAGATCCTGCCTCCTGGCAGGACAGGAAGACACTGAGGAAAGTGGGGGAGCTTTTAACCTCTCAGTATGTTCCTGCCCTATCAGGAGGAGGCAATCTCAACTGGTGCTGTCGTGGAGACGACTGGGGAAAGCAAATTGAGGCCAGTATTGTACCTTAAATCAAGTTTTCCCGAGTCGTCTGCACGACAGCACCACCTGAGATCGCCTCCTCCTGATAGGACAGGAACACACAGAGAGGTTAAAGTCTCCCCCCCCTTCCTCAGTGTTTTCCTGTCCTGCCAGGAGGCAGGATCACCGAGAGGGGCTGGTGGAGACGCCATCCTGAAGAGTCTTACCGCCGGATCGGAGGGCAGTGGGTCAGCCTGCCCTCCCTTCCTGCAGAGCGGCTCCCAGGACGGCACATGGGGTGGTTCCCCCGGGTCAGGTTCCTCCTGCGGCGGCCCATGGGGGGTTCAAAGCGGGGCTGCAGCTCTCCTCCTGCGCCGGCTTAGGACCGAGCGCGGCGCTTCCTGGATCCCCTTAACGTGTGTTGGAGGGGGCGGGGCGCCGCACCTCGTGACTAGCGCGATGACGCCATCGTGGCCGGCTCCGCTGGCGCATGGAGGGGGGGGGGGGCTTAATCTTAAAGGCGCCAAATTTAAAAAATAAAACAGGAACCTGAGAGAAGATGGCGCAGATCAAGTAAAGGCCATTCGGTGAGTGGTTGGCTTACTGCCCCAAGAGTGTCTGCAGCACCAGCAGTAAAACATGAGTGCTCCAGCACCAAAGGTTGCGGAATGTTCAGCCGCAGCGGGAACTGCAAGTAGCCAGTAGGGCAAACAAGCATGCAGATTCTTATATGTTATTGTGAATGTTGCATCCTTATCCGCAAAAATTTTGTTTATCTGCCAGGGGGATAATAGGGATGCCCCTCCCAGAACAAAAGCAAAAAAATGCGCAGAATGCGGCGCAAGACTGCCGGCTACGTATGTGAAGTCGTTATGCAAAACATGCATAGCCAGGCTAGTCAAGGAGGAATTGGGGGGATTCCTCGAGGATGTCAGAAAGCTAGTCCGGGAGGAGGTACGGTCAGCCCTGACAACTCCAAAAACACCACCAACGGGGGCATCCAGGGCGAAACGCCGAAAAAGGGCGTACAGCCCAGAGGAGCACTCAGACTCCGAAGAGAGTTCAGTGTCAGAACCAGAAGAACCAGTGCTTGAGGAGTCCTCAGAAGAAGAGGACTACAAGAAATACCTCTTCCATAGAGAAGACCTAGCGGAGCTCATCAAATCGCTTAGAGCCACGCTTAAAATGGAAGAACCCTATCGTACCTCTCCCACCTTCCCTTGTCTGTTAAGTAACAGAAGAGAATTCATACACAATAACATTGTCTTTCATAATGTTTTTTTTAATAGTTGCAACAATAAGTTTGAGACGTGAATTTCACGCCACTAATCCTACATGTTAAGTAATGTTATACATGCAACATAAAATCAATAAAATATGTTGAAATAAAATGGAAGAACCCAAAGAACCTCGCACCATGCAAGACAAAGTCTTTGGGGGATTAGGGGAGAGATGGAAGCATACCTTCCCGATCCACAGCAACATCTCAAAGATGATACAAAAGGTGTGGAAAAAACCTGACGTGCGATCTTTCTCCTTTAGAGGGGTTAATAGACGCTACCCGTTTGAGGAGGAGGTATGCGCAAGTTGGGAGGAAATACCCAGAGTGGACGTCCCAGTGACTAAGGGTGCTAAGAGGACAACCTTGCCCTTCGAAGACGCCACACAGCTGAGGGATCCAATGGATCGGAAGGCGGAGGGCCTACTGAGAAGATCCTGGGAGGCAGCCGCCAGTACACTCAGACAAGGGGTTGCAGCCACATGTGTCTCTAGAACTCTGGGGGTACGGCTAGAGCAGCTGGAGCTACATATTTCAAATAAAACGCTGAGGGAACAAATCATAGATTCCCTCCCTATCTAAAAATGGACACAAGTTTTCTGGCAGACGCAGCGGCGGAGTCGGTGAAGCTCTCGGCAAAAGCAACGGCCTTAACTGATTCCGCTAGAAGGGTCCTGTGGCTAAAGTCATGGTCAGGCGACTTAGCTTCGAAAAACAAATTATGTTCGCTCCCATTTCATGGCCAGTTCCTCTTTGGTCTGGATCTGGACAAGATCCTCGAGAAGGCATCCGACAAAAGGAAAGGATTCCCGGAGGAGAAACAGCAGAAGGGGGAAGACCTTCTTTCGGGCCCCAGCACAACAGCCGGAACCGTATAGGGGCAAGGGCAAGACAGGCCGCTGGAGTTACCCCAAGGGGGGTAGAGGGAGGAATTTCCAAACAGAAGCCCTGACACCATCCCAGTGGGGGAGAGGCTGCGGAGCTTCGCTGATCAATGGGCCTCAATTTGCAAGGGCCCATGGATCTCGGAGATCCTACAGCAGGGATACCGAATCGAACTGGTGTCCCTCCCCAGGAGAAGATACGTTACTACCAGAGGTCCAGCGCAACAACTGCACCCGCTCCAGCAAGTGGTTCAGGACCTACTACGTCTAAATGCAGTGTCCTTCGTGCCTCAGAGAGAAGAGACCTGGGGGCATTACTCCAGACTCTTCCTAATAAAGAAGCCGGGCGGAGAATCATGCATGAGAATAAATCTAAAACCCCTGAACGTCTTTGTCAAGTACCGGAAGTTCAGAATGGAGTCGATCTCTACAACAGTGAGGTTAATACCCAGGGGAGCCTACATGGCATCTATCGACCTGAGGGACGCCTACTTTCACGTGCCAATCCACAGGGACTCGCAAAAGTACCTAAGGTTTGCGCTAGAGATGGGCAAAAGGACGAGACATCTCCAGTTCAGATGCCTGCCCTTTGGAATCTCCTCGGCACCTCCCATTTTCACAAAAATCATGGCCGAGGTAGCAGCCTACTTGAGGCAAAGATTCTGATCGTCCCCTATCGATTCTGATAGTCCCCTATCTGGACGACATCCTAATTATAGCCGAGTCCAGAGAGCTTCTAGTAGAAAACCTGGCACGGGACTCAACCTGCTTCAATTCTTAGGATGGATAGTGAATTGGAAGAAGTCCAGCCTAGACCCCAGCAGGAAGATGGTGTTTTTGGGCATAACGCTCGATTCAGAAGCTCAATGCTCCTTTCTCCCCGAAGCAAAAGTGCAGAAGATCCGACAGCTAGTAGAATCCTTTCTTCGGAGACGGTCATGCTCAAACCGGGAAGCTATGTCTCTCCTGGGAAGCCTGACATCATGCATCCCGGGGGTAGCATGGGCTCAGGCGCATACCAGACCTCTGCAATTGGCGGTTCTCTCAGCCTGGGACGGCAAGCAATCCTCACTAGGAATGAGAATGCAGATAAGGAACTCAGTAAAAATATCCCTGCGCTGGTGGACATCCCCAGGAAATCTGCGAAGGGGGCTCCACTGGATACTGAATCCGGCCATGCAAGTCACGACAGACGCAAGCTCCTGGGGGTGGGGGGCGCACATCGGAGACAAGCTCCTGCAGGGTCCATGGCCACGGGGGATGAAATACCAGTCCTCAAACTACAGAGAGCTACAGGCGATTTGGAAGGCCCTCCAGCATCTGGGGGACTCCGTAAAAAAACAGCACATAAGAGTGCTATCAGACAATACCACCGCAGTCGCCCATATTCGACATCAGGGGGGCACGAGGTCGCCAGCCCTACAAAGCATCTCACAAAGAATCTTTCGCTGGGCGGAGGGCCGCATCCTCTCACTATCAGCAATTATCTCTTGGAGACAGGAGAAGGACTCCTCGAGCAGCGGTGCTGACATTCCATTAATCCTGGATTTGGGCCTCTCCCCGAGCACCCTAAGAGTCCAGACGGCAGCCCTTAGCGCCCTATTCGACACTAAGCTAGCGGGAGACAAGTGGTTCAGTAGATTCCTGACAGCGGCAGATAGGTTTCGACCGAGACCTACAAATATATGTCCCGACTGGAACCTAAATTGGGTCTTGGGGGCTATGTCTGCGGAACCCTTCGAACCATTTGAGGGGCTCTCAATAAGAATGCTCACAATTAAGACAATTTTTCTAGTGGACATTTCCTCAGCGAGACGGGTCAGTGAGCTACAAGCCCTATCCATCTGCCACCCGCGCCTCAAGATAACCGATACCAAACTAGTCTTCAAAACAGACCCGACCTTTTTGCCTAAAGTAGTGTCACCATCCCCTCGTTCTTTAACCACCCCAAAAACGAGAGAGCCCTAAATTGCTTAGATGTCAGGAGAGTGGTCCTCAAGTACATCGATGCCACTGGTCCCTGGAGGCAGGACAACAATCTGTTCGTCCAGTTCTCAGGCCCTAACAAAGGGAAAAAAGCAGCTAAAAGCTCTATAGCCAGGTGGATCCGCCTGTCCATTAACGAATCATATAGGACCCTGGAGAAGGAGGCTTCCTTGGCTCTTAAAGCCCACTCCACGAGGGCAGTAGCGACTTCATGGGCTGAGTATAGCTAGGAATCCATGGAACAGATATGCAAGGCAGCAGTGTGGAAAAAGCCACACACCTTTGTCAGACATTATAGGGTAAAAGTGCAGCTAGACGAGGACATGACCTTTGGTCGTAAGGTCCTCTCGCCGGCAATCCCACCCTAGAATAACTTTAGTTGGTACGTCTCAGGTGGTGTTATCGTGGAGCCGACTCGGGAAAAGGGTGATTATACCTACCCGATAATCGGGTTTTCAGGAGTCTCCACGACAGCACCCGTACATTCCCTCCCGAAAAAAAAAAAGTTAAAGGGTATATACGTTTAAAAGAAAAAAATAAATAAATACCAGAAAGGTAAAAAAATTTTAACTTGCCCTAGAAGAGGACTTTTCCCTACAGCAAATAAGAGGCAATTCACTCCCTCAAAATAGGCAAAAGCCCGGGACCCAATGGCTATACCCCACGCTTTTTCAAACTTCTGGAGGAAAAATTAGCTGCCCTGATGCTCAATGCATTTAACTCCATATCAAGGTCATGCCCCTTTCCAACACAGGCCCTACAAGCAGTGATCACTGTAATACCTAAACCGGGCAAAGACCCAGCCGCCTACGGTAGCTACAGGCCGATCTCCCTTTTAAATATAGACACGAAAATATTTTCAAAGATTCTGGCCACGCGCCTCCAGGCGTGCATCCCGACCCTGATACATAGAGACCAGGTGGGCTTCGTCGCAGGGAGGGAGGCAGGAGACAGCACAATAAGAACATTGGCCCTAATGTCTAGAGCTCGCAAAAATGGGGAGCCCTTATGCCTACTCTTGGTTGACGCCGAGAAGGCGTTTGATAGAGTGAGTTGGGGATTCATGGAGGCGACACTACAACGTAACGGTCTCGGCCCCAGGATTATGGACTGGGTGATGGCATTATACAGAGACCCCTCAGCCCGTGTCAGGATTAATGGCCAATTATCACACCCAATCCACATCCACAATGGCACCCGGCAAGGCTGTCCCCTGTCCCCCCTCCCTGTACATTCTGGTGATGGAGACATTGGCGAGCGCACTCAGGACGAACCCCAACCTGCAGGGAGTTATAACGGGTGACAGGGAACACAAAGTAGCCCTATATGCAGATGATCTGCTAATCTATATCAGAAATCCAAGAATAGCACTCCTAAACATCCTGGAAGAGTTTAAAAGATTTGGTAGGTTATCTAACTTTAAAGTCAATCTGAACTGATCCTTAACGTGACTCTACCAAACGCAGAGGTTGAAACCTTAAAACCATCTCTCCCATTTTTATGGAAATCTGAAGAGATGACGTACCTGGGAGCAGTTATCACTACAGATCTGGATAAACTTTTCATTAAAAACTACATACCTCTTTTAACTAAACTGGAGTCAGACTTTAATAGATGGAGGGTAGTCTCCTTGTCCTGGTTCGGAAGGATTAGTACAGTAAAAATGAATACCCTACCAAGGTTCCTCTACATCCTTCAGACAGTCCCAATCGCCCTACCGAGCTCCTTTTTAACTCGGATCAGGAAGGCGATCATGAGCTTCATTTGGGGAGGCACCAAACCTAGGCGCAAATGGAAAGCACTAACCAGCCCAAGAGAGTCAGGAGGAATGGGGGGTCCCGAATATATCCCTATACTATAGAGCGACTTTATCCAAACAAATCCTTGACCTTATACACGGTAGATCGCAGAAGTTGTGGGTGGAGACGGAGCAGGACCTGACACTTCCAGGGCAAGGGGATAATATGGCTACCAGGAAAAGGAAAGCACAAAGGGCTAGGACTCTCCCCGTTCATAGAGGACATGGTGACGGCCTGGATAGGCCCGGCGACTAAGATAGGCCTGATCCAAAGGCCAGGCCCACTCACACCCCTGGTAGGAAACCCAGATGTCCCATCTTTTCTACGAGGCTCCACTCTAACTGACATGATCCCGAATACAATCCCAAGGGTGCGGGATATGATATCCAATACCGGCCTCAGACCATTACGCGAGATACTCGGGAAACAGCGGCCCCATCCCGGAGCGTGGTTCCAGTACCTGCAACTATGCCACTATGTTGGCTCACTAGGGGACACACAACACTTGAAACGTCCCATTACCCCTTTTGAAAACCTATGCATCTCAACCCCCACAGACCATGACAAAATCTCAAATCTATACCGGATGCTCATAATTGAAGACACACAACATTGCAATAGAGCGCTGGAGCAGGAATGGGAGAGGGACCTGGGCATAACACCCCCAGAGGAGTCGTGGACAAAGGTCTATACTCTGACCCACAAAATGAATGCTTCTAGCAAGCTACAAGAACTTAACTACAAAATACTGTCTAGATGGTACCGAACACCGGAGAGATTGTCAAGGATGTTCCCCCAGTATCCGGATACCTGTTGGAGATGTAGGACAGGAACCGGAACATTTGTACACATATGGTGGTCTTGCCCGCTGATTTACCCTCTCTGGCAGGAAATTAACTCTTTACACCTCAGTCTGTAGAAACCAAATACGGCTGACCCCTGAGATTGCACTGCTGTCAATGATCCGAGGCTCCCTGGCACAATCAAAACGCTCCCTATTTAGATTCTTTATCCTGGCAATGCGCCAGATAATGCCAAAAAAATGGAAATCTTCCACTCCCCCCTCTAGACTAATGTGGCTAGAGGAATTAGATCACATAAAATACATGAAGGAGCTCTGGGCCAAAGATGAAATGAGACATGATAAGCACCACACTATTTGGATGCCGTGGAATCAGTTCCGCTTCCCGGATAATCTCGACTTGTGGCTCGAAAGGGGGGTACTCCCCAACACAGACTTGACTACTAATCCCTCTGAAACCATAAGCCCTTAATATGCAAACTCCATCTTATAGGATGACACCCCCTCCCCCCCAACACCTATCCCCCACCAACCCTCTTACCTCCACTATATTCTTGCTCTTCCCTTCCCCCTTTCACCTCCCCCTTTTTCTCGTTCTTCCTACCCGCCTAGTGTTTTCTTTTGTTCCTTTTTTTTCTTTATTCTTGCCATAGGATGTTATCATATGAGACTTGTTTGTCTTGTTTACTTTAATTGACTAGTAACTGGAATTTGAGATATCAGAAAACTACTTGAAAGTTACACATTACAGAAATTATTATTACAGTTAATGTTACTGTTTAAAAAAAGCCTGTTTTAGAGACCAGAAAAGTAGGTCAGACAACGCAAGACAATTTTGGTTACTGTAAAAATGTTTATTTGATGGAAATGACACTAGTTTTGTAACTTTTATTTCTACACAACAGACAAAAATAAAAACTTTTGAACCTTAAAAATTTTTAAGTTAGCTCCTACCCTGGCAGTTCGTTATAATACACTGAGGAAGGTGGGGGAAGGGAGGGGAGACTTTAACCTCTCGGTGTGTTCCTGTCCTATCAGTTGGTGCTGTCGTGGAGACTCCTGGAAACCCGATTATCGGGTAGGTATAAATCACCCTTTTTTTTCTTCCCTTTTACACGGGACCATTGCGAAAACTATAGCTGCATGGCTTTTTTTTCCCCCTAAATGTATCACTTGAATGGCCTCTAAGAATATATTTACATGGGCGATTTTCCTGTGCAAGTTCTGTTTGATTCCAAGATCAACAGAACTCACACAGGTAAAGAACCCATTTATTTGAATGGGTTAAGTCACACGCAATTTTTCTCTTGGACAGATACGGATTTTATTTTATGTTTTTTCAAACTTGGACCAAATCAATTTTTTATTTTTGGCATTTCTTTTGCATTTATCCTGTTCATTTTGGCTCAGACTAGCTGCGTTTTTAAAGTTTCAGCCTACTGATCATGCCTACACAATGAAGAAGAGGTGCTGCATAGCCTATCTGTCCCAAGTAGACAAAAGTAGTGTGTATAGTTCTGATATGAATATGCAATAATGTAATGCGCAGAGCAACAGTGAATATTGTCAATGCCCTCACTGAACAAAGCTACACACAAAAACAACCCCCCCCCACCCCCCTCAAAAAAAAAGGCAGGAGACACAAAAATTAGGTTATTAAAAATGTGTGAGAGTACATCAAACTTATCCAAGTTTTGCCTACTAAAAAACATAAAAAAAGAATCCACAAGCAAGACACGACATTTTTAGAAACCCCATTTATTAAACTTCTGTAGGTGTCATGACAGGCGCACAGTACGAGAATGACAGTCTTAGAAAAAAGGAAGCAGTGGCATTAAAAAAAAGCAGAAAAGTTCTGTAATGTATAAAAGTAATTTTTCCAATTTTGAACAGAAAGGTTTTTGATTGTTAAAAGCATTGAATATACTAAACAGATCTGTTGAAATCTCAAATAAACATAAAAAGAAAAACTAAAATCCAGCCTAGCTTCCATAATAACTCCAAAAAGCTAAAATGAAATATTTTGTTTCTATTAACTGCATTGCTTCCTATCTAACATTCCTGCATTATCCATCATTTGCCATTGACATTAAATGGGATTTTTTTTTCTTTTAAACCAGACATGCACAGTAGTTTGAAATAAAATATTAATGGAAAACATTTCATTTAAAAGTGGACTTGTAAAAAACAGCAAATTATTCCAGCCTAAAACAAAGAACACCCAGACATATTAAACAAAAACGCAGCAAAAAGTAAAAATTAAACAATTTAAAAATTTGCTGACATAAGCAATTTAAATTCAGAGCAGTAAGTCTTAATAACCCTTTTCTTAAAGAGGAGTCCAAATACAATGAAATAGGACTTTTACTTTCTTTTAAAGGATATATGTTTTATATCTATTAATTTAATTTATGGGTCAAAAAACAAATACCTCAAAAAGACTCAACCAACTGACAGTGATTTTTTTAATACTCATCAGTAATGGAGCTGCTAAAAATGCATATATCTGTTTATATAAATTGCTGTACATCTATACGAATGCTCTATTCCAATAAACCGGATGATCAAAAAGGGCCATAAGAAAATTACAATTAAAAAAAAAAATTAATAGTTCTGACCTCAGAATTTCATTACATCCCCTTTTTAGTTTTTTGCTGGTTTCGTGGGGAATTTTTCAGGACACCTCGAAGACGAAGGTAAACGCCTGTTGACTCAGACATATTTTCAAATTCAAATGGTGTAATACCTTCTGCAAACTTACTCCTATCTGGAATTCTAGTACTAGACGTGTCAACATATGCAGCCTCTTCTGTGATGGCTTCTGTATCTACGCATTTCTTGTTCTCGTCAATAGAGTCATTGGGCTCTGTAACAACTATCTCCTGGACATCACCGCTTCCATTGGGTTCCTTCTTAAAGGATTCTTCCTCTTCAGTAGTCACAGAGACATTTTCATTAGATGCTTGTCCAAATGATTTGATGGCAAGATTGGAATGCTTTGATCCTTTAATATTTTGGCAAGTCATATTCCTCTCTGTGCCACTGTCCATTTCAGCTCTGCTTGGAGAAGAGGAAACAGAATTACCATTTAATGGTGTATGAATATCTGAATCGCTGTTTGTGCTCTCTGCATTTTCCAGAGCTGCCCTGATTAAACGCTGTTGTTCTTCCAGCTCTTCCAAAGTCAAAGTGTCTTCATCCATGGAATCCAGAGTATTGGCTTGTGAAAAAAAACTATCCCTTGACTGAAGTAGTGGGGAGCCTCTAGAAGGAGTATGAGGAGGTGTTCCTTTTGGAAGAGGTGGGGGAGTTGGTGTCGGTGGAGGAGGGGGTATGAAATTTGGAGGAGTTGAAGGAGGGGTTCCACGAGGTAGTGGTGGTGGAGTACTGTATGGAGATCCAGGGGGAAGAGGTGGCTGAAACTTAAACCCCCGGGAAGGGGAGCAATAAGACGAATCAAGATCTAGAAATGAATGCATAGTAATTCTGTTAGATATTAGAATACACAAACAGTATTATAAAAAGGTGGGTAAATAAATATACATTACTTGTATTCTAAAGGAAAAAAAACAAAACAAAAAAATTAACGTTAAAAGCTCACCTACTCCAGATGACTAAAAGCGCTTCCACACAAAACGATTTATCGTTAAAAAAAAACTGTTTAAATGAGCAAAAACAAACGATAATTGTTCAGTGTAAATGCAGCCAATGATTGAACAAAGAATTGTTTGCTTTTTGTTCAATTTTTGCAGATATGAAGAGTTTGCTTGTTGGATAATCATTTAATACTGATCGTTCAGTTGGTCTCATTTACTTATAAAGCGCATATAAAATGACTGAACTATTTATCGCATGAACGTGCCAACAATGTATCTGCCTCTATAATCAGGCTGCCTTAGCGAACTCTGACATAGCTCGTTGGTCAAACGATAAATCATTTGGTGTAAACGGATCCTCATGCCCAACGTCCACGGGCAGGTCTGAATTGCGGAATCTGCGCGGGCACACCCGCAGTACAAGCCGCCCATGAGGAAACATGGGTGTCCGCCTCTGAATTAAAGCATGCAGATTTCATTTGCAGACCTTTTGGTTCGGAAAACAAATCGCAGCATGCTCCATTTCAGTGAAGTCAATGGAAGCAGTCTGACTGCAGCCAGTCAGCAAGTAACATTGTGGACGGGACGCGGGTTCCACGGTAAAAGCAGGAGATTCAAATAAAATAAAAAAATCTGTACTGTGCATGTCCGACGGCAAGATGTGTGGACCATCCGCAGTACAGATAACCCGGAAGAAAAGGAGTCTGTGTGGACACTGCTGCCTGCACGCACTGGTACAGAGGGTCTCCCACCAAGCTCAGAGGGCTAGATTCTGTTCGCAATTCTGCATGCGGAATCCGACCAACCTGTGGACATGAGACCTTAGAATAAGATGGCTTGTGTGCACATAAGGAACAATACCATATCTGGCCATTATATGACCTGTAAGCTCATTGTTTAAAGAAAAAAAAAAAAAAAAGCACCTGGAAGGAATTGTTGTAATCAAATGAAACTGATTGTAATGCTGCTATACACAAGAGATTACAATAATCAGAGCAAAAGGATAATTTTTTTTTTAGAAGGGAGGCTCTATCTAGTACCCTGTTGGGCTACGCGGATGGAGGCATACAGGTACCGTATGGTATCCTGCAGGATATCGGACCATATTTGCTGTAACTGAGCCTCTAGATCGTGCAAACTTGTAGGCTGTTTAAGTTGGAATCCCAGATGGTCCCATACATGTTCTATTGGTGACAAATCTCGGAACCAGGCAGGTCACAGAAGTGTGAATGTTGTGGGGATATTCCTGTGACATCTGTGTGCGGCTGAGCATAATCCTGCTGGTAAATGCCTCCTGAAAGCCCTGCCATGAGAGGCAACAAGTGTGGCTGCGGGATATCCATAACATATTACTGAGCTGTCATTGTCACTCACACCACTTATAAAAAGGTGACTGTTATATGCGAGGATTCCATAGACCAACAAACCAACAGTGGGGGCAGTATGCAGCTCTACAGCAAAGGCAGGATTAAGGAGCTCATTCCTAGGCCTCCGAACACCAAGATGGTAGTCAGCGCACACACCAAAGCTGGATTAATCGCAGAAGACAACCAGATTCCACTCTGTAGTTCTGTTTAGTCATTCACGAGACCACTACAAACGGAGGCAACGATGTGTGGGTGTCAAAAGGCAGAACACATAATGGGCAGCGTGAGACCTAATGTCTTTCAGCCAAGCGCTTGAAAATGGTTCTGACACCCAAAGGAGCCTATAACGATGGGGCCATTTGTCTCTGCATGGCGGACAACGAAACAATGTTGGTGCTGCTCTTGCTTGTTGGATGATCAGACAATTCGCTCCACTAGTGATCTGTAAAGGGTGTCCTGAGCCAGGTTGCCTTGTGCGCGTGCCTTAAGGCATGCCCTGGCCCCAACACCTGTCAACAGTTTGGTCAGAACAGCTCAGGTGGCGGCAATTCATCGATACGACCATCCAGCTTCTTGCATTCCAATAATGCACCTCCTCTCAAAGTCTGTAAACTGGGTGAAATCTCTTCAGTTGCATCATAGAAGCATGTTTAGTGGTCAACAATCATTACAGAAGCAGAAAAAGAGGTCTACTACACACAAGTAGTCTCTGAGAGGCTTTTTATAGGCCAAGGGTGGAACCACTTTCAGGGCCTGGTGTAGCAAGACCGTTCATCTAATCATTTGCATATCTGCCCGAGATGTAACTGCATGGCAAGTTTTGCAGCAAAACGACAACTCCTTCTAGGTGCTTGATTTTCTGACAAAGTATATATTGAATTTTTAGCAACCTTCCCCTTCTTGTAGGCAGCAAATCTAATTGTCAGATGTCCCTGGACTCTGCTTAGGAGTGATTAGAAAATAGCTGCTATATTGTCTCCCATATACAGTAAACACAGAAGAGGAGATCATTCTCCCGTATCTCTCTGCAGCACACCTCAGAAGCAGCAGCATGGAGGACTGTAGCTGAGCAATGTACATGTGAATCCAGCTCCAGGGTGAAATACAAAACTTACTATAAGCTGCAGCAGCAAGTATGTCTCCCTGTGCTTGGTATTATTGCAACTGCTCTCTCCTCCTACCTTAGAGGTTTTATGTATGGAATTATTCTCCCACTGAGGTTTTGCTACCAGGAAAAAACATTTCTGTACATATTGCACATGACCAAGCCAGAGCGGCTCTATATAAGGGAGTGGCATAGCCTTTGTGTCCTGGGGTATAGGCTTCTTACAAATGGCTATGTTGTGTGCATGAGGCCTTAGGATCAAGACAGAATTGGTTCATAAATATGAGTATTAGGAGAAAGTGGCCAACTTTCAGCTATGTTTTTCAAGGCCCATAGCAAACTGAAAACCCTGATCTTCTAATTCCCAGAAATGTTTAAAATAGGTTTTCCCATACCTGAGGCTACATCCATATCCACTGGTGACCACCCTTGGCTGTTTCCAGATGTCTTTTGTCTTTTCCTGTCAGAGCTTGATTGAGATGAAGATCTTTTCTGTGCGGGATTCTCGGTTTGCTGTGATGAAAAGATATTTTAAATATGGCTGCCATGGTCACAATTAAAATGCAAAGTTAGACACTGAAAATGCCACACCGTTGTGTAGGATTACTCCTGCTCCATGAGAAAATAGGAGTTTTTGTTACTTACCGTAAAATCCTTTACTCAGATGTTCATTGGGGGACACAGCTAAGACCTTGGGTATACCTCCTGCCACTAGAAGGCAGACACTAAATAAAGGAAGAGTTGACTCCTCCTACCAGCTATACCCCTCCAGTAGCCGCTCAGCTAAATCAGTTTCTACATCAGTAGTAGGAGAGGAAAAGCTGAAAGGCTAACTGAATATGTAACTTGAAAACAACACACAAGTTAACAAAGTAGTGAAGGGGGGTGGGAGGCTCAGAACAAAGGGCCAGTTTGGAATCCAGGAGGCATTGAAAAAGGATCGGTAACATGGAGACTTGACCCTTTAATTAGCTGAAGCTCTACCCGATATGCTTGCCCAAGTGGAGGAAGGATTCTGGGAACCGAAAAATGCATGGTTGCAAATGATGCTGCTCAAACATCTACGATTCAAGAGGAAGGTAGTTTCTTGGTCCTGAGCATTGTCCGGATAACTGTGTCTGCGAATGCCCTGGATCTACTGTTTTTCCTGAGAAAGTCCGCTGGACACGGATTAGATGACTGGCCAAAATCTTGGACCAATGAGCCAGGCACAGGTGGATGGCCCACAGTTTTAGAATGTTAATGTGAAGGGACGATTCAGAGTTGGACCCTTGTCTCTGCACTATCAGGGTGCCTAGGATCCTCCCTCCCAGCCTGATGCACTGGCATCCATGGTTATCACTTTCCAGCAGAGGGGGACGAATGAACTCCTCAGAGAGGATGGGTGCCATCTGAGGAGGGAACGACTGAGGTAGAATCAGGGACCGATACAGGGACTCGTGTAAACTGTTGCAGCAAGTTAGGATGGTTTGTTGAAGTGAGCTTGTATGGAACTGTGCATATGGTATGGCTTTGGACGAGGCTACCATGAACCCCAGTACCCACATGCCTTGGCGGATGGAGATGGAAGTTCATAACCATAGAAATCGAATGCGTTGCTGGAGAAGAGATAGCAAGTTGAATTATGTTGAAGTACAGGCCAAGAAAGATGAGCTGCCGTGATGCGAACCAATTGGACTTTAGACAATTGAAGACCCCTCCCTGAATCACTTGAGTGTCAAGTGCCATCTTGAGACTCTCCTCTTGGGCCCTGAAGGACGACGCCTTAATAACTAGATCATCCAGATAAGGGATCACCGCTATGAATAAAGGTAAAGAAGAAGTGCCACAACAGCTGATAGGACTTTTATGAACACTCAGGGGGCTGTTGTCAGACTGAATGGCAAGGCACTGAATTTTAAAAGATTCGACTGGACTGCGACTTGAAGAAAACGCTGGTGTGACTGACGAATTGGGATGTGGAGAGAGATATCAAAAAATGTCCATTGGTGATACATATTCACCTGCTCCATGGAAGCAATCACCTCCAGGATGAATTCCATATGAAAGGGACATACTTTGACTTTATGTTTGATAAGCTTCAAATCTAGGACTGGATGAACCGATCCATCCCATTTGGGGGGCCCTCAAACAGGTTGGAATAAAATCTGGTAAACATTACCAGAGAAAGGGAACAGAGACAATGCCACCTTGGATAAGCAAATCTTGAATGGCTCGAAGGTACTGGGAGAATCTGGTTACATCGGAAGGTGGGGGAAGAGGCGAAAAAGCACTCTGGAGAGGTGGTGCAGAATGAAAATCTATTACGTATTCCGATGAGACGATCTGGAACACTCAAGAATCTTGGATGCGAGTAGCAGGAGACGGCAGCAATATATAATGCACCAATAGTGTATTACTGATGACAGAACTGCATGATATATAAAAGAACATGAGCCATGGTCTAGTAACAGAATGCACTAAGTTACTGTACATCCAGAAAAAGGTTTAATCAAGTGAACATTTATGGTACATAGTCAAACAAACACACACACACACACACACACACACACACACACACACGCACACCTATAAATACTTACATCAGGAAAATTCAAAGACAAGAAACTGGCAAAAACTTCTTTTTGGTGGTCTGCTTGCATTGGAATGGACCCCAAATTCCTCCAGTCCTGAAAAGAGAAGTAAATCAAACTGAAAATATTAAAAAGGGCGCACTCCCTTTGTGAACCCTTTACATGTCGTGATCTACACAGATTGCAGAATGTAGTTGACTAACATCGGGGGATTGCTGTTCCTGTATTGCTGTTCGCTATTGCAGTGGGAGCCTAGCTATCGGTAACAGGCGGCTCCCATTGCGGGGAGGGCACCAGCTGAGCTTCTGATCCCTTGCTGTCCACATGACATAAGTTTACGTTCCATTGTGTTAAATACCCTGCAGCCAAAAATAATCTATTTTTTCTGGCTTCTGTGGTCCCAGGAGAGATCCTTGTTATTGTTTATGCTGAGGATCTGGGGGGCATGTCTGTTTCCTCAGCCAAGCAGATTAGGTATAGAGCTGAGCCCTGCGTTTGTGTGTACAGTCCCTGCCCAAATATTGTATGCTTCTAGCAGAATGTACCTGAGAATCAGTGCCTTCAACAACCCTCGAATAAAGAACAGTAGAGCAATAACTTTATTGTCACAGGGAAGGGGTGTGGAGGTCACTGCTTTAAATAACAGGTGAACAGTGACTACAATCACCATGAAAGAGAAGGGTAGAGAGACCAAAATCAGATGTTAGCTGGAAACATGGACGGGGCTGCTGTGTCTTAGTCCATGTTAATGCAAGGTTACTGGGACTGCTTTACTAGATGACTTTGCCAGTCACGTGACTAGACGAAAACCAGGGAAATTGGCGCATCTGGTACGTAGTAAGTGGACTGAAAAGTTTATGCAAGCATGATAAGGAAACCTTTAAGCAAAGTAAAAGTTAATTTAGACAATCCTTTTGCTTTTGCAATGCTTTTGCTACATTCTTTGAATTAAAGCAGAAAGTCTATACTTCATATCACATATTGAGGTTTCATATCCATTTAAGGGTGTACAGAGGCTAAATTACAAACATTGTGTCACTTTCCAAATATAGCTAGACCCAACTTTATGTCCCAATTCAGTGGCCCTAATCACTAACTCATGTTGCCCATATAAATGCTGTAGAAATAACCTACACTGATTGTAAGACACTGAATATTTTTTCTATAGCACTCTCTGTGGATATGGGTTTTAACTAAATGGTTATAATCCACACCTTAAATTTCTGAGCATAAGATATGTAGGGGCTTAAAGGCCTTTTTACATACGATTATCGCTAAAACGGTCAAATTACTGAACGAATTGCAGACATTTTTGCATAAAATTACACGTACAGATAAGGGTTTTTAATTATCTCTATTTCCCTCATTAGCCAAGTAAACTCAGTATTAGTTTCCTCAGGTGGTTGTGTGTTTATGCCAGGGATTATCTGGCCAGCAGGATTCCATTGTCTTCACCTGGCCTGAGTCTCATTGTGTCAGCAAACTGCTTAAAAAACTGCACAAATTCCATTCAAACAGAAGGTCTTTTGAGCAGCCTGATGACTTTTTATGCCGGCTAAAAAACAGCGCTAAACAACATAACTACAAGTGAGCGAATAGAGCACGACTATCCGTGTTTACACGCAACTATTATCAGATATGCCAGGCGGGCAGTGCGTGATATTGGAAAGGTATATTGCCAGTTCTGCAGAGCTAAAAATATAATCGATCCTTGCCAGCGCACTGTGTCCCGGGGAGTGACAGGTGAACTCCCGCACGTCGGGGTGTTTAAACCGCCAGAGATCGATCCAGCTGACACTTTCGATTAGTTGTGTTAGGGAAGAGCTTTGGGTGGGGGACATACTAGGGGATGTGTGGAATCTATCTTCGGCAGGATCCATTACCATATTAAAGTCACCTAGGCAAATCACCCACGCCGAGGGGTATTGATGTGCATATGTTATGGCGGATTGTAGGAGATGGAGGTTGCTGTGGGGCGGGTTGTAAATAGATAGGATAACATAGGGTTTGGAGTCTATTTTGCCGAATATGAATATAAACCTTCCTTCGGGGTCCCTGCGAATATTGATAGGGTTCCAACGCAATGACCTATGAATGAGCACAGAAACGCCCCTGGAGGAGGAGGTATGAAAGGAGTGGGAAACCCACTGCACCCATGGTTTGGCAAGGGCGTCGGCCTTTTCCTTAATAAGGTGGGTCTCCTGCAAGCTTATAATATGTGGGTTAATTTGCCGAATATAAGTAAAGACCGCGGGGGAATAGGGGAAACAGTTATAAAGACAAAAATGCTATAAAAATATGTAAAAGATGAAAAGTTGAATAAAAATATTTCCAATTAAAAAAAAACAAAAAAAAAACGCTCTTCGCTTGAGCACGGTACCGAGACCCCGGACATTCCAACTAAGACATTTTAAGGTCATTGCTGGCTATGTGGACATATAATTGGTGTTATCTCTGTGGCCCTGGGATAAGGAGGAGGGAGAAGGACCTGCGAGTGTTGGGAAGGGGATTGTGTCAGTACAGACCTGCTAAAAATATTATTAGAGAGCAGATTGCAACAACTTAAACATTTAACCCTTGACATCTTGCTTAATTTCGGCATAAGTGTCAAAAACAACATATGAAAAATAAAACAATTTAGCTACAATCTGTTTGGAAGTAGCAGATGTTACTCTAATAGGGGGGGGGGGGAATATCCCGATGGCCTATAGGGGATCGTGGGTGTCGCCAAGTCCCGTTGGCAATTCAAAGATATCATCACCCCACGTTTTCACCGTCTATAGGTCAGAGGGGTATCGGTCGCATGGATTATGACTGGATTTAAAGTCCTGCCATAGATGCTGCGGGATTAATCGTCCTTCGGCATCTCCGGGTGCATGTCCAGCCACTCCAAGGCCTCAGTAGGAAAACCACCTTTCCTTGGGTTACAATGTGCAGGCGGGCCAGGTACGCCATTGAGTAAGGGATATTTCTTTCTTTAAATTTTCTCTTTGCTTCTATGAATGTGGCTCTTTGCTTTTGTAACTCGGCGGAAAAGTCAGGGAATATGGAAATTGTAGCATTGTTGTGTTTTAATGGGCCCTTTAATCTAGCTTGGCGAAGTGCAGCGTCACAATCTCTGCAATTCAGAATTCTTACTAGGAAAGGGCGCGGGGGGGGGGGGGGGGGGGGGGGCTCCTGGCTGTGGTGGTTTTGCTGGGACCCGGTGGGCTCTTTCCACTGTGAAATGTGTAGAGAAGGCTTCGTCACTCAATAAGGATTTCAGCCAGGTTTCGGCGAATGTTTCTGGGTGGGAGCCTTCTGATTTCTCGGGTAAGCCTATTATGCGTAGGTTATTGCGGCGCGACCGGTTTTCCAGGTCGTCCATCTTGGACTGGCAAAATTCTGCTACCCGTGTGGCTTTTTTAACTGCCATAGAGAGCGGACGTAGGGAGTCTTCTGCATTGGAGATGCGGTCCTCAATTTCTCGCATTCTACCTCTCATGTTCTGTAAGTCCTGTCTCAGTAACGAAACATCAGACTTTATCTCTTCTATTTTATCGGTGAGAGAGGATTTGCAGGTGTTGATTGCTTCAAGGAGCTGTCGCATGGTCGGTTCCGGGGGTTGCCCGCTCTCGCCTTCGGGCTCTCTCATCTGGGTAGGTCGTGTTGATCGCGGCGTATGGTTCGGGGTTTCGGAGCGGGCAAACTCTTAGCTTTTCTGCTGCCGAGCCGCTTTTGGCTCGTGTGCTCATGATGGGGGACGTAGATTGGTGTAGTGGGTTATGGGGGTGAATGTTTTTTCTTCTTTTCCGGCCTGAGATTTTGTAACGGGTTAATGCGCGTCTTACAGAGTTTAGATGTTATCAGCTAGAGTCCTTGTAATTATGTAGTTGCGGTGGTTGTTAGAGGGTAGAAGTCTTTACCCGCTTAATATAGTACGGTGTAAAGAGTATCAAGGGTTATTGATTGTAACAAAGGCCAGGGAGCGATGCCGGCGGTTTGGTGTGACTTTGCCGGGTTTAGATATTGTTGGTTATAGAGTCCTTGTAATTATGCGATTGTACTGGCTGTTAAGGAGTAAAGGTTTCTGTCTTTTCCCGTTTAGTGTAGTATAATATTGAAGGTATCAAAGCTGTTGCTTGTGGTAGGCACCTAACGGCAAAGTCAGCAGTTTGATGCGACTTTTATGGGGTTTAGATGTGATTGACTATCCAGTCCTTGTAATTATACAGTTGCAATAATTGTTAGAGGGCGAAGGTCCCGCGGCCCGGGTCGCAATTATACAGGATTTGGCTAAGCCTGAAACTGTTTGCGGTAGGGGGGTGGGAGATGATGCCGGCCCCTTGCCGCAATAGACGCAGTTTAAGGTGCAGGGAGCGTTTTATTTCCCCCGAGTTCCGCTGCTTGTCGGGTAGATGGAGCCGTGAGCTGAGTCAGTCCGCCCCTCGCGCACTCCCCAAAATGTTGTTGTATAATGGCGCAGGCGGCTAAAGGTGTCTTTCCAAGGGGTGGTGGGAAGTCTATTGTTGTGGACTGTTTGCCCTATGTGTAGCCCCAGAGGGGTCAATGTCCTTTAGCAGGTGTATTATCCCCCAGCCCCCGCTGGCTACTCACAATTTCGCCGCCGACTAAGCAGGGCCGGGTCCGGGAAGGAGGATCCCGCAGCACGAGGTCCTCAGGGTCGCCGGCTGTCAAGGAGCGGGCCGCAGGTAGATGACCGATGGGGTGGTCGGGCCGGTCGCGGCTCCCGGTGGGCTTGTTGCTGTCTGTCTAGCAGCTGTAACGGGTGAGGGGGGTCCCGGTCCGCTGGCGAGGCGGCTCTCAGAGCCGAAGTCGGGGCTCCGTGAGGTGTCTGGCACCGCTGGCAGACAGCGGTAGAAGATTGCAGAGCGGCCGGCCGGATGAGCTGCGGTGTCTGCGCAGCTCTCGGAGCAGAGGAAGGAGTCCAGAGGCTGCCAGCCGAGCAGCCCCTCCCGTCCAGGAAGGGCCAATCTCCCGTTGCTGCAGAAGATCTCCGGGGGCACGGGGACGGGCGGCAGAGCGGGCGGCGGTCCTGGCCGGGACACCGCAGCGGGCACTCCTCGCCGAGGGTTACAGAGCGGGCCTCCCAGCCTGGGAAGGTAAGTCCCGTGCGGACCGCGCCGGTGCAGGCAAGCGGGGGTAGGGGTCTCGGGCGGCGGGGCAGCCGAAGCGGTTTGCAAGTCGCGGTCTGTCCTGCGGTCCCAGCGCAGCGGCTCCTCTTCCAGGGGTGGGTCACTCCGTCCTGCGGGTCGGGGTACAGCTCAAGGGGTCTCACTCAGCTCGGGTGGCGTCCGGTCGGCGGCAGCAGGGAGGGGAGGATCGGCCCAGGCAGGACAGCTGGGTCCCGGGGGGAGACCCGCCGTGCAGGCTGTGTGCAGGTAGGCGAAAGCAAGTCCACGGGTCCCGATCCGGCTCACAGGTAGGAGATTGGAGAGGTCGGCATCAGGCTAGGCGTGGGAAACCAGCAGGGCGTTGGCGTCGCTCCTCTTCCTCCCCGGTCCACAGCCCCGTTATAAGTGTTAGGAGGCTTTAATTGCTTCCAGTCGCCCCCTCAGGGTCTAGAGGTCCTTAGGCAGTGTTTTGGATCTCAGGATCTGAGTATGGCCAGGATTTTTTCAGGATTTTGGATTTTCCCCTGGGGAGCTCTCCTCACATGCGACTGTCCATGTTGGTCGCTGGCCACGCCCCCCACACGCAACTATTATCGTTCAATTTCGGCCATGTGAACGAATTTTCAGCGAGAATAGTTTCATGTTAACGCTACAATTACAGTGTGAATTACTATAAAAGCGTTGTGGGGAGGGACCCTAAAAACAGGTTAATTACAAAAACACACAAAGAAAAACAATCTATATATTACTCACATCTGCAACCCCGGATGAAGGTGGTGTATTAAAGCCTGGATAGCTGATTAATTTAGCTATATCATAAGATACTGGTTTATTCGGTAATGCCTCTTCTACAATCTCCCCATCACTATTATCTACAAAGCAAAAGACATTTTTTATTAAATTTTAGACCAGAAAAGTGTGTTAACAGGTGGAATGCAAATGTACCATTATAATCCACCTGACTGACTGGTAAGTTTGGATGATTGTTTACCTCTTCCATCATAAAGAGATAGTCCAGAAGTCTCCAGCTCTGCATCTTTCAGCCAACCGGGTGGGTAACCTAGTTCACGCATTCGATATATAAATGGAGGCAGATGTCTGTCAGAAATTCCAAGGGCCTCTTGAAGCTCCTCACTATGTATTATAAATATCAGTAAAAAAATGGTTTTGTAGGGAAAAAACAAACACAAAGTTCAACGGGCTCTGTAATGCAGTAGTAAAACAAGCTATAATGAAAGAGGAGGCTTTATTCCTTGGCATTGAAGAAAACATATCTATGCTATGTTTTGGTTTGGCGACAGCCCAGTAGATTTAGAGGAGCTGTTCCACAGTTGGCATTTACCAGCCATTAACGGGATAGGTCTAAACATCTAATCCCTGGAAGCCCCACCAATAACTAGAATAGAGATCCCAATGCAGTTGTACAGGAGTTTAAATGGAGCCGCAGTCAAGTTTATAGGAAAGAATGGGGGACTCGGGAACCCACTACAAAGTGATCAGCAGTGGTCAGACCCTCTGAATAAACTATAAAATGTGGATTGCAGAAAATACTTCTCTAAAAAAGGTTAACATTACTACATATCACAAGAAAGAAACAGTTTTCTAAGAAATTGTCCCTAAAAGAGGAGTCTCAAATTTATCAATTTTGGATCAATCCTTTGAATGTGAGACAGAATGGGTCATCGGGTCCAACCCCCTGCTCAGTGCAGGATTCACTCAATCATCCCAGACAGATGTCTGTCCAGCCTCTGTTTGAACACTTCTATTGAAGGTGAACTCACCACTTCAGCGATCTGCAAATTTCTATATTTCACTTAAATTGTGGACTAGTTAGAAAACCGTTAATATTCTTTAACTGTAAAGCCTAATAACCTACCTAATAACACCAGGCTTAAACTTTCCAAACCTCTCTGCTACTTCTTCAGCATGATAACGTTGCTGGTAGTTCTGGTTACCAGATTCAGCACAGGATTCCATAAACTCTCTTCTTTTCATGCTAATGTGCGCAAAATCACGAGGCTGAAAATAAGATTATAGCAGATGAGGAACACACAGAAAGCACAAATCAGCTTCCAAAATTCTGATTGTAAAATGGAAATAAAAAAAAAATATGGCTGCACTTGAAAAATGGTAGTAACTGAGAAGTGAAATATATGTGCGTAACACCAACATGAGTTAGTAAAAAAACAAAAAGCAGTTTGGCTCCCGTTGATCGAACCTCTGATTAACATCTGTCCCAGTTTACATTTGGAGTGGTAATCCTCTTTGACAGAGGAATCATGAATGTTTTAAATTACTACAGATTCAGCAAAAGTCACAAATCAGCAACTAAAACAATGGTGCAAAAAAAAAAGAACAGGCTTTTCTGAAACACAATTTGGCATCAATTGTTCTAATTGTTTAGCCTATGAAATACTTTAAAGGGTTTTCTAGTTGAAAAAAATAGGATTTTTGTTACTTACATTAAAATCCATTTCTCGTCACATTCATTGGGTGACACAGCAAGACCTTAGGTATAGTTCCTGCCACTAGGAGGTGGACACCAAGCACAAATAATTCATCCCTTCCACCAGTTATACCCCTCTTGCATGCACTGAGCTAAATCAGTTTGCATGAAAGCAGTAAGGGAAGTTGGCTTGTTGATGTTAGCAGTCTACTCTTAGATGAAGGATAGGACAACTGTAACGTGGGACTTAATCTGCCATACTATGCTGGTTCTCTCTGATACGGCAGTGGCAATGTGGGTGTGTTGCTTGGTTGCCAAGGAAGACCATTGCTGCCACATCTCCAAGTGATCCGGAGTGGAGAACTAACTTCCTTGTGTCTCTCTGGTGTCAGAGACAAAACGAAGGCCTGAAGGTACAGGATGATGATGATCAGCAGGAAGAATTCTAGCAGGATCTATATCACAGGAGTCAAAAAAAAAAAAAAAAAAGCCAGAATTCCCTGAAAGGGAAAGTGATCTCACTAGAGCGCAAACAGTGTGGAAAATCAAAGTTAGTTAGGGGGCCCGTTGCAGGTTTTGCATTTGGGCCCAGGAACTTCAAGTTACGCCTCTGCATTAGGCCTAGTGCCCACGGCCATGACAGGCTCCGCAAGCGGAATGCCGCAGCGGAGACCATCACGGTGCCCCCCCCCCCCCCCCCGAGACCCCATACTCACCTTCCGATCCGCTGCCCCACATCCCATGCCCTCGCGCATGAGGCATCGGCAGTGTCATGTGACGTGCTGGCACCGTCATATGACATGCCCACAATGCCACATCATGCGGGCGGGAAAGCGTTTTCACGCTATCTACCGCTGTGCTACAGCGGAAGATAGCATGACGGACGGCTTCCATTGACTGCATTGGAAGCTGTCCGGCTGCGGCCAATACAACATGCCGTGAGTGAATACGGTTGATTTCACTGGGCGTAATTCCATGGTGCAATTCCGCACCGTGAGCTTGCCGCCATTAAGTTCAATAGAACCTAATAGCTGCGGGGCAACGCAGAAGATTACCGCCGCATAATGCGCGGCGGAAATCTGCCCGTGGGAATTAAGCCTAAAGGCGTTAAGAGCAGGGCACCAGCTTAATTGTGCTTAGGTAGCAGCTATAGCTAAAGTCTTGCAGTGTTCCGAGAAACTTGTTTTCATATACTCCATTAGGAAATTCTGAGTTAATTGAGCAGGATCATCCATTCAGGATCCAAATCTCTTTGGCCAGGGAGGAGAGCAAACAAAGCATCTCTCATTGTGGATCCATTGTGTATTACATAAAAACCCACTGATATGAATGAGTGCTATGTAATGCTTTGGGTTGTGGTGGCGCTTTTCACATGCATCTCTTTTACAGGCCAATATCTAACAGCTTTGCACAAACTATTTTACCATGTTATTTTCAGGACACATGAAGCCTTTTTTTGTTAAATTAAATATTTTTCAAAAAAAAGTCTAAAAAAGTGTGGAAAAAAAAATTTGTCTTTAGATTTACTTTTGTACATATAGAAGAAATAGGCGGGCATATTTAATAATTGTAGGGACCACATATAGTTTTTACCATTTAGTATATATTTAATAAATCGGCATGCACAATTGTCAAGGGCATTTTCATATGACTTACTTTATGGCCCCAAAATGTCATTGCAATTAATTAGTACTAAAACTTCAGAATCAGTCCAAAAAAAAAAAGATATAAAAATTCACCATTGAGAAAAATAGGACACCCCTGGGTATTCGATAAGGCATATATTGGTAAATAAGTGCTTTTCAGTTATTGTCTGTTTGTTTTGTACATCAAATCTAAGGATGTGCAGAAGCACAAGTGCACTATGAAGTGTCATAGAGGGGCAGAGTGTAAAATTAAAAGGTTTATTTTTCTTCTTTTAGTTTTGTTTGACAAAACAAAAAGTTCATCACAATGATCCCCCCCTTTCTCTTAAGACCCATGTAGACCCACCGATTCTTGCTCATAAAACGCTCAAAGCCGTCTTTTGAGAGCGAATCGCTGGGTCTAACTGCACGGACATTGTGCAGTTTTTGTTAACGAGTCGTTCAACAGGCTGAAAGAGAACGATGAGCCTCATCAATGCCGCACGGCGAGTTCACAGCGATATACCGCTGATACTATTGTTTCAGCTGGTATCCCGCTCAGAGAACACAGCTAGGAGTATGAAGAAACAGCGGTCCAGCTGTCTTCCACATACCCCGCATGGAGTGCACAGATGTATACCAGCTGAGCACTGCGTGAACACAGCTGGAGTATGAAGAACTGGGTGCTTTGCATACCCAGCATGGAGCGCACAGCTGTATACCAGCTCTGTGCTCCGTGAAGACAGCAGGAGTATACAGAAGACAAGCGTCTCTGCTTGTCTTCTGTATACCAGCTCGGAGCGCAAAGCGATCGCTCAAAACTGTCAAACTGACGTTTGAGCAAATTTTGAGTGATCACCTTGCCCTGGTAAATGCACACAACGATTATCTCACAAAAGATGTCTTGAGCAAGAATTGTGTCTAAAAGGCATTCATTTTAAAACAATTAACATGATCCTGCCTTTATAAACAAAACAGTGAGAAAAGATTCTGGTAAGAAATATTTTTTAAAGTGGTTTATGAAGTCAAATTAAAATTGGGCCTTATTATAATAAGTTTTAAAACCTTTCAGATGTACAGGGTTGGTATGGATACCATTATGGACAAAAATATAAGCTAGCACACTTTTTGCCTTTTTTACTGCAGATATGCCACCTTCTTGAGGGATTTTTGCTCAGAGCCTCCGAACTCTAAATTCAGGGGCAACACTGGACCTAGATTTTGGAACAAGAAGTGTTCATAAATCATTTCCTGGTATGCCAAGAAAAGAATGGGTGCCACCGGTCATCACAAAGGAATAGTATAATATAAATTGACAGTTCTTTGCGCCAAACGTATAATCTCATTATTATGTATGGCTTTAACACCTGGTCTGACAGGTCAGTACCACCTATATATTTGTTGTATTCAATTATGCAGATAAGTTTTTGTTTTTCTGTGGAAAATCATTTACCGATACGGTGGCCTCACTGTGTACAGTACTCAACATACAGAAATCTTTCTTGTCTCTGTAGCGTAGAGCCAGCAAGTTAAAAATGAGGCTGCTGGACTTTGTGTTAAGTCTGAGACTTAGGCCCCTGTCCATGGCTGAGGCAGAATATTGCTAGCCTTACTGGAGATTGTAGAATGCCATTTCTGTCTCTGTGAATAGTGCAACATACACCTGTATTTGCCACTTGTAAGGAGTCAGAACAGAGGGATGTGGGTGCAAACAGTAATCCTCCAGATAATTTTCCCTGTGGTCCCCAGTTGTGACAGGCACCATCGAGCATACATTTTGGCAACTCTGCAATGGATAGCCCGTGATGCTCTTACACAGCTTATACAATTTAATTCCATAGGAATATACTGATAGAATCACAGTTTACCTTTAAATGACTAGAAACTCATTTATGGTAAGATTTTCACCGAGTATGCAGTGTCAAAACTTGATTTAAGAAAAAAAAAAAAAATCTAAAAATAGGATACATTTTCTATGATCTGTCATAGTCAGGGGGATTCGTTGGAGGAGCACTATTAGTCTCAGTGCATCCTCTATGACTGCCGATAAAGAGGGGGGTGCTGTGAATGGGGTTTGCTTCCCAATAAGACCTTACAGTGGGTTTCTTCACAAGACTCATAAAAAAGTGTCAGTTTAACAAATTTGTCCATTCCCTGTATATCAGTGGATATCCATTTTTGTTACCTTGAAATGGTTAAAAGACACGGATTACTTACCGGTAGTCCCATTTCCAGGAGTCATCACGACGGCCCCATTACATATGGAGGTTGCCCTCTGACCCAGGTAGGGACAGGAAGAGTTTTAAAAGCACCTCCCTTTCCACCCGTGCTTCAGTGACTTATAAATTATTACGGTGGACGTTTACTAAACCAAATTTTACCTTTATTCGGTCATATTTACATTTGAAGAACATAAATTATTCTTAAAGGGGAGGGAACTATGGACCGTCGTGATGACTCCTGGAAATGGGACTACCGGTAAGTAATCCGTGTCTTTCCAGAGCGTCATCCCGACGGCCCCATTACATATGGAGTATACCAAATTATACGTGGCCCTAGGGTGGGACCACTGCCTGAAGGACTTTACGTCCGTAACTCAGGTCTTTGTCCGACTGGACGTTAACCCTGTAATGTCGGGTAAATGTATGTATACTCGACCAGGTCGCCGCTTTGCAAATCTGCTCGGCAGACGCCTGGCCTTTTTCTGCCCAAGAGGAGGAGAGAGAGCGGGTGGAGTGGGCTCTAATTTTCCCCGGAGGATCGAGACCCCTGGCTTTATATGCCTCTTGGATGGCGGTCTTGATCCACCTCGCGATGGTGCTCTTAGTTGCCGTCTTTCCTTTTGCCGGCCCCTGAAATTGAATGAAGAGGTTATTATTTTTACGGAAAGAACGGGTGGCCTCTAGGTACGCTAGAACAGCTCTCCTAACGTCTAGGTTATGAAATTCTCTCTCTTTCTCGTTGCGGGGATTTTGACAGAAGGAGGGCAGAGTAATCGTCTGCTCCCTATGAAATTTTGACACTACCTTCGGAAGGAAGGCTGGGTCTAGTCTGAAGGTAATCCTGTCGTCTTGTATTACCATGTATGGTTCAATACAATGTAATGCTTGCAATTCCCCTATTCTCCGAGCCGACGTTATGGCAACTAAAAGGGTAACTTTTAGTGTGAGCAGCCTCAGAGAGTTGTGAGAGGGGTTCGAAGGGGGGGTTGGCAAAAGCTAGTTAAGACTATATTTAGGTCCCAGGTAGGAAAGGTTTCTCTAACAAAGGGTCGAAGCCGTTCTGCCCCTTTGAGAAACCTACGCACCCAGCGGTGTTCTGCCAAGGGAAAATCTAGATAGGACCCTAGTGCTGCTGTATGAACTTTAAGGGTTCTAGGACTAAGGCCTTTTTCTAGGCCTGCCTGCAAAAATTCCAGGATTACGGGAATGTCAATTCCTGGGATTTTCCCTGGCTCTATTTTACAGAACTCTGAATTTTTTCCATATCCTATCGTAGATAGCTGTCGTGATAGGTTTCCGGCTATTTGTTAGGGTAGTAATTACATTATGGGAGAGTCCCTTCCCACGCAGTATCATGCTTTCAGCATCCATGCTGCTAGCTTCAACTTCTCGACCCCTGGGTATGTTAGTGGGCCCTGGAGGAGAAGATCTTCTACGGCTGGTAGTAGGAATGGACCCCGGATCGCCAAGACTTTTAGCAGGGGATACCAGGGCCTTTTGTCCCACATAGGGCCAACTAGTATGACTGACGCCCGGCTGGTTTGGATTTTCCTGAGGGTGCGGGGGATCAGTGGGAAGGGAGGAAAGGCGTAGGCTAGGTCCATGTCCCAGCTTTGGGACAGGGCGTCTACCCCGCGTGGATTGTCTCTGGGGTTCAGCGAGTAAAAGTCCTGGCACTTTGAATTTCTCTTTGTGGCGAACAGGTCTATCTGTGGTTCTCCCCACTGGCAGATTAGTTGGTCGAAGACTCGCTGATTCAGTCCCCATTCTCCTGGATGAATGCTCTGTCTGCTCAGGAAGTCGGCAGCGACGTTTGTGGACCCTTTTAAGTGGATCGCTGAGAGGGACAGCACGTTGGATTCCGCCCAGCGGAGTATCTCTGTTGCCAGTCGTTGCAGGTGCGGGTGTCGCGTTCCCCCCTGGTGACGAACAAATGACAGAGCTGTCATATTATCGGTTAGGATTTTGACATGCCTTCCTTTTATAAGGGGTTCTGCCGCCTGAAGTGCTTCCCAGATTGCCCTTAGTTCTCTGAAATTGGATGAGCGTTTAGCTACTTGGGGGTCCCAGATTCCCTGTAGATTTTGGTCGGCTACTTGGGCTCCCCATCCCGTTTTGCTGGCATCTGTTGTGATGGGTACGGTAGATTCTTGTGACCAAGAGGTACCTTTGCTTAGGTTCCTCTGTGAGGTCCACCAGCGTAGGGACTCTTTGACTCGGACGGACAGGCTCACCTTCTTATCCAGGGATGTCTGCCGTTTGTCCCAGTTGGCAAGGATAAATCCTTGTAGTTGCCGGGTATGGGCTTGTGCCCATGGGACTATCTGAATGCAAGCTGTCAGAATGCCCAGCACCTTCATTGTTTCTCTAATGGAAACCGCCGTAGCCTGACAGAAGGAGTTTACTCTTTGGGTGAGGTCTTCCTTCCTAGATGATGGAAGCCGGGATTCCTGGATGTGGGAGTCTAGTAATACTCCCAGGTACACCTTTTGTGTACCAGGGTTCAAGTCGGACTTCTGCTTGTTAACTATCCACCCTAAACTGTTTAGGGTGGACAAGACCATGGATAGGTCTATACGCATGGTCTTCTCCGTCCTTGACACCAACAAAAAGTCATCCAGATATGGAAATATGCGGATCTGGTTCCGCCTGAAATAGGCTACCATCTCTATTACGATTTTCGTGAATACCCGAGGGGCGGTGGAGATTCCGAATGGAAGGGCCGTGAATTGGTAATGTTGGATCTTGTCTCCCTCCCGCAGAGCAAACCTCAGGTACTTGTGATGGGCTGCCGTTATTGGGACATGGTAATATGCATCTTTAAGATCTATGGTGCACATTACACTATCTCAGTCTATTAGTGGGACGATGGATCTTACTGTTTCCATCTTGAATTTTTTGTACGAGATAAATTTATTTAGGACTTTAAGATTAAATATAGTCCTAATGGAACCATTCGGTTTTTTTATTAGAAATAGGGGGGAATAGAATCCCTCACCCCTTTCGTAATCGGGGACTTGTGTAATGACCCCTAGGTCCTTAAGTTCCTGAACGCCTTTTATGAGGTTCCCTTGTTCCTGTAGGGACCCCGGGGAGGTTATAAGGAATCTCCTAGGGGGTAGCGAGTGGAATTCAATTTGGTACCCTGCTTCGATTATTCGGAGTACCCAGGGGTTAGACGTTACCCCTTGCCACTGGCTTAGATAGCCCGCTAATCTACCCCCTGTCTGTTCAGGGGAGGGTTGGACTTCCTTACCCCGACCTCCCTTGGGGTACGACCATCTTCCAGTCTTCCCTTTCCCTTTAACTTCGGGAGGAGGCTGGCGCGTCCTCTTCGGGAAGGATGGTTTCCTGAAAGGTTGTCTGTCGGGCAGGGTTTTACTCTTGTCGCCGACTTTTTCCAGGATTTTGTCCAGGACGGGCCCAAACATATATTCCCCTTGGAAGGGGATGGCGCAGAGCTTATTTTTTGATGTGATGTCTGCGG